>NW_028270143.1:107599883-108204045 GCF_037043375.1 Chiloscyllium plagiosum | reverse complement strand
TCCCCTTTACATTGTCACCTGTCTGACCGACTGTCCTTTTAGCTGTGGCTAGAAGAATAAAGCTGGAGAGGCTTTCCTTGTTTCGGACCATAAGCTGTTCAAACCCAGTCCGAAGACCGTCACTATTTCCTAAAATCATTCCCTGCAGTAAATCACAAATGCAAAGAAAAAGAAAAATCAATCATTTGAAAATTAATATGTTTCAGAAGTTGTTCTAAATTCATGAATATAAAAACAATGTTTTTAAAAATCCGGTGAAAACAGCATTGGTTCAAGCTCTCACTGTGAGAACGTAAATCAAGCCAAACTGATTAAGTTGTAGGGCATGATGGTTTCTGTGCAGCAGGAAACTGAAGATAGACAGGTCACTTATAAAGATAAGGCCGCGGGCAGTGTCTTGCAATCAGCTGCCTTCCTCATCTCACTGCTGGAATTCCAGGCACAGGCCGTTATTACATTTCAGTCACAAGCTGCTCTTGTTACTTTCTTTTGGGACTTCAGGAGCTGGAAGTGTAGCAGCCAGCTCCTGAAGGGGTTTGCTCCATTAAGTTGGCAGGCCGGTAGACCCGGACCCCACTGAGCTACAGAAAATGTATTTAACAACGTCAAAATGAATTTAAATAACCTAAGCAATGAGAGCCAGCATATGGGCATTGGGCTATCAGAATGCAAATTTAAAGAACGGATGCAAAAGCAACCATACGTTCCTGCCTTGTTTGTGCCTCTTTCTTGATTCCCTGCTTTTTAGTGGCTCCCTACACACTGCTCAAATTTGACAGTGACATTTACATTTGATCTGCCTGTTTAAGGCTGACATCCAGCTAATGGTGGCAAAGTGTTTGGCATCTCCAGAAAATACTGCTTGGTTCTGCCTGTCTATTCTCAGGCAAAAGTGAGGACTGCAGATGCTGGAGCTCAGAGTCTAGATTAGAGTGGTGCTTGAAATGCACAGCAGGTCAGGCAGCATCTGAGGAGCAGGAAAATCAACGTTTCGGGCAAAAGCCCTTCATCAACCTATTTGACATAATTGATTGCTTTCTTCAACACTTAAGCTAAGTTTCATTTCAGTGGCCTATAACATTTACTATAACATTTTTCTCACAGTATTATTAGCTACAGTACAGCTTCTACGTTGCGTATACAACAAAGATGAGGATTCAAAATTGACTCAGTTGTAGGAGACAGAGGGTGATGACAGAAAGCTGCGTTAGTGTTCAGTGGTGCACCAAGGGATCTGTGCTGAGTCCCTGTTACTCGCCATTTATATAAATGACATAGATAACTGTGGGAGGGGAACTGGATTAGCAAGTTCGCCAATGGAAGAAAGATTGATTTAGTAGTTAACAATGAGATTGCATGTTTTCACCTAAAAGGGCAGGTTAAGTGGCAGCTGGAATTCAACTGGAAAAGTGTAGTGACACACTTTGGAAGGAGTAATTTGACCAGTAAGTATTCATGAGCACACACAACACTAGAAAGTTTTGGCAGAACAGAAGGGCTTGGAAGGGCATTTGAACCAGGAATATGGGACATTTGCCTTTATCAATCAAGGCATAGATTGCAAAAGCAGGGAAGTCATGATGGACTGAAAACAACAAATGCTGGAGACCACAGTGTGTCAGACAGCATCCATGGAGAGAGAGCAAGCTAACATTTTACGTCCAGATGACTCTTCATCAGAACTCAAGTGAAGTGTGGAGGGGACAGCATTTATACTACAGTTGGTGGGTGGGGGGGGGGGCGGGGGTGATGTGTGTATGGTTGTAGTGGGGTATGGAGTTCTGGGGAGTAAAGATGTTGATGGTTCACATTAAGTAATTGGAATGGGAGAATGGCAGAACAACAGTTTGTCTAACTGCCAGACTGAAAACAACAGACAGTCCCACTGAGGCAGGGGGGAGGGGAGCGAGGACACGGTGACAGAGAATGTAACAAGTAAAGCTAACAGAAAGGGAAGAAATGGGAGTTTGTTGACAATCTGAAGGTGCTGAACTCATATTAAATCCAGAAGTAATGTGGCTAAGTCTGAAGATGAGATGTTGTTCCTCCAGTTTGCGATGTGATTCACTGGAACATTGCAGCATGCTGAGGACAGACAAGTGGGCATGTGAGCAGGCCGCTGTGTTAAAATGACCGGCTTCGGGAAGGTTGGGGTCCTGCTTCCACATGGTCAGCAAAGTGATCACCCAGTTTACATTTGGTTTCTCCAATGTAGAGTAGGCCATACTGGGTGCAACAAATACAATACACAAGATTGGAGGAGGTACATGTAAAATGCTGCTTCACCTGGAAAGACTGCTTAGGCCCTTGGATGGTGAGCGGGGAGGAGGTGAAGGGGCAGGTGTTGTACCTTCGGCGGTTACATGGGATGGTGCTGTAGGAAAGATGGGGTGGGGGGGCGGTGTGGTTTCGGTGGTTGTGGATGGACTAGGGTATACAGATGGGGGGAGTGAGGGGAAGATGTGTTTGGTGGTGGGGTTCTGCTGGAGTTGTCTGAACTGATGGAGAATGATCCTTTGAATGCGGAGGCTGATGGGGTGAAAAGTGAGGACAAGGGGGACCCGATCACATCATTGAGAAAGTTTTCTGCCTGTTTTCAACTCTTACTTCCTTGTTTTTATTCGATTCTAAATAAAAGCAAATTACTGCGGATGCTGGAATCTGAAACCAAAAGAGAAAATGCTGGAAAATCTCAGCAGGTCTGGCAGCATCTGTAAGGAGAGAAAAGAGAAAAGGGTCAGTTAGACTCAAAACGTCAACTCTTTTCTCTCCTTACAGATGCTGCCAGATCTGCTGAGATTTTCCAGCATTCTCTCTTTTGGTTTTATTCTATTCTCTTTGAGTCCTCTCTCAACAAAAACTTTGCACAAAGCAACTTGGCAGTCTAACAAGGTTTTATGTGAATTATGGCATAAATGCTGTCCCCGTCACACTTCAGCTCTGATGAAAAGTCATTTAGACTCAAAATGCTAGCTTGCTCTCTCTCTCTACGGATGCTGTCTGACCCATTGTGATCTCCAGCATTTGTTGTTTTCAGTACAGATTCCAGCATCTGCAGTAATTTGCTCCTACTAAGTCATGATGAAATTGCATATACCTTTGGTGAGACCATAGTGAGAGTACTATGTGCAGTTCTGGTGAAGATGCAGAGGGTTTGGAGAGGGTGCAAAGAAGGTTTACCAGGATGCTGCCTGGATTGGAGGGCTTGCCTTATGAAGAAAGGTTGAATAAGCTCGGACTTTTCTCTCTGGAGAGAAGGAGGAAGAGAGGAGACCTGATCAAGGTCATAGAGTCATAGAGATGTACAGCATGGAAACAGACCCTTCGGTCCAACCTGTCCATGCCGACCAGATATCCCAATCCAATCTAGTCCCACCTGCCAGCACCCGGCCCATATCCCTCCAAACCCTTCCTATTCATACATTCATCCAAATGCCTCTTAAATGTTGCAATTGTACCAGCCTCCACCACTTCCTGTGGCAGCTCATTCCATACACGCACAACCTGCCACTTCCTGTGGCAGCTCATTTCATCTGCGTGAAAAAATTGCCCCTTAGGTCTCTTTTATATCTTTCCCTTCTCACCCTAAACCTATACCCTCTAGTTCTGGACTCCACGATCCCAGGGAAAAGACTTTGCCTATTTACCCTATCAATGCCCCTCATAATTTTGTAAACCTCTCTAAGATCATCCCTCAGCCTCTGACGCTCCAGGGAAAACAGCCCCAGCTGTTCAGCCTCTCCCTATAGCTTAAATCCTCCAACTCTGGCAACATCCTTGTAAATCTTTTCTGAATCCTTTCAAGTTTCACAACATCTTTCCGATAGGAAGGAGACCAGAATTGCACGCAATATTCCAATAGTGGCCTAATAGCCAGAAACTATTCCTCAGGGCAGGATTGACTGGTACGATAAGTCATAGTTTGAAGATATTAGGAGGAAGGTAAAAAGGAGACGTCAGAGGTAGGTTCTTTACGCAAAGAGTTTGTGAATGCATGGAATGCATTACCAGCAGTGGGGTGGAAGCAGAGTCATTGGGGACATTTAAGCGACTGCTGGGCATGCACATGGATAGCAGTGAGTTGAGGGGTGCATAGATTAAGTTACTATATTTGATATTAGGATTAAATCTCAGCACAACATCGTGGGCCAAAGGGCCTGTTCTGTGCTGTACTTTTCTATGTTCTATTGCAGGAAGGATACAATTATAATGGAGGGGGTGCAGAGGACATTCACCAGGATATTGCCTTGGATGGAAACTTTACATGATGAGGAAAGATTGGATTGAATTGGGTTGTTTTCATTGGAGCATAGAACACTAAGGTATGATCTGATTGAGGTCTACAAGATTGAGGGGCATAGACAAATTGAATAAGGAGTAGCTGTTCCCCTTACTTGAAGAGTCAGTCAATGGGGGGTTCACACAGGTTCAAGATGATGGGAAGGAGGTTTATAGAGGATGGGAAGAAAAATGATTTTACCCAGAGGGTGGCGATGGTCTGGAAAACACTGTCTGGGAGGGTTGTACAGGCAGGTTACCTCACATCCCTTAAAAATACCTGGATGAGCACTTGGCACATTGTAACTTTCAAAGCTATGGACCAAGTGCTGGTAAATGGGATTAGGTTGAAAGTCAGGTGACTCAAAAGGCTGAAGGGTCTCTTCTGCACTGCATGATACTCATAAAGAAAGTTGCATATATACAGTGCCTTTCAAAATCTCTATTCATTCAGGGAAAGTGGGTGTTGTTGGCTAGGCCAGCATTTATTATCCATTGCTAACTGCCCTTCAGGTGGTGGTGAGCTGCTGCCTTGAATCGAGGCAGTGGAATCTCTGGATGTTCTAAAACTGCTTTACAGCCAATAAAGTTTCCTTGAAGCATGATTGCCTATTGAAATGTAGGAAACTTGCAGCCAATATTGCACACCACCGGATCCCAAAACCAGCACTGAGGTCATGATCATTTGTTTTTAATGAGACTGGTTGAGGATTAAACTTTGGCAAAAGACTCCAGGGTTTACTTGCAAGCTTCTCAGCAACATGGTGGTGAGACCTTTTTCAGCCAGCTGAGAGTTATGACACAGTCTCAAGTTAAAGTCTTACCTGAAAGGTAGCTCCTCCAACAGCTTAGCACTTGCCCAGGACACAATCGCTGCAGTAGACTTTAAAGCCCTAAATGTCTGATTCAGAGGAAGCAATGCTGGCACCAAGCTATGGCTGACACTTGGGTTTAATGACCTTCCACTTCAAGAATTCCAAAGTCCCAACCAACTTACTGCAAAGCTGGAACAGAACTACACTCCTGTCAACCTAAAAGCTTCAATGTGAAATCTTAATGTTGCTCTTCCACCAACCTTCACACCTCCAGAAAGACTAATGGCTACAACTGCAATGTACTTACTTAAGTGTTCTTTCTAAAACAACTCTAATAATCTGAACAATTTTACCTCGTTCTCTTTCAGCTCAGCTCTCAGGTCATTCTCTGCAATATGTCATCTCGCAGCTCTACATTTACACGGCGCCACACTATCCCTGGCACACACATGTCAGTTGTGTTAAGGCTAGACAATCAAAATTTTTACTTTGACCTCCATCTGTCCCCAGAAGTATAAAGGCATCATTATTAAAAAATGAAAATAAGAAAATGGTGCGAATGTTCAGAATTCTTCTCTTCTGAGAAATATATCTAACTTTAATATACCTTCTCCTAAAATGGAAGCTGTTCACATTTGACCTTCTATAACACATGATACTGCTAAGGACAAAATGGTGGCTTGAGAACTGCTGTACCGCCACATCTTTCTTGAACATTTGTGGTATCTACCATAGGTCAGATATCCTTATCCATACGTCCAGAAACTAAAAAGGCTTAAAAATCAAAGGTGTTTTCAAAAGTGGGCCTGCATGTATTTAAACAGACCTGCAGACACACTTATCTCTCCACGCTCCAGGCTCACTGCCTTTATTCCTGATGAAGGGCTTTTGCCCGAAACGTCGATTTCGAAGCTCCTTGGATGCTGTCTGAACTGCTGTGCTCTTCCAGCACCACTAATCCAGAATCTGGTTTCCAGCATCTGCAGTCATTGTTTTTACCTTGCAAATCAGACCATCTATCCCTTCCTTCAGATCATTTATGTGTATCACAAACAACAGTGGTCCCAACACAGATCCCTGTGGAACATCAATGGCCACAGTTCTCCATTTTGAGAAACTCTCTTCCACCATTACTCTGTCTTCTGCTACCCAGCCAGTTTTCTATCTATCTAGCTAATATACATGAACCCCATGCGACTTCACTTTCTCCATCAGCCTACCCTGGGGAACCTTATCAAACACATTATTAAAGTCCAATATATGATATCTACAGCCCCTCCCTCATCAATCAGTTTGGGTTATGCAAAGGTTTTTTTCCCCCAAAGGGCCCAAACTGACCTATAGTGGACCAAAGAGCATCCTCGTAAATGCAAATGTTTTGGTGATTGTTTTGTGCTTGATTACAGCATGGTGGCTCAGTGATTAGCATTACTACCTCACAGCACCAGGGGCCCGGGTTCGATTCCAGCCTCAGGTGACTATCTGTGTGGAGTTTGCACATTCTCCCTGTGTCTGCTTGGATTCCCTCAGAGTGTTCCGGTTTCCTTCCACAGATTTGGCCATGCTAAATTGCCTGCAGTGTTCAAATATGTGAACGTTAGGTGCATCAGTGTATGCAGCGGAATGGGTCTGGGTGGGTTATTCTTGGGAGGGAGGGTCAGTGTGGGCTTGTTGGGTCAAAGGGCTTGTTTCCACATTGTAGGGATTGTTGTGGTTCTGTTCGCCGAGCTGGGAATTTGTGTTGCAGACGTTTCGTTCCCTGTCTAGGTGACATCCTCAGTGCTTGGGAGCATCCTGTGAAGCGCTTCTGTGATCTTTCCTCCGGCATTTGTAGTGGTTTGAATCTGCCGCTTCCGGTTGTCAGTTCCAGCTGTCCGTTGCAGTGGCCGGTATATTGGGTCCAGGTCGATGTGTTTGTTGATAGAATCTGTGGATGAGTGCCATGCCTCTAGGCTGTTCCCTGGCTGTTCTCTGTTTGGCTTGTCCTATAATAGTAGTAGTGTTGTCCCAGTCAAACTCATTTGCTTGTCATTATTATTATTATATCCTATAACACTACTATTATAGGACAAGGCAAACAGAAAACAGCCAGGGAATTCCTAGAGGCATGGCACTCATCCACTGATTCAATCAACAAGCAGTGATATACCGGCCACTGCAGCGGACAGCTGGAACTGACAACTGGAAGTGGCAGATTCAAACCACTACAAATGCCGGAGGAAAGATCACAGAAACACTTCACAGGAGGCTCCCAAGCACTGAGGATGTCACCTAGACAGGGGGCGAAATGTCTGCAACACAAATTCCCAGCTCGGCGAACAGAACTACAACGAACACCCGAGCTACAAGTTTTCTCACAAACTTTGAACATTGTAGGGATTCTAATTCTTCTCCTTTGTCAATAATTATTGATGCATATGTGATTGATAATCATTAGGTAATAACCATTCACAGGAGGTAATAACCATTCTGAAGTATTTAATGGAGTTATTAAGCAAGGTGAAAAAGATTTACTAACACCCTTGACAGAACTTGACAGGGCGCAGAAACTCGTGCAACATTCAAAATCCACTCCTTTGACCAATGAATAAGATGCACCTTCAGTTCATTAAATCCTTGCAGTGTGGAAGCAGGCCATTTGACCCATCCAGTCTACACTCTGAAGATGCTCCAAACAGCATCCCATCCAGACCCAGCCCTTTACCCTGTTCTTGAATTTCCTGTTGCCAATCCACCTGGTTTGTACACCCCTGGACACTATGGGCAATTTGGCATGGCCAATGCACTTAGCCTGCATGTCTTTGGACTGTGAGAGGAACTGGAGTGCTCGGAGGAAACCTGAGCAGACACGGGGAGAATGTGCAAACTCCACACAGTTGCCTGAGAGTGTATTCTATCCCAGGTCCCTGACGCTGTGAGGCAGCAGTGCTAACCACTGAGTCACACAGCCACCCCGAGTATAGGGTAAAATGCCCTTCTTCTCTGCCCTCAGACCTCAACTGTAGTTTGTAAGATTCAAACCTGGGTGGGACAACCCCAAATCATTTCTAGTCCATTGCCTTAACCACTCTGCCACAGCTATAATTATAGCCCTCTGAAGTGGGTGGGATTTGAACCTGGGTTTCCTGTTTCAGAGGTAGAGACACTACCACTGTACCACAAGAGCCTGTACTTTGAACACAGAACTTAGAACAGTACAGCACAGCACAGCACAGGCCCTTCAGCCCTTGATGCTGGGCCGACCTATTATCCTACTCCAAGCTCAAACTAACCTACTTACCTTTCACTGTACAATCTTCCATGTGCATATCCGAAAATCGCTTAAGTGTCCCTAATGTATCTGACTCTACTACCACCACTGGCAGTAAATCCACGCACCCACCACTGTCTGTGTAAAGAACCCACCTCTGACATCTCCCCTAAACCCTCCTCCAATCATCTTAAAATTATGCCCCCCTCATGACAGCCATTTCTACTCTGGGAAATAGTCTCTGGCTATCCACTCTATCTATGCCTCTCATCATCTTGTACACCTCTACACCTCACCTCTCATCTACTTCACTCCAGTGAGAAAAGCCCCAGCTCCCTCAACCTCTCTTCATAAGACATGCCCTCCAATCCTGGCAGCATCTTGGTAAATCTCCTCTGCACCCTCTCTAAAGCTACGACATCCTGTCTATAATGATGTGACCAGAACTGAACATAATATTCCAAGTATGGTCTAACCAGGGCTTTACAGAACTGCAGCATAACCTCACAGCTATTAAACTCAATCCCCCTGCTAATCAAAGCCAACATACCATACGTCTACTTAACAACCCCATCAACTTGGGTGGCAACTTTGAGGGATCTATGGATGTGAACCCCAAGATCTCTCTGTTCCTCCACACTACCAAGAATCCTGCCTTCAACCCAGTAAACTGCATGCAAATTTGACCTTCCAAAATGAATCACTACACACTTTTCCAAGTTAAACTCTATCTGCCACCTCTCAGCCCAGTTCTGTATCCAGTCAATGTCCTACTGCAACCTACAACTGCCCTCCACACTATCCACAACTCCACCAACCTTCGTGTCATTTGCAAACTTACTAACCCACCCTTGCACTTCCTCATCTAAATCATTTATAAAAATCACAAAGACCTGAGGTCCCAAAATAGATCTCTGCGGAACACCACTGGTCACCGAGCTCTAGGCTGAATACTTTCCATCTACCACCACCCTTTGTCTTCTGTAGGCCAGCTGATTCTGTATCCAGACAGGCAAGTTTCACTGTATCCCATGTCTCTTTACTTTTTGAATGGGCCTACCATGGGAACCTTATCAAAAGCCTGGCTAAAAATCCATATATACCACATCCACTGCTCTACCTTCAACAATGTGTTTTGTCACATCCTCATAGAATTCAATGAGGCTTGAGAGGCATGACCTGCCCCTCACAAAGCCATGCTGACTTTGTATTTCCTTAATGTAAAATTTGTAAACTATACTGCAGTTTAATAATTTTAGGAATTGGAACAGGCACTATAACTTTGCTATTTGCTGAGTTAGAAAAAATCATGAAAACTGTGCAAATCTGTTTAGATTAGATTAGATTAGATTACAGTGTGGAAACAGGCCCTTCGGCCCAACAAGTCCACACCGACCCGCCGAAGCGAAACCCACCCATACCCCTACATTTACCCCTTACCTAACACTGCGGGCAATTTAGTATGGCCAATTCACCTGACCCTGCACATCTTTGGACTGTGGGAGGAAACTGGAGCACCCGGAGGAAACCCACGCAGACACGGGGAGAACATGCAAACTCCACACAGTCAGTCGCCTGAGGCGGGAATTGAACCCGGGTCTCTGGCGCTGTGAGGCAGCAGTGCTAACCACTGCCTGGTTTACTGCCTGGTATCCAAAAACTGAAAATATCCTTTATCCAAAAAATAATTGGTTTTCAGATAACGGATACTGGACCTCTACCAGGCGATAAAGTCACTTAATAAAAAAAAACTTGTTATAAAACGCACTAAAGTAAAATATAATATGAAAAGTATGTGTGTTGATCATTGTGAATTTTGACTCATACAGAGACAGAATTAGGAGAATTCATCAATATTTTCAAAGCACATTTCAGACAAAGGCACTTATGGAATATTATTTTCTAACAGCTATATGAGTATTGGGACAACCCAGGGAAAAAAAACTGTAAGGATAACCAGAGACTGCAAGCAGTAATATCCAGGAGCTTGGAGACACTGATAAAAGCACAGAATGTAGATTCAGTTGCTTTGATTTCAATCCAGCAGAGATTCGGTTGCGAAAATGGTGCATCAATTAGAGACGGGCTATGTAGTATTATGGGGGACACAGTTCAGTATTGTTTATGAAAATAGTGATTGATGGAAATGCAACACAGATTTATGAACAGACCATTCCTTGACTGACCGCCAACCATAGTGAAAAAATAAGTGCTAGCCAACTGGGGCCCTGTTTCAAACTATGATGACAGGTTTACAGTTAATCTTTTTTTAATTTCAAATTAGAGGTAAATGGGTGTGGGCTACTTCTTTGAAGTACCTTTTTTAACAAAAGAAAAATAAGGTCAGAGAATCCTTCTGAATCAGTGACTTAAATGTAGCCTTTGTCCCAAGCAGGTGATAGCAGACCTCTGTAGTATACAGGAAATCTTTACATGAAGACATGGTATTCACAAGGAACAGGGACATGGACCTCCTATAGATAACAAAAATGTGGCTACAATGTAAATTTCTGGTCTGCTGTGAAGAAGCATGCAGTCAGACCCAATGAGGAGGGAGAAAGACTGGTTTGGGTTCGATCACATAGAGTCATAGAGATGTACAGCTTAGAAACAGACCCTTTGGTCCAACCTGTCCACACCGACCAGATATCCCAAGCCAATCTAGTCTCAGCTGCCAGCACCCGGCCCATATCCCTCCGAATACCCCCTATCCATACACACATCCAAATGCCTCTTAAATATTGCAATTGTACCAGCCTCCACCACTTCCTCTGGCAGCTCATTCCATACACGTACCACCCTCTGTGTGAAAATGTTGCCCCGCAGGTCTCATTTATATCTTTCCCCTCTCACCCTAAACCTGTGCCCTCTAGTTCTGGACTCCCGACCCCAGAGAAAAGACATTGCCTATTTACACTATCCACGCCCCTCATAATTTTGTAAACCTCAATAAGGTCACCTCTCAGCTTGCGACGCTCCAGGGAAAACAGCCCCAGTCTGTTCAGCCTTTCCCCACAGCTCAAATCCTCCAACCCTGGAAACATCCTTGTAAATCTTTTCTGAACTCTTTCAAGTTTCACAACATATTTCCGATAGGAAGGAGACCAGAATTGCACACAATATTCCAACAGTGGCCTAACCAATGTCCTGTATAGCTGCAACATGACCTCCCAACTCCTGTACTCAATACACTGATCAATAAAGGAAAGCATACCAAACGCCTTCTTCACTATCCTATCTACCAGCGACTCCACTTTCAAGGAGCTACGATCCTGCACTCCAAGGTCTCTTTGTTCAGCAACACTCCATAGGACCTTACCATTAAGTGTATAAGTTCAGCTAAGATTTGCTTTCTCAAAATGCAGCACCTCGCATTTATCTGAATTAAACTCCATCTGCCACTTCTCAGCCCATTGGCCCATCTGGTCAAGATCCTGTTGTATTTTGAGGTAACCCTCTTCACTGACCACTACACCTCCAATTTTGGTGTCATCTGCAAACTTACGAACTGTACCTCTTATGCTCACAGCTAAATCATTTATGTAAGTGACAAAAAGTAGAGGACCCAGCACCAATCCTTGAGGCACTCCACTGGTCACAGGCCTCCAGTCTGAAAAACAACCCTCCACCACCACCCTCTGTCTTCTACCTTTGAGCCAGTTCTGTATCCTAATGGCTAGTTCTCCCTGTATTCCGTGAGATCTAACCTTGCTAATCAGTCTCCCATGGGGAACCTTGTTGAACGCCTTACTGAAGTCCATATAGATCACATCTACCGCCCTGCCCTCATCAATCCTCTTTGTTTCTTCCTCAAAAAATTCAATCATGTTTGTGAGACATGATTTCCCAAATACAAAGCCATGTTGACCATACCTAATCAGTCCTTGCCTTTCCAAATACATGTACATCCTGTCCCTCAGGATTCCCTCCAACAATGTGCCCACCACCGATGTCAGGGTCACTGGTCTATAGTTTTCTGGCTTGTACTTACTACCCTTCTTAAACAGTGGCACCAGGTTTGCCAACCTCCAGTCTTCCGGAACCTCACCTGTGACATCGATGATACAAATATCTCAGCAAGAGGCCCAACAATCACATCTCTAGCTTCCCAGAGTTCTAGGGTCTACCTGATCAGGTCCTCGGGATTTATCCACTTTTAGCCATTTCAAGACGTCCAGCACTTCCTCCTCTGTAACATGGACATTTTGCAAGATGTCACCATCTATTTTCCTACAGTCTATATCTTCCATATCCTTTTCCACAGTAAATACTGATGCAAAATATTCATTTAGTATTTCCCTAATTTTCAGCGGATCCACACAAAGGCTGCCTTGCTGATCTTTCAGGGGCCCTATTCTGTCCCTAGTTACCCTTTTGTCCTTAATGTGTTTGTAAAATCTCTTGGGATTCTCCTTAAATCTATTTGCCAAAGCTATCTCATGTCCCCGTTTTGCCCTCCTGATTTCCCACTTAAGTATACTCCTACTTGCTTTATACTCTTCTAGAGTCATAGAGTCATAGAGATGTACAGCATGGAGACAGACCCTTCGGTCCAACCCGTCCATGCTGACCAGATATCCCAACCCAATCTAGTCCCACCTGCCAGCACCCGGCCCATATCCCTCCAAACCCTTCCTATTCATATACCCATCCAAATGCCTCGCAAATGTTGCAATTGTACCAGCCTCCACCACTTCCTCTGGCAGTTCATTCCATACACGTACCACCCACTGTGTGAAAAAGTTTCCCTGTAGGTCTCTTTTATATCTTTCCCCTCTCACCCTAAACCTATGCCCTCTAGTTCTGGCACCTCACCTGTGACTATCGATGATACAAATGTCTCAGCAAGAGGCCCAGTAATCACTTCTCTAGCTTCCCACAGAGTTCTAGGGTACACTTGAGCAGATCCTGGGGATTTATCCACCTTTACTCGTTTCAAGACATCCAGCACTTCCTCCTCTGTAATATGGACATATTGCAGTATGTTACCATCTATTTCCCCACAGTCTATATCTTCCATATCCTTTTCCACAGTAAATACTGATGCAAAATACTCATTTAGTATCTCCCCCATTTTCTGCAGCTCCACACAAAGGCTGCCTTGCTGATCTTTCAGGGGCCCTATTCTCTCCCTAGTTACTCTTTTGTCCTTAATGTATTTGTAAAAGCTCGTTGGATTCTCCTTTACTCTATATGCCAAAGCTATCTCATGTCCCGTTTTGCCCTCCTGATTTCTTTCTGAAGTATACTCCTACTTGTTTATACTCTTCTAGTGTCATAGAGATGTACAGCATGGAAACAGACCCTTTGGTCCAACCCATCTACGCCAACCAGATATCCCAACCCAATCAAATCCAACCTGCTAGCACCCGGCCCATATCCCTCCAAACCCTTCCTATTCATACACCCAACCAAATGCCTCTTAAATGTTGCAATTGTACCAGCCTCCACCACTTCCTCTGGTAGCTCATTCCATACATGTACCACCCTCTGTGTGAAAAGGTTGCCCCGTCGGTCTCATTTATATCTTTCCCCTCTCATCCTAAACCTATGCCCTCTCGTTCCGGACTCTCCAACCCTAGGGAAAAGACTCTTCTGATTTACCCTATCCATGTCCCTCATAATTTTGTAAACCTCTACAAGGTCCCCTCTCAGCCTCCGACACTCCAGGGAAAACAGCCACAGCCTGTTCAGCCTCTACTGATAGCCCAAATCCTCCAACACTGGCAACATCCTTGTAAATCTTTTCTAAACCCTTTCAAGTTTCACAACATCTTTCCGATCGGAAGGAGACCAGAATTGCACGCAATATTCCAACAGTGGCTTAACCAATGTCCTGTACAGCTGCAACATGCTCTCCCAACTCCTGCACTCAATACTCTGACCAATAAAGGAAAGCATACCAAGCGCCGCCTTCACTATCCTATCTACCTGCGACTCCACTTTCAAGGAGCTATGAACCAGCACTCCAAGGTCTCTTTGTTCAGCAACACTCCCGAGGACCTTACCATTAAGTGTTTAAGTCCTACTAAGATTTGTTTTCCCAAAATGCAGCACCTCGCATTTATCTGAATTAAACTCCATCTGCCACTTCTCAGCCCATTGGCCCATCTGGTCAAGATCCTATTGTATTTTGAGGTAACCCTCTTCGCTGTCCACTACACCTCCAATTTTGGTGTCATCTGCAAACTTACGAACTGTACCTCTTATGCTCACATCCAAATCATTTATGTAAATGAGAAAAAGTAGAAGACCCAGCACCAATCCTCGTGGCACTCCACTGGTCACAGGCCTCCAGTCTGAAAAACAACCCTCCACCACCACCCTCTGTCTTCTACCTTTGAGCCAGTTCTATATCCAAATGGCTAGTTCTCCCTGCATTCCGTGAGATCTAACCTTGCTACTCAGTCTCCCATGGGGAACCTTGTTGAACGCCTTACTGAAGTCCATATAGATCACATCTACCGCTCTGCCCTCATCAATCGTCTTTGTTACTTCCTCAAAAAACTCAATCAAGTTTATGAGAAATGATTTCCCACATACAAAGCCATGTCGACCATACCTAATCAGTCCTTGCCTTTCCAAATACATGTACATCCTGTCCCTCAGGATTCCCTCCAACAACTTGCCCACCACCAACGTCAGGGTCACCGGTCTATAGTTCCCTGGCTTGTCCTTACCGCCCTTCTTAAACAGTGACACCACGTTTGCCAACCTCCAGTCTTCCGGAAAGTCACCTGTGACTATCTATGATACAAATATCTCAGCAAGAGGCCCAGCAATCACATCTCTAGCTTCCCAGAGTTCTAGGGTACACCTGATCAGGTCCTAGATATTTATCCACCTTTACCTGTTTCAAATTATCCAGCACTTCCTCCTCTGTAATATGGACATTTTGCAAGATGTCACCATCTATTTCCCTACAGTCTATATCTTCCATATCCCTTTCCACAGTAAATACTGATGCAAAATACTCATTTAGTATCTCCCCCATTTTCTGCAGCTCCACACAAATGCCACCTTGTTGATCTTTGAAGGGCCCTATTCTGTCCCTAGTTACCCTTTTGTCCTTAATGTATTTGCAAAAACTCTTTGGATTCTCCTTAATTCTATTTGCCAAAGCTATTTCATGTCCCCTTTTTGCCCTCCTGATTTCCCTCTTAAGTATACTCCTAATTCATTTATACTCTTCTATGTTTTCACTTGATCAATCCTGTCTATATCTGACATATGCTTCCTTCTTTTTCTTAACCAAACCCTCAATTTATTTAGTCATCCATCATTCCCTGTACCTATCAGCCTTTCCTTTCACCCTAACAGGAATATACTTTCTCTGGATTCTTGTTATCTCATTTCTGAAGGCTTCCCATTGTCCAGCCATCCCTTTACCTGTGAACATCTGCCCCTAACCAGTTTTCGAAAGTTCCTGCCTAATACCATCAAAATTGGCCCTTCTCCAATTTAGAACTTCAACTTTTAGATATGGTCTATCCTTTTCCATCATTATTTTAAATTTTATAGAATTATGGTCACTGGTCCCAAAGTGCTCCCCCACTGTCACCTCAGTCACCTACCCTGCCTTATTTCCCAAGAGTAGGTCAAGTTTTGCACCTTCTCTAGTAGGTACATCCACATACCGATCAGAAAATTGTCTGGTACACACTTAACAAATTCCTCTCCATCTAAACCCTTAACACTATGGCAGTCCCAGTCAATGTTTGGCAAGTTAAAATCCCCCACCATAACAACCCTATTATTCTTACAAATAGCTGAGACCTCCTTACAAGTTTGTTTCTCAATTTCCCTCTGACTATTAGGGGGTCTATAATACAATCCCAATAAGGTTATCGTCCCTTTCTTATTTCTCTGTTCATTCCAAATAACTTCCCTGGATGTATTTCCGGGAATATCCTACCTCAGCACAGCTGTAATGCTATCCCTTATCAAAAATGCCACTCCCCCTCCTCTCTTGCCGCTCTTTCGATCCTTCCTGTAGCATTTGTATCCTGGAATATTAAGCTGCCAGTCCTGCCCATCCCTGAACCATGTTTCTGTAATTGCTATGATAACCCAGTCCCAAGTTCCTAACCATGTCCTGAGTTCATCTGCCTTCCCTGTTAGACCCCTTGCATTGAAATAAATGCAGTTTAATTTATTAGTCCTACCTTGTCCCTGTCTGACCTGACTGTTTGATTCACTTCTGTTCTCAACTGTACCAATCTCAGATCGATCTCTTTCATCACATTCCCCCCCCCCCACCAACTTACTAGTTTAAATCCTCCTGAGCAGCTCTTGCAAATTTCCCTGCCAGTATATTAGTCCCCTTCCAATTTAGGTGCAATCCGTCCTTCTTGTACAGGTTACTTCTACCCCAAAAGAGATTCCAATGATCCAAAAATGTGAATCCTTCTCCCATACACCAGCTCCTCAGCCATGCATTCATCTGCTCTATCCTCCTATTCCTGCCCTCACTAGCTCATAGCACCAGGAGTAATCCAGGTATTACTACTCTCGAGGACCTCCTTTTTAAATTTCTGCCTAACACTCTCTAATCTCCCTTCAGAATCTCAACCTTTTCCCTTCCTATGTTGTTGGTTCCAACGTGGACAATGACCTCTTGCTGGCCCCTCTCCCCGTGAGAACATTCTGTACCCTCTCTGAGACATCCTTGACCCTGACACCAGGGAAGCAACACACCATTCTGCTTTTTTGCTGCTGGCCACAGAAACGTCTGTCTGTACCTCGGATTAGAGAATAGCCGAACACAATTGAACCCAACGTACCCCTCATTGCATTAGAGTCAGTCTCAATACCAGAAACTTGGCTGTTTGTGTTACGTTCCCCTGAGAATCCATCACCCCCTACATTTTCCAAAACAGCATACCTGTTTGAAATGGGTATATCCACAAAAGACTCCTGCACTAGCTGCCTACCTCTCTTACCTTTCCTGGAGTCAACCCATCTATGTGACTGTATTTGAGACTTTCCTCCCTTCCTATAATTGCCATCCATCACATACTGTTGCTGTTGCAAATTCCTCATTGCTTCTAACGGTCTCTCTAACCGATCCATTCGATCTGATAAGATTCGCAGCCAACAGCATTAATAGCAGATATAATCCGCAGTAACCCTTAAACTCTCTTTAAACTCCCACATCTGACAAGAAGTACATATCACTCTATTAAAGGCCATTTTTGCTCCTTCACAATGTACAGACCCAGAAATTAACACCGTCTTATTCCTCTTCAAACACTGCCCCAGGTTAAATGAATAGTTATGGCTTATATTTTAAGTATAATCAAGAGACATATATCAAAAAACATATAATCAAGAAAGAACCCATTCTACTCACTACTGCAGATTCCCTGTAGGCCACACTTAAAACATCGATTAACTTATCTGATCCTGTGCTGTGAACTTCGCCCAACAATTCCTCCAAGATTAGTTGTGAATTTCACTGTTTGATAATTTTCCCAGATGCACTCTGATGTCCAATGATACATGAATTCAAACAGCAAAGGCAGTAACTGTGCAGGTTCTCTCTCTCCTGAAATGACCTCACCACGTGCTTCCTTTGTCTGCTCTCCTCCCTTTTAAAACTGCTGTTATTTTGACTTTTTTTTTCTAAAGTTCCAAAACAATGCAACAGCATATAAAACAGTAATTGCTGCTCCTGGAATTTGAGGAAATCTCCTCCAGCACTTAAAATACCTCAAAAAAGGAGTAGCTGTTACAGCCAGAAATTTTTCCCATCCTCCATCTTGGATTACCCAGCTAAGGATTCACTCGATCTATCCTTACATATGCTTCCTTCTTTTTCTCAACCAAACCCTCAATTTCTTTAATTATCCAGCATTCCCTATACCTACCAGCCTTTCCTTTCACCCTAACAGGAATATACTTTCTCTGGATTCTTGTTATCTCATTTCTGAAGGCTTCCCATTTTGCAGCCGTCCCTTTACCTGCGAGCATCTGCCCCCAATAAGCTTTCAAAAGTTCTTGCCTAATACCGTCAAAATTGTCCCTTCTCCAATTTAGAACTTCAACTTTTAGATATGGTCTATCCTTTTCCATCATTATTTTAAATCTAATAGAATTATGGTCGCTGGCCCCAAAGTGCTCCCCCACTGACACCTCAGTCACCTGCCCTGCCTTATTTCCCAAGAGTAGATCAAGTTTTGCCCCTTCTCTAGTAGGTACATCCACATACTGAATCAGAAAATTGTCTTGTACACACTTAACAAATTCCTCTCCATCTAAACCCTTAACACTATGGCAGTCCCAGTCTATGTTTGGAAAGTTAAAATCCCCTACCATAACCACCCTATTATTCTTACAGATAGCTGAGATATCTTTACAAGTTTGACAACGTTATATCTTGACAACTGGAAGCGGCAGATTCAAACCACTATAAATGCCGGAGGAAACATCACAGAAGCGCTTCACAGGAGGCTCCCAAGCACTGAGGATGTCACCTAGACAGGGGATGAAATGTCTGCAACACAAATTCCCAGCTCGGTGAACAGAACCACAATTACAACTTTGTTTCTCAATTTCCCTCTGACTGTTAAGGGGGTCTATAATACATATCCCTTTCTTATTTCTCAGTTGAGTATGCAGATCCGTGGGTGCATATTGGTGGACCTATGACAGGGAGGGTAAGTATTTAAGGTCATTAGCAGAAACTCAGCAGACCTGGCATCATGTGTGGGGAGAATGCAAAGCTAATGTTTTGAGTCCAGTGACCCTTTTTCAGTCCCAACAAAGAGTCACTGGACTTGAAACATAAACTCTGTTCTCTCTTAACAACTACGCCAGATCTGGGACTTTCTCCTTTTGTGTCAGACTTCCAGCACCTGAAGTTCTCTGTTTTTAAGGTCATTTGGTTTGTTTTCAGTTGAGAAGAATCAAGGATTTAAAAAGCTTTTTTTTAAAGTTAGTTCAAGGTTGAGTTCAAAATCAAGTTTAGTTTCTAGCCCCAAAGGTCAAGGTGGGTCAGAGACCCTGTCACATCAGAAAGACAGCTTTGTTTGTTATTCTTCCAATCCGGGAGAATCATATCATATAAACCCTATAATGTGGTAAGATGCCATTCGATCCATTGGATTCATACTGACTCTCTGAAGAGCATCCCACCGAGACCCACCTCCCTATTTCCCCCATGGCTAATTCACCCAGCTTGCAAATCATTGGCCTAATTAGGTTGATTAGAAATCTACAGGTTGTTAGAATTGAGAACATTTAAGCTTTCAGATTTGTGAATAGTTCATGTTCACAGACTTGGAAAGGACCAATCAAATTGTCTCCACAATCCATAGCAAAGAAACTGTGATAAATAAATTGAAATTTAAGGATTGCGATGAAGCTGTAAAGTCTCCATAATGGATAATCTTTGAGAGAAAGTGAGGACTGCAGATGCTGGAGATCAGAGCTGAAAATGTGTTGCTGGAAAAGCGCAGCAGGTCAGGCAGCATCCAAGGAACAGGAGAATCGACGTTTCGGGCATAAGCCCTTCTTCAGGAAGAAGGGCTTATGCCCGAAACGTCGATCCTCCTGTTTTTTGGATGCTGCCTGACCTGCTGCGCTTTTCCAGCAACACATTTTCACCTCCATATTGGATAGTCTTGGGAAACATATTGAAACAACATTCTTCTATTTTAAGATCTTTCTAACATCTTCTATATTGAGACAGCTTGGTTTTTGTTCTTTCCCCTTTTATGTAATAAACCTCTGCTCTATTGTTAAGGAAAATGTGTAGCCTCGTGAGAATAAGTCTCTATGACTAATGACCATCTTGTCGAACTAAACAAAAAAAAACTGTTTGATCAAACCAGGCTCCTTTCTGAATTGTGCAGTATTACCATCAACTGGGTTCATAACAATACATCCAAACAGCCCGTTGATTGAAAGCTACTGGAGATAGGCAGCAATATGAAGGAGGCTGTGGTGACCAAACACTGGTTTAACAATAGAAAACAGGAGAGAAATGAAAATGGTTGTTATCCCAGTTGAAGATATCACAAACAGTGTCCCACCAGAATGTCTGCTTGAACAGATAGCTGTCACAATATACATAAATGACTGAAATAAGGGAACTATAAGCAGAATTCAACTGATAAAGATTTGTAGAAAGTGAGGACGGCAGATGCTGGAGATCAGAGTCGAAAAGAGTGGTGCTGGAACGTGTAATGTGTCATGCAGCTGTTAATAAACTATTCACTAGAATCTGGAGCAACTTAGCAGGTGATTGATTGCTGAATGGTATTAAATGCCAAAGAAGTGCAAAATAATGAATGTTAGTATAAAGAACAGTAAAATAACTGCAGGGTAAATGATTGTGACTCTAGGTATTGGTAGAGGATGCAAACCAGACCAATGAACATATTTCAAAACCAAAAGCATTGGGAGCCATACATAAGTTCTGGAAGGACTTATTTTTGCTGTCGAAGGATTATTGGCCAAGTTATCATTTGATATCATGATTTCTGTGAATTCTTTCAAACGGAGTTAAACAGACTGAGTTTGATGGTATGTCAAAATGGTGAAGCTGCATTGAGGAAGGGAAAGGATGCCAGAGTGGTAACCCATGAATCAAAATAGTCTTCAAGAGCCAAACATTTTTTCTGATTGATTTCTGCTTGTTATGTGGCTAAGCCTTGTTTATACAATCTCCATATTCTGATCATCCTGAGCAAAAGCAACAATAGTACAAACAACCAGCACCCCCAACCCTCCCCCATGCCGAATAATATGAGAGATGCAATACTTACCTGATATCTTCAAAGATACTGATTTGCAGCTTCAGAAGATGTGACAAATATTCCATTAATTCCAAGCCCTTCTCAGAACTCAGGGGGCTGTTGAGATGGAAAAATGCAGCATCAGTAATAGAGTTCATTAATAGCGGCTGAGTTAAAGGTCCCAACTGGGTTGTCACCTTTGACCAGAAGAGACTGCAAACAGCAACACATTATATTCCTATCACACTGCAAGGGTAATGGCAAGGGAATTGGGATCAGGTGGCACTTAAGGTATGATGAATAACCCAAATTCTTCACCAATCAAACAATTAGATGTAAGCAGAATCATTACAAGAGATACAATATATCAACAGTCATTCACTGTTTATTATTAAAATCTGAAAAGATTTCTTGCTGGGCTTACTAATTATTGAGGTTTACCATCAATTTGTAGGACATTCTCATTTGAAATGTTATTTCCATAAATAAGGATTTTGCTAAAGGTTAGTGCTGTGATTTGTTCTGTTGCATTACACTATTTACCCTCTCTCACAATACCTCGCCTCAATCTACGATGATCCTGTCTGCACCAATTAGTTCATATAAGATGGTGTTTTGTATTAATGCTAAACTACTCCAGCAGGAGAAGTAGGCTTTGAGATTTTCGAGTTTTTACAGGTTAGTAGTTCCACTGTCACTTCATGGTTACAAAGCTGATAGAAAAATGGAGAAGGAACAGAGATACAAAAGCCTTTTGCTGACGAGAACAAAGCAATCTTACATAATACATCTCAAACCTAGATTTTCAAAAGTGCCAAAACTGGCTACAAACATTAAGCTATCTGCAAGACATCAAATATGAACACTGTGTGATTTAAAATGCTATATTAATATATTTAGTTAGACTGTAACGCATCCATTTTAGAATCATTAAATATCTGAAGAAGCCAACTGTGAACATTCCCAGGGTAAACATTATTGACTCAGTGCAATTATTTTGTTAGCAATCTGCAAAAAAGTATATTTTCATTTATAAACTACTGAGTTTGATGGTAGATCAAAATGATGAGGTTGCATTGAGGAAGGGAAAATATGCCAGAGTAGCAACCCATGAAACAAAATAGTCTGTGGCTGTTACAAACTGAAGAGGAGGAGGGAATCAGCTGCCCTCCTTTTAAACCCCTCTCTGTTGGTCACAATATATTTTATTAATGTATTTTTAGCTCTCAGCTATCACACTTCAATTAGAACAGTTTGCTAGAAAAAGAAGGAGCCAATTAACAAAGTTTTATCAAATGAATGAAAGGAAAATGTTATTACCTAATAATCATCTAACAGACACGGAAACACAGGTAATACGTTTAAAAGGGATTGTGTCTGGTGCAGACAGGGAGAAGTAGGGTTATGGAGTTTTGAAGTCCATAGAATCTCTGAGGTGTTAGATTTTAAACATGAGGCCAGAGTTGATTAATTGTTGACTCATTTTCACTGCAGAATCTGTAGATGTCTGGAGTTCGCAGTGACTGGATGCGTTCCCAAGTTGTTTTTTTTTCACTGCACATTTTGTTTTGGGACAGTGAGAGAACCAGGAAGGGCAAGAGAGATAGACCAAGGCTTCCAAGTTCTGATGATATTGCCCCATGTATTTCTCTCTGCTCTGGGCTGGTGATCAAAAGCAGTTGTTGAAATAAAATTCAGTGTGTATTCTATTGCTTTTTTAAGTTGGCTACTGGCAGGAGAGTTTTTGTCTCTCAATAACGTGAAACTATGAAATACATGTCACTGACTCAGTTGCTTGATTTCAATGTCTTTAGATGACTATGGTGATTCCAGTCCAGGCTGCTTCATTTATTGCGCATGGGTCTCACAAAGCCCATCATAGTCTGTGATCAGGTGACAACTGCAGCTATTTTGGGTCCAAGTTTCTTCCTTTCTGAAAATCCAATTTGGTCCATGAGAGGTTTCAGGTTGTACAGTCAGATCCTCTTCCAGGGCAGGTGGGACCTGTACAATAAGGACAGGTTGCACCTAAACTGGAGGAGCATCAATATCCTGGCAGGGAGGTTCACTAGTACCACTTAGGAGGGTTTAAACTAGTGGAGTAGGGGAGTGAGCACCAGAGCAGTAGGTCAGTATGTGGAGTGATAGAGGAGAACATGGAGGTTAAGTCAATTAAGTCTAATAGGAAGAGCAGGCAGGGCCAGGTTAATGAACACAGCGGGACTGGCAATCTGAAGTGTATTTATTTTATTGCCAGTAATATAACAGGTAAGGCAGATGAGCTTAGAGGCTGGACTAGTACATGGAATACACTGTAGTAATCATTACAGAAACTTGGTTGAGAGAAGGACAGGACTGGCATCTCAGCTTTCCGGGGTTTAGACATTTCAGCCATGATAGAGAGGGATGTAGAAGGGGTAAGGGAGTTTTTATTACTGATTACGGAGAATGTCACAGCTGCACTGATAGGGGACATCTTAGAGGGCTCATCCAGCAAGGCCTTATGGGTAGAACTCAGGAATAAGAAAGGTTCAGTCACTGTGATGGGTTTTATACTGTAGGCCTCCCAATAGCCAGCAGGAGATAGAGGAACAGATATGGAAGCTGATGGTGGAAAGATGTAAAAACAACAGGTGATTTTAACTTCCACAATATTGACTGGAACGCCCTTAGTGCCAGGGGTTTATATGGGGCAGAATTTGTTAGGTGCATCCAGGAAAGTTTTTTGAAGTGATATGTAGATAGCTAACTAGGAAAAGGAAGAAGGGTTACACCCAAAATGGTGACTTCTCCACCTCCTGATGCTGCCTGGCTTGCTGTGTTCTTCCAGCCTCCGCCTGGATTCCAGCATCTGCAGTTTTTTTTTACTTTAACTAGGAAAAGGGGCCATATATTATTGTATTTTGGAATGAGCCTCGCCAGACCAGTGGGGGAGCATCTTGGGAACAGTGATCATAATTCCATAAGTTTTAAGATAGTTGTGAATAAGGATAAAGACTGGTCCTCAGGTGAAAGTGTCAAATTGAGGGAAGGCTAACTATAACAATATTAGACAGGAACTGGAGAAATTAGATTAGAGGTGGTTTGAATGTAAATCCACATCTGATTTATGGAAGTTGTTTAAAGGCCAGTTGATCAGAGTTCAGGATCAGCATGTCCCTGTGTGGATGAAATGTAAGGGTGGAAAGATTCAGGAAGCTTGGATGACAAGAGATGTTGAAAATTTAGTCAAAAAGAAAAAGGAAGCATACGTAAGGTTTAGGAAACTGAAACCAAACAAAGGCCCTTGAGAAATAAAAAGAAAGCTCTTTCTCTTGCATCTTTTGCTTTTTTCTTTGGAGCCGTTTGCAGTGGATTGGTTGGTGAAATCAGCAATGTAGCTAGAGCGGGTTGTGTGGGGAATGGCAGCTCCTCCAGACGGTCAGAGGCAGCAGGCGATGTGGCTCCTCACGGTGACTGGAGGCACTAGTGGCAGTGGCAGCAGAGACATGTTCCTGGCATTCCAGGCTGGCGGCTAGGACCCTCCAGCGATCGGACACGGCGGCCTTTTCAAGATGGCCAGGTGATGTTGCAGAGGAGGACAGACGGAGCGAGACTCTTGGCGCGATGGTGGCAGCGTCCTGGCCTGGCAGTGGAGCCAGGGACTCCTGGTGTAGGCCCGGAGTTGGGATTCCTGCCACTGAGGCAGGAGCAGAGCCGGAACTCCTGGCTGCATGGTAATTGTGGGTTTGGCACTGAACACGGCATTGGCAGCGACAGTGGCAGCAAGGTGGGCCTAGTGACAAAGAGATGGTACCTAATGAAGAGTGGCAACTCCTACATTGGTGGGTCAGGCACAGGCGGCAACAAAGCAGTGGAGGGGTGGTGGCACAGGGCTCACAACTCTTCCAGTTCTATCTTTTACCCCTTTTATTCTCAAACTATCCAAAATGGTGCCGGATTGTGGTGACCGTTGAAGCTTTTCGCTGTATTTTACTGTATTATTCACAGTAAAATGCAAGCAACAATAAATAAATCAACATCAGAAAAAAATTTAAACAAGAAATTAGAAGGGTTAAAAGGGACCATGAAATGTCCTTGGTAAGTAGGATTAAAGAGAATCCCAAGCCACTGTATATGTATACAGAGGAACCTTGATTATCCGAATACCAATTATCCCAAAATCAGATTATTCGAAGGAGATCTTGAGGTCCCGACGAAACATTACATCAAAGACCTGTGTCTAACACTGATTTACAGTGATTAAAAGTGCTGCTGAGATCAGTCCTGGACTGATGGGAGTGCAGGCACCATCTCTAAATGACTGACCTCCCAACCTCTCTCTCTCTCTCTCCCCACATTTTCCCTGGAGTTCAACACAGGGGTGTACCCTAAATCCACCTTCCCCAGATAATCTCTTCAACATTGCCCTGTGTGGGGCAAAGGTGGAACTTGTCAAAAAGTTGCAGTAAAAAGCTGTGTGTGTGAGTCTGTGTCTGTGTGTGCGTGTCTGTGTATGTGTGTGTGTATCTTTGTGTGTGTCTGTGTGTGTGTATCTGTGTGTGTGCGTGTCTGTGTGTGTGTGTCTGTGTGTGCGCGTGTGTGTGTGTGTCTGTGTGCGTGTATCTGTGTGTGGCTCTCTGTGTGTCCGTGCTTGTGTATCCTTGTGTGTGTGTTGCTGTGTGTGTGCGTGTCTGTGTTTGTGTATCTGTGTGTGTGTGGCTGTGTGTGTCTGTGTTTGTATCTGTGTGTGTGTGTGCGTGTCTGTGCTTGTGTATCTGTGTGTGTGGCTGTGTGCGTGTGGCTGTGTGTGTCTGTGTTTGTATCTGTGTGTGTGTGCGTGTCTGTGCTTGTGTATCTGTGTGTGTGGCTGTGTGTGTGTGGCTGTGTGTTTGTGTATGTGTGTGTGTGCACGTGCACACTACTTGGAGACTCACCCCCCCAAAAGACAGTTGCAGCAGCAGCTGTCTTGTTGTTGGTGTACAGTCCGGCTGCCCCGGAGAGGGGGCATGGGCGGATGGGGTGTGTGTGAAGGGGGTATGGTGGGTGGGGAGGGGGCAGGCGGGGGGCAGTGTTGGATGAGGTTTGGGGGGCGGGCGGGGTGTGGTGTTGGACAGGGTTTGGGTGGTGGGCGGGGGGGTGGTGTTGGTCGGGCTTGGGTAGTGTTAGACGGGGTTTGGGGGGAGCGGGAGGGGGTTGTGGGGGCTCGCGCGCTGTGATGCTGCAGCCTTATCTCCTGAACAGGGAGCAGACTTTACTGAAAACTCTGAGCCGCAGAGGAAAGGCATTGAATCGATAAACCGAATAATCAATTATCCAAACGAAATAGTGCCCGCCCATCTCGTTCGGATAATCGAGGTTCCTCTGTTTTGGGAACAAGAGGGTAGCCAGGGAAATGGTAGGTACATTCAAGGACAAAGGCCTTTTATTCCCATTTATGCTTGGAGGTGGAGGAAGTGGGCGATGTCCTGTATGAATACTTTGAATCGCTAATCCCCAAAGAGAAGGACATGGTGAATGGTTAGTTTAGAGAAAAGTATGTTGATTTTCTCGGGCATGTAAATATTAAGCAGAAGGAGGAGTTGGGTGATTTGAAAAACATTAAGGTAGGTAAGCCCCCAGGGCCTGACAGGATCTATCAGAAGATATTGAAGGAGGCAAGCAAGGAGATTGTTAGGACTTGACAGAGATCATTGTATCCTCTTTAGCCAGAGGAGAGGTCCTAGGAGTCTGGAAAATAGCCTTTATTAAGAAGGGCAACAGGAATAATCCAGGAAATTCCAGGCCAGTGAACCTTATGTCAGTGGTAAATAAATTATTGGAGAAGATGCTTAGGGACAGGATTTACTCTCATTTTGACAAGAATTATTATTAGGGATAGTCAGCATGGTTTTATGCAGATGAAATATTGTCTTTTCTACTTGATTGACTTTTTTGAGGAAGAAATAAAAATGACTGACGAGGGTAGGGTAGTAGATGTTTAGATTAGATTACATGATTACATTACAGTGTAGAAACAGGCCCTTCGGCCCAACAAGTCCACACCGACCCGCCGAAGCGAAACCCACCCATACCCCTACATTTACCCCTTACCTAACACTACGGGCAATTTAGCATGGCCAATTCACCTGACCCTGCACATCTTTTGGACTGTGGGAGGAAACCGGAGCACCCGGAGGAAACCCACGCAGACACGGGGAGAACGTGCAAACTCCACACAGTCAGTCGCCTGAGGCGGGAATTGAACCCGGGTCTCAGGCGCTGTTGTCCACATGGATTTTACTAGAGCAGTTGACAAGGTTCCACAAGGTAAGCTGGTCCAGAAGATTAAGTATAATGGAATCTATAGTGTGTTGGTACATTGGATACAAAATTAACGTGGTCGTAGTCAAGAGAGAGTAGATGTGAAGGGGTGCTTTTCTGACTGCAGGTCTTTGATCATGGGTGTTCTGCAGAGATCAGTACTGGGACCTCTGTTGTCTGTAATTTATATAAAGGATTTGGGTGAAAATGTAGGTGCTCTAATCAGTTTGCAGTTGACATGAAAGTCTGGTGGAGCTATGGATACTGAAGAAAGTTGTCATAGGATACAGCAGGATATGGATCAGCCTGAAAGTTGGACGGAGAAGTGGCAGATGGAGTTTAATCTGCACAAATGTGAGGAGATGCATTTTGGGAGGTCAAATGCAAGAGGAAAGTATGCAGTAAGTGGCAGGACCCTCAGGAGCATCAATATCAGAGGGATCTTGTGATCCAAGTTCATGGTTCCTTGATATGGCAATACAATGGGTTATATGGTAGAGAAGGTGTGTGGCATGCTTGCTTTCATCAGTCAGGGCATCAAGTATAAAAGTTGGTCAGTAATGTTGCAGCTGTATAAACCTTTAGTTCAGCCACATTTAAAGTATTGTGTGCAGTTCTGGTCACCGCAATACAGGAAGGATGGGGAGGATTTAGAGAGGCTGCAAAAGAGGTTTACCAAGCTGTTGCCTGGATTGGAGGGCATTAGCTATAAGGAGAGGTTGGACAAACTTGGATTGCTTTCGCTAGAGCATCAGAGGCTGAAGGGCGACCTGATAGAAGTATATGTGAGTTCGAGAGGCATAGGTATAGTGCCTAGACAGAGCCTTCTTCCCACAGTGGAAATGTCAAATACTTGGGGGTGTGGGGGGGTTTCAGTTGAGAGGGGGGAAAGTTTAAAGGAGCTGTGCGTGGGAAGACTTTTTACACAGAAGGTAGTAGCCAACAGGGCAAAGTTTCAGATGCATTTAGATAGACACGTGAACAGGCAGGGAATACAAGGATATGGACCACGCGCAGGCAGATGAGATTAGTTCATTGTGGTTGGCACAGACATGGTGGGCCGAAGGGCCTGTTCCTGTGCTGTATTGTTCTATGCACTTTAACAGTGGTTTGCACATTCCCTCAGGATGACAAATTGCTGCACAATAAAAAGCAGTTTATATCTGGTTTCATTAAATGCGTTTACATTTTAATGGTTGAAAATAAAATAATTTACAGACGATTGTCTCCTTTCAGTGTGTTTATCATGCTTTCCTCACAGTATTGAACTGGAAACTTATTACACCAATTCCTAATGTAACTCAGCCATTTGTAAGATCTCCAGCCTGTCCCTTTTCAGCCCATTAACAAACACTTTGTGCAGCTTAACAACCAGTTTCTTGGAGGCACTTTGCTGACTCATCCTCACCAATTTCCCTTTTTCCCTTTGCAAATTGCAGTGTGCCATTGATATGTTGGAACTGGGAGAAAGTGAGGACTGCAGATGCTGGAGATCAGTGAAAAAGTGTGGTGCTGGAAAACTTCCTAAACAACCCCACTGCCCTGTGGCCAAACATTTCAACTCCCCTTCCTACTCTGCCAAGGTCATGCAAGTCCTGGGCCTTCTCCACCGCCAAATTCTAGCCACTCGACGCCTGGAGAAAGAACGCTTCATCTTTTGCCTTGGGACCCTCCAACCACACGGCATCAATGTCGATTTCCTCATTTCCCCTCTCCTCACCTTATCCCAGCCCCAACCCTCCAACTCGGCACCGCCCTCATGAACTGTCCTACCTGTCCATCTTCCTTCCCCCCTACACACTCCACCCTCCTCTCCGACCTAGCACCATCAGCCCCCACCTTCATCTACCTATCACATTCCCAGCCCCACCTCACCCCTCCCATTTATCTCTCAGCCCCCTTGGGTCTCCCCACATTCCTGATGAAGAGCTAATGCTCGAAACATCGATTCTCCTGCTCCTCGGATGCTGCCTGACTGGCTGTGCTTTTCCAGCACCACATGTTTTGATATGTTGGAACACGGACTTGCCATCAAACAGCTCTACTTTCAAAGTGCACCATACCTAATGATTTAAAATCTAGCTCTTGAAATCACCTAACCACATCTTCTTTCCTTTCCTGAGTTTCTCTTCAACCATTTGAATACAATATACAACAAGCCTGAGCCTGACAAAGAGGTGGTCAATTAAAATCAAGCCACAGTCCACAACGTGTGAATACTGATGATATTATAAGATGTTGTAGAAGCTTGATGTAGTTCAGGTCTAAATTCTAAACTCGCACCAAGTTAAAATACTTCAGGTAATCTCGGTCTTTTATAAATCAGATGACAATGTGATTTCTTGGGTCAAATATCACAGTCAGGTTGATATGGTCTGAACGGTAGTGAAAGTGGATACTGCAGATGCTGGAAATTAGAGTAAAGATTAGAGTGGTGCTGGAAAAGCACAGCAGGTCAGGCAGCATCCAAGGAGCAGGAAAATCGACTTTTCGGGCAAAAGCCCTTCATCAGGAATGAGACTTTTGCCCGAAAAGTCGATTTTCCTGCTCCCCAGCTACTGCCTGACCTGCTGTGCTTTTTTGGCACCACTCTAATCTTGACTCATGGTCTGAGCGGTTCCCTGTATGTTTGCTCTTATAACGTGTATCACAATGACTGGGTTCTTGACCTTTTACATTTCCGTCTTTTTAAAGAAATAGTTGTGCAGTGGCATTCACAACAAAACAGTATCCGAGTGAAGTCATGCTTGTCTTCTTTTCTGCTTTTACATCATTTTGGGGAAAGAACATGGCAGAACTGACTGACAATTGTGCACAGGTAAGGCCTTAACAATATACAGAACATTTCTTACAGTCATAGAGAGGTAGAACACTGAAACAGACCCCCAACTCATCCATGCCAACCAGACATCCTAACCTAATCTAGTCCCATTTGCCAACATTTAGCTCATATCCCTCTAAACCCTTCCTATTCAGATACCCATCCAAATGCCTTGTAAATGTTATCACTGTACCAGCCTCCACCACGCCATCTGGCAGCTCATCCACCACCCTCTGCCTTAAAAAGTTTCCCCTCAGGTGCCTTTTAAATCTTTCTCCTCTCACCTTAAACCTATGCCCTCTAGTTTTGGACTCGCCCACACTGGGGAAAAGACCTTAATTATTCACCCTGTCAATGCCCCTCATAATTTTTTAAACTTCTATAAGATCACCCCTCAGCGTCCAACACTGCAGGGAAAACAGCTTCAGCCTATTCAGCTTCTTCCTATAGCTCAAGCACTCTAAAAGCGGCAACATTCTTGTAAATTTTTTTCTGAACCCTTCAAGTTTAACAACATCCTTCCAATAGCATAGAAACCAGAATTGAACGCAGTATTCCAAAGTGGCTAATGTCCTCCACAGCCTTAACATGACCTCCCAACCTCTATATTCAATACACTGACGAATAAAGGCAAGCATACCAAATACCTTCTTCACCACAGTGTCTACCTGCAATTTCTTTCTTGTACTTTGGGCTGTACTTCATTCTAGGATTGCTTTATGAAATCAGCGCTGTCCTGGAACATTTTTAAAATCTGGCAAATGGAAGATCCTTTTTGAGAAGGAGCGAGATTATACTGACAATTGTTCCTCTGTGCTGGTTGCTATGCTTCAGTACAGTTCTAGCCTTCAGCCATGTTTGTATTGTCAGGTTCAGTTCTGAACTCAGGTACATGATGAGTAATGACTATTAAGAAAATTACAAAATTTCTTGCAAAATTTGAAGCAAACAGATGTATGACACCATGTCCACAATGGTGTATTTAAAGGAAGATACACTGGAAAAGCTGTCACAAGAAGAGATTATTGGCAAGACAAAGCAAGTATTCCAAGGACTCGAAGCATTAAAAATGAGCACAACTCTATTTTGCATAGCATGCTGGAAACCCTGAAATAGAACATAGAAGAATACAGCGCAGTACAGGCCCTTTGGCCCTCGATGTTGCGCCGATCCAAGCCCACCTAACCTATACTAACCCACTATCCTCCATATACCTATCCAATGCTCGCTTAAATGCCCATAAAGAGGGAGAGTCCACCACTACTACTGGCAGGGCATTCCATGAACTTACGACTCGCTGAGTGAAGAACCTACCCCTAACTTCAGTCCTATATCTACCCCCCCTTAATTTAAAGCTATGCCCCCTTGTAATACCCGACTCCATACGCGGGAAAAGGTTCACACTGTCAACCCTATCTAACCCCCTAATCATCTTGTACACCTCAATCAAGTCACCCCTAAACCTTCTTTTCTCTAATGAAAACAGCCCCAAGTGTCTCAGTCTTTCCTCATACGATCTTCCTTCCATACCAGGCAACATCCTGGTAAACCTCCTCTGCACCCGTTCCAGTGCCTCCACATCCTTCCTATAGTATGGCGACCAAAACTGCACACAATATTCCAGATGCGGCCGCACCAGAGTCTTATACAACTGCATCATGACCTCAGGACTCCGGAACTCAATTCCTCTACCAATAAAAGCCAGTACGCCATATGCCTTCCTCACTGCACTATTTACCTGGGTGGCAACTTTCAGAGATCTGTGTACATGGACACCAAGATCCCTCTGCTCATCCACATTACCAAGTATCCGACCATTAGCCCAGTACCCCATCTTTTTGTTATTCTTCCCAAAGTGAATCACCTCACACTTAGCTACATTGAATTCCATTTGCCACCTTTCTGCCCAGCTCTGCAGCTTCTCTATATCCTGCTGTAACCTGCCACATCCTTCCTCACTGTCAACAACTCCTCCGACTTTCGTATCATCCGCAAACTTGCTCACCCAACCTTCTAACCCCTCTTCCAGGTCATTTATAAAAATGACAAACAGCAATGGTCCCAAAACAGATCCTTGCGCAACACCGCTAGTGACGGCACTCCATGAAGAAACTTTGCCATCAACTACTACCCTCTGTCTTCTTCCATCCAGCCAATTCCTAATCCAAACCTCCAACTCACCCTCAATGCCATATCTCCGTATTTTCTGCAGTAGCCTACCATGGGGAACCTTATCAAACGCCTTACTAAAATCCATATATACCACATCTACCGCTTTCCCCTCATCAACCTCCTTCGTCACCTTTTCAAAGAATTCAATAAGGTTTGTGAGGCACGACCTGCCCTTCACAAAACCATGCTGACTATCCTTGATCACATTATTCCTATCCAGATGTGCATAAATCCTATCCCTTACAATTCTCTCTAAGACTTTGCCCACAACAGAAGTGAGACTCACCGGCCTATAGTTACTAGGGTTATCCCTACTCCCCTTTTTGAACAAGGGAACCACATTTGCTATCCTCCAGTCTTCTGGCACTACTCCAGTAGACAAAGAGGACATAAAAATCAAGGCCAATGGCTCTGCAATCTCCTCCCTTGCTTCCCAGAGAATCCTAGGATAAATGCCATCAGGCCCAGGGGACTTATCTATTTTCACCTTTTCCAGGATTTCCAACACCTCTTCTCTACATACCTCAAAGCCATCCATTCTACTTATTTGTGACTCAGTATTCAAATCGACGACAATGTCCTGTTCCTGAGTAAATACTGAAGAAAAGTATTCATTCAGTGTCTCCCCAATCTCTTCCGCCTCCACACGCAACTTCCCACTACTATCCTTGACTGGACCTATTCCTACCCTAGTCATTCTTTTATTCCTAACATACCTATAGAAAGCCTTAGGGTTTTCCCTAATCCGACCGACTAAGGACCTTTCATGTCCCCTCCTTGCTGCTCTTAGCTCTCTCTTCAGGTCCTTCCTGGCTACCCTATAACTCTCAATCGCCCCAATTGAACCTTCACGTCTCATCTTGAGATAGGCCGCCCTCTTCCATTTAACAAGGGATTCCAATTCCTTATTAAACCACGGCTCCCTCGCACGACCCTTTCCTCCCTGCCTGACAGGTACATAATTATCAAGGACACTCAATAGTTGCTCCTTGAACAAGCTCCACATATCATTTACACTCTTGCCTTGGAGTCTACTTTTCCAAGCCACACATCCTAAGTCATGCCTCACCGCATCATAATTTCCCTGACCCCAGCTATAACTCTTGCCCTGTAGTACACACTTATCCCTCTCCATCACGAGTGTAAAAATCACCGAATTATGGTCACTATCCCCAAAGTGCTCACCTACCTCTAATTCTAACACCTGGCCTGGTTCGTTACCCAGAACCAAATCCAGTATGGCCTCACCTCTTGTTGGCCTGTCTACATATTGTGTCAGGAAACTCTCCTGCACACATTGAACAAACACTGACCCATCTAACGAACTTGAGCTATAGCTTTCCCAATCAATATCAGGAAAGTTAAAGTCCCCCATAACAACCACCCTATTACTGTCACTCATCTCCTGAATCACCTTCCCTATCCTTTCTTCAATGATTCTAGGACTATTAGGAGGCCTGTAAAAGACTCCTAACAGGGTGATCTCACCTTTCCTATTCCTAACCTCAGCCCAAACTACCTCAGATGGCAAGTCCTCATCCATCGTCCTTTCCATCACTGTAATAATATCTTTGACAAGCAATGCCACACCTCCCCCTCTTTTACCCCCACCTCTGACCCTACTAAAACATTTAAATCCTGGAACCTGCAACAGCCAATCCTGTCCCTGTTCTAGCCATGTTTCCGTAATAGCCACAACATCAAAGTCCCAGGTACCAACCCACGTCTTAAGAAAGACGATGAGAGGAACTTGGTTGAAGAAAAATCCAACATCATCTCTGGAAATGTTAGAACTTGGTCTCAGTGAGGCACAGGTAAACACTTCCAAACTTGTACATCAAGGTTTGTTTTGGTATGGGACTTTGTACACTACTCATGTTCTTGCCAATTTACCTCAACATTAAATGTTTCCATTGGCACTGTGGAGAGGCATCAATGCCTTTGAAAAGACATAATGCTTTATTACTGGTGAAGCACTAAATTCCTTCTCTATGCTTAAATTATATCTTTGGAAGTAAGCCAGTTGTCTCAGAAGTGGAAACTAAATTTCACATTATTTAATATAATTTTCATTAACTTCCAGCATGTTTTAAACCCATATAAAAAAGTGGAGTCACAGTTAGATAGGAGAGTGAAGAAGGCATTTGGTATGCTTTCCTTTATTGGTCAGAGTATTGAGTATAGGAGTTGGGAGGTCATGTTGCGGCTGTACAGGACATTGGTTAGGCCACTGTTAGGCTAGTACAATTGCAACATTTAAAAGGCATTTGGATGGGTAAATTAATACGAAGGGTTTGGAGGGATATGGGCTGGGTGCTGGCAGGTGGGACTAGATTGGGTTGGGATATCTGGTCAGCATGGACGGGTTGGACCGAAGGGTCTGTTTCCATGCTGTACATCTCTACGACTCTAACTGTTACTGCTGCCGTCACCTTTTACTGCCAATTCGCTGGCACTGATCAGCTGTGACATTAGTTGCCACCAGCTTCTCCTGCCCCTTCCTGTTGTCATGATGTGATTTATGTGGTGAGTGTTTTTCTATTGGTTGACTCACATAATATATACCATAAAGGCTAGGTTCTTGTTGAGAGTGAGGTCTTGAAGTTTATTAACAACATTAATTACTTACACTGCTTTGGCATTGAAATAGTAAGCACAAAACCCAAACTGTGAAATTACATACATATAACTAACAGAGCAAACAACCACACTGACTCCACTGCACTGAGCAAGGAGTTACTGAAAGCAAAGATTTTTATAGTGGAATTCATTCATCATGTGACTGTCTGAAGTACACACTGTCTGTTTGGTCTAGAATGTACGCTGTAATACCAAAGAAGGCTCGAGTGACAAAGGAAATAAGTAGCACACTGTACAATGATAAACATCATAACTCTCAACTTTATGCTGACCAAAAATAAATACATTTACAATAACACAGCAGATCCACGTGTTGACAGAAACATTTCAAGAACAATTCCAAACAATGCTAGCAACATCTGTGGGTGATTTTTGACTAGATATGCATTATCTATCCCTCCACCAACTGCTTCATTTTTCAGTGGACATCAAAAATAACACAAGCACCCCTCCCACCCCAGTCTGTGCTGCGTTATCTAACTTCATTCAGGATAATGTAGGGTTTTTACACATGTCCTTCACATTCGCAACACAGGAAAGAAAATAACCAAGGTAGCTGCTCCCGGTCATTATCTAACAACTGAGAAAGCTGGAAAGTGTCTGTGTCCTTTATCACGACAGGCTCAAAAGCACAAGTTTTAATTTCCACTCCAGGATTGGAACAAGTCCCAGCTCACAAAGTGAGCCAAGAGAAGGAGCCCCTGAACTATGGATACTCTCCTCAGGTTAATTTTGAAGGAGATTGTCCCCCCTCAGGGAGTCCCACCCATTGAAGGAGAGGTTGAGTTGATTGGGCCTGTACTTCTTGGAATTTGGAAGAATGGGACACGGCCTTATTGAAATATGCAAGAGGCTTAGGGGCCTGACAGGTGAGGTGCAGAAAGGTTGTTTCCCCGTTTGGGAGGGTCTCAGACCAGAGGGCATAATCTCAGAATAAGGGGTCACACATTGAAGATAAAGATGAGGAGGAATTTATTCTCTCTGAGGGTAGTGACTCTATGTTATTCTTTACTGCAGAGGGCTGTCAAGACTGGGTCATTACTTGTCTTAAACGCTGAGATGGGCAGATTTTTAATCAGTACAGGGATCAAGTGTTACGGGGAAAAGGCAGGAAGATGAAGTTGAAGATAAGCAAATTAGCCATGTTCTCATTGAATGGTGAATCAAGCTTGATGGGCTGAATGGTTTACTTCTGCTCCTGTGTCTTATGGTCTAAGGCAAAGGTTTAAGGAAGGTCTCAATCTACACTTTAAAATAGCCCAAAGTTACTAACAGGCCTTGCCCGAAATGTAGCTGTGCTCTTTTCCCTGTGCTGCATGGGACATGAAGTATCCTCCAGTGTCATCTCTCTGAAATCTTCCCTGCTTGAAGACTCCATTGCCTTTAATTCATGAAGTCCCATTCATTTGAAATAACTTCTCAGACTAAAATATAAGTAGTGTTGCTCATTGCTTAGTCATCAGAGAGGGAGGGACCCAAAGGAAGCACAGATGTTCAACCATCATCAGCACAGCTCCCCTCACATCAAATCCGATCACCAGGAATGTGATAGTCATTTGGAAAAGATTAGATTCCCTACAGTATGGAAATAGGCCCTTCGGCCCAACAAGTCCACACCGACCCTCCGAAGAGTAGCATACTGAGACCCATTTCCCTCTGACTGATGCACCTAACACTATGGGCAATTTAGCATGGCCAATTCACCTAACCTACACATCTTTGGACTGTGGGAGGAAACTGGAGCACCCAGAGGAAACCCACACAGACACGGGGAGAATGTGCAAACTCCACACAGACATCGCCCGAGGCTGAAATTGAACCTGGGTCCCTGGTGCTGTGAGGCAAAATTGCTAATCACTGAGCTACCGTGCCGCCCTTGTCTATGAATTACCTCACCATACATGACCCAACCCTATTCCTCATTTGTGGCAACCGTGGAACTATGTCCCTGTCCAACCTACCTCTATCAAGGGAGAAAGAGAGAGTCTGAGACAAATCTAGAACAACAAAATAGGTTGTATCTACCTGGTAATGTGGCCATCACAACCCACTGATCATCATTTGTATTTTTGTTAAGCAGATGATAGTCTCAATACTTACTTTTGCTGGGTCACAATATAGCCGTACATGTTTGTTTCAGATGCAGATACATCCAGGCGCTGATCTCCCAACTGAGAGTTCTTCTTCTGTGGTTCTTTGTACATCAGACTTCCATCGACCCTTTGATTTGGTTCTTCTACAGAATCAAAGATACCATCTTCCGACTTTCTGGTGTTGGTCACTTCTCTGGTGATAGTGTGGCTTTTCACATTTTCTATCCCAACCTTTTCTTTACTTGAGGAATCAAACAGTTTAACTCGGTTTTTGAGAGGCCTGATGTATAAGGAGTCAACGTTCAGAATGTCAGCGAGACTCTTCTTGACTTCATCGCTCTCGGCTGCTGTTTTGAAAGGCTGACTCTGTGACAAATATTGATCAATACAAGTCAACGTTAAACCAGTTAAAGAATTTTGAATTCCATTATCCATACTTTTTAAATTGAATTTACATGCCGTTCACTTAAAGTTCCACTTGACTATGCCGGAAGTCAAACATCCTTAATGTTATCACTCACTACACACGTTCAACTCGAACCACCCACTTCATTACAAAATGAATGAAGGTCAGAGGTCAATGTAGCATTAAAGAGGTTTGCTTTACATCCATTCTTTCATAGGTTCAGCAAAGTAATTTTTGAGCTGAATATTGTTGCTGAATAACTTCATCTACCACATAAAATACACAATAAAAACAAAGCAGTCCATTAACATGATAGAAAGCATTTTTATCTCTTGATTTCATCTTGATAGTGATCAAGTACAGCAATAAAGGCAGCACATGCACAAAATATCGCAATAGTGGTGAATCCATTATTATCTGAATAATAACCTTTTTTTTTAAGCATGATGGAATTGTAGTGATAAGGCTGGAAATAGAAAGGGGTTGAAAGTGCCACACGCTTTGGGGTAAGGCCTGCTCCAGCCCACAGCTCCAGGAGCTGGTTTTACAGCTGGATGGTAAGGGGCAGGAGGGTTTCATTGGGCAGGAAGTTGCGAGGTGAAGGGTCCTGTTGCCTTTCTAGATTCTCCCTCCCGATGAATTCAGGGGTCGGGAAGGTCAAGGTCAGCCCCCTCACACTAGGTTAACTGAGGCAGTTCATGGCCAGTGGAAGGCTTCAACCCATCACCTCACCACTGCTGGTATTCGACTAGTTGGGGGTGGGAGGATGGGGTATGCAGGGGAGCATCACATGGGTAAGCATGGGCAGGTCTTGGTGTCTTGTGGACAAGTTTTCTGTTGGGGTGTTAGAGGGAGGTACCTGATCAGGCACCTTGTCCCTCACAGAGGGGCCACCTCAATGATGATGCATCTGGCCTTGGGACGAGTGCAGTTCCAGGAGTGGCCAGTACTGCTGGTATAACTGAAACCTATCAGCACTGAAACTAATCCAGCAAACACTTTCCACATCCTCTGTAAAGGCCTGGTCATCTTTTTGAATCAGCAGTGACCAGAACTGGACGCAATAACCTCCAGTCAGAACTACGCATAAAGGTTCATCATAACTCCCTTCACTTTATTTTGCTCCTTAAGCTACTCTATGAAAATTAAGACAAAAATATGGGACTGCCTCAACAGATCCATCAGCACTTGGTGAGAGATTAGATTAGATTTCCTACAGTATGGGGTAACCCATCCAGACCCATTTTCCCTCTGGCTAATGCACCTAACACTATGGGCAATTTAACATGGCCAACTCACCTCGCCTGCACATCTTTGGATTGTGGGAGGAAACCGGCGCACCCAGAGGAAACCCACGCCGACACAGAGCGAATGCGCAAACTCCACACAGACAGTCACCTGAGACTGGAAACAAACCCGGGTCCCTGGTGCTGTGAGGTAACAGTGCTAACAGCTGAGCCACCGTGCCGCCCCAAGATAAAGATATGTTATACCTTGGGGTTGAAATCCTTTCAATGAAATTCTTCTACATGAGAAATAACGCGTCTTTTATATTTCAGATATCGTTTTACTTGCCATATGCTTTGAGATTTACTCTTTTTATTTCAGAGAACCAAATGATGAGAGCAACTTTTGTCGCCTCTGTTTGGCATTACTGGGGTTGGTCACAATGCTGAAAAGGAGCCATCCACCATGACCTCTGATTCAAGTGAGCGGTGCCTTAATATTGAAATCGGGCTGAAGTAAATAGGCCCCCAAAGACCTTTCCTGTTTGCAGGCTCCCACACAGTTACAAAGGCAGTGGGAATGAGGAGCCCTGAAAAGGCATAGAGTTAAAGTGATGTGAACATGAAACAAGGGTGAGGTGAGAAAAATCTTTGTTACACAGCAAGTTGTAAGGGGTACTGCCTGGAAATGTGGTGGAGACAGGTTCAACTGAGGCATTCAAGGGGACATTGGATTTTTGTTTTAGATGGTAATGGTCTAGGGAGATGGGGGAAAGGCAGGAGATTGGCACAAGATAACAGAGCTGGTGCAGGTGTGATGAAGTATCCACTAATTCTGAGGGCCTACAAATTTGAAACGGATTTGGATCAAACCTTAAAAGGAAAAATCTGAAGGTTATATGAAGAGAAAAAGCAAGGAACCTAATTAGATAACTCTTTCAAAAAAGCTGTGCAAGTACAATGTGCAAAATACTCTCCATCTTCACTGTTCCATTTGACAACACTAGGTCAAAGGTTATCTCTGCCCAATAATTAAAAAGTAAATGTAGGAATAAAGCAATTCTGTTGCTAATATTTGTGTTCAGATGATAGTTCAATACAACGTATTTAAATTCTTAAGTTCACATTATTCGTTCTTAATAATCTGTCCAAAAATGTGACCATCTTGGAGTTCCTCATAACTCCTGCCAGAAAATGCACAGCTGACCCTCTGGAACTACTTTGTAAAATATACGAACATTCAACAAACCTGCTCAAGGAAGCCTTCATTGAATCCATCATCGTGTTTGCCTGTCAATAAAAAAAGAACATCAGTTTTAGAATGTTTTATTTGTACGAGATAAATCATAAGGAAGAAAAAGAACTGTTGCAAATTTTTGAAGGCTGTAGCTCTCTCCTCCTCCACCAAGCCTCTCACACATCTGCATGGCTCGTTGACTACTCCATAGTGCCTGGTGTGGAACTGAGATGTCTACTGCAGGACCCTCCAGTTTTAATCCCAATCTGCACCAAGATGGCCTCTGAAAGAACTGAACTCGACTGCACCACTGGTCACAGTGCAGGGAACAGCTGTTAATGAGCTCTGTATTTCAGCATGTTGGAGCTGAGAGTCAGGAGAAAGTTATTTCTCTGCATTTATTTTATTCAAAGGAACACCCAGGTGTCCGGTACCTGTAGAAAGTCATGATGGGAAATTCCAGTCCATGTTATAAACAAATTCACAGGAACATTTTCCATTTGATAGACACATTAACCATATCACTCCCTCCGAGTAGTGCACTTCCTGCAGGTTCCCTTCCAAGCCTACACCATCCTGAGTTGGAAATATACTGTCATTCCTTCAGTGCGGCTGGACTCTTCCAAGACAGCTTGCTGGGTGTCCCTTTACCCCGACGGCTGCACTGGCTCAAGAAGGTGACTCGCCACCACAGGGCAATTACAAATGGGCATTAAACGCTGGCTTAGCCAGCAACATTCACATCCCATCGATGGACGAATAATAAGCAAAAATTATCTTGAAGAGGAAACTGGAGCACTCCAGGTGCAATCCAAAATTCAGCCACGTATTTCTACAGCTTCCAATGTCCTGATGAGTGCAGGCCTTATATTAAGAGAAATCTATTAAAAGTAACATAACTGAGCTTCCCAAGCATCTGTGATGTTCGACAGTGACAACAGATATACACGCCTTGTATGATCATGACTTGTTCTTTTTAATTATACCAAATGCTCTATCTAATACACACAGCGCAATAATCCAAAAACAACCGAATCTTGTTCTCACTGAAATCCATCAAAATGCTCCATATCTTTCAACATCTCTTAGAATATTCATTTCAGAGGGAGTGCAGTGTACCACAATGGTGCCTGAACGCCAAGGGTTAAATTCGAAGGTGAGAAAAGGCCAATTAGCGCTGTATTCCCTGACATTTAATTACAGAATTGTTACCATGCAGAATGAGGCCATTCAACCCATCGTGTCCATATCGGCTCTCTGAGCATTTTTACTTCATGCCAATCTCTTGCCTTTCCCTATAACCCTCCACGTTCGTTCTCCTATGACTCTAAGAACTTACATTTCCAGGCAGTGCATTCCATTCCTTCACTACTTGCTGTGAAACAGTTTTTTTTTCTCACATCACCATTGCAGAGCACTTTAAAACCAAGCCTCTGGTTTTTTGATCTGTTTATAAGTGGCAACAGTTTCTCCCTATCCACTCAGTCCAGAGCTCTCGTAATTTTGAAAGCTTCCATCAAATCTCCCTTTCAGCCTCTCCAATGCAACCTTTCCAATTTTCTCTCATACCTGAAATGTTTCATCTGTGAAACCATTCTCATAAACCTCTGCTGTGCTCTTCTCCAATGTATTCACATCCTCCCTGTAGTAATACTTGTGCGGTTATGTCATGATTGGATACAGGTTTTCCAGAAACGAGAGGGAACAGATAGGGAAAATACAGACAAATCTACTTGCTCTGGTTGGTGAGCGTAGGGTTGGAGGCATATTAAAAATTTGATCCAGATCTTTCAGGACTGAAGTTGGAGAGCTTAGTGGAATTTGGAATTCTCCTGCAGAAATGCCAATTGATGCTGGATTAATTGACTGAAAGGCCTGTTTGTGTGCTGTATGACTCTATAATTGCTGAAAATGTGTTGCTGGAAAAGTGCAGCAGGTCAGGCAGCATCCAAGGAGCAGGAGAATCGATGTTTCGGGCATGAGCCCTTCTTCAGGAATCTTTTTCAGGATTCCTGAAGAAAGGCTCATGCCCGAAACGTCGATTCTCCTGCTCCCTGGATGCTGCCTGACCTGCTGCGTTTTTCCAGCAACACATTTTCAGCTCTGATCTCCAGCATCTGCAGTCCTCACTTTCTCCTAGATGACTCTATAATTGTCAACTTGAAATCTGAGATTAATAGATTTTTGTTCATTAAAGGAATATAATGTAAAGATGGGTTTAGGGAGTTAAGTTGTAATGGCAAAGCAGGCCTGACTTTCTAAACAGCTTATGCCATTTTCCCCAATTGTGGATAAATATTGTAACTATTCATAGAAATACTAAAGGCTTATACTTCTGACAGACTCTTAAGTTGTTCCTTTTATATTGTAATTTCCTGCATTAGAAGCTAAAAACATACAAACCTCAATGTACATTGTTACGAAAGCAAAATACTGTTCTATGGATGTTGGAAATCTGAAACAGGAAAATCAAGTCTAGTAACATCTGTGGACAGAAAACAGAGTTAATGGCCTGAACTTTAGCAGAACTGTGGAGAGACAGCAATTTACCTAAAATGAACCTCAGATATGGAACTCCCTGCTCCCAAGTCGAGCAGAACAAGAGAGGTAGGATGTGTCTCCTACATATGGGAAACTGGAACTCAACATGGCCGTGTGAACTCAGTGGTGAGTTCAAACAGACACAATTTTCATTGTGGCAAGGACATATTTCTCAGTCTGTGATTTACAAATCTTTAGGGAAGTTGTAAGAACTCATAAAGGATGAATAAGATGCGTACAACTGTCAAGCCGTCAAGTTATTAAAATATTCTGCCCTGAGGAAAAAAAATCTCCTGTGTCTGTGAGAGTTGAAAATAACATCTATGATAGCAGGTTCAATTGCTGTTTCTTGACATATCCCAAAGTACCATCATTATAGTAACCAAGTGTCAAGGAGCAACAGGTTCAACACCATCCTGCGCACCTCCCCCAGAAGGAAGATCCCGCCATTCAGGACAATTCTTCCGGAGTCAGCTGTAGTCAATTGGGAATGTTCTGGCTCAGCCCAACTGCCTTAGGGTTAAAAATCTAGGTCACTAAATCAGGTTATGGTTTTTCATATGGATATATTATTGAGCTGCCTATTATAACTGTATGAATATTATTAGCCATTTTAATGCAAGGTGTGTCGCTTACCTCAACAAACAATCACTTTAATCAAGTATGTTGTAGAGTCGTAGGGTCATACAGATGGACAGCACAAAAACAAACCCTTCAGTCCAACTCGTCCATGCCAACTAGATATCCTAACCTAATCTAGTCCCATTTGCCAGCACCGGGTGCATATCCCTCTAAACCCTTCCTATTCATATACCCATCCAGATGCCTTTTAAATGTTGCAACTACCACTTCCTCTGGCAGCTCATTCCATACACGCCCAACTCTTTGTATGAAAACATTGCATCTTAGATCCCTTTTATATCTTCCCCCTCTCACGCTAAACATAGCCCCTAGTTCTGGACTCACCCACGCCTATTTATCCTATCCATGCTCGTCATGATTTTGCAAACCTATAAGGTCACCCCTCAGCTTCCAACACTCCACGGAAAACAGCCCCAGCCCCAGCCTGTTTAACCTCTCCCTATACCTCAAACTCTCCAACTCTGCTCTGGCAACATCCTTGTAAATCTTTTCTGAAGTCTTTTTTTAATCATGTGCGTTAGTTCAATAGCACTCCTGAAGGCTATTGCTTATGGAGGCAAGTACAATCTTTTCTCTTCTGGCCCACTTGAAAGCCTAGGGTGCAACATATGTCTCCACTCTAACTGTTGTCTCACATTGTTGGTACTAACTTCTCTTATAGAGTCATAGAATCACAGAGTCATATAGCCCTTTGGTCCAACCGCTCCACGACGAACATAATCCCAAACTAAACTAGTCCTACTTGCCACCTGCTGGCCCATATTTGGAGGGGTAAGGTTTCCTATTTGTGTATTTGTCATGCAACGTTGTAACTATGCCCACATCCACTTCCTCAGGAAGTCCATTCCAGACGCGAATCACCCTCTGTGTAAAAGATTTGCCCTTCATGCCTTTTTAAAATCTTTCTTCTCTCATATTAAAAATATGTCATGAAATCCACCATCCTATGGAAAAGACACATACCATTAACTCTATCTATACCCCTCATGATTTTACAGATCTGTCACCTCTCAACCTTCCACGCTCCAGTGAAAGAAATGCCAGCCTATCCAGCCTTCATTTAGAACTCAAACCATCCATACCAAGCAACATCCTGGGAGTAACTCTCTTTCATTACCAGATTAATTATTACCTGAGGCAAAAGTGTGAAAGATGTCTCTTCCAAGCCTCCAAGGATACAAAATTCAAACAGAACAAACTGGTAATAATAAAGAAATAACTGCACTGCTCACCCTGCATTTCTGATCACACTGGGGCTCTGAAGTGACACAAACAATGGGCCAGAAATGGTACACGTCTAGTTCACACGATGTATATAACACATTTGTGAATGTGACAAAGAGTAAACACAAACATCAATTCTCGAAAGACCTGTGAGTTCAGTTTGATGAAAGACAGAGATTGTTGGTGGGAATCAGTGGATGTATAACGCCTGTTGCTGAAATGGCAAACCTATACGAAAGTTACTGCTGTTTAACAGCCCAATGGCTCAGGACTGACTTTTCCTTTTGGAATTTCTTCAATCAAGTTGCATCACAGTCTGCTACATTGAACTGCACTTCACATTCGTTCTCATCAACCTCTGCAAGTTGCAATAGGTTAGGCACTGAAAACCAGGTAAAAGCATGATTGTTCCTAAAATGAGGACAAAATGAAACATTTGTTCAATTCTGTTTATCACCATTTTCCCTGGGAGAGCTTGACTCCATTAGTTCACTGACCCAGTTCAGTGCACATCCTCACTCAAAGCTCAGGCTCCCATAATGGTGTTATTAATATTCTTCTGATTTAACATCCCACATCATCTCAGCAGCTAATACCAAACATACCGGATCCAGAAGTGACCAGCCTGATTGCATTGTGTATTGTGGAAAGGTCACCTTGATTGTATCTGAAGCTAATTATTACACAGGGAAGCCTAGCCAGTTTCTGTATTTTCTCCCAACTGTATACTTGGCTCTGTACCTATCCTAATACTGTCTATCTCCCTTTCATCCTTTAGCATGCTCCTCGATACCTTACTCTTTCACTGATCTTGTTATCTCCTTGTGGAGCTTGATGTCAAAATGGTTGGGATTGTGCTTCTCATAAGGAGCTTGGGATGCTTTGCTACATTGAAGATACTTCATCAATGCAAGTTGTTTCTTGCTGATCAATTCATTTGCATAATAGTGAAGCCCTGACAATGAGTGCATCACCTAGTCGTGATGGTGAAACATATTCCCAGCCCAATTTGCTTCTGTGTAGAAGTTTGCAGTGAAGTGCTCAAAATGGAGACCTGTGATCCATCAGAGCTACTCTTCAACATGCCTGGCAACATCTGAGAACTGCTGCAAATATACGGCTCTGTTTGACACCTATTCCACAGATAGACTGTCAGTCCAAAACAAACTCAGGTCTTCTGCAGAGCCAATGTTTGAGAGGGAAAGCTGGCAGGAAATATTAAAGTCATAGAGATGTACAGCATGGAAACAGACCCTTCGGTCTAACCCGTCCATGCTGACCAGATATCCCAACCTAATCTAGTCCCATTTGCCAGCACTTGGCCCATAAACCGTTCCTATTCATATACCCATCCAAATGCCTCTTAAATGTTGCAATTGTACCAGCCTCCACCACTTCCTCTGCCAGCTCATTCCATATATGTACCATCCTCTGCATGGAAAGGTTGCCCCTTAGGTCTCTTTTATATCTTTCCCCTCTCACCCTAAATCTATGCCCGCTAGTTTTGGACTCCCCAACTCCCGGGAAAAAACTTTATCTATTTACCCTATCCATGCTCTTTATGATTTTATAAACCTCTATAAGGTCACCCCTCGGCCTCCGACGGTCCAGGGAAAACAGCCCTAGCCTATTCAATCACTCCCTCAAACCCTCCAACCCTGGCAAAATCCTTGTAAATCTTTTCTGAACCCTTTCAAGTTTCACAACATCTTTCCGATAAGAAGGAGACCAGAATTGCACGCAATATTTCAAAAGTGGCCTAACCAATGGCCTGTACAGCCACAACATGACCTCCCCAACTCCTGTACTCAATAAATGAAAGCATACCAAACACCTTCTTCACTATCTTATCTACTTATGATTCTCCTTTCAAGGAACTATGAACCTGCACTCCAGGGTCTCTTTGTTCAGCACCACTTCTCAGGACCTTACCATTAAGTGTATAAGTCCTGCTCTGATTTGCATTTCCAAAATTATCTAAATTAAACTCCATCTGCCACTCCTCAGCCCATCGGCCCATCTGGTCAATATCCTGTTGTACTCTGAGGTAACCTTCTTTGCTGTCCACTAATTGAGAAACTTCCACGAACCTTTGCAGAAAACAAAACCTTTCTAGTGCATTTGCACAGAATTCGTAGCAAAACGGCATTATTTTGTTCAGAAAAAAGCTCTAAAATGACTCCTCCTTACCCAGATGGAGCTCATTTCTCATCATCGCTTTCTCTTCTTCCTTCTGCTGAAGGTCTTGGTTAGTCTTGAGGCTGTTTCTGCTGCCATCACGGGGAGTGTCATCATCTACAACTTGCAAAGCATCAGCGATGACGTCGGACAATTCATCGAGCTGTTTGGAAGTCAGACTGTCAAGGTTTACATGCTGTGTCCCAAGCTGCTGCACCACAGAATGAATGAAATTTTCTGATAGGAAACAGAACTCAGATTAGGACCATTTTGAGCATGTGATTGAAAATTAAGAAGAATAAACAGACTTCCCATGGAGTGTACTTCTGGAGGGGAGAACAGCATTAATCCTCACTCAGTCTAGCTTACAGTTGAGTGTGTGGTGCTGGAAAAGCACAGCAAGTCAGGCAGCATCCGAGGAGCAGGAGAATCGACATTTTGAGCAAGAGCCCTTCATCGGAATGGCAGCAATGGCCACACTCACACCAATGATCTACGATTCTCCTCTCCCCAGGCCTGACTGGGCCAACTCGCTTGGTTCGCCATTTCTTACCCAGAAGGAGCTCTCTTTGAGACATTGAGGGACCCTTTCACTAATCACACAGCCTCAGCAATGGCCATTGTTAGCTGCGGCAGTGTCGAGGCCCTCGCATTAGCTAGACATTGCTTTGGGAGGGGAGGGGTGCACCACAGTCCGTTCTTGGACAGTCATTCTGGTGCCAGCCTCTTAGTGGCTGTGGCCAGCAACATGCTGCCCATAAATCCATGCCATTCCCAGATTTCACAATGGGCATCACCACCATACATTAACAGTGCTATGGCTGTACCTTATGTAGAGCGGGTTTGTTTCAAAGGTAAATTACCTCTATCTGAAAAGAAATCTCTCCAACACGAAATTGTATACTCTTTGATTGGCTCCTAGAGATCATAGGGTGGGCGTACTGTTCTGCAGTTTACCTGGCAACACTTCTTTTTAATGCAGAAGTAGAATGCAAAACCATAATAGATATAAAAAGGTAACCACAGGTTTGGAGAGAAAGTAGGATTGTTCTTTCAGTCAGGGCCTGGATGTGTGTGAAGTGCAGACTGACCTCCCACTATCCTGTAAAATTCTACGTTTCCTTGGGAAATAGCTAAGCAATAGCCCTTGTAATCCACCAATGTTTACTTGGTATCATTCAAATGTTTTGATCTAAATTTTTATGCGTACCATCCATGTGGCTGAGCAGATTGTTTGCATTGATTGCCCTGGCGCTGGATTCTTGCAGCACTTTCTCCGTTTTCACCTCTGGCAGCCTATCGTCAGCTTTCGGAGGTTGACCATCCATGCTCGGATGACCCCCCTGGCTCTCTTTACTGGGTCCTTCTTGCTGTTTGCTCCTTGATGAGCCCAGTGTTTCCTTAAGCCACACTTCAGGCTGGTTCCCTGGTGTAGTAGCCTGCGCTGCCAGTTTCCGTGACAAATATCTCTCCAGAAGTGCTAACAGTTGCTTTCTGTCGATGGCCTCACTGACAGGGGCAGGGCCCTGTGGCTGAAGATGACCTCTCTCCTGCTTGAGAAGTCTTAAGGGCTCGGCTTGACCTTGTTTGCTGTCGGGAAATTGATGATGAAATGCGAGGAACTGGCTTGACGGAGATTTCCCTCGGTTACTTTGCAGGAAGTCATCCAAGGCAGAACTCGACTGGGCGATCTCACTCTGTCACCAAAACATAAGACAACATGGTTTGCAAAATCATCAGGGTGTGATGCTGGCTTTCAAAACAAAACATCATTATCAACAAGCTGGTTTCGGTGAATTAAATTCAGATCGTTAGTTCTTACTATGCTTGTTTCACGGTGGAGAGAAGTCTACAAAGAGGACACTTGGTCCAAATGATCTAAATCCTAATTTCATGGCTAAGTTTTCCATATCTGCACTTCCAAACCTGCTAACCTTTTCTCCATTCACTTTAACAGATGGAAATCTATGGTTTGTGTGTGAAAAAGTGACAAACCACATTCGTTATCTGTGATGTTTGTTTTTTCAACTTTGCTTCTTGTTTTTTCTGACCTATGGTTGCTCTGCATGTTCTCTATTCTGTAACTAAGGACTGCACCTGGGTACCTTTGTATCTAAGATGGCGCTGTAAGTGGCAATTTTTAATCTTTCCACTGTACTCATTTGAGTATATGTGACAATAAAGAAAAAGCTAATTCAATACAGTTCAATTTACAATCAAATTTCTTCCACCTGCCGTCTACAGTTTAATCTATCATTTTTTTTCATGTCAATTCTACCTCACGTGAAGTCTCTGCAAGAATGATGGAAGAATGCAACCATGAGCAGATGGTCTGACAGATTACAGTATAGCAGGTATGTTCTTTAGAACTCAGAGTCATAGAGATGTACAGCATGGAAACAGACCCTTCGGTCCAACCTGTCCATGCTGACCAGATATCCCAACCCAATCTCGCCCCACCTGCCAGCACCCGGCCCATATCCCTCCAAACCCTTCCTATTCATATACCCATCCAAATGCTTCTCAAATTTTGCAATTGTACCAGCCTCCACCTCTTCCTCTGGCAGCTCATTCCATACACGTACCACCCTCTGCATGAAAACGTTGCCCCTTAGGTCACTTTTATATCTTCCCCCTCTCACCCTAAATCTATGCCCTCTAATTCTGGACTCCCTGATCCCAGGGAAAAGACTTTGTCTATTTATCCTAACCATGCCCCTCATAATTTTGTAAACCCCTATAAGGTCACCCCTCAGCCTTCGACGCTTCAGGGAAAACAGCCCCAGCCTGTTCAGCCTCTCCCTATAGCTCAAATCCTCCAACTCTGGAAACATCCTTGTAAATCTTTTCTGAACCCTTTCAAGTTTCACAACATCTTTCCGATAGGAAGGAGACCAGAATTGCACGCAATATTCCAATAGTGGCCTAACCAGGTCCTGTACAGCTGCAACTTGACCTCCCAACTCCTCAATACTCTGACCAATAAAGGAAAGCATACCAAATGCCTTCTTCACTATCCTATCTACCTGCTACTCCACTTTCAAGGAGCTATGAACCTGCACTCCAAGGTCTCTTTGTTCAGCAACACTCCCTAGCACCTTACCATTAAGTGTATAAGTTCTGCTAAGATTTGCTTTCCCAAAATGCTGCAACTCGCATTTATCTGAATTAAACTCCATTTGTCACTTCTCAGCCCATTGGCCCATCTGGTCAAGATCCTGTTGTAATCGGAGGTAACCCTCTTCGCTGTCCACCACACCTTCAATTTTGGTGTCATCTGCAAACTTACCAACGGTACCTCTTATGCTCGCATCCAAATCATTTATGTAAATGACAACAAGTCGAGGACCCAGCACCGATCCTTGTGGCACTCCACTGGTCACAGGCCTCCAGTCTGAAAAACAACCCTCTACTACCACCCTCTGTCTTCTACCCTTGAGCCAGTTCTGTATCCAAATGGCTAGTTCTCCCTTTATTCCATGAGATCTAACCTTGCTAATCAGTCTCCCATTTGTAACCTTGTCAAACGTCTTACTGAAATCCAAATAGATCACATCTACTGCTCTGCCCTCACCAATCCTCTTTGTTACTTCTTCAAAAAACTCAATCAAGTTGGTGAGACATGATTTCCCATGCATAAAGCCATTCTTTCCTTCATTTAATATGTATCTTTCTTCCAAAACTAATTTGTTGCACCAACTCTGTCCTTGTCTTCAAAGTCTTCCTGTGATGTTAGTCATTTCCACCGTTGCTAGAAGAAATGCCTGGCCAGCATACAGTGATACAGCCACCTTGACACTACCCTCACAAGCTTAGATATAATAATAATTTGGCTCAGTTTTTGCCTCAGAAATCTCTGGGTTCAAGCTCCACTTGAGGATTTTAGTCTTTACTGGGTAAAACCAATGACTGCAGATGCTGGAAACCAGAGTCTAGATTAGAGTGGTGCTGGAAAAACACAGCATCTGAGGAGCAGTAAAATCGACATTTCGGGCAAAAGCCATTTACTGCAAATTCAGTGCAGTACTGAGGGAAAGATGGCAATGTTTGATGGAGATGCTGAGCTTATAGAATGGTTTTAGATGCTGCATGCTTATTCAAAGAGCAAGTTAAAAATCACACAACACCAGGGTTATAGTCCAACAGGTTTAATCACCTGATGAAGGAGCGGCGCTCTGAAAGCTCGTGTGCTTCCAATTAAACCTGCTGAACTATAACCTAGTGTGTGATTTTTAACTTTGTACGCCCCAGTCCAACACCGGCATCTCCACATCATTTTAAAGAGAAAACTGGAATCATAGACAACATTACTCCTTCAAACCAGAAGCAATTAATGAGGCCATTTGACTTGCATTCATTGTTCAGACATTGTTGCATTCAAAATTGAATTGAATTGAATTTATTGTCACGTGTACCGAGGTACAGTGAAAAGTTTTGTCTTGCGAGCAATACAGGCAGATCACAGAGTTAAGTAGCATAGATAGTAAATAATAGGTAAACAGTGGCAAAAACCAAAACACAAGTGCAGGCAAATGCTAAGAGCTGCTGTGCCTACCTACAAAACAACTGCATTTGCAATACAAACCTTTTCATTGTATCTGAAACCCTGTTGGGCATGTTGAAGAGATGAGAGTTCTATACATAAATGAACTATTCTAATGGCATTAATTTTGTGAAGACTCATCAAATGTCCATATGAATAAAAAGGTTCAACTGAAAATTGCAGTGACTCAGGAAACCTTGCACATAGAAACAGGACATAGACAGGCAACACTTAGTGGTGTTAAAATAGATAACAGAGAAACAAAAGGGACCTATGAGATTTGTAGAAACAAAGCTCAGAATCCAACCAATGCAGAGCAGTGATCAGCCAAACTAAAACAGCAGTAAGGAGAATGCTTGAAGTGGGAAGAAGCATCTCCGATCTGTCTCATCATGGGAAGATAAACTGATAGAAGACTTTGAAGACAAGGACAGAGTTAGTGCAACAAATTAGTTTTGGAAGAAAGGTACATATTAAATGAAGTCTGATGATGGGCATCTGACAAGGGGGCCTTGTAACCAACAGTTAATTCAGGGCAGAATCTTGTGCTGTTGTTAGTGGCGTTGCTAGAATGCATAGGAACAAAAGAATGGGAGGAGGCCATTCAGCCCCCTGTGCCATTCTGCCATTCAATGAGATCATGGCTGATCAGAGGCCTAAATCCTTATATCTGCCTTTGCCCCTTACCCAGTAATAACTTTGCTTAGCAAAGGTCAACTACCTCAGATCTAAATTTAACAATTGATCTGGCATCCACTGCTATTTGTGGAAGAGAGTTGCAAACATCTACCAACCTTTGTGTGTAGAAGTACTTCCTAAAGTGTCACCTGAATGATCTTAATTCTCAGACTAGGATCACTAGTTCTAGAATCTCAAATCAGTTTGTTTAAACTCCAGAGAAAGCAGGCCCAATTCATATAATTTCTCCTCATAGCTGCTGAAGTTCAGATATCAATATTGTAAACCGACACTGTATGCCCACCAAGGCCATGGTCGAGGCTACTACATATAGCCACCTAGAGACGTGTAGCTGTACAGCACGGAAACAGATCCTTCGGTCCAACTCGTCCGTGCCAACAGATATACCAACCTAATCTAGTCCCATTTGCCTGCACTTGGCCCATATTTCAAAGCTCCTTGGATGCTGCCTGAACTGCTGTGCTCTTCCAGCACCACTAATCCAGAATCTGGTTTCCAGCATCTGCACTCATTGTTTTTACCCCATATCCTTCTAAACCCTTCCTATTCATATATCCATCCAGATGCCTTTTAAACATTATAATTGTACCAGCCCTCCACCACTTCCTCTGGCAACCTATTCCATACAATGGAGTACCACTGGATTTGTCGGAGTTGACTAAGGTGACCTCATTTCTGAGGAAATCCAGTTACTGCAGCTGGAAAAGATGATGCTTACTGAGCAGAAGCCTCTCACTGACATGCAGACAACTGAACTGAAAAACTGATTGCGAGGAGAGAGTGTGGGCTGGAAAAGCACAACAGGTCAGGAAGTATCTGAGGAGCAGGAAAATTGACGTTTTGGGCAAAAGCCCTTCATCAGGAATGAGGCTGGGAGCCTCGGGGGGTGGAGAGATAAATGGGAGAGGGCTGGGGTGGGAGAAGGTAGCTGAGACTGCAGTAGGTGGATGGAGGTGGGGGTAAAGGTGATAGGTCAGGGAGGAGGGTGGAGCGGATAGGGTGGGAAGGAAGATGGACAGATGAGACAGATCATGACGGCGGTGCTGAGCTGGAAGGCTGGAACTGGGGTAAGGTGGGGGGGAGGGGAAATGAGGAAACTGGTGAAATCCACATTGAGTGACGATGGAGGAGGCCCAGGACCTGCATGTCCTCAGCAGAGTGGGAGGGGGTATTGAAATGTTCGGCCACGGGGCAGTGGGGTTAATTGGTGCAGATGTCCTGGAGATGTCTTCTGAAGTGCTCTGTGGATAGGTGTCCTGTCTCCACAATGTAAAGGAGATTGCATCGGGAGTAACAGATACAGTAAATGACATGTAGAAGTGCAGGTGAAACTCCGATGGATGTGGAAGGCTCCTTTGTGGCCTTGGACGGAGATGAGGGGGGACATGTGGGCACAGGTTTCGCAATTCCTGAGGTGGCAGGGGAAGGTGCCAGGAGGGGAGGGTGGGTTGTGGGGGGCGTGGACCTGACCAGGTATTCGTGGAGGGAACAGTCTTTAAGGAAAGCAGGTAGTAGTGGGGAGGGTCATATCTCTGGTGGTGGGGTCAGTTTGTAGGTCGACTCCCACAGCTACCTGGACTACATCTCCTCCCACTATGTGTCCAATAAGAACACTATCCCTTATTCCCAGTTCCTCTGCCTCCGCTGCATCTGCTCCCAGAAGGACCAGTTCCACCACAGAACACATCAGATGGCCTCCGTCTTCAAAGACTGTAATTTCCCCTTCCATGTGGTCCACGACGCCCTTCAGCGCATCTCATCCACTTCCCGCACCACCTCCACCCTCAAACCCTACCCCTCCAATCACAACAAGGACAGAACCCTCCTTGTGCTCACCTTCAACCCCACCAACCTCCGTATGCATCACATCATCCTCTGTCATTTCTGCCACCTACAAACAGACCACATCACTAGAGATATATTTCCTTCCCCACCCTATCTGCGTTCCATTAAGACCATTCCCTCCACCACACCCTTGTTGGGTCCACACTCCCCACCAACCCACTCTCCCCTCCCGGCACATCCTCTGCCACCACAGGAATTGCAAAACCTGCGCCCACACCTCACCCCTCACCTCTGTCCAAGGCCCCAAAGGAGCCTTCCATATCTTTCAGAGTTTTAGCTGTACTTCCACCCATGTCAGTTACTGTATTTGTTGCTCCCAATGTGGTCTCCTCTACACTGGGGAAACAAGGCGCCTACCCACAGAACGCTTCAGAGAACATCTCCGGGACACACGCACAAAGCAACTCCACCATCCTGTGACTGAACACTTTAACTCCCCTTCCCACTCTCCCACGGATATGTAGGTCCTGGACTTCCTCCATTGCCAAACCCTCACCACCTGATGCCTGGAAGAAGAACGCCTCATCATCCACCTTGGGACACTCACTGTGGATTTCACCAGTTTCCTCTATCCCCCTCCCCTTACCATATCCCAGATCCAACTTGTCAACTCAGCACCGCTGTCTTGACCTGTCCTACCTGTCCATCTTCCTTCCCACCTAGATGCTCCACCCTCCTCTCCAACCTTCACCTCTACCTTCATTAACCTATCGCACTCTGAGCCACATTCCCCCCAGCCCCCCACCCCACCCCCCCACCCCCTTTCATTTATCTCTCAGCCTCCTTGGCCCACAAGCCTCATTCCTGATGAAGGGCTCATGCTGGAAACATCGATTCTCCTGCTCCTCGGTTGCTGCCTGACCTGCTGTGCCTTTCCAGCATCATACGCTCAACTCTGACCTCCAGCGTCTGCAGTCCTCACTTTCTCCTAAGCGAGGACTCTGAGCACTGAGATTCATTGAGAAGGGCCGAGGATGGTTGGAATGGCGAACATCCTGAAACGATGTAGTACTGTCCACATAACTGCTCATGTAGCCGCATGATGCATAATTATTAACTTGATTGCATCCATATGTAATTAATTCATGTTGATGACTGGATTGCAACCAGCCAGGATGTAAAAGTATACAAAATCTATGTTTTCCTTTTCTGGGGTGGAGAGATGCATGGTGGGCCTAGCAACCTACTCCCCACTGGTGTAAAATAAACCATTTAATGTTTGGTATGGACCTGGATGCTGATGGATTTACCTGTACTATTGAAATGGTGAGACATTGAGAAAGTGAGGAAATACAAAGAGAGCTGGCCGCCCTTGTACACCAGTCACCGTAAGTAGTCAAGCAAGTGCAGCAAACTATTGATTAGATTCCCTTCAGTGTGGAAACAGGCCCTTCAGCCCAACGGTCCACACTGACCATCCAAAGAGTAACCCACGAAGACCCATTCCCTACACCTAACACTACAGGCAATTTAGCATGGCCAATACACCTAAACTGCACATCTTTGGACTGTGGGAGGAAACCGGAGCACCCGAAGGAAACCCACGCAGACGTGGGAAGAACGTGCAAACTCCACACAGACAGTTTTTAGATTAGATTAGATTAGATTACTTACAGTGTGGAAACAGGCCCTTCGGCCCAACAAGTCCACACTGACCCGCCGAAGCGTAACCCACCCAGACCCATGCTCCTACATTTACCCCTTCACCTAACACTACGGGCAATTTAGCATGGCCAATTCACCTAACCTGCACATTTTTGGATTGTGGAAGGAAACCGGAGCACCTGGAGGAAACCCACGCAGACACGGGGAGAACGTGCAAACTCCACACAGACAGTCGCCTGAGGCGGGAATTGAACCCGGGTCTCTGGCGCTGTGAGGCAGTAGTGTTAACCACTGAGCCACCGTGCCGCCCACGGTGTTGCCCAAGGTGGGAATTGAACCCAGGTCCCTGGCGCTGGGAGGCAGCAGTGCTAACCACTGAGCCACCGTGCCGTCCCATGGAAGGCAAATGGTGTATCTTCCTTCATTTTAAGTGGAGCTGTGTCTATAAGCCAGGATGTCTTACTGGATCATACTAGGCCTTGGTGAGACCAGACCTGGAGGGCTGTGCTGTTTTGGTGTCCCCACTTAAGAAAGGATACACTCGCCATGGAGGGAGTGCAGTGAAATTTCAATGGGGATTGCTGTAAGATGACAACTTGGGCTGCATTCACTAGAGTTTGAGAGGGGATCTGACTGAAACACATAAAATTCTAACAGGGCTGACAGGCTAGATGCAGGATGTTTTCCTGCTGCAGGGATGGGGGGGGTGATGTTTAGAACTAGCAGTCACAGTGTCTCACAAGGGGGTAGATCATTTAGGACTGGGACGAGGAAACATTTCTGCCCTCGTAGGGTCATGGCCTGGTGGACTCCTCAACCATAAAAGGTTGTGGAGGCCAAGTCACTGAACATAGTCAAGATGGAGGTGGATTGTGATTTTAGATTTTAAAGGGATCAAGGGATATGGGAACAAAAGCAGGAAAATGGCATTGAGGTGGAGGATCAGCCATGGTAACACTGAATGGTGCAGCAGGCTTGATGGGTCAAATGGCCAAATCCTACTCCTAGTGTCTTTGATTCGACATAATTAGGGGTGGCAATAGTGCGCTCGGATCCTATTTTTAAGCAGAATTATGTTCTGGGAGAGAAAGCCAAACAACTCCTCTCTCCAGGGCTGGGACTGATCCAGCTGTAAGCCTGCCTGTCACTGTGTAGTCTACACGGTAGGTACATCCTCGAGGTGGTGGGATGTCCATCAGTGGGGACTTCCCAAAAAGAGCCGGCCTGGGTCTCTCGCCTGTGCTCCAGGCCACGGGAAATACACCCAATGTCACATCCTGAGGGTCGAAGGGGCAGAGTGTGGGGATAAACTGACTGGAGGAAATTGTGAATTAAATGGGGGGAAAGGCTCCAGAAAATCAGAAAATCTTGAAATCAATTTGCTCAGGTATCGTGACTTGGTAGACAATGGGAGGAAGAACATGGATGTGTAGGGCATGACTATGCAGCATTAAGAGACAAACTTGGGCCACACAGAAACGCGCTGCCAACTTTTTATTATCCTACATCTGCTTCCCAAGACGGTTGTAGAATGCACAAGCTCTTGTACTCTTGTCATCAAAAAAGAGCTATTGCTGTCATATATTGCCATGCATTTTATGGTTTTATGTGGCAGTGACTGTCACAGTTGTGACCATTTTTAAAGAGAGAGATGAAAATCAATACCAACCTTGTCAGTTCTGCTCTTATGAGATGGCATGGGATTAGCTGGCTGCGAGAAAGCACTGAGGAGCTGAAGGTACTGATGGAGAGAATTGAATCCTTGCAGGTCACCATGATCTGCCCTTTCATAACTTTCCTCACTTGTGACCTTTTCTTGTGTAGCCCTAACAATGAAAAAAGAAAGGGGTCAGATGAGTTAAATTTGAATTCAAAAACCAAGTCAAAATGGCTCAGGGTGAATTGATTGTGAACAGTTTTCTTTATCATTCAACAGAGAATGGTTCAAGATGGTGACACTGCAAAGACACAGGCTGGTCTTGGCCCCCAACAAAGATATTCTACTTAAGTTGCTCAACCCTTTTCTAGTCCACGTTACCCCATTCACAGCCAATTGTTCTTCTGGTCTCCCCCAGACTTCAGCCAATGGCATTCACTGTGTCAACCACGGATTGGAAACTATAGTATTGTTAAGATCTTAAGTTTCTAGTAATATTGCACAAATCAGATCCCACAGCGTAACCTGGCTCCAAAGACCATTTGGTTTCTTTTCAATCTGTTTACCACAGAGGTCACTCACTGAACATACTTATAACATGCTGCCAATGCATTTTTAAGAACAAACAACAATACAGCACAGGAACAGGCCCTTCGGCCCTCCAAGCCTGCACTGACACATTTTGCCCTTCCATATTAAAACTGTCTTCACTCACTGGATCCATATTCCTCTATTCCCTTCCTATTCATGTATTCATCCAGGTTCTTCTTGAACGCTGCTATTGTGTCTGTTTCCACCACCTCCTTTCGCAGTGTGTTCCAGGCACTCACCACCCTTTGTGTGAAAAGCCTGCCTCACGCATCTCTTTTAAACTTCCCCCCCACACCCTCACCACATCTTGAACCTGTGACCCCTAGTAATTGACCCCTCCACCCTGGGAAAAAGCCTCATACTTTCCACTCTATCCATGACAATCACAATCATATAATCTTCGATCAGGTTATTCCTCAACCTCCTGCGTTCCAGTGAAAACAAACCCAGTCTATCTAACCTTTCTTCATGGCTAAAATCCCCCATACCGGGCAACATCCTGTAAACCTTTTCTGTACGCTCTCCAAAACATCCACATCCTTCTGGTAGGGTGGTGACCAGAACCGTACGCACTATTCCAAATGTGGCCGAACTAAAGTTCTATAAAGCTGCAGCATAACTTGACTATCCTTATATTCAATATCCCTTCCAATGAAGGCAAGCATGCCACAGGCCTTTTTTACTACCTTATCTACCTGCAATGCCACCTTCAGTGATCTTTGAAGCTGCACACACAGAACCCTCTGCATATCAATATTCCTAAAAGTTCTGCCATTCACTGTAATATATTCCAACTGGACTTGACCTTCCAAAATACATTATCTCACATTTGTCTGGATTAAACTCCATCTGCCATTTTTCTGCCCATGCCTCCAACTGATCTATATCCTGTTTTTTCCTTTGACAATCCTCCTCACTATCCACAACTCCACCAATCTTTGTATCATACACACATACCAAATAGACAATCTACATTTTCCTCCAAACCATTTATGTTGATCATGAACAGCAGAGGTCCCAGCACTGATCCCTGTGGAACACCACTAGTCACAACTCTCCAATCTGAAAAGCAGCCTTCCACTGCCACCCTCTGACTCCAATGATGAAGCCAGTTCTGTATCCATCTTGTCAGCTCATCACTGACACGATGTGACTTCACCTTTTGTACCCATCTGTCATAAGGGACCTTGTCAAAGGTTTTACTGAAGTCCATGTAGCCAACATTAATTGCTTTTTAAGATGGGTAGAGGGACAGGTAGCATTGAGGAAATGGGGAGGCTGCAGAAGGATTTGGACAGGTTAGGAGAGTGGGCAAAATGGTAGATGGAAAACAACATGGGAAAGTGTGAGGTCATGCACTTTGGTAGGCATGGACTATTTTCGAGATGGGAGAAAATTCAGAAGTCTGAAGTGCAAAGAGACTTGAGAGTTCCAGTCCAGGATTGTCTCAAGGTAAACTTGCAGGTTGAGTCAGTAGTTAGGAAGGCAAATGCAATGATGGCATTTATTTTTAGAGGACTTGAATACAAAAGCAGAGACACACGTCTGAGGCTCTACAAGGCTTTGGTCAGCCCACTTTTGGAGTATTGTGCACAGTTTTGGGCCCCAGATCTCAGGAAGGATATACTGGCCCTGGAGTGTGTTCAGAGGAGGTTCACAGAGAATGGTCCCAGGAATGAAAAGCTTAACACATGAGGAACATTTGAGGACCCTGGGTCTATACTCGATGGAGTTTAGAAGGATGAGGGGGCGATCTAATTGAAACCTACAGAACAATGAATGGCCTAGACAGATTGGAGGTTGGGAAGTTGTTTCCATTGATAGAAGAGACTAGAACGTGAGGGCACAGCCTTAGCGTAAAGGAAAGACCTTTTAAAACAGAGATAAGGAAAAACTACTTTAGCTAGAGAGTGGTGAATCTATAGAATTTACTACCACAGAAGGCTGTGGAGGCCAAGCCATTGAGTGTACTTAAGATGGAGATAGAGAAGTTCTTGATTGTCAAGGGATCAAGACAGAAAGCAGGAGAATGGGGTTGAGAAACCGTCGGCCATGATTGAATGGTGAAGCAGACTTGGTGGGTTGAATGGCCTAATTTCTGAGAGAAAATGAGGACTGCAAGATATTAGAGATCAGAGTCGAGAGTGTGGTTTTGGAAAAGCACAGCAGGTCAGTCGGCATCCAAGGAGCAGGAGAATCAATGTTTTGGGCAAGGGCCCTTCATCAGGAATGAGGCTGTGAGCCGAGGGGTAGCGAGATAAATGGGGGGGGGGGCATAGAGCTGATGCATTTGAGAAATTACAAATTACAGCCACCAGCCAGGAGTGTGGCCACATCTTGTCAACAGTTATCTACTGAGGCCACTTAACCAGTCAGCCCCATCAGGTCCATCTACAGAAACTCAGTGGAAAAGGAATTGGCTAGGAGGGGTAGCAAAGGTGTCTGCTTCAGGGGGAAAGAAACTGTGCGCATTTTTTTTGGGAATGGCACTGCAGGCTGGGGTAAAGGGAGATGAGCACTGCAAGGGGAGGATACAGTAAAGCAAGGGTGGGAAGGGGGCCATTCGAAGAGAGGGTTTGCCCATGGTCAGGAGCATCCTGGTTTCAAGGCTGGTTCAATATATGACCATACTTGGCATGGACATCTCAAATGGAGAGGAAGGTGAGCAAGGGCCAGGGATCTCTCATCGTATGAGCTGAAGATCCCAAAATTTGGCACAGGTGAAAGTCAGTGGTAAGGCTCTTAGTCCTGATGCAAGTAGGAAAATGTAGGCGGATGTATTCTGAGGGCGTGAGGAAGGTGCACAGAGGGGATTGCTACTGTGGGAGGTTCAGAGAGGAGACTGCGACTGAGAGATGAAGGTAATAGTGAAAGTTGCACAGCATGAGCCTTGGTGGGATGCGGCTGAAGTTGGTGTGAGGCAGCAGAGAGAAGATTGTGGCATGTACCCTGGCTCAGCAGGGATGGCCTTTGAGCTTCTTCGAGCACACACTGCTGTCCAATCCTCCAGGGTCTGAGGAGACAGTACAGACCTGGGTAATGACTTCACACCAGGCTGCTAACGTCTGGTGGCATGACATCTTCTGGGTAGAGAACTGCTTGCCTTTGCACCATCGCCCTTTGGCCAGTAACTCGCGGTCCCTGTCAAGTGAGCAGGGTAGCTTCAGCATGCCAATATCCGTCTGGGTACCCAGCTGCCTTTCAAAGATGGCATCAACGCAGGGAATGCTGATCTTTCGGTGGATACCCATTGAGTGTCGAGTTTTTCTGGGAATGGTGTGTGGTAAGATGGGGTCAGAATCAGAATTCAGAGATTCCATGGGGTGAGGTAAGTCATTAACGAAGTGGACTTGATGAGATTTAGACAGTAAAGCAACTCGCACACTCAGTAGAAATCCTCCAAAAAACACTCTCACAACTCGGACTTAGTTGAAAAAAACATTCTTAATGCTGTTCCCATTCAAACCAAAACAAAAATCAGATTGATAGGAAATCCTAGATTCTGAGTTGAACCTTTTTTACTCAAACATTGTATCCATACCTTTTTTCTAAACATGTATTAAAATGAATGAAATTCAATCAACAATTTGGAGCAGTGTTAAATAATGAAAGGATGGAGAGGGTGCAGAAGAGGTTTACCAGGATGCTGCCTGGATTAAAGAGTATGAGCTATAAGGAGAGACTAGAAAAACTCAGGTAGGTGTAGTGGACTGCAAAGAGGGATACCTCAGATTACAACAGGATCTTGACCAGATGGGCCAATGAGCTGAGAAGTGGCAGATGGAGTTTAATTCAGATAAATGCGAATTGCTGCATTTTGGGAAAGCAAATCTTAGCAGGACTTATACACTTAATGGTAAAGTCCTAGGGAGTGTTGCTGAACAAAGAGGCCTTGGAGTGCAGGTTCATAGCTCCTTGAAAGTGGAGTCGCAGGTAGATAGGATAGTGAAGGCGGCGTTTGGTATGCTTTCTTTTATTGGTCAGAGTATTGAGTACAGGAGTTGAAAGGTCATGTTGCAGCTGTACAGGACATTGGTCAGGCCACTGTTGGAATGTTGCGTGGAATTCTGGTCTCCTTCCTATCGGAAAGATGTTGTGAAACATGAAAGGGTTCAGAAAAGATTTACAAGGATGTTGCCAGGGTTGGAGGATCTGAGCTACAGGGAGAGGCTGAACAGGCTGGGGCTGTTTTTCTGGAGCGTCAGAGACTAAGGGGTGACCTTATAGAGGTTTAAAAAATTATGAGGGGCATGGATAGGGTAAATAGACAAAGTCTTTCCCTGGGGTCGGGGAGTCAGAACTAGAGGGCATAGGTTTAGGGTGAGAGGGGAAAGATATAAAAGAGACCTAAGGGGCAACTTTTCACACAGAGGGTGGTACGTGTATGGAATGAGTTGCCAGAGGATGTGGTGGAGGCTGGTACAATTGCAACATTTAAGAGGCATTTGGATGGGTATATGAATAGGAAGGGTTTGGAGGGATATGGGCCGGGTGCTGGCAGGTGGGACTAGATTGGGTTGGGATATCTGGTTGGCATGGATTGAAGGGTCTGTTTCTGTGCTGTACATCTCTATGACTCTAGGTCAGTGGATGCTGAGGGGAGATTTGATAGAAGTCTATAAACTTATGGGATGCACAGATATGGTTGACAAACAGAATCTTTTTCCCAGAGTTGAAATGTCTAATGCTATGGGGCACGCATTTAAGCTGAGAGGGGGCACATTCAAAGGAGATGTGAGGGGTAGGGATTTTTTACATAGAGTGTGGTAGGACTCTGGAATGCACTGCCAGGGCTGGTGGTGGCGGTAGATACAAGAGGGACATTTAAGAGACTTTTATATGAATGTTCAAGGAATAGCGGGATATGGACCAAGGGCAGGCAGAAGGGATTAGTTTAATTTGGGGGTCATGTTCAGTACAACATCGTGGACAGAGGTCCCAATCCTGTGCTGGACTGGTCTATATTGAAAAAGCAAATTGACCAGGATCATGGGATTCCGTAAACTGACCTATTTCTCCAGTTCTGTACTTAGTGACGAAGTATTGTTTTGACGGTTAGTTTATATCACCTTTACCCTTCCCCCTTTTGCACACACCACTTTAACTCTACAGCATTCGTTTTTATCTTGGAAATACCTCTGAAGTCAGGATTGTGGGAATAGGGTTGGAGTGTGCCATTTGAATATATACCTGTAATGGGAAAATTGCTTTCTGAGCCAAGACAGCTCCTCCGCTGCTCTGATACATTAATGTTCCATTGGACGGTTTAAGCAACTACTGGCGACATCTTAGCAAGCTAACATCATTCTTGCTCATAGTTATCTACTACTTCTGCCTGCAGCAGGAATCAATTAAATCTCTTTGAGTAATGATTTGCGAACACTACTGAAGCTTCTAAATGTATATTAATGATTTGAAAGCCTTGTGTGATTTAATCAACAATGAGTTATTCAGAAAATTTCCGCACGACAGATCTGACCTGACCAGGGTTTTTTTTGAATGGGATTATTTATTCTCCAAATTACAATTGGTTATTTTTTGTTGCTCTAGTCTTTACGCACTCCTTCCCCCAAACCCCAGCACAGATCCTGACTCAATGATGATCCCTACATTTCGACCAGCACACGTACGGTGACATTCAAAATCAGCCAGCCTTATCCTTGTTCCCTCAGCCTGATGATCTCCTCGTAATCCACGATGGATGCCCACCATTCCTTTGTCCAATCCATGATCCCTCCACTCTTCTCAGGCTCAATCAGTGCTGGAAAGAGAAGAGATGGCTGCCAGCTCTGTTTATGTCGGGGTCTTCCTGAGGCACTCAGGCCGCACTGACCCACAACTGAAGCGAAAACCATAGGAAAGAGCTTCCAATGAGGGAGCAGAAACCTGAAGAAACAGTTGCACACAGGTTGGCTCCTGTACCCGCTCACAGTCAGTCACATGCACCATTGGTGGTGATCCACAGTCCAGCCGTTCAACGATTCTCTTGACAGCTAACTCTTAAGGTCAGCCGATCTGAAGATTCACCAGAAGAAAAGCAAGAATACAGTAGGCTACTGTCACCACCTAACAAGAGCATCAAGTACAGACACAAAGTGGCACAGCACTTGACCTACCTTGTTGTTGTCTCAGAAAGCAATCAATGATTCATCACAGAGAACCACCTGATAATCGCCATGATTAACTGTTGTCCATTTGCTCACAGTGAGCCGATTGAACTGATACGTCCTTTTGCATTTCCCTTGGATTAGTGCACAACAGGTGTTTGTGATCTGATGACAATGAGGAAGCTGAAGAGCAAGGGTTGAAAATAGGCAGTACAATCAAGGATGTAGCAATCCTTCCTGTAACCTCAAATTTATATTCCCAAGTTTAAAAGTCCATGAAAAAAATGCTGAGAAACCTTTGCCTCTCAGTCACAGACTGTCATAGATGAGATCAAAACTGACATCAATCAGCAGACGGACCTTATGTAGAGCTTGGGACAGAGATGCCACACATTGGATGGAATAATTAAATTCAAATGGAAGTGTCATCAGAAGGCTTAAGCCATTAGATCAACTGGTTTCCCTTGATATGGGGAAAACTATGAATAAAATCATTCTGAAACTATTCTTTATTCTTGTCATGTTTCCAAATAAATTCAACATCAAGTTTGATCAAGTACTCCATTTGGGACAAAATGTTCTTATTTCTTCCATGGTGTATCAAACAGCTTTTTCTTCACAAATCAGGTTTCGTTAAATGCTTTGTATAAGACTTGATTGTTTGAGGAACTGCTGATGTGTGACGTAGGATTATTGCCATTACCTCGATTCTGTTCGTCTGAAATATTCTATTTGCAGTGTTTTCAATTAAGATTGAATTTTATTACCAAATCTTTGTCCAGTGAACACATTTCCAACTTTCCAATAATCCACATGAATGGCTCAAGCATCCACTTCGTTTTAAAAGAAACATAAAACCTAGGAGCAACAGTAGGCCATTCAGCCCTTCCTGCCTGCTCAGCTATTCAATTAGATCATGGCTTATTCTCTGTCTCAATGCGATATTCCCACTTTCTCGTTGCACATCTTTACAATCTAAAAATGGATCTATCTCCCTCTTGAATACATTCTGTGTCTTGGCCTCCATAGCCTCTGTGGTAGAGAATTCCAAATGGTCACTATCCTTTGAGTGAAGCTGTTTTTCCTTATCTCAGTGCTAAATGGCCTACATCGTATCCTGACTCTGTGCCTCCTGATTCTAGACTCCCCAGCTATGGGAAACATCCTCCCTGAAGTTTAAAGGTTTCAATCAGATTCCTTCTGATTCTTAGAAACTCTAGTGAATACAGGCTCAGAAAAACCAAACTGTCCTCATAGGACAACCCTACCATTCTCAGTATCAGCCTAATGACGTTCTGCTGCACTCCCTGTATGCCAAGTATATTCTTTTTCGGTAGTGATGCCAAAATTACATGCAATACATCAGGTATGGTCTCACGAAGGCCCTGTATATCTGCTGTACGGCATTCCTACTTCTGAATTTAAATCCTCTTGCTATGATGGCTAATAAACCATATTCCTTCCTCATTGTTTGGTACACCTGCCCGATTTCATTGACTGGTGCACAACGACTGCCAGGTTCCCTCCATACGTTCACACTTGCCCAGTTAAATAACACCCTGTCTTCCTGTTTTCACACTGAAATGTATAACTTCACATTTAGCCACACTGTACTGCTTCTGCCATGTATTTGCCCACTCGTTCAACCTGTCTAAATCACCTTGGAGCCACCTTGAATTCTCCTCACAAACCCACTTGGTTTTGTGTCATCAGGCATTGCGTTATCTGTAATCAAAAATGCCACTCCCCCTCCTCTCTGGCTCCTCTTTCTATCCTTCTTAAAGAAATCTCTATCCTGGAACATTAAACAGCCAGTCCTGCCTCTCCCTGAGCCATGCTTCTGTAATCGCTATGATATCCCAGTCCCATATTCCCAACCACGCTCTAAGTTCATTTGTTTTACCTGTCAGGCCTCATGCAGTGAAATAAATGCAGTTTCACTGATCAGTTCTACCTTGTTCTCTGTCGTGTTCTTACCTGCCTTTACTATTTAACTTATTACCCTTAATTACTGTACCATCCTCAGACTTATTTCTTTTCCCACCATCTCTTTGGGTCCCACATCCTGACAGACTAGTTTAAAGCCTCCTGAGTAACACTAACAAAACTCTCTGCCAGAATATTGGTCACCTTCCAGTTCAGGTGCGATCCTTTCTTCTTATATAAATCAACTCTACCCAAGAAGAGATCCCAATGGTGCAAAAATGTGAATCCTTACCCTTTACACCAGCTCCTTAGCCACCCGTTCATCTCTCTATCCCCTACTCTCCCTAGCACATGGCACTGGGAGTAATCCAGATATTCCTAGCCTCAAGAACCCACTTTTTAACCACCTGCCTAATTCCCTATATTCTCTCTGCAGAACCTCGTCCCTTTCTCTATCTATGTCGTTGGTACTAATGTGTATAATTACCTTCTGCCCGTCACTCCTCCCTTTGAGAATATTCTCCATCTGCTCCTTGACCCTGGGTAACACACCATTCTAATATCTTGCCCACAGCTGCAGAAACGTCTGTCTGTGCCCCTGACTAGAGAGACCCCTATCACAACTGGTCACTTAGAACCTGATGTACTCCTCATTATATTACAGCCAGTCTCAGTACCAGAAACTGGCTATCAGTGCTATATTACCCTGAGAGGGCATCACCCTCTACAATAGCCAAAACAGCAGACTTGTTTGAGATGGGGATAATCACAGGAGACTCCTGCACTACCTGCTTACTTGGAGGTGACCCATCTATCTGATTGTATCAGCAGTTTTTCTACCTTCCTGAAATTGCCATATGTCACACCCCCTGGCTGCTGTAAATTCCTCATTGCCTCAAACTGCGCTCCCCCATATCTGCCAGGAAGAGCACTTCATTCTACTAAAAGCCATCTTTGCCCCTGTAACAATCAACAGACCCAGAAAATACCTAAAGACAAACACTTTGCTCAAAAACCCAGTGTTAGCACAGCCTTCCTGCTCAAGACACGGCTCTGAGATAAGTTAATACCTATCTTGTATATTACAATTCAATCAAGAAACAGATCTCAGAAAAACATTAAAAGAAGTACCCTCCCCTACTCACTATTATAGATGAATCAAAAGAAAAATAACAGATTAAGATTTATACATTTTATAAATCTTAACCTCAAACACTTAACTGATCAGACATTTCAGATCTAATGCAATCCCTACTTTCTTTTGTATGCCATGGTCGAGACACCTTTTCTTCTTTAATCTTTGAGCCTGACAAGTGTGAACCATTCATGCACAGTTTCTCTAAATATGAGAAAGTGAGGACTGCTCCACTCCCCTCCTATTTATCTCTCCGCCACCTCAGCTCACAAGTGTCAGTTCTGATGAAGGGCTCTTGCCCGAAACGTCGATTCCCCTGCTCCTCCAATGCTGCCTTACCTGCTATGCTTTTCCAGCACCACACTCTTGACTCTAAATATGAACCACTGCCTATCCATTATCAACTCCTTCAGTAAGATTCCGTCCTTCCAATTTGTACCTCAGACCTTTATAGTTCCCTTTATGTCGATTTAGGACCCTAGTTTTGGATTCATCTACTTCACTCACCATCTTAATGAAAAAAAATTGATCTTATTATGATCATTCTTCCCTAAGACTATGCATAACAAGAATGATTTGGAGATGTCGGTGTTGGACTGGGATGTACAAAGTTAAAAATCACACAACACCAGGTTATAGTCCAACAGGTTTAATTGGAAGCACACTAGCTTTCAGAGCGACGCTCCTTCATCAGGTGATTGTGGAGGGCTCGACCATAACACAGAATTAATAGCAAAAATTTGCAGTGTGATGTAACTGAAATTATACATTGAAAAATTGATTGTCTGTTAAGCCTTTGATCTGTTAGAATACAGTGATAGTTTCACTTCTTTCATGTGTAAATCACAAATCCTTTTTTTTAAAGTTGCATTCTCGGGTCAGCTGTTAACAATGGTGATAGCGAGACAATATGTTGAAGGTGTTAGCCCCCTGTGTTCTCTGTCTATGACCTGATGTTTAGATTGATTCCAATCTAAAAAGTGAGATAACAGAGTTTTACATAAATTCATGCAGTTTTTGAGCTCAGAGTTCTACATGAATGTATGCAGTTTATGAGCAAAGTGCAATGTAACTCTGCAAGTACAAATTCACCACACAAACTTTATGTGTGTATGTGGGTCTTTGTCTGTCTGTTTGTGTGTGTCTGTCTGGGGTGGGGGTTGTGAGTGTGAGAATGTGTGTGTGTGGTGAGTGCAGAGTGTCTTAAGTCTGTGAGGGGGTGCATGTGTGGGAGTGTGTGTGTCTATAAGGGTGTGTGTGGGTGTCTGTGTGTACCTGTGTCCGTGTGTATGTGAGAGTGTGTGTGTGTAGGAATATCTGTGTGTGTGTGTGTAGTGCAATGGTGATCACCTGTAATGTGACATGAACCCAAGGTCCCGGTTGAGGCCCTCCCTATGGGTACCGAACTTAGCTATCAGCCTCTGCTTGGCCACTTTTCTCTGCTGCCTGTCCCGAAGTCCACCTTGGAGGATGGTCACCCGAAGGTCCGAGGCTGAATGTCCTGGACCACTGAAGTGTTCCCCAACAGACAATCAATTTTTCAATGTATAATTTCAGTTACATCACATTGCAAATTTTTGCTATAAATTCTGTGTTACGATCGAGCCCTCCACTATCACCTGATGAAGGAGCGTCACTCCGAAAGCTAGTGTGCTTCCAATTAAACCTGTTGGACTATAACCTGGTGTTGTGTGATTTTTAACTTCATAACAAGAATGTTTTCATAGAATACAATCCCTACATTATGGAAGCAGGCCATTTGGCCCATTAAGTCCACACCAACCCTCCAAAGAGCATCCCACCCAGACCCATACGCCTACTCTATAATCCTGAATTTACCATGACTAGACCACCTAGCCTGCACATCCCTGGACACGATGGGCAATTTAGCACAACCAATCCACCTAACCTGCGCATCTTTGGGCTGTAGGAGAAAATTGGAGCACCTTGAGGAAACCCACGCAGGCAGTCACCCGAGGGTATCAAACCCAGGTCTGTGGTGCTGTGAGGCAGCAGTGTTAACCACTGAGCCACTGTGCCACCAGTGTCACTTAATCCTCTTTCATTGCACAGTACCCAGTCTAGAGTAGCATGTTCACTGGTTGGCTCCTTGAAGTATTGATATGAAAAAAGCATTATGTGTACACTCCACAAAACTATCCTCCAAAGTACCATTGCTTGTTTGATTTGTCCAATCTCTACTTTAGTTAAATTCACTCACGAATACAGTTGTAGCCTTCCTGCATGCATCTCTGATTTTTTGCTTAATGCCTTCTGTTACATCTCCACTTCTGTTTGGGAGCTTATAGGCAACTGTGAACAATGTTCTCTGTCCCATGGCATTTTTGTTTATGGCCAACCATACAGCTTTGACATCACAATTTTCTGACCCAATATCCTTCCTCACTATTACACTGGCTTTACTCTCTTACTGACAATGCTACTCCATCTCTTTTCCTATTTTGTCTGTCCTTCCTAGCTGATGAATACCACTAGAAATTCAGTACCCATCTTTGTTCACCATTGCAGCCATATCTCTGTAATTGTAATCGATCACAATCACTGACATCTATTCATACCAGTAATTCATCCAATTTATTGTGAATGCAGTATGCACTAAGACATGAAGCTTTCGACCTGTCTTTTTAATATTGTCAGTCATCTTCACTTTAGTTTGCATTATGGCCCCACTTGGTTTTTGCTCTTTTTTTCCGGCCTTTCACTGTTGCTTCTCACCTTTCTGTCTTTTGCCTCTATCTATGTTTCTCCTCCTCCTCTGTCCCTCTGCCCAGGTCTCCATACCCTGCCGTTCTATTTTATCTTCTCCTTGTCAGCACTAGCACACCCCACACTGCCGCTCCCCTGTCTGAGGTAATTGGTCATGGTGCTGTGGCAAAAAGGTAAGACAGTAATCACATTCTGCTTAGAAACTCAATAATTTAAAAACTTTAAACATTGCATTTTAAAATGGGATGAAAGTGGGAAATAAACACTTAATGTTATCTCCAGGCATTTTTGTTAAAATGGAATTATAAAGAGTAACTTTCAAAGTGAAAGCACTTTGTTTATCTGAGAGATTTTAGAGTCACAACACACAGAAATAGAGCCTGTGATCCAATTAGTCCACGGCAACCATGTTCCCAAACTAAACTAGTCCCACCTGCCTGTGCTTGGCCCATGTCCCTCCAAACCTTTCCTATTCATGAAGTTATCCAAATGTCTTTTATTTATGCTCCACATGGCTTTTTAAATCTCTAAGGTCTCACCCCTCAACCTCCAATGCTCCAGTGAAAAAGGTGCCAGCAAATCCAGTCTATTTTTATATCGCAAACAGTCCATTCCCAGTAATATCCTGGTAAATCTTTTTTGAACCCTCTCCAGTTTAATAATATCTGTTATATAACAGGGTGACCAGAACTGCACATGGTACTGCAGAAGAGGCCTCACCAACACATGTCTCAACATGACATTCCAACTCCTATAATCAAAAGGTCTAAGCAAAAGGCATGTGTACCAAACACACTCTTAATCACCCCGTCTGCCTCTGGCACAAAATTCAAGAATTGTGAACCTGAACACTACTCAGGGCCCTAGTATTAATTTTATAAGCCCTGCCCTTGTTTGTTTTACCAAATGCAAAACCTTACATTTATCTAAATTAAACTCCATGTTGCTACCCCTGAGCCCATTGACCCAATTGATCAAGACCTTTTTGTAATCTTAGGTAACCTTCTTCACTGTCCACCAATTTTGCTGTCAGCTGCAAACTTCCTTACCTTATCTCCTACATTCTCATCCAAATCATTCATGTAAATACAGCCACAGAGTCATCGTGATATACAGCTTGGAAACAGACCCTTCGATCCAACACGTCCATGCCGGCCAGTATACTGAATAAATCCAGTCCCCTTTGCCAGCACTTGGCCCATATCCCTCCAAACCTTTCCTATTCATATACCCATGCAGATGCCTTTTAAATATTATAATTGTACCGTCCCCCACCACTTCCTCTGGCAGCTCATTCCATACACGCACCACCCTCTGCATGAAATAGTTGCACATTAGGTCCCTTTTAAATCTTTCCCCTCTCACCCTAAACCTATGCGCTCTAGTTCTGGACTCCCTCACACCAGGGAAAAACCTTGTCTATTTATCCTATCGATGCCCCTCATGATTTTATAAGCCTCTATAAGGTCACCCCTCAGCCTCCGATGCTCCAGGGAAAACAGCCCAAGCCTATTCAACCTCTCTCTATAGTTCAAACCCTCCCAACCCTGGCAACATCCTTGTAAATCTTTTCTGAACCCTTTCAAGTTTCACAACAACCTTCTGATAGGAGGGACAGCACAATTGCACACAATGTTCCAATAGTGGCCTAACCCATGCCCTGACCACCCAACATCTATACTCAATGACAAACAAAAATGGATGCAGCCCAGATCTCTGTGAAACACTGCTGGTTACAGGCTTCCAGTCTGAGAGACAACTCTCCACCATCACCTCTGTCTCCTATCTTTTTGGTTATTTCATTAAAAAACTCAATCAAATTTGTCAGACATGATTTTCCTCACAGAAAAGTATGCTGACTATCTCTAATCAGCTCTTGCCTCTCCAAATGCATCTTAAATCCCATCTTTCAGAATGATCTCCAACAGCGTACCCACAACCGATGTCAGACCTGTCAACCTTATCCAAAAGAGAGCATTAAAGCTAAGTCACGATCTCGTGTGCCTAGTCCATGCATAGAATTTGTTCATAAATAATTTGGATTAGGCCACAATTATCACTTCAAATGTGCAGGAGCAAATTAAACCGCCAGAACTCAAAACACTTTTCAAAAGCTCTGATGTTTCACTCACCTTTTCTTAATATGTCACATAATTAAAAATACTCACACCAAACCACACCAATACCTCCTCTCCCATCAAACCCCCAGTACCTCCTCTCCCAACAAACCTCCACCAGTACTTCTTCTCCCATCAACCACCCAGTACCTCCTCTCCCACCAAACCCCCACCAGTACCTCCTCTCCCATCAACCCCCCAGTACCTTCTCTCCCATCAACCCCCACCAGTACCTCCTCTCCCATCAACCCCCACCAGTACCTCCTCTCCCATCAACCCCCCAGTACCTTCTCTCCCATCAACCCCCACCAGTACCTCCTCTCCCCATCAACCCCCCAGTACCTTCTCTCCCATCAACCCCCACCAGTACCTCCTCTCCCATCAACCCCCACCAGTACCTCCTCTCCCATCAAACCCCCACCATTAACTCCTCTCCCATCAACCCCCACCAGTACCTCCTCTCCCACCAAACCCCCACCAGTACCTCCTCTCCCATCAACCCCCCAGTACTTCCTCTCCCATCAACCCCCCCAGTACCTCCTCTCCCATCAACCCCCCCAGTACTTCTTCTCCCGTCGACTCTACCAGTACCTCCCCTCCTGTCGATTCCACCACTACCTCCTCTCCCATCAACCCCCCCGGTACCTCCTCTCCCGTCGACTCCACCAGTACCTCCTCTCCCATCAACCCCCCGGTAGCTCCTTTCCCATCAACCCCCACCAGTACCTCCTCTCCCATCGACCCCCACCAGTACCTCCTCTCCCACCAAACCCCCACCAGTACTTCCTCTCCCATCAACCCACCCAGTACCTTCTCTCCCACCAACCCCCCCAGTACTTCCTCTCCCGTCGACTCTACCAGTACCTCCCCTCCTGTCGACCCCACCAATACCTCCTCTTCCATCAACCCCCCCAGTACCTCCTCTCCCATCAACCCCCCCAGTACCTCCTCTCCCGTCGACTCCACCAGTACCTCCTCTCCCATCAAACCCCCCGGTACCTCCTCTCCCATCAACCCCAAACAGTACCTCCTCTCCCGTCGACTTCCCCAGTACCTCCTCTCCCATCAACCCCCTCCAGTACCTCCTCTCACATCAACCCCCCCAGTACTTCCTCTCCCATCGACTCGACCAGTACCTCCCCTCCTGTCGACCCCACCAATACCTCCTCTCCCATCAACCCCCCGGTACCTCCTCTCTCATCAACCCCCACCAGTACCTTCTCTCTCATCGACGCCACCAGTACCTCCTCTCCCATCAACCCCCCCAGTACCTCGTCTCCTGTCAACCCCCCCGGTACCTCCTCTCCCATCAACCCCCCGGTACCTCCTCTCCCATCAACCCCCACCAGTACCTCCTCTCCCATCAACCCCCCGGTACCTCCTCTCCCATCAACCCCCCCGGTACCTCCTCTCCCGTCAACCCCACCAATACCTCCTCTCCCATCAAACCCCCCCAGTACCTCCTCTCCCGTCAACCCCACCAGTACCTACTCCGTCATCGACCCCACCAGTACCTCCTCTCCTATCGACCTCACCAGTACCTCCTCTCCCGTCAACCCCACCAGTACCTACTCTGTCATCGACCCCACCAGTACCTCCTCTCCCGTCGACTCCACCAGTACCTCCTCTCCCATCAACCCCCCCAGTACCTCGTCTCCCGTTAACCCCACCAATACCTCCTCTCCCATCAAACCCCCCCAGTACCTCCTCTCCCGTCAACCCCACCAGTACCTACTCCGTCATCGACCCCACCAGTACCTCCTCTCCTATCGACCTCACCAGTACCTCCTCTCCCGTCAACCCCACCAGTACCTACTCTGTCATCGACCCCACCAGTACCTCCTCTCCCGTCGACTCCACCAGTACCTCCTCTCCCATCAACTCCCCCAGTACCTCCTCCCCCGTCGACTCCACCAGTACCTCCTCTCCTGTCAACCCCACCAGTACCTCCTCTCCTGTCAACCCCACCAGTACCTCCTCTCCTGTCAACCCCACCAGTACCTCCTCTCCCGTCAACCCCACCAGTACCTCCTCTCCTATCGACCTCATCAGTACCTCCCCTCCTTTCGACCCCACCAGTACCCTTCAATTGACACTCTTATTTGTTTGGCTGAACTGGTCCTTACCCTCAATAATTTCTCCTTTGAATCCTCCCACTTCTTCCAGTTCAAAGGGGTAGCCATGGTCACCTGCATGGGCCCCAGCTGTGCCTGCCTCTTGGTCAGGTACATGGAACAGTCCATCTTCCGCAGCTACACCGGCATCATTCCTCACCCTTTTCCTCCACTACATCGATGCTCCCATGAGGAGGTTAAACTGTTCATCAACTTCATTAACACCTTCCACCCCAACCTTAAGTTCACCTGGACCATCTCAGACACCTCTCTTCTCTTCCTGGACCTCTTCATCACCATCAACAGTGACCGACTCGACACAGACATCTACAACAAACCCAATGACTCCCACAGCTACCTGTACTACACCTCTTCTCAACCTGCCTCCTGAAAAAAAGCTATCCCTTATTCGAAATTCCTCCGCCCCCGCCACATCTGCTCCATGGAGGACCAATTCCACTAAAGAACACACCATATGGCCTCCTTTTTCAAAAAGTGCAATTTCCCCTCCCACGTGGTCAATGATGCTCTCCAGCGCATCTCCTCCACTTCCCACTCCTCCGCCCTTGAACCCCACCTCTCAACCACAACAAGGACAGGCACCTTCCACCCCACCAAACTCCAGATACATTGCATTATCCTCTGCCATTTCCACCATCTACAAACAGATCCCACCACTTTGGATGTATTCCCTCTGCACCGTTATCTGCATTCCTTAAAGACCATTCCCTCCACGACTCCCTTGTTAGGTCCATGCCCCTCCACCAACCCACCCTCCACTTCCAGCACCTTCCCCTGCCACCACAAGAATTGTGAAACCTGTACCCACACCTCACCCCTTACCTTTGTCCAAGGCCCCAAAGGATCCTTCCCCATCCATTAGAGTTTTACCTGTACTTCCACACACGCCATCTACTGTATCCATTGCTCCCGATATGGTCTCCTCTACATTGGAGAGACAGGACCCCCACATCCGGATAGTTTCAGGGTACATTTCCGGGACACCCACACGAAACAACTCCACCACCCCGTGGCCGAACACTTTAACTTCCCCTCCTACTCCACCAAGGACATGCAGGTCCTGGGCCTCCTCCACCATCAAACCCTAACCACCCGATGCCTGGAGGAAAAATGCCTCATCTTCTGCCTTGGGACCTCCAACCACATGGGATCAATGCAGATTTCACCAGTTTCCTCATTTCTCCTCACCCCGCTTTATCTCAGATCCAACCTTCCAACTCAGCACCGCCCTCTTGACTTGTCCTACTGTCCATTTACCTTCCCACCTATCCACTCCACCCTCCTCTGTGACCTATCACCCTCACCCCCTACGTCATCTACCTATCACATTCTCAGCTACCTTTCCCCCAGCCCCACCCCCCTCCCATTTGACTCTCAGCCCCTTGGGACACCCCCTCATTCCTGATGAAGAGCTTATCCTGGAAACGTCGCTTCTCCTACTTCTTGAATGCTGCCTGACCAGCTGTACTTTTCCAGCACCACACTCTTCAACTATGAAATCTTCTACTTGGCTGTCCATGTATCAACAACAATTTGCATTGATATATCATTGAGATATCAATTTCTAATCTATGAAAACAATCTTATATGTTATGCATTCGCAATCCATTTATTTTTAAACTTCCATCTAATATATCAAAGTCTTTTAAATATTCTCTTGCCGATTTCTGAACTTTTCTTTTGTGTCATCAGCAAATGCCAACACTGGGCATTGCGATGTAATTTGTGGGAATCATATACTTTTGAATTTGGATTTCAACTAGTGGCATATGGGTTTTCTGTGTCTGAAGGGTTGTAATGACTAACCTTTAAGGATTTTGTGGCAAAAGTGATTTCTTTAATAACACAGTGGGAGAGAAGGACTTCCTGGAGAGCAATAGACTTTTGTTTATGTTGGGAGAGTTTACAGGTGGACAAAGTAAACAGTATTGTGCATAAAGTTTTCAGATAGAAGCTTAGAGTAACACTCAGTTTGAAATAATAATGTTCTTTTTTAGTTTCAGTTTGGGCAGCTTTGCAGAGCTCTTAGATGAAGCAGGATATTTAAGCAGTGGCTCCCGAGAAAGGGAGAAAATAGTATAGAAATGTTACCTCAGGGTTGAGCTCCACACTATAAGTGCTTCTCCCTAATCCTGAAGGGATCACAGTAAGCAGAGAAAGTCTAAGCTCTCACACATGATGAGTTAAGGAAGAAGCTATTAAATTCTCTTGGCCAAGGACTGAAGTCACAGTTAGGTCAAACCCGATGTGGGATAGAGAAGGGTATTTACTCTGGTTGCTTCAGCATTGTAATAAGATGCTGATGGGGTTAATGGGAATGTGTTTGGTTGTGTGTTTTGAAATCTTTAAACTTGTATTAGATGTAAATTGCATGGCTTATTCCATTTTATCTTTTTGCGGTATTTTCTAGGGGTCTGAATGACATGGGCTACTATGAGATTTGAGCGAGAGGTCGAGCAAGACTTACCTCGACATTGAGAGCCTCTCGCTGCATCTTTTATGCATTTGCTGAGTAGTGAGGCAGATTTCTCACTCAGCAATGGCCAGTTGCCAATCTGGGAAATCAGAGCTTGTTAAATGTCTTATTAAGGCTGCAACACTTCTCATTAACATTCAGCTTCCAATCGCACTAAATACACCGAAGAAGATAGATATTGAGAACTCTTGACATGGGCCCCAGAACAGGTACCGGGCAGCTGTAGCTCATTGCTGGCTGTGCAGACGACCTCGCATGGTGGATAAAGTCATAGAGATATACTGCACGGAAACACACACTTTGGATCAGCTTGTCCACGCCGACCAGATATCCTAAATTAATCTAGTCCCATTTGCCAGCACTTGGCCCATATCCACCTAAACCCTTCCTATTCATATACTCCTTCAGATGCCTTTTAAATGTTGTAATTGTACCAGCCTCACCACTTCATCTGGCAGCTCATTCCATACACGCACCACCCGCTGCGTGAAAAAATTGCCCCTTAGATCACTTTTAAATCTTTCTCCTCTCACCTTAAACCTATGCCTTTTAGTTTTGCACTCCTCCACCCTGGGAAAAAGACCTTGGCTGGTTCAGCTATCCATGCCCCGTGTGACTTTGTAAACCTCTAAAAGGTCAACCCTCCAGGGAAAAAAAGTCCCAGCTTATTCAGCCTCTCCCTATAGCTCAAACCCTCCAACCCCGGCAACATCCTTGCAAATCTTTTCCGAGCCCTTTCAAGTTTAACAACATCCTTCCTAAAGCAGAAAGGGACCCAAAATTGCACACAATATTCCAAAAGTGGCCAGGGCGTGGCCCATAAAGACCAGCTCCATGTACCCCACGTATACCCACACACTGATTTCTGATATAATGTTTGTTAATTCGTTCACAGGATATGGGCATTGCTGCCTAGGCCCATCCCTAACTTCCCAGAACTGCTGTGGGTCTGACACATAGGTCAGACCAGGCAAGGCCAACAGACTTTCTTCTCTAAAGGAGATTAGCGAGCCACTTGGGTTTTTACAAGAACCAGTAGTGGTCACATGGATACCATTAGACCAACACTTTTTTATTTCAGATTTTTATTGAATTCAAACTTCACCACCTGCTACGATGGAATTTGAACTCATATCTCCAGGACATTATCTTGGGGCTCTGGATTGCTCTGCCACTGCCTCCACTGAACCCTGTGGTTGACCACTTCCAATCTTTGAGGTAAAAACAATGACTGCAGATGCTGGAAACCAGATTCTGGATCAGTGGTGCTGGAAGAGCACAGCAATTCAGGCAGCATCCGAGGACAGGCAAAATCGACGTTTCGGGCAAAAGCCCACACTTCCAATCTTTCTCCAGTGTAATTACTTCCAATTTACACAAACTGTTTATTTTCTATTATTTAACCGAATCTGAATCAACAATCTCATATTTAGACCACATGCCCACATATTTTTGAGCAATGCTTGTATCTGAATAGCATCTGAAAATCCACACACACCATATCTACTGCATTCTCCATATCCAACCAATCAATAATACTGCTCTCCATAAAGGTTGGTAATAAAGACCTGCTCCAGAGGGCAGTGGAGGCCCAGTCTCTGGATTCATTTAAGAAAGAGTTGGATAGAGCTCTCAAGGATAGTGGAATCAAGGATTATGGAGATTATTGCTGAAGAAGGGCTTATGCCCGAAACGTCGATTCTCCTGCTCCTCGGATGCTGCCTGGCCTGCTGTGTTTTTCCAGCATCACATTTTTTCAACTCTGGTACTCCAGCATCTGCAGTCCTCACTTTCTCCTTATGGAGATAAGGCAGGAATAGCATACTGATTGAGGATGATCAGCCATGATCATAATGAATGGTGGTGCAGGCTTGAAGGGCAGAATGGCCTACTCCTGCACCTATTGTCTATTGTCTATTGAGATCTCAGCTATCTAAGAATAATAGGGTGATTACGGTAGGGGATTTTAACTTTCCAGACAAAGACTGGGACTGCCATAGTGTTAAGGGTTTAGATGGAGAGGAATTTCTTAAGTGTGTACAAGCCAATTTTCTGATTCAGTATGTGGATGTACCTACTAGAGAAGGTGCAAAACTTGACCTACTCTTGGGAAATAAGGCAAGGCAGGTGACTGAGTTGTCAGTGGGGGAGCACTTTGGGGCCAGCGACCAGAATTCTATCAGATTTAAAATAATGATGGAAAAGGATAGACCAGATCTAAAAGTTGAAGTTCTAAATTGACGAAAGGCCAATTTTGATGGTATTAAGCAAGAACTTTCGAAAGCTGATTGGGGGCAGATGTTCGCAGGTAAAGGGACGGCCGGAAAATGGGAAGCATTCAGAAATGAGATAACGAGAATCCAGAGAAAGTATCTTCCTGTTAGGGTGAAAGGAAAGGCTGGTAAGTATCGGGAATGCTGGATAACTAAAGAAAGTGAGGGTTTCGTTAAGAAAAAGAAGGAAGCATATGTCAGGTATAGACAGGAAAGATTGAGTGAATCCTTAGAAGAGTATAAAGAAAGTAGGAGTATACTTAAGAGGGAAATCAGGAAGGCAAAATGGGGACATGAGATAGCTTTGGCAAATAGAATTAAGGAGAATCCGAAGAGTTTTTAGAAATACATTAAGGACAAAAAGGTAACTAGGGAGAGAATAGGGCCCCTCAAAGATCAGCAAGGCAGCCTTTGTGTGGAGCCATAGAAAATGGGGGAGATACTAAATGAGTATTTTGCACCAGTATTTACTGTGAAAAAGGATATGGAAGATATAGACTGTAGGGAAATAGATGGTGACATCTTTCAAAATGTCCATATTACAGGGGAGGAAATGCTGCATGTCTTGAAATGCATAAAGGTGGATAAATCCCCAGGACCTGATCAGGTGTACCTAGAACTCTGTGGGAAGCTAGAGAAGTGATTGCTGGGCCTCTTGCTGAGATATTTGTATCATCGATAGTCACAGGTGAGGTTCCGGAAGACTGGAGGTTGGCTAACATGGTTTAAGAAGGGCGGTAAGGACAAGCCAGGGAACTATAGACCGGTGAGCCTGACCTCAGTGGTGGGCAAGTTGTTGGAGGGAATCCTGAGGGACAGGATGTAGATGTATTTGGAAAGGCAAGGACTGATTAGGTATAGTCAACATGGTTTTGTGTGTGGGAAATCATGTCTCACAAACTTGATTGAGTTTTTTGAGGAAGTAACAAAGAGGATTGATGAGGGCAGAGCGGTAGATGTGATCTATATGGACTTCAGTAAGGCGTTCGACAAGGTTCCCCATGGGACACTGGTTAGCAAGGTTAGATCTCACGGAATACAGGGAGAGCTAGCCATTAGGATACAGAACTGGCTCAAAGGGAGAAGACAGAGGGTTGTGGTGGAGGGTTGTTTTTCAGGGTGGAGGCCTATGACCAGTGGAGTGCCACAAGGATCGGTCCTGGCTCCTCTACTTTTAGTCATTTACATAAATGATTTGGATGCGAGCATAAGAGGTATAGTTAGTAAGTTTGCATATGACACCAAAATTGGAGGTGTTCTGGACAGCGAAGAGGGTTACCTCAGATTACAACAGGATCTTGACCAGATGGGCCAATGGGTTGAGAAGTGGCAGATGGAGTTTAATTCAGATAAATGCTGCATTTTGGGACAGCAAATCTTAGCAGGACTTATACACTTAATGGTAAGGTCCTAGGGAGTGTCGCTGAACAAAGAGACCTTGGAGTGCAGGTTCTTAGCTCCTTGAAAGTGGAGTCGAAGGTAGATAGGATAGTGAGGAAGGCGTTTGGTATGCTTTCCTTTATTGGTCAGTGTATTGAGTACAGGAGTTGGGAGGTCATGTTGCGGCTGTACAGGACATTGGTTAGGCCACTGTTAGAATATTGCATGCAATTCTAGTCTCCTTCCTATTGGAAAGATATTGTGAAACTTGAAAGGGTTCAGAAAAGATTTACAAGGATGTTGCCAGGGTTGGAGGATTTAAACTCTAGGGAGAGGCTGAACAGGCTGTTTTCCCTGTATCATCGGAAGCTGAGAGGTGTTCTAATAGAGGTTAAAAAATTATGAGGGGCATGGATAGGATAAATAGACAAAGTCTTTTCCCTGAGGTGGGGCAGTCCAGAACTAGAGGGCATAGGTTTAGGGTGAGAGGGAAAGATATCATGAGACCTAAGGGGCAACTTTTTCACGCAGAGGGTGGTACGTGTATGGAATGAGCTGCCAGAGGATGTGGTGGAGGCTGGTACAATTGCAACATTTAAGACTCATTTCGATGGGTATATGAATAGGAAGGGTTTGGAGGGACATGGGCCAGGTGCTGGCAGGTGGGGTTAGATTGGGTTGGGATATCTGCTTGGCATGGACGGGTTGGACCGAAGGGTCTGTTTCCATGCTGTGCATCTCTGTGACTCTATGACTCTTTATCTACTTTCTTTCAAATATCAATCTACTTTCTTTTTGCCTTTGATAGTATTGTTCACCTCTACTGTCTCCCAGGAAATCATGTTCCACATATTCACCACCCACTGTGTAAAGTAGTCTGTTAAACTCGTTATTCAGTTCCCACAGTTGCAGTCTTTGGAACTACCTATTTTTTCACCGTTACCCCTTAAAGGGCCTTACAGGGGAGCCGACCGCACATCGTAATTCACTCTGTCCGCTACTCACCTTAAGCTGTCTGATGAGCCAGCTTCGGGATGCGGGTGATGGCTCTGATGGAGATTGGACAGTTCTTTCGCAATTACCTGCTGAGTAACGTCATCATGCCACATTAAACCTGTTTGGGAATAAAGAGCAGAAATGAACTGAAAATACGATTAATGAGCATTTTTCCCACTGGTATTGGGAATATGGCTTTACTAAATTTAGACTTGCTTCTCTAAAGAACTGTGCTGTTTTTTGAGTTAACAGGTGGAGGCTCAGATGTTTGCACAGTTTAGAACAAAGGTAAACAACCTCAAGGCAGGTTGTGGGGAAACATTCTCCTGTCACTGTTTGATGGTATTAACAATTAGATGATTATCAATAATGCCTTTTCTCTTTAACCTTCCAAAAGCAATGACAGTAAATGGTAGTAGGGTATTGAATACAGCTGACTCCAATTGCTTTCTGAACAAGTACACTCACACAGCTAGATACATCAGAGGTTGTGGTATCAGGTAGAATTTGATACCAAGCTACATATAAGGAGGCATTACAGTTGGCAGTCAAAGCTTTAACAAAAAATGGTCCATTTTAAGAAGTGTTCTAAAGGAAGAAAGAGATATCAAGGGGCAGAGAAGTTTAGGGAGGGAAACACAGAATTTTAGGCTTAAAACAACTAAAGGCCAAGCCACCAATGATGGAACAAAGGAAATCAGGATTGTGTAAGAGTTCTGGTCAGGAGGATATGGTCAGTGCTCCCTGAGCATGTTAAAGCTGGAGGAAGTCATGTGCTTGGAACGGCTAAGGCAATGGAGGATACAAAAACAACATGTTTTTAAGTTCAGGCATTACCTAACTGGGAACCATTGGTTTCTCTGTGGTTATCCCTCAGCCAATCAGCATCAACTTGTCAACTGATTAACATCCTGAGAGCTTAATTTGTTCTGATTGTATGTGTTTGTTTTGGATTTGTGTACTTGTCCTGATGAGTGCAAGACAACAAGCTTCGACACATCTCTCTTTTGAACAATATTCAACTCTGTGACTATAATTGCAGGGTGACATGGTGGCTCACAGGACTAGAGATGTGGGTTCGATTCCGCCCTCAGGCAACAGTCTGTGTGGAGTCTGCACATTCTCCCTGGGTCTGCGTGGAGGGCTGTTCCTGTTTCTTCTGGTGTCATGGAGGGCTGAATGGCCTGTTCCTGTTTCTCATGGCCATAGGTACCCTTTTCTTCAGTCAGCTGAAGGATGATCTGCACATTGGTGCTGAGGATGAATTTCGTCTCCAATGTCTGCCTCTGTCAAGAAGCAGTTCTCAACTTATGGAAAATAGCCACATTTTCCAGGATTTTAATTGACTGTCGGAGCTTTTGTATTATGGGAACTAGTTTGAGGAGGATCTTGGATTTCTGGTCACATGGACCAAGATCCAGTTTAGCATATGCCTTGGATGTCGACAATGACCTGCACCTCAGGTTCTCAGTGATTGCTCACATAAATTTCATCTGGAGTGATTTTGGTTTTGGATTGAAGGCAGCATAGTTTGAATCGATCCCCTCTGTTTTGTAGGCTCTAAGACAGTGGGTGATTTGCTGGAGGTGAGGTATAGTAGGGCAGTGAGGAACATGGAGTAAAGGGTTGGTGTAATGACTTGTTTGAGAAAGAGTTGTGATGGTTCTGTTGATGAGGATCACAGTGGACATGGCAATACATTTCTGAGCGCAGCCAAATTTGGGGAAGATCAGCTTTTGCGGTTTACAGAGTCAGAGAATTCCATGAGCTCAAAAAAAAGCCAAGCACAGCATTTGATCCTGTCATGTACATTGTTCTGAATTTGCCACACTGTGAAAATGCCTCTCAAAGGTTAAACATTGAGAGCTCTTCAGCCACTGGGAGGTGATTGAGGATACTTGATGCAATGATCTTCCCACAGACAGCAAGGAAACCCCTCTGCAGCCAGTGAAATCAGACATGTCCACATGCTTAAATATAATCATGATGACAGTTTCCCAGAGGTATTCCTGCATGCACTCCTCTCCCCAGATGAAGGAACTATCTGTATGAATGTATCTCCATCATGTTCCATAATTCAGGTAAGAATTCCATCTGTTCCGGATGTTTTGTTGGTATTCAGGTGACAGGTAGCGTTTTCCATTTTGCTCAGGACCAGGGTAACACCACGACAGGGGATTGTGCTGAGGGATGGAGTCCGGAGGACATACTTTAGAGTTATGATCTATGGGTATTATACCTTATCATCAAAATGGAAAGCAACATTCTGAGCAATCCGTCACAATCTGCCGACGGATTAAGCGAAACGCAGCGATGACCAGGCTCAGAGGCTGTCTTCATACTTTCTCCCAGCAGCACCAACTCTGTGGGTCATCTAGATTAGGGACCAGTGAGGGAAGGTTCACTCAGCTGACATGGACGGCCTTTCTTATATGAATGTTAATCCTGCGTTGATCAGAGGGGTGAGGGCCAACCTAATTGAAACACACTATGACTCTTCGAGGACTTCACAGGATAGATGTGGAAAAGTTGTTTCTACTTCTGGAAGAATATATGACCAAAGGGTGTAATCTCAGAATAAGGGGTCACATATTTAAGACAGAGATGAATCTGTGGTACTATTCACTGCAGAGAGCTGTGGAGGCTGAGATGTTAAGCTATTCAAGTTTGATAAAGACTGATTTTTAATTAGTAAGGGTATCAGTGGTTACAGGGATAAAGCAGGGAAGTGGTGTTAAGAATTAGCAGATTAGTCACGATCTCATTGAACAGCAGAGCAGACTCGGTGGGCTGAATGGTCTATTTCTGCTCCTATGCTTTATGATCTTCAGTCCATTACAACATAGAACAGTACAGCACAGGAACAGGCCCTTCAGCCTACTATGTCTGTGCTATTCTGAACCAATCCCATCTGTCTTCACGTTGTCCATATCCCTCTGTTCCCTGCCTGTTCATGTGCCTGTCTAAATGCCTCTTAAACCTTGCTATCATATCTACTTCTACCAACTCCCCAGCAACACGTTCCAGGCACCTAGCTAATACACTCCAATCCAGTCAACATCCTGATAAACCTCCTTTGTCCCCTCTCCAAAACCTCCATGTCCTTCCTACAGTGTGGCGTGCAGGACTGCCCACAGGGTTCTAAATATGGCCAGACCAAAGTCCTGCACAGTTACAATGTGCTTCTGTTGCTTGCCTGGGCTTTGACAGCGCTGTTTATGTAATTTGATTTTTGTTTTTGTCTTTTCCCACATGCTCATGTGGCCAATAAATCAGTAGGAAAGGAATTACAAAATGACAACTTCAAACAAGATTAGGTATGAGAAGTAATATACAGCAAATGTCTACTTTCTGTGTTCCATCCACCATATTTAACAGTTAACTCTAAAGTGCAACCCTATTATTGCAATATTGGCCAATTCACTTGAGAGAATTGCTGGTACATCTGTACTTATGATTATTCTGTTTATTTCCGACTCACTGGTAACAAGTTTCCGAGGTGACAAATGCAGAAATTAGTTTTTAATATATCACCACCAATCGCCGCACTCCTTAATACCTTCATAACATCATGATATAACATTTCCTGAGTTTATACCAAAGTTATCCCATGTCATTAACTAAAATCCAATTTAAAAATCCAGCTGCTCTGCAGATCTTGACAACATCCAGGCTTGGGTCCACACGTGGCAAGTGGCATTTGCCTCACACAAATGCCAGGCAATGCCCATCTCCTATCATAGAGAAAGTAACCATCACCCCTTGACATTCAATGGCACTGCCATCACTAAATTCCCCACTATCAACATCCCTGGGGTCACCATTGACAAGCAACTGAACAGGCGTAGCCACATGAACACAGTGGCTACAAGAGCAGGGCAGAGGCCAGGAATCTTGTCACGAGTAATTCGCCTCCACATTCTCTCCAAAGCCTGTCCACCAACTATGAGTCACAAGTCAGATATGTGATGGAACAATCCCCAGTTGCCTGGATGGGTGCAGCTCCAACAACACCCAAGAAGCTTGGCACCATCCAGGGCAAAGTAGCCCGCTTGACTGACACCACATCCACAAACAGTCACTTCCTCCACAATCAATGCTTAATAGCAGCAGCGTCTACTATCTACAAGAAGCCATGCAGAACAAGACAGCACCTTCCAAATCCGCAACCACATCCACTAGAAGGGAGAGGGCAGCAGATATACCATCACTTAAATGTTTGCCTCCAAGCCACTCACTATCCTGCCTTGAAAACATCTCGCCACTCCTTCAGTGCCATTGGGTCGAAATCCTGGAACTCCCTCACTAATGGCATTGTGGGTCTACCCACAGCACATGGACTGCAGCGGTTCAAAAAGGCCCACCAGGGAGCCAGCCAGCGACGACCACATCCACAATAATTAACAACCTGTCTCAGAACTCTCTTTATAAAAAGTCAATTCTTCTGCTTGGTTGCAAAGGGGCAAGAAAAGGAGTCCATGCTCTGTTACGACCATCTCAAGGGCGATTGGGATGGGGGTTAACACTGCTCTTGATATCAACAAATTAACAGCATCTCATCAACAGAGGAGAGAAAGGTTAGATCAGAGGTGGCTGCCTCTTTGACTAATAAAAGAAAAGGTCTTGCATCTTTCATGAAGACAGGATGCCCCAAAGTGTCTACAGTTCATAGACTAGTTTTAGGTGCAGTCTCTGTTATTCTGAAGCTCTAACAGACAGCAATGTAACAACAATCAGCTGATGTGTTTTAGTGACATCGACTGAAGGACAAATATTGATCAGAGAGTGCTTCTCTGCTCTTCCTCAAAATAACGGCAAGGGATCATTTCTTCTACCTGAGGGGGTAGGCAGGGCTGCTCTTTAACATCGTCTCTGAAACAGCAAACCTCTGACAGCGCGGCACTTCTCTAGAGCATTTATTTGACATTAATACCCAACTCACTGGGACTGAGTTCTGAATTTATAACCTTGAGATTCAGAGGCTGGGGTACTCCCAAAGGAGCCACAGCCGACACTTTAATGAAAGAGAAAGGATTTTCAGGGAAGCTGAACTGATGAAGAACGCTTCAATAAAATAACTTCACTCTTTGTGCTTCGCTTTACTGATTAGTGGTAGAATCAGAAATTTAGCAGAAAAATCATTGCTGTGTGTTTGAGTGTGTGAGACACTGAAGAGGTGTTATGTTTTAACAATGAAGACATCTCAAGGTGTCATCTACAAGCATATTATAGACAGTACAATGCTGCAATGGATTTACCCTTTAGGGCATGGAGTCCATAATTGTTTACCTCTATATGCAGAATTATATTTAATGCAAGTAAGTACAATTAGTGGAACCACTGAAAAATGGTTCCAATTTCTCACTTTCTCAGTAGAATTGGCAAGACAGAAAGTCAAATGTCATCTCCAATGCTGGCTTGAATTTGGTGCAGAATGTTCCAATGAAAGATGAGGGAAGGATGGGGATGTGCTTACACTTGGAGAGGGGATGAAGTGACAGCTGCATGTACATCTCCCCCTTGTGAGCAAGCTCATCTCCTGCATCCCAGAGGATGATTCAGGCCACATTCAAAGGTCAAGTCTCCTATGTACAGATCGAATCTCTAGTCTACAGAATCACAACATTGTTAGGATGCAGGAGGAGGCCATTCAGCCCATTGTGTCACCATCATCTCTCCAAATAATCATTATGACCTCGTGCCCTTCTCTCGCCTTTTCTACAGAGGACCCATTGCTTCTATTCAAATAATTATCAAATGCCACCTCAGATGCCTTAAATGAACCTGCCTCCACCTCACTTCCAGACAGTGCATTCCAGACTCAAACCTCTCCTTGCGTGAAAAAAACATTTTCCTCACCCCATATTTACCTCTTCTGCACATCTTTTTAAACTGTGCGCTCTGGTTCTCAATCCATTTATCAGGGGAAACAGATTCTCCCAATCCACTCTGTCCAGCCCCCTGAAGAGATTGAACATTTCTATCAAATCTCTCTGCAGCTTTCTTCTTTCCAAGGAAAGCCACCCTAACGCCTCCAATCAGTCCTCATAACTGAGGTGTGTCATCTCTGAAAGCATTCTCAGAAACCTCTTGTGGACTCTCTCCAATGTACTTACATATTTCCTAAAGGATGGTGCTCAGGACTGTACACAATAATTTAGCTTTGTCTGACAATGCCTTCTACAAGTTCAATAACATCCTTGCTCCCGGTACTCTATGCCCTTACTAAATAAACCAATGTACTGTGTGCTTCCTAACTACTCTCATAACCTGTCTTGCCCCATTCAATGACTTGAACACAATGTCTCTCTGCTCCTACACAACCCTCTGAGTGGCACCTTTTGTTCCAAAATGTATCACCTCACACTTCTCCACAGTGAATGCTGTCTGCCACCTGCTCCACTAACTTGTCAATGCCTTTTTGAAGTTCTACATTATGTTCCTCACAGTTTATAATACACCCAAGTTTTACATCATTTTCAAACTCTGAAACTGTCCCGTGTACTCCAAGATCTAATCTTTAATGTAGATCAGGAAGGGTAAGGGTCCCAATACCAATCCCAGAGGAACCCCACTGCAAACCTTCCGTCTGCCTGAAAAATACCCACTGACCATTGCGGTCAGTTTCCTATCTTTACATCTAAATTTTTATTGTCCAATTTTATACCGTGATCTACAATTTTCCTCGCAGATCTACATCTGATTCTCTGTAGATTACATCCACAGCATTTCTGTTACTTCTTCAAAGAAATCAAGCACCTTCGATGAGATCATGACTGATGTGACAATCTTCACCTCCACTTTCCTGCTTTTTCCCCATAACTCCTAACTCCCTTATTAATTAAAAATACCTATCTCAGCCCTGAATGTACTCCATTACCCAGCCTCAGCAGTCCTCTGTGCTAAAGAATTCCAGAGATCACTTCCCTTTTGGGAGAGGAAATTTCTCCACACCTTTGTCTTAGCCTTTATTCTGAGATTATGCCCTGTAGTCCGAGTGTGGGAGAAACAACGTTTCTGGATCTAACCCTCAAGGCCCCTCAAAATCTTGTGCGTTCACCTCTCATTCTTCTAAAACTGTAATGAGTACAAGCTCAACTTACTCAGCCTCTCCTCATTAGGTAGTTCCTCTATATCTGCTTCAGCCTCGTAAACCTTCTCTGTTCTACCTCCAGTGCCAGTATACCTTTCCTTAGATAAGGGGCCTAAACTGCTCACGGTATTCCAGCTGTACTCTGACCAGGGCTTGGTACAGTTTTAGCAAAACCTTCCAACTATTATACTCTATCCCCTTTGAAGTAAAGGTCGTCAGTCCATTTGCCATCCCCATTACCTGCTTTTTGTGACTCCCAAATCTGTCTGATCCATAGCCTTTCTTCATTTAAATAATATTTAGCTCCTTTACTCTTCCTCCCAAAGTGCATGGCCTCAAATTTTCCCTTTAGTAAAAGCAGTTGTAATGTATTTCCTTACCCTCAACCATGCCCCTGTCTCCATATGTAAAAGTCCTCTTTGGTCCCTAAATTATCCTACTTTTCTCTCACTGCCCTTTTACTGTTGATGTGCCAACAAAAGACTTTGGGGTTCCCCTTTATATTAGCTGTTAGTCGTTCTTCATAACCCCACTTTGCATCGCTTCTCTCCCTTTCCACCTCCTTTCTGAAGCCTCTATAGTCAGCTTTGGAAGACAGTTCGATAGAGTCATAGAGATGTACTGAACAGAAACAGACCCTTCGGTGCAACTCGTCCATGCCAAACATTATCCCAACCCAATCTAGTTCCATTTGACAGCACCCGGCCCATATCCCTCTAAACCCTTCCTATTCACATACCCATCCAGATGCCTTTTAAATGTTGTAATTTTACCAGCCTCCACCGTTTCCTCTGGCAGCTCATTCCATACACACACCACCTTCTGTGTGAAAACGATGCCCCTTAGCTTCCTTTTATATCTTTCCCCTCTCTGCCTAAACCTATACCCTCTATTTTTCGACTCCCCCCAACCCAGGGAAAAGACCTTATCTATTTATCCTATCCATGCCCCTCATGATTCTATAAACCTTTATAAGATCACCACTCAGCCTCCGATGCTCCAGGGAAAACAGCCCCAGCCTGTTCAGCCTCTCCCCATAGCTAAAATCCTCCAACCTGGCAACATTCTTGAAAATCTTTTCTGAACCCTTTCAAGTTTCACAACATCCTTCTGATAAGAAGGAGACCAGAATTGCTCGCAATATTCCAAAAATGGCCTAACCAATATCCTGTACAGCCACAACATGACCTCCCAACGCCATATACTCAATACTCTGACCAATAAAGGAAAGCATGCCAAACATCTTCTTCCCTATCCTATCTACCTGCGACTCTACTTTCAAGGAGCTATGAACCTGCACTCCAAGGTCTCTTTGTTCAGCAACACTCCCTAGGACCTTACCATTAACTGTGTAAGTCCTGTTAAGATTTGCTTTCCCAAAATGCAGCACCTCTCATTTATCTAAATTAAACTGCATCTGCCACTCCTCAGCCCATTGACCCTCTGATCAAAATCCTGTTGTACTCTGAGTTGTATGATAAAGCAAACTCTTTGTTCCTTACCTTAATCTCTGCCAGTTATTTACCCTTATTTTGGATTGTCCATTCTCCCTTCCCACTCTCATCCCAAACTATATCATACAATAATAACTATCCCCAGTGTTCCCCCACTGACTTATTTGACCTACCGAGTTCCCAGGCATTGGTATTACCTTGTTTCTTTTTGGACTGGGCACATACTGCTTTCCGAAATTCTCCTTAACACAACCTGAGATAGATTGCCCCTTTCTGTTCTCAACCTTGCCACTATCCCAGTCCTTGGGTAATTCAAGTACCCCCCAGCATCATAACTATTCTGTAATGCTTGTGTGTCTTTGTAATATCCTTGGAGATCTGTTCCTCTAACCAGGAATGGTTACTGTTCAGTTCTGCCCTTCCTTGAGACAGGTCTTCATTATCACCAAATTATCATATTTCCACATGGCAGCTTTTTTTTTGTTTATTCAGAGATGTATATGTCACTGGCTGGACCAGGATTTATTGTTTAAGAGTCAACCATAGTGACGTGGAATCACATGTAGATGAGGACAGGTAAGAACAGCAGATTTCCTTCCCTACCGGACACTGGGGAACTATGGGTTGTTATGATAACTGGCAGTGGCTACATGATCATCAATCCATTCCAAAATGCTACTGAATTCAAACTTCACCCTCTGCCATGGTTGGATTTGAACCCATGTCTCTAGAACATTAACCTGGGGTTCTGGATTATTAGCCCATTAATATATCCACAAGGCCAGCATCTGCAACTGTATCTGTATGTGTATCTGCAACTCATTCACAAAGCACATGCTTTTTAACCATGATGCAGAATGTTCTACCTTCTCCCTTATTCTGACTCCACTGACTAACTTAATACTCTCTATTTTAGGGCTTTCTGTGTCTCCCAGTATTCAATGCAACCTGGTATTACTCTCTAATATTGTCATAAAGTCATAGAGATATACTACATGGAAACATTCTCTTCAGTCCAACTCATCCATGCCGACCAGATATCCAAAATTAATCTAGTCTCATTTGCCAGCATTTGGCCCCTATCCCTCTAAACCCTTCCTATTCATATGCCCATCCAGATTCAATTTAAATGTTGTCACTGTACCACACCCCCACCACTTCCTCTGGCAGTTCATTCCATACACGCACCGCTCTCTGAGTGAAAATGTTGCCCCTTAGGTCTCTTTTAAATCTTTCCCCTCTCACCTTAAACCTATGCCCTCTAGGGACTGCCCCACTCCAGGGAAAAACCTTGTCTTTTTACCCTATCCATGCCCCTCATGATTTTATAAACCTCTATAAGACCATCCCTTAGCTCCGATGCTCCTGGGAAAAATAGCACCAGCCTATTCAGCCTCTCCCTGTAGCTCAAATCCTCCAACCCTGGCAATACCCTTGTAAATCTATTCTGAATCCTTTCAATTTTCACAATATCCTTCCTACAGCAGGAGACCAGAATTGCACACATTATTCCAAAAGTGGCCTAACCAATGTCCTGTACAGCTGCAACATGACCTCGCAACTCCAGTACTCAATGTTCTCTCCTGTTTCCTAGAACCCTTCTATTCATATACCCATCCAGATTCCATTAAAGGTGGCAGAGTGGCTCAGTGGTTAGCACTACTGCCTCACAGCACCAAGGCCACAGGTTCGATTCCAACCTCAGGCAACTGTCTGTGTGGAGTTTGCACATTCTCCCCGTGTCTGTGTGGGTTTCCTCCCAAGATCCAAAGATGCGCAGGTCAGGTGAATTGGCCATGATAAACTGCCCGTAGTATTAGATGCATTAGTCAGGGGTAAATATAGGGCAGGGGAACGGGTCTGGGTGGGTTACTCTTCGGAGGGTCGGTGTGGACTTGTTAGTCCAAAGGGCCTGTTTCCACACTGTAGGGAATCTAATCTAACTCTGCAGGTTTAAAGTCCATCGCTACAACACAAGTTTGGTGACATACCTCTTTTTTTTGGGTAGAAAGGGTGAAAGCACGTTCCCTGAGAAAAGGTGCAAACATAAATATGCTTCAGAAACTCCACAGAGACTCTCAGCAAATGCTTGGGAGAAACTGCTAGTATTAATGTGCTCCCAGAGATGGGGGAAATTGTTAACCCCCTCTTTTGTTTGGCAAATGATTTGCAAACTCCACAGGGAATGTTGTGAACGCCACAAACATTGTTATGATTAACACATTTTCAGAACAAACCTTCAAAAATGATCACAAACGCTGAGAGTTTTGTAAATAATCGCATGCTCCCAACGACCAGGGGTGCACACTGGTAACAATCCGCAAACCTAAACTTCAAAACTGTCATATCAGCCACTCAGAGGGATCGCGGTTCTACAGCAATCAAAAGGAATCTTCAGAAAAAAAATTCTGTAGATGCTGTAAATCAGAAACAAAAACAGAAATTGCCAGAAAAGTTCAGCAGGTCTGGCAGCATCTGTGGAGAGTAATCAAAGTTAACGTTTCAGGTTGAGAGTTCCTCAGAACTGAGCGAGGATTGCAAACATGTCAGTTTTATGTTTGCTGAAAATCAAAATGAAGGAGGGGTGGGCATGTAAAAGCCAGTTTTCACTATTGCCAGACATCTCAAAGCACCACACTGCCGACAAAGCACTTCCAAAATGCAGTCACTGTTATAGTGTCAGAAAAATGTGACAGATAAAAAGGAAGTCAAGTTGCATGAAGTAATTCACGCACCGTGACACAAACTGGGTGTCGGAGAAAGAAAAAGGTTTCCCAATATTTGACTGGGCACGATGATATAACTGGATGGTGACAGTCAGATTGGAAGAACCTGTCATTATACAACACCTCTCATCACCTCAGGATGTCTCAAGCACTTCACAACCAATGAAATATTTCACAGTCCTTGCACATCAAGGTCCCATCAACAGCCAAGAGAGAATGACCAGATTATCTGGTTTCTTGACTGTGGGTAAGACACAAGTAATGGGCAGGTACAACACCCCTGCTGTTTATCGTGATCTAAAAGGTGGGCTCTTCATCCGAAAAATAACTATGCAGCCTATCAGCCTCCATTTTGTGCTCAACTGCCTGATACTGGACTTAAAGCTACAAATCTTTAACTGAGCAAAGGATAGGGTAGGGAGTGTAGGTCTGGATGGGATGCTTTTCAGAGGATTGTGTGGACTTGAGGGGCCAAATGGCCTGCTTCCACACTATTGGGATTCTATGATTCCATGTGGGACTGGAGTCAGAGGTAGCTAAGGACAGCAGATTTCATTCTCTAAAGAACATCAGTTAACCAAATGAGTTTTTCGTGACAATTGATAAAAAGTGTCATGGTTACTATTATCAGGACACTAATTTCCTATTCTGATGCATATAATTTAAATTGAGTTGAACTTAAATTCTACCAGCTGCCATGGGACATGAACACATAGCTTCCAAGAATTAGCGTGTATTTCACGATCAGTATGTCAGAGACATGAATACTGTGCCCTCATTTCCCAATGATAAAAAGACGATTGAGATCAAGGCTACTGAAGGTCTTGAAAACGGAAAAGGTTTCACACGTATGTGGAGAAACGGTTCTGAAAAAGGAGGCATAAATGTTAGATTGTTACTGACAGATCAACTCAAGATATTTCTTCAGAGAGAGACTGCTCACAACAAGGGACCCATGGAACTGCTCAGAGAGATAGCTTTGATGTGTTTAAGGGCTTATTTCAAATGTATATGATCAAGGAGGCGAAAGAAAGTGCAAACATAAAGTAGAAATAAATAATTAATCTGGCTTCAGTGGATTATCAATATTGGAATTGGGGAGTTAAGGCTGAATGACCTATTTCTGTGTTGAATATTCTATGTAATTCAATTCTCCGTCATGGGAGAATCTAGGGCCACAGGGCACAGTTTCAGAATTAAGGGAAACAAATGTAAGACTGAGATGGGAAGAATTTTTTCTTGAGTCTTTGGAACTCTTTGGACAAAGAGAAGTGAGGGCAGAGTCCTTGCATATATTTAAGGCTGAGAGAGATTTTTGATCATGAGAGGAATCAAGGTTTATGGAGAAAAGGCAGGAAAGAGGACATGAGGAATATTGAATCAGCCATGATCCTACTAGCTGGCTGAGCAGGCTCCTAGGTGCAAGTGTTCCTGTTCCTATTTGTTATGGTCTTACGGCTAATATGATCAAGGCCTCATGTGATCAAGTATCACAACAAGGAGTCCGCGCAAAACTGGAGTCAATGTGATTCAAGGGGCAAACTCTCTGCTGTTTGGAGTCATACCTAGGAAGATGATTGTGGTTGTTTGGAGGTCAGTCATCTCAGTTCCAGGACTTCACTGCAGGACATTCGTAGGGTAGGGCCCCAGGCCCAACCATCTTCAGCTGCTTCATCAATGACCTTCTCTCCATCATATTGTCAGAAGTGGGAAAGTTCGCCAATGATTCCACCATGTTCAGCGCCATTCGTGAGTCCTCAGATACTCAAGCAATCCATGTTCAAATGTAACAAGATCTGGACAGGCTTGGGCTGACAAGTGTTAAGTAACATCCGTGCCACACAAATGCCAGGCAATGACCATCTCAACAAGAGACAACCTCACCATTGTCCCTTAACATTCAATGGCATTGAATTCCCCCACTATCATCATCTCCAGGGTTACCACTGACTAGAAAAACTGAACTGGACTTGCTGTATCAATGCAGCAGCTACAACTGCAGATCAGAGGCTTGGAATCCTGCAGTGAGTAATTCACCTCCTCGACACATGACTCGCAGTTCCTTAGCTAGCGCCTTCCAAACAAAAGACCATCATCATCTAAAAGGACATGGGCAGCAGATACATAGGACAACCACCACCACAATTTCCCCTCTGAACTACTCACCATCCTGACTTGGAAAATTATCACTGCTCCTCAGTATGCTGAGGCGCACATTTTATCTCTCCACCTTGGAGGCTTTTGCCCGAAACATCGATTTTCTTACTCCTCGGATGCTGTCTGACCTGCTGTGCTTTTCCAGCACCACTCTGATCTAAACGTTTCCAGCACCACTCTAATCTAGACTCTGATTTCCAGCATCTGCAGTCCTCACTTTTGCCGCAGTGATAATGTGCCTACCTATGAAGCAGAAATCCAAAGTTCAAGTCTTACCTGATCCAGAGGTAGGTTATAACATCACTGAACAGGCTGATTTATAAATATCTTCCTTCAGCGACATTGGGTCAAAATCCTGTAACTCCTTCCCGAACAGCATTGTGTGCCCCTGGCAAAAAGACTGCAACAGTTGGCAGCTCACCACCACTTTCTCAAGAGCAACTAGGGATAGGCAATAAACGCTGGCCTGGGCAGTGACACCCACATTCCATGAATGAATAAAAGAAATTCCAGTTATGAGCCTTTTTTGTCCCCCGAGCACATTGCTCTCACCTACCTGAAATACAGCAGTTAAACACTAGAGGGCAATATGTATCCACTGACAATTCACATTGACAATCAGCCTCTCATAAAATAACAAAACAGCTCGAATTCTAAAATGGCATTTCAACTTAAATTTGAAGTCATTTTCTTTCTAATCTCATAACAATTGGATCAATTAGAATGAACCAGGAGAAATTCTTCAAAACCTCATCCCTACATCTAACACACTGCCAATACACAGATCAGGAACGAACACTCAATTCACTTGCACATTGTGTATGAACATTATTGAAGGTCACAAGTGAAGAAGGAATTAGAATTTAATTTTCTACCTGTTTCCAGTTTCAGCTGAGCACCATTGCTCACTGCAGTAACATAGAGACAAGAGTAAGTCATTCAGTCTCTGCTACTAGATGTCCATTTGGGTTTTGAGATGTGACGTTACCAGAGTAAGTGAAATGTTCTCATTAGTGCACAGGACATGTTCACAGCAAAGTGCCACATATTTGAAAATACTGAGACTGTCCACATAAGAATATAAGAATATCAGGGATGGCATGGTGGCTTATAGCACCAGGGGCCCTGGTTTGATTCTACCCTCGGGCAACTGTATGTGAAGTTTGCACATTCTCCCCATGACTGTGTTTCCTCCCACAGTCCAAAGATGTGCAGGTTAGGTGGATTGGCCATGCTAAATTACCCATAGGGTCAAGAGACGTGTGGGTTAGCCATGAGAAATGCAGAGCTATAGGGATGGTGAGGAATGATAAGTCTTGGTGGAATGTTCTTCAGAGAGTCAGTGTGGACCTGTTGGGCCGAATGGCCTGCTTCCGCACGCCAGGGATTCTATGGATAAGAACATAAGGAGTAGTCCATCTGGCCCCTTGATTCAATAAGATGATGGCTGTTCTTTTTGTGGGCTTAACTCCACTTACTTACTATATCCCTTAATTCCCTTATTGTTCAAAAATTTATCTTTGCTCTTAAACCATCTGAGGTAACTTCAAATGCTTCACTGGGCAGGGAATTCCATAGATTCACAACCCTCTGGGTGAAGAAGTTCCTCCTCAACTCAGTCCTAACTCTGCTCCCCCTTATTGTGAAGCTATGCCCCTAGTTCTAGTTTCACCCACCAGTGGAAACAACTTCTCTGCTTCTATCTTATCTATTCCCTTAATAATTTTGTATGTTTCCATAAGATCTGCCTTCATTCTTCTAAATTCCAATGAGGATAATCCCAGTGTACTTAATCCCTCCTCATAAGCAAACCCCCTCAACTCCACAATCAATCCAGTGAACCTCCTCTGCACCCCCTCCAGTGCCAGTATATCCTTTCTCAGGTAAGGAGACCAAAACTATACACAGTACTCCAGGTGTGGCCTCACCAGCACCCAAGACAGCTGTAGTATAACCTTATTAAACTGCATCCCTATAGCAATAAAGGACAATATTCGATTTGCCTTCAGAATTACCTGTTGCACCTGCAAACCAACTTCCTGTGATACATACACAAGGGCACCTAGGTCCCTCTGCACAGCACACTCTTTGCTTCGTGTTAGTTAACCAATCCTCTATCCTTGCTAATACATTGCCCATAATGCCTTGCACCTTTTTCTTAAGCAGCACCTTGTCAAATGCCTTCTGAAAGTCCAGATACATCATATCCACCGGTTCCCCATTGTCCACCATGCTTGTAATGGCCTCAAAGAATGCCAGTAAGTTAGTTAAACATGACCTGACTTTCATGAACCCATGCTGTGTCTGGCTGATGGGATAATGTCTATCCAGATTTCTTGCTATTTCTTCTTTGATTATAGATTCAGTTTTCCCCATTACAGAAGTTAAGCTAACTGGCCTATAGTTACCTCCCTTTTGTCTACCTTTTTTTTAAACAGTGGCACCATATTTGTGGTTTTCCAAGCTGCCAGAACCAGCCCAGAGCAAATTTTAGTAAATTACCACGAGTGGATTTGCTACTTCCCCGGTAACCTCTTTTAGTATCCTGGGATGCATTCCATCAGGGCTAGGAGACCTGTCTACCTTTAGCCCCATTAACTTGCCGAACACTGCCTCTTTAGTAATAATGATCGCTTCGGGTCCCGATGATACCCTCCATATCATCAATGACTGATATGTTATTGGGTCTTCCACCATGAAGACAACACAATATGTCTGTCCACTGTAAACAAGAGCAAAGCATGGGACTGAACAAATGTTGGGAGCGTGGTACCACTGAGAGTAAACTGGAGACTTTTTGGTATCAGGTATGGTGGCGGAGTAACAGGAAACTAACAGTGACTGAGAGGGTAACAATGGTGTTATCGGAGTCATGCAGAATTGGACTCTCGCCTATGTCAGCAACACAATACTCTGGGTAAAGGCGGGTTTATACAGCATAGGTACTGAGAGCAAGTGTTGAATAAAAATGATTTGGATGAGAATATAGGAGGCAGAGTTAGTAAGTTTGAAGATACACCAAAATTGATGGTATAGTGGACAGTAAAGAAGGAGCTAGATCAACTAGACCAGTAGGCCAAGGAACAGCAGATGGAGTTTGATGCAGATAAATACAAGATGTTGCATTTTGGAAAGAAAAAGACCAGGGCAAGACTTCTACAGTTAATGGTAGGGCCCTGAGGAGTGTTGTTGAAGAGGGAGATCTAAGGGTGCAGGGACATAGTTCCTTGAAAGTGGTGTCAAAGGTAGGTGGGGTGGTGAAGAAGGCATTTGGTAGGCTTGCCTTCATCGGTCAGAGCAGTGAGTATAAGAGTTGGGACATCATGTTACAGCTGTACAAGATACTGGTAAGGCCATATTTGGAATACTGCATACAATTCTGGTCACCCTGCTATAGAAAGGATGTTATTAAACTGGAAAGGGTGCAAAACAATATTTACAAAGATGTTACCAAGACTGGAAGGTTTGAGTTATGAGGATTATCTGGGACATTTTTCACTGGACCATTGGAGGCTGAGGGGTGACCTTATAGTGGTTTATAAAATCATGAGAGGCATGGATAGGGTAAATAGACAAGGTTTTTTTCCCAGGATGGGGGAATCCAAAACTAGAGGGTTAAGATGTGGTGGGGGGTGGGGGGGGGGGGGAGATTTAAAAGGGACCTGAGGGACAACGTTTTCACACAGCGGGTGGTGCTTGTATGGAATGAGTTGCCAGAGGTAGTAGAGGCTGGTACAATTACAGCATGTAAAAGACATTTGGACAGGCACATAGATAGGAAAGGTTTAGAGGGATATGGAGCAAATGCAGGCAATTGGGACTAGTTCAGTTTAGGGAACTTGGTTGGCATGATGAGTTGAACTGAAGAGTCTGTTTCAATGCTGTCTGACTTAATGACTCTCCAGGATTGATTCAATGATGTGTTTGTTCAGTCAGCATCATTTGACTATGAAAAGTTGTCAAAGGTAACCTTGGCAGATCTGGACCATTTATTGTCCAGCAACTTCTAGTTTCCTATGTTTGAAACACAGGATTAAATGTTGATGTAAACATCGCAGTTACATGACGACGGTAACACGGATACAAAGCTCATTGCTCTGCACTTAGAAACAAGTAACTGTGTACTATGCATACAGATCATGGCTTTTTTTATTACTTTTTTCATTCTAGCTACCATCAAATCCACATTTTATGACTAAGATAACACAAGAGACAGCTGAAGCTTGTAATACACTGGTTATTGCACACATGCTCCAGAGATTGATCAGCTAAAACTGGCAATTTGGCCTCCACTTCCTGAAGTAAATCACCCTGATATCTCAGATGACTAACGAATGTTTGCTGGACAGTATTTTAATCACACATATCACTGTAGAACGGCTCACAATATGGTGTCAGTTGTGATTCGATTATCATACAGCCACACAGACAATAGGAAATATTGTCAGAAAATCCTGTCTGCCTGACTTAGTCACACAAGTGCCTTTTTTAATTGCATTTACAATATGCAAAAACTGGCAATGGTAATATGATTGAAGTAGAGGTTTGGTGCTTTTGCAATACAGGCAGAGACATTGCTGAAATATTTGGATAGCTCCTGGATCATCCTCACATACCATGATTGATTTGTAATCAGGAGGCATACCAGTGTTACCCCAGACCCAAAGCATAGCATCTAGGCTGATCTCTGCATACCGTGACACAGTCCTGTCCTCCTTAGTCCAGGGACTCCCCACCTACGTTCGGGTCACCACCCAACTGCCTTCATCTCCTCCAAGACTTTTGTTTCGATGACCCTACTATGCCTTATCTTCACCATGGCCATCCAGTCCCTGTACACATCCATCCGCCACGACAAAGGCCTCCAAGCCTGCAGTTTCCTCCTCTCACACTGTCCCAACCAGTACCCTTCCACTGACACCCTCATCCCCCTGGCCGAAGTGGTCCTCACCCTTAACAACTTCTCCTTCCAATCCTCCCACTTCCTCCAAACCAAAGGGGCAGCCATGGACACTCGCATGGGCCCCAGCTGTGCCTGTCTCTTTGTCGGGTACATGGACACTACATTGATGACTGTATCGGCGCCACCTCATGCTCTCAAGAGGAGGTTGAACAGTTCATCAAATTCACCAACACATTCCACCCTGACCTTTAGTTCACCTGGACCATCTCAGACACCTCCCTCCCCTTCCTGAACCTCTCCAGCTCCACTAACGGTGACCAAATCAACACGGACATCTTCTACAAACCCGACTCCCACAGTTACCTGGACTACACCACCTTCCACCCTGCCTCCTGTAAAAACACTATCCTTTATTCCCAATTCCTCCGCCTCCGCTGCATCTGCTTCCAGAAGGACCAATTCCACCATAAGTCGTCCCAAATGGCCTCCTTCTTCAAAGACAGTAATTTCCACTCCCACGTGGTCAACAATGCCCTCCAGCTCATCTCCTCCACTTCCCACACGTCTGCCCTTGAACCCCACCCCTCCAATTGCAATAAGGACAGAACTCTCCTGGTCCTTACCTTCCATCCCACCAACCTCCAGATACATCGCATCATCCTCTGCCACCTCCACCACCTACAAACAGACCCCACCACTACGGATATATTTCCCTCCCCAACCCTATCTACATTCCGGAGAGACCATTCCCTCCGCGACTCCCTTTTTAGACCCACGCCCTTCCCCCCCCGCCCACCAGCCCACACCCCACTCCCGGCACCTTCCCCTGCCAGCGCAAGAAGTGCTAAACCTGCACTGACACCTCCCCCCTCACCTCCGTCCAAGGTTCCAAAGGATCCTTCCACATCCGACAGAAATTTACCTGTACTTCCACACATCATCTACTGTATCCATTGCACCCGATGTGGTCTCTTCTATATCGGAGAGACAGGACGCCAACTTGTAGATCATTTCAGAAAAACATCTGTGGGACACTCGCACCAACCAATGCCACTGCCCCGTGACCAAACACTTCAACTCCCCCTCCCACTCCGCCAAGGACATGCAGGTTCTGGGCCGCCTTCATCGCCAAACCCTAACCACCCGCCACCTGGAGGAAGAACGCCTCATATTCCGCCTTGGGACCCTGCAACTACATGAGACCAATGTGGATTTCACCACTTACCTCATTTCTCTTCCCCCAACCTTATCAAAGTCCCAGGCTTCCAACTCGGCACCACCCTCTTGACCTGTCCATCTTCCTTCCCACGTATCCGCTCTACCCTCCTCTCCGACCGATCACCATTACCCCCAGCTTCATCTACCTATCGCATTCCCAGCTACCTTCCCCCCAGCCCCACCCCCCTCCCATTAATCTCTCAGCTCCCCTGGCCCAAAAGCCTCATTCCTGATGAAGGGCTTATGCCCAAAATGTCGATTTTCCTGCTCCTCGGATGCTGTCTGGCCCACTGTGCTTTACCAGCACCACACTCTTGACCCCCAGCATCTCGGCTGAGCCTGCCAGCTTTTGGGATAAGGACATTAAACCGAATAACCAGCTGCCCTTACCAGTATGTGCAAACAATCTCATGGCATTTACGTTCTCCTGACATACATACTCAGAAAAGGGCTTTTTTGCTTAACCTAAACTGGTCTCCCACAAACCTTACATTATCCATTATGTCTATACTGCTGAAGAACTTCACTGACAGTAAATAAATTTCAGGCATTCTGAAATTATGAAAGGCAATTTATAAATACACATAGAACAGGAAAGGGCCCTTTAGGCCACAATTTTGTGCTGAACATGACACTTAATTAAACCAATCCCTTCTGCCGGCCCTTGGTCCATATCCCTCCATCTTTCTTTCTTTAATTATTTTGTTCATCTGGGCTGTAGACCAATATCTGTTCAACTTCCTGTTTGCTTTCAACACATTGAGTGTATGACGAGTAGCAGAAGTAGGTAGTCAGCCCCTCAAGCCTGCTCCACCCAACCTTTGGGTTCAGCGAAATGCATACCAACCCTTCTTGATTTCATTCCCAAAACTTAATTCATAATCTTGTCAAAGACAGGTCGCATGGTTTCCGAAAGAGAAAATACTGTCTGACTGACTTCGTTACCCAAGTGCTCTTTTCTCACATGCTGCATGTTGCAGAACAGATTTATATAAAAACTGCCATCGGTTATATGATTGATGAGGGCGAAACAACTTTGGAAAAGCTGAAGGCAATCAATTTAATGGACTGCTCTTCATTTGACCAAATCTTCTATAATAGCAATTAATGCTAGCGATTGGGTGCTGTCTTAGAACATAGAGCAGTACAGCACAGGAACTGGCCCTTCGGCCCACCATGTCTGTGCTGACCATGATGCTGTTCTAAACCTATCCCATCTGCCTGCATGTGGTCCATGTCCCTCTAGTCCCTGCCTGTTTGTGTCTCTGTCTAAATGCCTCTTAAATATTGCTTTTGTATCTGCTTCTCCCACCTCCCCTGGTACTGCCTTCCAGGCATCTACTACCCTGTGTAAAACAACATTGACATAAACTTTCCCTCTCACCTAAAACCTATGACCCCACCCTGGTATTTGACAGTTCCACCTTGGGAAAGAGATTCTGACTATCCTCCCTATCCATGTAGTTCATAATTTTATATACTTCTATTAGGTCACCCCTCACCCTCTGACGCTCTAGTGAAAACCATCCAAGTTTATCCAATCTCTCCTTACTGTTAATATACTCCAACGTAGGCAACATCCTGGTAAATGTCTTCTGCACCCTCTCCAAAGCATCCATATAAAAAGAACAAAGAACAGTACACCACAGGAACAGGCCCTTCGGCCCTCCAAGCCTGCACTGACACATTTTGCCCTTCCAAACTAAAACAATCTTCACTTACAAGATCCGTATCCCACTATTTGGGGATGGCACAGTGGCTCAATGATTAGCACTTCTGCCTCACAGCACCAGGGACCCGGGTTCAATTCCTGCCTCGGGCGATTGCCTATGTGGAGTTTGCATATTCTCCCCATATCTGTGTGGGTTTCCTCCCACAATCCAAAGATGTGCAGGCCAGATGAATTGGCCATGCTTAATTGTCCATAGTGTTAGGTGCATTAGTCAGGGATAAACATAGGGTAGGGGAATGTGTCTGTGGGGTTATTCTTCAGATGGTCGGTGTGGACTTGTTGGGTTGAAGGGCCTGTTTCCATACTCTATGGAATCTAATCTCTTCCCTTCCTATTCATGTATTCATCGAGGTGCTTCTTAAATGCTGTAATTGTGTCTGCTTCCACCACCTCCTCTGACAATGTGTTCCAGGCACTCACCACCCTTAGTGTGAAAAACCTGCCTCACACATCTCTTTTAAACTTACCCCCACACTTGACCCCTCCACCCTGGGAAAAAGCCTCATACTTTCCACTCTATCCATGCCAATCACAATCTTACAAACGTCTATCAGGTTATTCCTCAAATTCCTGCGTTCCAGTGAAAACAAACCCAGTCTATCCAATCTTTCTTCACGGCTAGATTAGATTACTTACAGTGTGGAAACAGGCCCTTCGGCCCAACAAGTCCACACCGACCCGCCGAAGCGTAACCCACCCAGACTCATTCCCCTACGTTTACCCCTTCACCTAACACTACGGGCAATTTAACATGGCCAATTCACCTAACCTGCACATTTTTGGATTGTGGGAGGAAACTGGAGCACCCAGAGGAAACCCACGCAGACACGGGTAGAATATGCAAACTCCACACAGAGTCGCCTGAGGCGGGAATTGAACCCGGGTCTCTGGTGCTATGAGGCAACAGTGCTAACCATTGTGCCACCGTGCTGCTAAAATCCCCCATACCAGGCAACATCCTGTAAACCTTTTCTGTACCCTCTCCAAAGCATCCACATCTTTCTGGTAGGGTGGTGACCAGAACTGTATACAATATTTTAGGTGTGGCCTAACTAAAGTTCTATAAAGCTTCAACATAACGTGTCTTCCCTTATACTCAATGCCCCTTCCAATGAAGGCAAGCATGCCATAGGCCTTTTTACTAACTTATCTACCTGCACTGCCACCTTCAGTGATCTGTGGACCTGCACACCCAGATTCCTCTGCATATCAATACTTATTTTTAAAATTCATTCATGGGATGAGGACGTTGGTGGCTAGGCCGGCATTTATTGCCCATCCCAGTGGGTAGAATCAACCACACTGCAGTGAGTCTGGAGTCACATGTAGGCCAGACCAGGTAATGATGGGCTCTTTCCTTCCCTAAAGGACATTAGTGAACCAGGTGGGGTTTTCCCAACAATTGATAATGAACTCATGGTCATCATTAGATTCTTAATTCCAGATTATTGCTGAATTCAAATTCAACCATCTACCATGGTGGAATTTGAACCCGGGCCCCCAGAACATCACCTGGGTCTCTGGATTAACAGACCAGCGATAATACCACTAGGCCATTGCCTCCCCTTATATACTCCTAAAGGTTCTATCATTCACTGTACAATTTCCACCTATACTTGACCTTCCAAAATGTATTTGTCACATTTGTCCAGATTAAACTCCATCTGCCATTTTTCTGCCTATGTTGATCTATATCCTCCTGTATCCTCTGACAATCCTCCTCACTATCTGCAACTCCACCAATCTTTGTATCATCCACAAGCTTACCAATTGGACCAGCTATGTTTTCTTCCAAATCATTTATGTAGATCACAAACAGCAGAGGTTCCAGCACAGATTCCCGTGGAACACCTCTAGTCACAGTCCTCCATTCCAAAAAGTCATCCTTCCATCGCTACCCTCTGTCACCTATGACTAAACCAGTTCTGTATCCATCTTGCCAGTTCACCCCTGATATCATGTGACTTATCTTTTGTACCAGCATGCCATGAAGGACCTTGCCAAAGGCTTTACTGAAGTCCATGTAGACAACATCGACCGCTTTTCTCTATCAATCATCTTCATCACCTCCTCAAAAAACTCAATCAAGTTGGTACGGCATGACCTCCCCCGCACAAAACCGTGCTGTTTATGGCTAATCAGTCCACTTGTTTCTAAATGCTTATAGGTCCTGTCCCTGAGAATCTTTTTCAATAATTTCCCTACCACCGATGTCAGGCTCACAGGCCTGTGATTTCCTGGATTATCCCTGCTACCCTTCTTAAGCAATGGGACAACATTAGCTATTCTCCAGTTCTCTGGGATCTCACCTATGGCCAAAGAGGATACAAAGACGTCTGTCAATGCCCCAGCAATTTGTTCTCTTGCCACCGTCAATATACTGGGATAGGTCCCATCACCACCTGGGGACTTAGTTATCTTAATACTTTTTAAGACGCACAACACCCCTTCCTTTTTTTATAGAATTTGGCTTAGAAATTCAACATTCCCTTCCCTGAGATCGTCCTCCACCAATTCCTTCTCTTTGGCAAATACCAAGACAAAGTATTTGTTTAAGTCCTCACCTACCTCTTCTGACTCCACACCTACAGTCCCTCCTTTGTCTTTGATAGGGCCAACCATTTCCCTGGCTACCCATCCTTTCTATAGTGTGATGACCAGAGCTATACACAATACTCTAAATGTGGCCTGACCAAGGGCTTTTGCCCGAAATGTCGATTTTACTGCTCCTCAGATGCTGCCTGAACTGCTGTCTCTTCCAGCACCACTAATCCAGAATCTGGTTTCCAGCATCTGCAGTCATTGTTTTTACAAAGTCTTATACAGCTGCAACATAATCTGACAACATTTATACTCAAGGCCCAACCGATGGAGGCAAGCATGGAACTAACTTCCATTGCAGCTCTTTCATTCATTACCATACGTTTACCCAACTCTTTCTGCAGATCCCTGGGAGATTCCTCTTATTCATTCTCTTTTCCTCCACTAAGACTCAATTTCAATCTCATCAAAGTTGAACAAAATTGGAGGCTCTGAATCTATGATACTGATGTAAATTATCAGTCTGATCACTGGTCCCAACATCCCAATGCCACTCACTTAACAAGTACTTACTTTTTCATTTCCATAAGACAATCAGACAACAGGAGCACAAGTAGGCCATTCAGCCAATCGAGTCTGCTCTGCTGTACAATAAGATCATTGCATGGTGGCTCAGTGGTTAGCACAGATGCCTCACAGCACCAGGGTCCCAGGTTCGATTTCAGCCTTGGGCGACTGTCTGTGTGGAGTTTGCACATTCTCCCCGTGTCTGTGTGGATTTCCTCTGGGTGCTCCGGTTTCCTCCCACAGTCCAAAGATGTGCAAGTCAGGTAAATTGGCCATGCTAAATTGCCCACAGTGTTAGGTGCATTAGTCAGAGGGGAAATGAGTCTGAGTGGGTTACTCTTTGGATGGTCGGTGTGGACTGGTTGGGCTGAAGGGCCTGTTTCCACACTGTAGGGAATCTAATCGCTGATCTGATAATCCTCAGCACCACTTTCCTGCCTTTTCCCTGGAACCCAGGATTCCCTTGCTGATTAAAAATCTGTCCTTTCTTTGTGTTAAATAACCTGTTAAATGATTTTCATTTTGGCACAGTCACTCTCCTCCTGCCTTCTGACATCCAATGCACAGATGTGTACAGAATCACTTTGTCAGTGATACATGCAGACAGTTTATCTCAATTCTTGTTCATGAATTGGGGGTGTTGCTGGTCAGGCTGATAGTTATTGCCTATCCCTTATCGCCGTGGAGAAAGTGGCGCTGCAGTTCTTGAGGGTTAGGAAGACCCTCAGTGCAATTAGGAAGGGGCAGCGACAGCGAAGAAACAGCAGTATGTTTCCAAATCAAAATGGCGTGGAGCTTGGAAAAAGGTGATGCTCCCATGTATTTGCTGCCCTTGTCCTTCTAGTGGCAGAGGTCACAGGTTGGAAGGTGGTTGCCGAAGGAGCCCTGTTGTTGATTATTTGAATTGAACCTGCAGTTTTACATAGTCTTTTATTAAATGATCCACCCAAAATAAAGCCTAAATTTCTTTGGGAGAACCACTCCTGAACTCCAGATACGAGCAATTGTCAATGAGCACTTTTCATTCATTTGCTTCAAGCACTAACCTTTTGCAAATAAATATAAGTGGCTGCTTGCCTCCCTGCACTTGTTTGAGGCATCCAAACAGTCCATGACTGGATTATCCCATTGCTAGAACGCTTCTTTCACAGTGGAATATGATTTTGCAATGAGCCATGTACTATTTCCTTAAACATCTGCCATGTTGCCAATCACCTTTATTGCTGAACTCCTTTCCCAGTCCATTCCAGCCAGCACTGCTCTCATTTCTTTGTATTTGCCCTTACTTAAGCTTAGCACAGAGGTGTTCCAAAAAGTAATTATTGCATTGGCTGGATGGGAACTGTACTACTTGGAACACTGAAGCAATCTTATTCTACAGTGAACAGCACCTGTGGGACCCAAGGATGTAGACAGTGAACGAGTGGTGAAGATTCCTACTCCACCTCTGCTCCTTATGAGTGCAAAATCTACACAGTAAAAAAAATGACACAAATCTTGCAATCCTTCACTTATGCCCATGACGTTCCTCAATGACATCTGAAGACTGCTGGGTTATTATTATTTTCTTTCCCGCGTCAATAGTTCATGAAACCAGCTGCATTTAGACCCATGCATAAACTAAAAAATATCTGCACTGTAATACTGAATGTTCAGATTGAAATGTTACGGCTGTAGTTATGAATGGGAGGAATCTTCCCAGCCTCCGAATGATGTGGACATCACCAAGTCAGTCGGGAAAAGAGAGCGAGATTGGCAGAAATGAGATTACCGACGTCAAGAAGAAATTGTCTGGCTCTCCAAACAAGTGTTGACTGGTGAGCCAAGAATCTCACGAGTGGGTGGCAAGAGGTGTACTTGCATGCACTGTACGCCCCTTATCAGGCAAGCTTGCCTCACTGATACGCAGTTTCCCATTCTCCCATGTGCCTGAAACCACACAGTGATAATTCCCGACATGAGTGCTCAGGCAGGTACCTCGCAACATACTAGCCTCATTGCATTCTCACAGTGTGTCTCCTAGATTTCGATTTTCGATTTCATTCTCATTAGATTAGATTACATTACATTACAGTGTGGAAACAGGCCCTTCGGCCCAACAAGTCCACACCGACCCGCCAAAGCGAAACCCACCCATACCCCTACATTTACCCCTTACCTAACACTACGGGCAATTTAGCATGGCCAATTCACCTGACCCTGCACATCTTTTGGACTGTGGGAGGAAACCGGAGCACCCGGAGGAAACCCACGCAGACACGGGGAGAACGTGCAAACTCCACACAGTCAGTCGCCTGAGGCGGGAATTGAACCCGGGTCTCAGGCGCTGTGAGGCAGCAGTGCTAACCACTGTGCCACCGTGCTGCCCATGTGTACTCAGGTACAGGATTACAGTGAAAAGTGTATGATGTCACCAAACATGGCACCATCTCAGGTACCAAGGAACCTAGCCACACAGAGCATTCAGGTACAAGGTTGTAAGAGAAACGAGAGTTAAAAATTTAAGCATTACTTCATAGAATAGTAGAAAAATAAACAAATAGGTAATAGTTTACATTAAATCCATTGCAAAATGGGCTGACATACCGCGGAGAGACCGGGCTGATATACCGCAGAGACCGGGCTGACATACTGCAGAGAGACCGGGCTGACATACCGCAGAGAGACCGGGCTGACATCCCGCAGAGGGACCGGACTGACATACCGCAGAGACCGGACTGACATACCGCAGTGAGACCGGGCTGTCATACTGCCCAGAGAGACAGGGCTGACATATTGCAGAGAGACCAGGCTGACATCCCGCAGAGAGACTGGGCTGACATATTGCAGAGAGACCAGGCTGACATCCCGCAGAGAGACCGGGCTGACATACCGCAGAGAGACCGGGCTGACATACCGCAGAGAGACCGGGCTGACATACTGCAGAGAGACCGGGCTGACATACTGCAGAGAGACCGGGCTGACATACTGCAGAGAGACCGGGCTGACATACCGCAGAGAGGTCGGGATGACATACTGCAGAGAGACCGGGCTGACATATCGCAGAGAGACCGGGCTGACATATCGCAGAGAGACTGGGCAGACATACCGCAGAGAGACCGGGCTGATATACCGCGGAGAGACCGGGCTGATATACCGCAGAGAGACCGGGCTGACATACTGCAGAGAGACCGGGCTGACATACCGCAGAGAGACCGGGCTGACATCCCGCAGAGGGACCGGACTGACATACCGCAGAGACCGGACTGACATACCGCAGTGAGACCGGGCTGTCATACTGCCCAGAGAGACAGGGCTGACATATTGCAGAGAGACCAGGCTGACATCCCGCAGAGAGACTGGGCTGACATATTGCAGAGAGACCAGGCTGACATCCCGCAGAGAGACCGGGCTGACATCCCGCAGAGAGACCGGGCTGACATACCGCAGAGAGACCGGGCTGACATACCGCAGAGAGACCGGGCTGACATATCGCAGAGAGACTGGGCAGACATACCGCAGAGAGACCGGGCTGATATACCGCGGAGAGACCGGGCTGATATACCGCAGAGAGACCGGGCTGACATACTGCAGAGAGACCGGGCTGACATACTGCAGAGAGACCGGGCTGACATACCGCAGAGAGACCGGGCTGACATCCCGCAGAGGGACCGGACTGACATACCGCAGAGACCGGACTGACATACCGCAGTGAGACCGGGCTGTCATACTGCCCAGAGAGACAGAGCTGACATATCGCAGAGAGACTGGGCTGACATATTGCAGAGAGACCAGGCTGACATCCCGCAGAGAGACTGGGCTGACATATTGCAGAGAGACCAGGCTGACATCCCGCAGAGAGACTGGGCTGACATACCGCAGAGAGATGGGGCTGACAACCCGCAGAGGGACAGGGCTGACATACCGCAGAGGGACCGGGCTGACATACCGCAGAGAGATCATGCTGATATACCTGAGAGAGACCGGGCTGGCATACTGTCCAAAGAGACCGGGCTGACATCCCACAGACAGACTGGGCTGACATACCGCAGAGAGACAGGGGTGACATACTGCCCAAAGAGACCAGGCTGACATACTGCCCAGAGATCAGGCTGACATCTCACAGAGAGACTGGGCTGACATCCCACAGAGAGACTGGGCTGACATACCGCAGAGAGACTGGGCTGACATACCGCAGAGACTGGGCTGACATCCTGCAGAGAGACTGGGCTGACACACCGCCCAGAGACCGGGCTGACACACCGCCCAGAGACCAGGCTGACACACCACCCAGAGACCGGGCTGACATACTGCCCAGAGACCAGGCTGACATACCACAGAGAGACCGTGCTGACATCCCGCAGAGAGACCAAACTGACAGCCGGTGACAGTCCAGTCACTGATCCACTTATAGCAGTTATGGACTTCCATGCTGCACTTTGTAGTGCCTGGGCACCTTTTATTGGAAGGTTGCTCAAGCCATGTTACACACAGGAACAGACACACAATTCATGGATTGGATCTGGGCTTCTCACTTGGTCTCTGTGACCTCAGTCTCATTGCGCCTATGTGGATGCTCACAATAACCTGTCTTACCTTTCTCTCCCCCTCAGCCAGAGCTTACAGGCTGCCAGGTGAGCACAGACACAATGTCAGGCAGCTGCCCAGGGTTGTCAGGCCTCATCAGTCAAGCAGATGGACACCCTGCCAAGCTGAGGTCTCAAACACACTTCAACGAAATAGCTGGGTGTCAACGGGAGCAGTCCACAGTCAGGACAAGAATATAGCCGTCTGTCATGGCTCAGTAAATCAAGGGCAGCATTACGTATCAGTCCGGGGCTTGAATATGATCAGTTGATGTGGTGAATGTCACAGTGTTACCAGCCCAGGGATTCACATCTAAATCCGGAGCTATACAGTGATCAGTCACGAGTCTCTCAGTGCCGTCCATTCATGCCTTTTAATGCGGTAGACCGCAGTCAGTCCTAAAGGTCTGTCTCCTCAGGGAAGGTGGTTATCAGGGAAACATAACTATGGGGCTTGAAGGCAGCATACTGGGATGGAAAGGGGCTAATAATTGTTTGTATTCATTCATGGAATGTGGGTACCGCAGGCTCGGCCAACATTTATTGCCCGTCCCTAATTGCCCAGAAGGTAGTTAAGAATCAACCACATTGCTGTGGGTCTAGAGTCACACGTAGGCCAGACCAGTTAAGGACAGCAGCTTCCATCCCTAAAGTGAGGCAGACGGCTCCAATCAGCAATGGATTCATGGTCATCATTACACTGTTATTTCCAGATTTTTGACTTGGTTCTGGGGGATTTGAAGCCAGGTCCCTGGAATATTACCTGGGTCTCTAGATTAAAAGTCTAGCGATAATACTGCTCGACCATTGCCTTTCCTGAAATTGTGAAAGGTTGCAATTCAGCCTGTGAAGCGGGACTGCGATTTCCGACGTCATGATCCAAACAACAAATGTGTAACAGAGATTAAAACGGGTGCCATAGAGACATGGCACGGAAGGAATGAGACATGTTTTGGAAAACGACATGAGAAACCATGTTGTGGCTCACAGAGACAACCCCTCAATGAAATTCACTTACATGTGGCCGATTTGTAGTAAGGTTCAGCTCAATGATTCCATGGTCTGTTACATCCAATGTAATCCAGGTTGAACAAAAACAGAATCATAACATTGTACTTGTGGATGGATGAAATGTCTATGTAAGCGAGTGGGGTTTTGTTTCAGATTTCCAGCGTCCTCAGTTCTGTGTGTTTATTTTAGTAATCCAGGTGTAACTTGGATGTAACAACCGCTGCCAATACTACACATCAGGATTCCAGGCTCAGGGATCATGAATGATATAGAACGCTTCTATTAAAAGAAAAACCTGACAATCAAGTACTGATTTCTCAATGTCTCGATGTAAACTGGACGTGCATTGTTAGGCCTTGTCTGAAGCAATGCCCGAATTTTGTAAAGAACTGAAGTCTTCGCTGTTGATTATTTTGTGGTCTCTTAAGTTTCACGCTGCACAGTTTGGCACTGCAAGTTTCGATTCAGTCCCAGAATCTGGGTTAGTGGATCACTTCTACAGAAACATTGAGCTGAAGTGACAGCATGGTGGCTCAGTGGTTAGCACTGCTGCCTCACAGCACCAAGGGCCTGGGCTGGGTCCCAACCTCGGGGTGGCTTATGGTTCTGGAAATTGTATATTCACCCCGTGTCTGCGTGCGTTTCCTCTGGGTGCTCTGGTTTCCTCCCACAGTCCCAAGATGTGCAGGTTGGGTGGATTGGCCATGCTAATTTGCCCATAGTATCCAGGGATGTGCAGACGAGGTGGATTAGCTATGGGAAATGCAGCGTTACAGGGATGGGATACTCTTCCGAGGGTCAGTATGGATTCAATGGGCTGAATGGCCTGGTTCCACGTCATAGGGATTCTATGAAGAGGAACAGGAAGTTGGTGAGATTGTTTAGCAGCAGGAGATGCCTAGCACTGACCTGCAAACACTCTATTAACCTGTGGTACTCAGGCTGGAGTACGTCACAATTCCTCCACTGGATCAATAACACACAACTCCTTCAAGCTGTGAGTTGACCTGGCAATAAAGGCCACTTCAGTCCTTCCTCACCTCGGCCTCCGGCCTGTTACAAGTTTGCTGTGTAACTGTGCACTCACCCGGGGAAACATGTGAACAAAAGACCAGGGAAATACATTTCTTCACTGTTTTCAATGGGAGGGCAGAGTTCACAAAGGAACTGAATTAGACAAAATAGTTCTTATTTTCGGTCTGAGAAATATAAGAAACAAAAATGAACAGGTTGGTGCGTAAACGTCTCCAGGCCTAAAAGTAACCCCAAACAACGGGTTCAGCAATTAAAAATCAACTATCCGAAATAGGAAACTGATCTATCTAGTGGCTACAACAGCAGGTCGGAGGCTCTGAGTCTACTGTGAGTAACTCACCGCCACAAAGCTCATCATCTACAGAGCACAAGTCACCGTGTGATGGAATATTCTCCACTCTGATGTAGCATAAACAATCAGGTCACAATCAGTCAAGATTGGGGACAATATTTCATCCTCACGAACACTCAACACTGGAGCCCCCCAGGGATGCGTACTCAGCCCCCTACTGTACTCACTGTATACCCATGACTGCTTCGCCAAATACCAGACTAATGCTATTTACAAGTTCGCTGATGACACCACCAGAGTCGCTCAAATCTCACATGGCGATGAAACAGACTACAGATGGGAGGTGGAAGGCCTGGAAGAATGGCACACTGAGAACAACCTAGCTGTCAATGCCAGCAAAACCAAGGAACTCATTATTGACTTTTGGCAGGATGTTACTCATGTCCCCCTACACATTAAAAGCATAGAGCTGGAACGAGTGGAGAGTGTCAAGCTCCTGGGAGTGGTCATCCACAACAAGCTTTCTTGGACTCTTCATATGGACGCACTGGTTACAAAGGCCCAACAATGTCTCTTCTTCCTCAGGCAGCTGAGGAAATTTGGCATGATGGTGAATATCCTTGACAACTTTTATAGGTACACCATCGAGAGCATTCTGTCTGGATGTATCACTATCTGATATGACAACTGTACCATTCAAGATCGGAGATGGTTACATAGAGTGGTGAACTCAGCCCGGGCCATCACAAAGGCCAACCTCCCATCTATAGAATCCATCTCCCAGGCCCGCTGTCAAGGAAAGCATTCTCAAAGATCCATCCCACCCTGGCAATGTTTTTCTACAACCTCTACCATCGGGGAGAAGGTACAAAAGCCTGAACACACATACCAGCCAGTTTCGTAACAGTTTCTACCCGACTGTTGTTAGATAAGTGAATGGACTCACAAACTCTGAACATCCGCCTGTCCCTATGTTTTTGTTTTTGCTGCTGTTTACCTATTATTTACTTATCTATGCTACTTAACTCTGTGAACTGCCTGTATTGCTCGCAAGACAAAGCTTTCCACTGTGCCTTGGTACACGTGACAATAAATTCAATTCAATTCAATTCAACAGCCAAACTCCTTCACTTGAAGGCTCACTTCAAAACAGTTCACCAAACTCTGGCCTCACCCTCTGTTTGATCATCATGTTCTCTCCCAGACTTGCTGAAATCAATTCCCAGGTACTGACCCCTGTTCAGGGGCAAACATTTGCTGTCTGACTAAGCATAAGACCTCTCTGGAGTCAAAGTGTCTATAGAGTGCTTTCTTCATATAGAGTTTATTTGTTCATTTTTTTGAAAACTCAAATTGTTGTTCACAGTCCGAAGGTCACCTTTCCACTCTCAGCTCCTAGTTCACAGGTCCAAGCCAGAAATGATTTTAAGAAATGAAAAATCAGCGAGAAGGTCATTGCCTGGCACATTTGTGGTGTGAAAGTTACTCAGCCCAAACCTGGATATTGTCCAGATCCTATTGCATTTGGACGCGGATTGCTTCAGTGTCCAAGATGTCACAAATGGTGCAATCATCAACAAACATCCCCACTGCTGACCTTCTGATTGAGGGAAGGAACTTGATGAAGCAACTGAAGTTGGATAATGAAGCTGGTTGCATTAACTTTAACAGGCACCTATTGTAAACTGATGTCTGCCAGGTTTCAGCAGTAGGGAAATCTAGGAAGGAGTTGAGAAGGGATGGATTCATACAATAAATGACTTCACAACACAGTTCTGAGGGTCAGAAGGAGCAGGAATATTTCTAGGAGAAATTGTGGCGCTGGAAAAGCACAGCAGATCAGGCAGCATCCAAGGAGCAGGAGAACTGACATTTCAGGCTAAAGTCATTCATTAGGAAGGGCTTTAGCCTAAAATGTTGATTCTCCTGCTCCTTGGATGCTGCCTGACCGGCTGTGTTTTTCCAGCACCACACTTTTGATGCAGGAACATTTCTGCCAGGCTGACTAGAGTAACCTTATATTGCAGCGTTTCCGCTTCCTATCTCACCTGAGCCACAATCAGAACACCCCTGCCCACTCCCCAGTATCTGAACCTCTTTCACTACACAAATTCACTGAAGATCCTCAGTCAGCACTTTCCAACCCATAACTACTTCCATTGTGAAGGGGAAGGGCAGCAGAGACGTGGGAGCACCATCACCTGCAAGCTCCCCTTGAAGTTAATCACTGTCATGACTGGAAACACGTTCCTATCCCTTCACTGTCGCTGGGTCAAAATCCTGGAATTCCCTCCCCAAGGGCATTGTGGGTCAAACCACAGCAGGCGGACTGCACTGGTTCAAGAAGGCAGCTCACCACCCTCCCTTCCCCCACCCCACCCCCCCAGACCCCCTTCTCAAGGGCAACTATGGATGGGCAAGAAACCAGCCAGCAACGTCCACATCCCAAAAGTAAAAAAAAAGTAAGGGTTTTGCCTGCCTTTTGAAAAAAATCTGATGTATGGAATGACGAAGATAACCGTTTTTCTTCCATTCTGTGAATAACATTGGTTTTTTTTTCAAAAACAGTACTGTAAAGGGGAAGCCAATTTTCATTTTCCAGCATTCTGCTCCCAAGGCAGAGGCTGTGGGCTCAACCCTGGAGATTTCAGCCCAGAATGCAAGACTAAGAGTCGAGTGACACACTGGGGAACCACTGCTCCACGGGGATGGTCATTCAGAGGAGACAGCGAGCTGACTCCCTGTCTCCTCACTCAGGCGGACATAATGGGGAAGGGGAGGTGAGCAGTCCCCAGAATGCCCTGTTGTGTACTTATCCCTCAATTAATATCGGCAAAATCAGATTTGCTGCTCATTCCTGAAGTGAGGTCTGTGGGAGATTGCTGTGCGGGAATTGGCTGCCATGTTTCCTACATTACAACGTTGAAGGCGTTTGGAATGAATGTGACATCAGGCCCCAAAGTCACTTTGGGGTGTCCTGCAGATATGAAGCTTACTGTCCAACTGCCAAGTTTTTCCTTTTCCATTTATAAAAAAAAGTGTTTTGAAATTTGAAACAGCTGAAAACTGGCAGCTGGTTCACAGGAAAGGAGTTGACACTTGACAAGATGCCAGCAGAGTTTATAATCAAACTAAGGGAGCAGAAAAGCAGAGAAATGGGAAGGCTCTGAAAAGCTTATCAAAAATAAACTCTCAGCAGGTCTGGCAGCATTTGTGGAGAGAAATCAGATTTAACATTTCGGGCTGAGGGACCCTTCTTCAAAAGTCAAGTTTCATTGAGGAACAATAGAACACGTTTTGAAGGGTTGTAACGTGCTATGCCAGCCCCCAGTGAAATTATCACAGGCGAACAGGGGATGGAATAAACAGCAGGAAATTTCACTGGGCCTTCAACAAATCCACTAGCAGAGGCCTGTGAAAATCTGGCCATGATCTTTTTCGGTGACATTAACTGAGAGATGAACATTGGCCAGGATCCTGGGCTAACTCCACTGTTCTTCAAAATGTCATGCGATCTTGTACATCCACCTGAGCAGGGCATCAGTTTAACATCTCTCTCTCCACAGGCAGCACCACTATCACAGAAGCACTCCCTCTGTGCTGCCTCAGTCACGGAGCACCGATTGGTCTTTCCAAGCTTCTAACTCCTATTCGGCAATGATCAAGAGGAACAAGCTGAAGGGTCTGGCTGTAGGTCTGTACCAGCAGCAGCATGGAGATCAATCCTATATCATAGAAATAGCATTCCCCAGTCAAATCCTTCAAACATCTCATCGTCACTCTTTCCAGCCTTGCAAAGGCATTAAAAGTCAGATCTTAACCAATTACTGGACATGTATGCAGCATTCAAATGACTGATTCATCATTCATCACAAATAGCATATCGAGTCATAGGGATGTACAGCACGGATACAGACCCTTCGGTCCAACTTGTCCATGCCGACCAGAAATTATAAACTAACCTCATCCCATTTGCTAGTATTTGGCCCATATCCCTTTAAACGCTTCCTATTCATGTGCTCATCTGAATGCCTTTTAAATGTTGTGGTAGTACCAGCCTCTACCAGTTCCTCTGGCATCTCATTCCATACACGCACCACCCTCTGTATGAAAAAGGTGCCCCTTAGGTCCATTTTAAAACTTACCCCTTTCACCTTAAACTATGCCCTCTAGTTTTGGAATCACTAACCCTGGGGAAAAGACCTTGACTACTTACCTTATCCATGTTTCTCATGATTTTATAAACCTCTATAAGGTCACCCCTCAGCCTCTGATGCTCGAGTGAAAATGGCTTCATCCTCTCCCTATAGCTCAAACCCTGAACCCTGGCAATATCCTTGTAAATCCTTTCTGAGCCCTTTCAAGTTCCACGACATCTTTCCTATAAAAGGGAGACCAGAATTGAATGCAATATTCCAAAAGTGGTTTCACCAATGTCCTGTACTGCTGCAATACTCTGTTTAGTAAATTAGATGTGGAGATGCCAGTGTTGGACTGGGTTGGGCAAAGTTAACAATCACACAACACCAAGTTATAGCCCAGCAGGTTTGTACAGCTAACTTCCTGATGAAGGAGCAGCGCTCCTAAAGCTTGTATTCCAATAAACCTGTTGGTATTGTGTGATTTCTAAGTAAATTAGAAACAGCCATTGACAACTGAAAATGTAAGAAAAAAATGGGATGCCTTTAAAAGGAGATGTTTTGGGTACAATCGCAGTTTATTCCCATGGGAATGAGTAGTGGGACAAACAAAGACATAGGAGTGAATCTTATGCATTTATGGCTAAGTGTGAGTTGGATTATGTTTTATGGAGAGCTTCACGCTGTAAGGCTTTACAAGGTTTCTCATCATATATTTACCAAAGTTGCCTCATTATCGAGCTCTCCCATCTGATTCCATCCCTATTTTAACACACACCATGCCTAAAACAACTTGCCTGTCACTGGATATCTGCCAAAAGACCTGGCAACCTTACTGTCCCTCAGAACAATGTAACAGCTGTGCTCAAATCACACAGCCAACATGGCTGACAGTCTCTAGTACATCCAAGGCCAACCTCTCACCCTAGTCACTGATTAACACCCAGGCTACACACTACCTGTCCTCAGCTGCTTTCTATCTAAACATCCTCTCGAAACACAATTGGAGCTCACAAAGTGGTGTTGTGCTAGATGCTGAGAACACTTAGCGGAGCTGTCCTTGTGCTTGGCAAAGTTCAACTGCATCAGGCACTACAAGCCAAACAGGACCTCATTGACACCCAGTTCCAATGATGAGATCGGAGTGCAGCAGCCCATCAGGAATCTACCTTAGTTATTGGTCATAATGTCAGCATTTGGTTAGTGTAGAGGGGCAAACTGTAGCCTCAGTTGGTTTCATTTGTGTTTGGTTTGGCTCGCTATAGCTTTGCGTTTTGAAAATGTCTCATTGCTTGCCTGTATGGACAATAACCAGCTGCCAGTTTCCAGTGGGCTTTGGGGATTAATATTTGGTAATATTTCCAAGTTTGCTGATAACATCAAGCTGACTGGGAGCCTGAGTTGTCAGAAGGATGCAAGGAGGCTTCAAGAGAAACTGGATGTGTTAAGTGAATGGGCTAGAACTTGGACCATGGGATAACATGTGAATAAGTGAGAAGTTTTTCACTTCAGTAGAAGAAAATAGAAAGACAGGGTATTTCTTAAATGGTGAGAGATTGGGAAGAGAGGACTTTGAAAGTATGTTCTTGTCCATGAGTTGCAAAAAGCTCATCTGCAGGAGGAGTCAGCAATTTGGAAGGCAAATGATATATTAGCATTAAGTTTTAAGAGTATTTGAATACAGAAGTAAAGATGTCTTGCTGCTATTGTAAAGAATCTTGGTGAGACTACACCTGGAATATTATGCACAGTTTTGAACTCTTTATCTGAGGAAGGATATACCTGCCATACACCGAATTTAATGGAGGTTTGTCAGATTAATCTCTGGGATAGCAGGGCTGTCTTATCAGAAAATATTGAGAAATCTTGGCCTGTATTGTCTAGAGTTTTTGAGATTGAAATTTATAAAATTCTTACATAATAGGGTGGAACAAGATAGAGTGTCACCTCTGGCTGATGCCTCTTGAACCACGGCACACAATTATCCAGTAATTAACATCAGTATTTATCCTGGTTTCTCTGCGAGATCAACCCAAGGGAATTAGAAGTTTCCAACAGGAACAAATATTGACCAGGCTACCGGCGATAGATAGTTGTCTTTGTAAGTGGATCTCTGAGTTTACTACATGAATTTACTGCAAAGGATGACAATTCAAAATGCTTATATCATATAAGCTTTATATTACATATATATCTACAGACAACTTCAAGCTGTAACCACTCCTTAAAATACCTTGCATTGAGTCAGAGATTAGCGATGGTATAAAAAAAAATCCAATGACTACTTCATTCTTTTCCTTTGAGGTCATCAGTGGCTTGGTTATCAAAACCATTACTTACAGTGCAACCGAGGCACACGGAGTAGAAATATCCCAGATTCAATTCCACTGGATTGGAAAAAGGGAATTGAAAAAAAACCTTGTGAAGTTCTCTGCTCCTGGATGCAACATAGTTTAACTGACGGAAGATGCCTTTACGCAGAAGAGGAATGGATCCTTCTGAACAGCTCCACCTTCTGTGATGGAATAGCCCCAGCACTCACTAGACTGCCTCAGACATGAGGAATGGTCACTCAGCAGGACATTACATCACCACTGGTGTCGTACCTCGCCATGGAGTCCATGCTTCATGGAAAGGAGCAGGCATGAAAATTGCAATGCCCTCCTTTGGAATGACCCCAAGCTGGTGACAATGGGACAGCAAATCGAGGCACTCTGTTGGAAGCTCCCAGGAGCAGTTAGTCTTATTGAAGGTACAGCAATATCAAAATAAATTGGTTCTGCCCCAATAAAACGCTATCCTAAGGGAAAATTACTGATTACTCACTAGTCACTTTTTACTGCAAACATTATTCCCCTTAACGTTAAAAGTTTAATATTTCAGCCCTTCAGCACTTTCCTCTGTATTTTAATATAATTATACAGCCAATTTCCAGATGTCCTATTGTCTCTTCATCTTGATAATGAGTTAACTTGATACGTTCATTTTGTGCTGCTATGATTAGAACTGTCAAATTATCCCATCAGGCTGGATATTGCTACATCATCCGACTATCTCACCATAAATGTTCCTGCAATCTTCAGTTCAAAGATGTATTTGCACCCTGGCTTGTTGGAAGTCCAAGATGGCTATAGTCTGACAATAGCAAGGGGCATTTAGGATACCAATGAATGGTGGGACCAATGACCTAACTCATTAGCCATTGAGAGTCAAAAATTGACAAAGGAATAACTTGAGACGTAGGTAGAATGACCAGAATCTCACCAGACCGTAGGGTTATTCTCAACACCAGCGAGATGACTGGTGGTGGCTAATCCTCAGGGTTACCAAGTCTCAGGTGAGATTGAGAAGGTTAACCTCAGGCAACGTGGGGTTCTAATCCATGCCACTGGCGTCACTCTGCATCAGCAACCAGCCATCCACTCTCTTTTATGTTTACTGGAGAGAAGACTGAATATAAATCAACTCAACACCAACATCAGCAACTTGCATTTGTTTAGGAACAGCGATAGACCATTTAGTTCCTCAAGCCTGCTCCGTTATAATGCTTTCAACTTTTTAAAAAATCCTAAAGCACTGCAAATGCAAGTTATCAAATAGAATTTAGGACCAAATCACATTAGAAAACATAAGGGAGGATGGCCTAGAGCTTGCTTAAAATTTAGGTTTGAAAAAGTGACTTAATGGAGGAACGTTGATTCATGGAAAAGAGAACAGACTTAGGCACAGACCTGCAGAGCCACAGGCGCCTGACAAGTAAATGCTATCAATGGAATAAAAACTGGAAATATGTTAGAAGTCTGGCTTGGAAGTACAAAAAGGCAAAATAAAAAGAGGGGAATAAAGAGAGGATTGAGAGAAGAAAAAAAATGATATAAAGGAAAAGTAAATTGAATGTTAAAATTTGATCAATTTACTATCTAATCAAATGAAACTCTGCAGATTAAGTTGTTTAATTTCTGAGCCAGCAAGTTTGGTTGGCACCCTATTAGCAATTATCGTATTGTTGAAAAGGTACATGTTAATTACTAGGCTTAACGTTTTGTGGTGAGCTTAATAGGTAATTAGTGTGCAAATCTAGTAAGCTTTTAAACTAATAGAGGGGATGAGGGTGGGGAGATGCTGTTTTTGGAAAGGAAGTGTGTAAATCAGTCAGCAAGTTATGGAGTTTTCCGAATCATGCACTATCTCATAATCCCCTGAATGAGCTGGTCGATTGCACATTAATAGCGGCATGGGTCATTAACATGCTATTAGCTTTCTACCAGGATCCAGCCCATTATATTAATCTCATTTCAAATTAAATCAAAGACAAATACAGAGGCTATTTATAAGAGCTTACTGGATACTAATGAATGTCAGATAACTCAGGAACTGCATTCCTATCTGTGTACTGCAAGTACTTTAAAGGGAATCAAACTAAGCATCTGGATATTATTAGACATAACATTCTGTTTACAGGATATGTAACTGTTCAACATGCAAATTGTTTAAAATATGACTACCATATGGCAAACCATGCCTAAGACCTTGCAGCTTTCATATAAAAAAACATCTGCAACAGCGTCCCCTTCAGGAAGTATCAGAGATCAATATCACATATACCCATCTGTCACTATGTTGAAGCACATACAAGGCTTTAGTGGAATATACAGGAGAATTGTTACATTGTGACATTGTAGCAGGAGGTGATGAGTCACCCCTCAGCTGCCTCTTCTATCACATTATCAATGGAGAACCTGCCTAATTGGGACAGGCATTTCTGCTGCCTGCCCAGAATTTGCTCATGGTCTCACACCAATCCCCCACTTGTTTTGTAAAATACAGCGTCTCCAGCTCAGGTTCCCCAGAAATGTTTAAGAACTTGCTAGATTTTCAGGACAATTGCCCATTAATGGCATCATAAAAAAATCTAAGCCTGGTAAATAGCACATACATTTTTAATGATTTGGTAATTGTTAACACAATACCAATCAACCCTTCAAGGCTGAGAAATTGAAAAAATTAAACTATAGAGACTCATTCATACAGATGATCTTAGAAATATTAAAGGTTTAAATATTTAATTTAACTTGAGAAAGACTGAAATCATGCAGAACTTTAATTATTATTCCTATTTCACTTCTCTTGTTTGTTTGTACTTAATTTATTTTTATGTCTAGGTATTTTGGTATCTTAGATGGCACCAAGTGTGACGACATTATACACTTTTCACTGTACTCCTGGACTTCTGTAATTGAGTATAAGGGACAATAAAATCTAAAATCTAAAAAATCTAAAATCTAATCTAAATCTAGTTGATGGGATGTAAGAGACACCAAGATCAATTTTGCCATTTCAGGGTGAAAGACCATTAGAACCATAGGGCAGACTCTGAATGTCACCTAGAACCAGCGAAATACACAACATGTGTGTTTTATTCTCAACATCCTGCCATTTGTTAATATAGTTCATAAAAAGATTTCCATTGACTGACCTAGGAAGACAAAACCAATAGAAGACTTCCAAGATTCATGGCTGAATCTAAGAAGTTTAATCCACCAATTATCACTTATATTGGAGTCCGAGATGTAATATAAGCATGGAAAAAATGCTCAGATTTCACAGGGCGATAAGAAATGTTTTCTATCCCTGATACAACTGAAAGGTCCTCAGAGGATAACTATCAGCAAGACTTGAGACTGCAATCAAGTACTGCTATTAGAATTAAGTAATAAGGTTCACCTGAGATCATCAAAGAACAATCAAGTGAATTAGTGCAGTAAGCTGATAGTGACACAGGCCAGTCAGTACCAGTAATGACATTGGTGCAAAGAAAATCTACTACACCAGGTAATACAGCATGGTGCATCCCGGAAGATGTCTAGGCCAAGCTCTTGCGAAAGCTCTGTCACATGTCTGGTACTAAGGATGAAACACCCCTTTCATCAACGCTACTGTCTTCCATGAAGGAGATTCGTGGAATCAAATCACCCCCGGAGAGCGTATCGGACCACTACCACCAACGTCAACAGTTACCCAAGACATTTACAAGACAAAAGATTGTCCAGAGAAGAAGTAAACAAATTATCAGAATTAAGGTTAGCAATTCTCAAACCAACAATCCTTCTGACCTTCCAAGTCTGTGACAAGTGTGTTGTGGAAGAACTGTGAAACTCCAGACTGCTTGAATTTGTAAAGTTAAAGGCTTGTGGGGAAGAAAAGGCCTTGGTGAATGTTATATAAAAGCTTAGAACACTGTTTAATTGGTTAACTAAAGGGGGGGGGGGGGAGTTGCAGAGAGATCTTATAGGTGGTAATGGATCTGCAATGATAAACATTGAGCTAAGCTGAAGTTCTAACCATTCTGGTATAGTAAACATTGAGCTAAGCTGAAGTTCTAACCATTCTGGTATAGTAAACATTGAGCTAAGCTGAAGTTCTAACCATTCTGGTATAGTAAACAACCACAATGGAGTTGAAGGCAGGCACATGGGAAATCTGGTACCGCCTCCTGATGGAGTTACGTTCTGCACCTATCTCTTGTCTAAAACTAAAAGTATCTAAAAGTGGATATATGTGGTTACTGAAATGGAATAAATTGCATCTTAATATCCAAGTTGGGAATGTGGTGCTGGAAAAGCACAGCAGGTCAGGCAGCATCCGAGGAGCAGGAGAATCAATGTTTTGGGCATAAGCCCTTCATCAGGAATGTGGCTGGTGGGCCGGGGCTGAGAGGGTGTGGGGTTGGGGGCAAGCTGAAAGTGCGATAGGTAGATAAAGGTGAGGTAGAAGGTGATAGGTCGGAGAAGTAGGTGGAGCTGATAGATGGGAAAGGTGATGGACAGGTCAGGAGGGCGGTGCCGAGTTGGAGGCTTGGGAATTGGATAATTTGGGGGGGGGAGGAGAAATGAGGAAACTGGTGAAATCCACATTGATCCCATGTGGTTGCAGGGTCCCAAGGCAGAATATGAGGTATTCTTCCTCCAGGCATTGGGTGGTAAGGGTTTGGCGATGGAGGAGGCTCAGGACCTGCATGTCCTTGGCAGAGTGGGAGGGAGAGTTGAAGTGTTCAGCCATGGGACGGTGGGGTTGGTTGATCCGCAAATAGGCATCCTGTCACCCCGATGTAGAGGAGACCACATTGGGTGCAACGGATACAGTAGATGACGTTGGTGGAGGTAAAGGTAAATTTCTGTCAGATGTGGAAGGATCCTTTGGGGTTCTTAATATCCAAACCCAAGCAATCTTAATATCCAAGAGCAAGATCCAAGTGCCTCTTCTGCTGGGACTTATTCATGATCCATCCTCCACCACTGGCTATAGAACAGCCCTTTATACTCATAGGGAATTGGTGGCAGCAGTTTGTCCCAACCACAAGTGTTGGGACCCAGGCATCCCATTGCATCATATTGTAATAAGGTAACAACAATGGACGTCTCATCACAGTTATAGCACTGAGGATAAATTCATCTGTTCACCTTCCTCAGACCCACATGCCTGAATAATAAGGCAAAACACAAAGAGACAGATGCTATCCACGTTTGTTATTGGAACATAAAATAGACTAACAGCCAGACGGGTATTGAAGTAAAATCAGAATGGCTTGCTTCTCAGATTACATGATTGCTAGAAGCCCATTAAGTTTAAGTGACTGCAGTGCTGTGCCATTGTGCAAGCTTTGAAGCCCTGCTGAAGCAATGTCCACAGAAAACAATCCAGAGGTGGCTGTGCACACAATTAAAGTACACCGAAAATAACAATTTCTTCACACAAATACCTTCGAGTAAAATTATTTCTGACATAAACTTGGAGCAGACAACACAGGCTTTAAACCATTACAAATATGTTCCCAATCAGTTGTATACTGACATGCTAAAGAGAGCTCCAACAAGTTTGCAGCACACAAAAGGGACATTCAGTCCAACCAGTGCATGTGATACTCATACTCCCTGCAAGCCCATTCAAGTTTAATTTTATTATCCTCATCCATATTCATGTCAGTCTTTGAGTAATAAAGTTTCTCCTGAATTCACTGAAACATTAAGCATTATCTTACTCCCTCTCCACAAATATCAACCAGAGTTAGCAAGTGGCATTCAATAGTTCTGGCAGCTATGTATAGTGCTGTGAAAATGTCTAATTGGATGGCTCACTTAGTTTTGGGGAAAAGGTTGAATCACGTTACCAGAGGTTTACCAGATCATCCAACATATTTAAATAGCAAAGGGGTTTCTAGGTCAATTTACAAGGTCAGAGTTGAGAGGAGTTGGCAGCTGTGCCCAGTTACCTGAAGAAATGAAGTCTGTGAGTTTGAAGAGAAATGGCCACTCTTAGAGATATGAATTTGTTATTTAATTTTCACAGACCAAAAAGGAAAGACTGAAGCAACTGGTAGACAATGGAAGGACTATCTTGCTCAACTACCTTACTTCTTGGAGAATAACAGGAACACTGGGACGAATCAAAGTGAATTCCTAGGAGCTGTGGCCTACCTTGGATTTGTCCCAGGAGAAGTGAAAAAATTCTCCAAGATCCTGTAACATTTATGGGAATATTTTCCACAGAATTAAAACTGGAACAGGAAGTGGTCCAATTAAATTTTTGTGTTTAAAATCTAAGGGTTTATGGAATGTATGTAATTAAGTTTGTAGTATTTGCTTTAATTCTTGAGCAACTTTTTTTTAAATTTCAAACACAAAACCTTCCTAGTTCTTTTGACTAATAGTTTTGTAATGACCTCCCTCAAGATGATAATCAAAAATGCATTTTAAGGATTTTTCTTGCCTTTTAGCAAAATTAGTAAACATGTTCAAAGAGAATATAAATATGATTCAACCTACCCTTTTAATGATTTCCGTTTTCATACTGAAATTAATATAGCTATTGCTAGTTTATGCATTCATCTTCAAAGCATGAGAATCTTAAACACTGCATGATGCCAAACGTCTGATGGCATCCACACTGTTATTGAATTAAGAGACAATAACAGACTATCTACAAAAGAGTGGAATTGAACCCCTTTTTCTTTCATAAATGTAATGGGATTAATGTTGGGAACCCAGGTGGCTCCAAGTATGTCCTTTACAATGGACTATACCTTTCTGGGGATCTTGTGGTGCTGTGGTAATGTGCCTACCCTGAACCAAAGAGCCTAGGTCAGGTTCCACCTGCTCCAGATAAAATAACTTCACAGAGCTGGGTGTACCATCACCAAGTCACCCTTTATTCACACATGGAAAGTCCTTGACACTGATCCAGCTCCCTCAGAGCCAGCTCTCAGAGTGAACAGAACCTCTGACTCACCCGTTTATTTTTTTTTTTAGCTAGTCCAGGGACAGTCCCCTTCAAGGAGGAGAGTCCTTGCACATGTGCACACTCACTCGCACTGATCCAACTCTCAAGATAGGAAAACACCCGAGTGTCCAATGACAAGCAGTGCCCTTCACATCAAAGGGCAATAATCTTTTGTTAATTTTTTTTTTTATTTGTGAATCTCCTATTTATTTTTTTAGGAGGAAAACTCCTCTGTTATTTTTTTTAAATTAAACCCCCACACTACCGCCTAACCGCGGTAGTGCTTTTTTTTTCCCCCCAGCACCCATGGTGTGTGTGTGTAGGTGTGAGACACAGTGAAAGACACAAGGTGCACGAATCTTTATTCAATTTCCACCACCAGGAAGATAGGATAACACCCGGGTGGCCAGTGACAAACACTGCCCTTCACATAAAACGGCAAAGCTGTGTGATCGAAACAGTGAGTGGGAGGGTAGGGACTAAATCAAAATAGAGTTGGAGGGAGAAATGATGCACTCCACTCCCTGCGGCGCCCACCTCTCCCTGGACAACTCCAGGGTGTTGGTCGACACCGCGTGCTCCTTCTCCAAGGACACCCGGGCCCTAACGTAACCGCGGAAGAAGGGCAGGCAGTCGGCCCTAACGACCCCCTCCACGGCCCGCTGCCGCGACCTGTTAATGGCCAGTTTGGCACTCTCCTGTATAATTTTTTTTTTAAATTAACCCTCACACTACCACCTAAGTGCGGTAGTGTTTATTTTTTTCCCCAGCACCCATGGTGTGTGTGTGCAGGTGTGAGACACAGTGAAAGTCACAAAGTGCACGAATCTTTATTCAATTTCCACCACAAGGAAGATAGGAAAACACCTGGGTGGCCAGTGACAAATACTGCCCTTCACATCAAAGGACACCGCGTGCTCCTTCTCCAAGGACACCCGGGCTCTAACGTAACCGCGGAAGAGGGGCAGGCAGTCGGCCCTAATGACCCCCTCCACGGCTCGCTGCCTCGACCTGTTGATGGCCAGTTTGGCCAGGCCGAGGAGCAGACCCACGAGGTGGTCTTCAGACCTGCCCTCCTTCCTCCGTACCGGGTGCCCAAAGATCAGGAGTGTGGGACTGAAGTGCAGCCAAAAACAGAGGAGAAGGTTTTTCAGAAAATCAAAAAGGGAGTGCAAATGCCCACACCCAATATATACATGGTCCACGGACTCCACAGCACCACAGAACAAGCAGTTGGGCTGGGAGTCTGTGAACCACCGCAATCTGCGGTTGCAGGGGACTGCTGCGTGCAGCACCCTCCACCCCAGATCCCCGAGAGAAAGGGGGAGGACTCCCGCGTAGAGAGCCCTCCACTGGAGATCACTCTCCTGTTTATATTTTTTCTTTTTTTTCGTTTATTTTTCTTCTTCTTTTTTCTTTTTCTTTTTTTCTTTTTTTTTATTTTAACCCCCACACTACCACCTAAGTGTGGTAGTGCTTATTTTATCCCCAGCACCCATGGTGTGTGTGTGTAGGTGTGAGACACAGTGAAAGACACAAAGTGCACGAATCTTTATTCAATTTCCACCACCAGGAAGATAGGAAAACACCCGGGTGGCCAGTGACAAACACTGCCCTTCACATCAAAGGGCAGTGCTGTCTGGTCAAAAACAGTGAAGGGGAGGGTAGGGACTAAATCAAAATAGAGTTGGAGGGAGAAATGATGCACTCCACTCCCTGCGGCACCCACCTCTCCCTGAACAGGGTGTTGGTCGACACCGCGTGCTCCTTCTCCAAGGACACCCGGGCTCTAACGTAACCGCGGAAGAGGGGCAGGCAGTCGGCCCTAACGACCACCTCCATGGCCCGCTGCCTGTACCTGTTGATGGCCAATTTGGCCAGGCCCAGGAGCAGACCCACGAGGAGGTCTTCAGACCTGCCCTCCCTCCTCCATACCAGGTGCCCAAAGATCAGGAGCGTGGGACTGAAGTGCAGCCAAAAACAGAGGAGAAGGTTTTTAAGAAAATCAAAAAGGGAGTGCAAACACCCACACCCAATATATACATGGTCCAAGGATTCCACAGCGCCACAGAACAAGCAGTTGGGCTGGGAGTCCGTGAACCACCGCAATCTGCGGTTGCAGGGGACTGTTGCGTGCAGCACCCTCCACCCCAGATCCCCAAGAGAAAGGGGGAGGACTCCCGCGTAGAGAGCCCTCCACTGGAGATCACTCTCCTGTTTATTTTTTTTTAGGAAGACAGGAAAACATATACTCCTTTTTTTTCCTTTTATTTTCTATTGAATTTTTTTTTCCTTTTTTTTTCTTTTCTTCCCCCACACTACCACCTAAGTGTGGTAGTGCTTATTATATTTTTTTTCCCAGCACCCATGGTGTGTGTGCAGGTGTGAGACACAGTGAGAGACACAATGTGCACGAATCTTTATTCAATTACCACCACCAGGAAGATAGGAAAACACCCGGGTGGCCAGTGACAAACACTGCCCTTCACATCAAAGGGCAGTGCTGTGTGATCAAACCAGTGAAGGGGAGGGTAGGGACTAAAACAAAATAGAATTGGAGGGAGAAATGATGCACTCCACTCCCTGCGGCGCCCACCTCTCCCTGAACAACTCCAGGGTGTTGGTGGACACCGCGTGCTCCTTCTCCAAGGACACCCGGGCTCTAACGTAACCGCAGAAGAGGGGCAGGCAGTCGGCCCTAACGACCCCCTCCACGGCCCGCTGCCTCGACCTGTTAATGGCCAGTTTGGCCAGGCCCAGAAGCAGACCCACGAGGAGGTCTTCAGATCTGCCCTCCCTCCTCCATACTGGGTGCCCAAAGATCAGGAGCATGGGACTGAAGTGCAGCCAAAAACAGAGGAGAAGGTTTTTCAGAAAATCAAAAAGGGAGTGCAAACGCCCACACCCAATATATACATGGTCCACAGACTCCACAACGCCACAGAACAAGCAGTTGGGCTGGGAGTCCGTGAACTACCGCAACCTGCGGTTTCCGGGGACTGCTGTGTGCAGCACCCTCCACCCCAGATCCCCGAGAGAAAGGGGGAGGACTCCCGCGTAGAGAGCCCTCCACTGGAGATCACTCTCCTGTTTATTTTTTTTTTCTTTTTGTTTATTTTTATCTTTTTCTTTTTTTTTCTTTTTTTTTCTCTACAACACTCTGGTTCTTTTTTTTTTATTTAACCCCCACACTACCACCTAAGTGCGGTAGTGCTTATTTTTTCCCCAGCATCCATGGTGTGTGTGTGTGTGCAGGTCTGATACACAGTGAAAGACACAAAGTGCACAAATCTTTATTCAATTTCCACCACCAGGAAGATAGGAAAACACCCGGGTGGCCAGTGACAAACACTGCCCTTCACATCAAAGGGCAGTGCTGTGTGATCAAAACAGTGAAGGGGAGGGTAGGGACTAAATCAAAATAGAGTTGGAGGGAGAAATGATGCACTCCACTCCCTGCGGCGCCCACCTCTCCCTGAACAACTCCAGGGTGTTGGTCGACACCGCGTGCTCCTTCTCCAAGGACACCCGGGCTCTAACATAACCGCGGAAGAGGGGCAGGCAGTCGGCCCTAACGACCCCCTCCACTGCCCGCTGCCTGGACCTGTTAATGGCCAGTTTGGCCAGGCCCAGGAGCAGACCCACGAGGAGGTCTTCAGACCTGCCCTCCCTCCTCCATACCGGGTGCCCAAAGATCAGGAGCATGGGACTGAAGTGCAGCCAAAAACAGAGGAGAAGGTTTTTAAGAAAATCAAAAAGGGAGTGCAAACGCCCACACCCAATATATACATGGTCCACAGACTCCACAGCGCCACAGAACAAGCAGTTGGGCTGGGAGTCCGTGAACCACCACAACCTGCGGTTGCAGGGGGCTGCTGTGTGCAGCACCCTCCACCCCAGATCCCCGAGAGAAAGGGGGAGGACTCCCACGTAGAGAGCCCTCCACTGGAGATCACTCTCCTGTTTATACCTGTCAGCCGTGCCTTCCTGATCAGACCAGATTAATAGTTCCAATCAGGGAACTTATATTCTCCGAGGGAAAAGAAACGCCAAGTGGCATTATCACTGACTGTTAATCCAGAGATAATGTTCCGGGGATCCGGGTTTGAATCGCACTGTAGCAGATGGTGGAATTTGCATTCAAGTTTTTTAAAAATCTGGAACTAAGAGTCTAACAATGACCATGAATCCATTGTTGATTACTGGAAAACCCAGCTGGTTCACTAATGTCCTTTAGGGATGGAAATTGCCATATGTACATGTGACTCCAGACCTACAGTAATGTGTTGTGGTTCTGTTCGCCGAACTGGGAATTTGTGTTGCAGATGTTTCGTCACCTATCTAGGTGACATCCTCAGTGCTTGGGAGCCTCCTGTGAAGTGCTTAATGAAGCATTATGCCGGAGGAAACATCACAGAAGCGCCTCACAGGAGGTTCCCAAGCACTGAGGATGTCACCTAGACAGGGGTCGAAATGTCTGCAACACAAATTCCCAGCTCGGCGAACAGAACCACAACGAGCACCCGAGCTACAAATCTTCTCACAGACTTTGAACTACAGTAACGTGGTTACTCTTAACTGCCCTCTGGGCAATTAGAGATGGGCAATAAATGCTGCCTAATTAGAAATGCCCTCATCTCATGAATGAATGAATGAAGAAAAAGTCCACCTGGCTGACCTTGTTGTAATCACTACACCAGAAGTATATAATACCTTTGTGGGCTGGCACAGTGGTTAGCACTGCTGCCTCACAGCGCCAGGGACCCAGGTTCAATTCAAGCCTTGGGAGACTGTCTGTGTGGGCATGGGTTTCCTCCGGATGCTCGGGTTTCCTCCCATAGTTCAAAGATGTGCAGATGGATTAGCCAAGCCAAATTGTCCATAGTGTCCAAGGATGTGTATGTTGCGTGTATTAGCCATGGGATAGGGTAGGTAGGTGAGTCAGGGGGGTCTTGTTGGACCAAATGGCTTGTTTCCACACTGTAGGGCTTCTAAAAAAAAATTCTATAATCTCTGAACAGGTTGTTTAGAAACTATCTAGACTGCACCATGTACACATTAAACACGCAGTACTCTATGATGGCGTTTCAGAGGGAGACTGATGAAAGACTTGCTGCTAGCAAACTAAGACCGACTTCACACGTCAGTGCACTGCAGGCTGCATGGGCAAATATGCTACTGCTAGTTCAGAATGGTCCATTTGCACAAAGGTTGATGCTAGAGTTGACTTCAAAACCACTGGTAACACTGTCAATCTCACATAATGCTCCAGCTTGAGAAAAATCATGACCTCCTGAATGTGTCTCCGTGGTCATGAGATGAGTAAGTTCACATTTATATAATTAGTAGCGCCTTGCCCAGAAGACACAGCTGCTCAAATATTGTCAAGTGCCCTTTCTCCTCGAAAAAAAGACAGATGGGTAAAGACTGGTCGGGAAATTTCAAAATAATGCTCAGCTTTACTGCTTGCTCCATCTCACTTTACAGTACCTGAAGAGACAAACATACTAAATAACACAACAATAAAAGGCAAAAACTAAGGGAAAAAGCTAATACCATCAGGAGCAAAAGTTGTGAAAAAAACACAAAACAAACCTTTGCATCTAATGTCGGGATTCACTTTTAAATGTGTAATCTCCAAACTGGCTGACATTCTTCTAACAGTATGATACCAGTTGGAGTCTAACCAGTGATTTACAAATGGAGAGTTAGTATAAGTACCAGGGACCCGGGTTCAATTCCATCCATGGACGACTGTCTGTGTGGAGTTTCCACATTCTCCCAGTGTCTGCATGGGTTTCCTCCCACAGTCCAAGGATGTGCAGGTTAGGTGGATTAGCCATGGAAATGCAGGGCTACAGGGATAGGGTAGGGGTTGGATCTGGGTGGGATGCTGTTCAGATGGTCAGTGTGGACTCAATGGGTGAACTGGTCTGAGTCCACACTGTAGGATTCTATGAATCTCCTTGTGTTTTTTTTATTCTATGTCATTATTATAAAGCCAAAGGCCTCATATCCTTTCTATTGTAGCCTTATAGAGTCATAGAGTTATACAGCATGGAAACAAGGTAAAAACAATGACTGCAGATGCTGGAAATCAGATTCTGGATTAGTGGTGCTGGAAGAGCACAGCAGTTCAGGCAGCATCCAAGAAGCAGCGAAATCGACGTTTCGGGCAAAAGCCCTTCATCAGGAATAAAGGCAGAGAGCCTGAAGCGTGGAGAGATAAGCTAGAGGAGGGTGGAGGTGGGGAGAAAGTAGCATAGAATACAATAGGTGAGTGGGGGAGGGGATGAAGGTGATAGGTCAGGGAGGAGAGGGTGGAGTACATAGGTGGAAAAGGAGATAGGCGGAAAAGGAGATAGGCAGGTAGGACAAGTCCGGACAAGTCATAGGGACAGTGCTGAGCTGGAAGTTTAGAACTAGGGTGAGGTGGGGGAAGGGGAAATGAGGAAACTGTTGAAGTCCACATTGATGCCCTGGGGTTGAAGTGTTCCGAGGAGGAAGATGAGGCATTCTTCCTCCAGGCGTCTGGTGGTGAGGGAGTGGCGGTGAAGGAGGCCCAGGATCTCCATGTCCTCGGCAGAGTGGGAGGGGGAGTTGAAATGTTGGGCCACGGGGCGGTGTGGTTGATTGGTGCGGGTGTCCCGGAGATGTTCCCTAAAGCGCTCTGCTAGGCGGCGCCCAGTCTCCCCAATGTAGAGGAGACCGCATCGGGAGCAACGGATACAATAAATGATATTGGTGGAAACAGACCCTTTAGTCCCACTCGTCTGCACCGTCATATATCTCAATCTGATTGAGTCTAAATTGCCAGCATTTGGCCCATATCCCTCTAAATCCTTCCTATAAATATACCCATCCAGATCTTGATCTGTCACCTTCAAAACTTTATACATGTGAACCCATAGGCCTCTTTGTTCCTAGGGCTTCTTTAAAACATTACAATTTAAGTGTTATGAAACTATTGCCCCAACACCCTCACAGTCAGTCTGAGATCCCCTAATGTATATTTTTATATATTATACCACACTTGCAAGCACCATGTAATCCAAATGTACAATTGGTTTGTATCACACATGATGCTGAAAATTCAATTTTAAAAAATAAGTGATTTTCTGAAGACAATGCCATTTTGAAACTGGGTTGTAAATCAGTGCCAATGTGTAAGTGCTCAGATAGGATGTGGTACTCTGCAGCATTAGTTGTAAGATGCCTGTTCTGAGCTGGAATGAAGTTTGGATCTGATGATTAATCGGTTGATCATCTCTCTCGTAACTGAAACAGTACGAATTAGCTCATCGACAACTGATGCTTAGTCCTTCTTAACAAGTTACTGTTGAGTCAACTGAGAATTCAGGAAAAAAAGCTTTTCTCGCCCAAAGGGTTGTAAGACTGGGCAGAACGCTCTGGTCCCGCAGGTTTGCAGTTGGAAAACTCATAAAATTCCCCAGAGTAGCCTGATCTCTGCCTTCCCACCTGCCCAGAACCTGTCCACAATTTGATATAGGCCGAATTAGGGCAAAGGCTGACCAATTCCTGGCTACTTTTTATTTATTTATTCATGGGATAAGGGCATCCTGGCTAAGCCAGCATTTATTGCCCATCACTAATTGCGCAGAGGGCAGTTAAGAGTCAACCAAATTGCTGTAGGTCTGGAGTCACATGTAGGCCAAACCAGGTGAGAATGGCCATTTTCTTCCCTGAAGACCAGGATGGGTGTTTTTTGACAATTGATAATGGATTCTTAATTCCAGATTTTTTTTTTTACTGAATTCAAATTCCACCATATGCCGTGGTGGGATTCAAAACCAAGTCCCTGGAACATTACCTGGGTCTCTGGATTATAAATCCAGCGACAATATCACTAGGCTTTCACCTCCCCTTAAAGGCCTCTTGGGGGTTTGTTAGTTCAGTTGGTTGGACGGCTGGATTGCGATGCAGAGGCTGAGGTTACCTTGAGGGTGGCACTAGGAGTTCAGGGCAGGGGGGAGGCCCTTCAAGTGGTTTCCTTCGAAGCCCCTTCTCCCCCACTGGGTGCCCTGCACCTCCACACTAATGTTAGACTCCATATGTGCAACCTTTTCTTTCATTCAACTTCCTAGCCTTTCCCTCAAGATACCAATCCCCTGGGCCTTACGATCCCTCCCATTGTGAGACCTTCTGACCATCCACACTTACTCGTCTGGATTATGGGAATTATAGATATTCAAATCAGAAGTAAGAGACCATTCAGCCCCTCAAATCTCTCCGCTGTTCAATAAGCTCATGGCTGTTCTGATTATAACCTCAAATCCAAATTCCACCTACCTGCGATAACCTTCCAATCTCTGGCTTAAAATGGAACTATCTACCTCTGCCTTACAAAATATTCAAGGATTCTGCTCCCACCATCATTTAGGAGACAGAGTTCCAAAGCCTCTCAACCTTCTGAGAGAAAAAGATTTCACCCAATCTGGGTTTGAAATGGGCCACCACTGATGTTTAAATAGTGCTCCTGGTTCTAGATTCTCCCATAAGAGGAAACATCCTCTCCACATCCACCTTGTCAAGATCCTTCAGGATTTTATAGTTCAATCAAATCACCTCTTAACACTTCTAAACTCCAGCAGACACAAGCCTAGCCTGGCCAACGTTTCCTCATAAGACAACTCAAACCATTCCAGGTATTAGTCTGGTAAACCTGCTCTGAATTGTCTCCAACACCTTCCTTCATGAATAATATACATGGTGTTCCATATTCACTCTCACCAGTGCACTGTATATCTGAAGTATAACCTTCCTATCATTGTATTCAATCTATCTCATGATAAATTATACCATTCGGTTGGCTTTCCTTTACTTGCTGTATGTGAGCCTTTGCAGTTCATGCGCAAGGCTACCAAGATCTCTCCACATCTCACAGCTCTGCAATCTCTCACTATTTTGATCATATGTTTCATTTGAGGATCTGGTGGCAGCTGGTAATCCTGGTACTGCTGCGATAACAGAGCTACGGTCAAATCCAATCCAATTGTATGTGTTCTCCACTAACCTTTCAAACAGAATTTTATATGTGGCTGGCAGGCCTTACTTGAGCAACTGTGTCTGCAGTAAAATTCTATCCAAAACTGGGCTAACAACCACAGGAAGAACAACTGCCTTCTTTTCATCTTTGTTTTCAAATCCTTTACAGCCTTGCCCCTACCTACGTCTGTCATCTCCATCAGATGCACAATCTTCCAAGATATTAATTAAGTTCAAGACAGAGATTAATAGATTTCTAGCTGTTAAAGACTTCAAGAGATATGGTAATATTAAGGGAATATGGCATCAAGATCATGATCTAGAATAGTGGAGCTGACTCAACTGACTTATATTCCTATTTCTGTTGCTAGGTTCCTCTGTCCTATGTTCCTATTTTAGCCTTACTGTAGTTTTTCTAGCTTGTGCATCCTCAACTTTAGTTGCACCACCTTCGGTCACGTGCCAATGCTCAAATGATCCATACCTCTCTATCTCACCTTACTCCTGAAAACATACCTCTTTGGAAAGGTTACTGGTCTGAAGAATATTTCCTTCCTGGCTCAACGTTATTCTTTGTTTTCTAGAACAATTGTGAAGCGTCCTGTGACACTTCGTTGAATCAAAGGGGTCATATAAGTTGTTTTAGCAGCGCAGGATCATTTGTAACATAAAGAAATACATTATACTTGGTTCTTGTGCTTTTCTGCCTCATAGCTACCCCTCAGTGCAACATATGTGATCCGCGTGCCATGGGATTTCTAACCGCGCTATGTAGAAGTATGATTCCCTCACTTTTCTTAAGCCAGGCTTTTGTTCAAAGATCTTTCATGGTCCCACAAATGAAGCAGACAGTCAGCAAAGTCACTGCCCTGTTAACTATTTGATTAGATTAGATTAGATTACTTACAGTGTGGAAACAGGCCCTTTGGCCCAACAAGTCCACACCGACCCGCCGAAGCGCAACCCACCCATACCCCTACATTTACCCCTTACCTAACACTACGGGCAATTTAGCATGGCCAATTCACCTGACCTGCACATCTTTGGACTGTGGGAGGAAACCGGAGCACCCGGAGGAAACCCACGCAGACACGGGGAGAACGTGCAAACTCCACACAGTCAGTCGCCTGAGGTGGGAATTGAACCCGGGTCTCTGGCGCTGTGAGGCAGCAGTGCTAACCACTTTGCCACCGTGCCACCCACTGGTCCATTAACAATGTCTAATCCATATGCTATAATATGGTAGCCAGCATCCATTATACCAAAACACATTGGGAATGACTCCGAGTACCATCAAGTGCCTGAGGTTCACAAGTCACACTTTGTGGCGAGTGACTCACCTCCTGCCTCCTTAAAGCCTGTCTACTATCTAAAAGGCACAAGTCAGGAGAGTATCTGAATTCTCTCCACTTAGAGTCATAGAGATGTACAGCACGGAAACAGACCCTTCAGTCCAACTCGTCCATGCCGACCAGACATCCCAACCCAATCTAGTCCAATCTACCAGCACCTGCTCCATATCCCTCCAAACCCTTCCTATTCATGTACACATCCAGACACCTTTTAAATGTTGCAATTGTACCAGCCTCCACCACTTACTCTGGCAGCCCATTCCACACATGCATCTCTCTCTGCATGAAAAATTTGCACCTTAGATCTCTTTTATATCTTTCCCCTCTCACCCTAAACCTATGCCCTCTAGTTCAGGACTCCCACACCCCAAGGAAAAGACTTTGTCTATTTATCCTATCCATGCCACACTTGATTTTATAAACCTCTATAAGGTCTCCCCTCAACATCCGATGATCTAGAGAAAACAACCTGTTCAGCCTCTCCCTATAGCTCAAATCCTCCAACCCTGGCAACATCCTTGTAAATCTTTTCTGAACCCTTTCAAGTTTCACAACATCTTTCCGATATGAAGGAGACCAGAATTGCACGCAATATTCCAACAGTGGCCTAACCAATATTCTGTACAGCTGCAATATGACCTCCAAACCCCTGTACTCAATACTCTGACCAATAAAGGAAAGCATACCAAATGCCTTCTTCAGTATCTTATCTACCTGCAATTCCACTTTCAAGGAGCTATGAACCTGCATTCCAAGGTCTCTTTGTTTAGCAACACTCCTCAGGACCTTACCATTAAGTGTATAAGCCCTGCTAAGATTTGCTTTCACAAAATGCAGCACCTCACATTTATCTAAATTAAACTCCATCTGCCACTTCTCAGCCCATTGGCCCATCTGATCAAGATCCTGTTGTAATCTGAGGTAACCTTCTTCACTGTCCACTATACCTCTAATTTTGGTGTCATCTGCAAACATATTAACTATACCTCTTATGCTCACATCTAAATCATTTACATAAAGTAAAAGTGAAAAGTAGTGGACCCAGCACCAATCCTTGTGGCACTCCACTGGTCACATGCCTCCAGTTCGAAAAACAACCCTCCACCACCACCCTCTGACTTCTACCTTTGAGCCAGTTCTCTATCCAAATGGCTAGTTCTCCCTGTATTCCATGGGATCTAAACTTGCTCACCAGTCTCCTATGGGGAACTTGTCAAACGCCTTACTGAAGTCCACATAGATCACATCTACCACTCTGCCATCATCAATCCTCTTTGTTACTTCCTCAAAAAACTCAATCAAGTTTGTGAGACATGATTTCCCATGCACAAAGACATGTTAACTATCCCTAATCACTCCTTGCCTTTCCAAATGTACATCCTGTCCCTCAGGGTTCTCTCTAACAACTTGCCCACCACCGATGTCAGGCTCAATGGTCTATAGTTCCCTGGCTTGTCCTTGTCACCCTTCTTAAGCAGTGACATCGTGTTAACCAACCTCCAGTTGTCCAGCTGTGACTATTGATGATACAAATATCTCAGTAAGAGGCCCAGCAATCACTTCCCTAGCTTCCCACAGAGTTCTATGGTACACCTGATTAGATCCTAAATGAGTACAACTCAAAAAAGACTCAGGAAGTTTGGCACCATCCAAGACAGAACAGTGCACTCGATTGCATATTCATCATCTTTATCATTCACTATTCTCACCATTTATGTACATCTATGAGACATACTACATGAACTTACCAGAGGTTTCCATCGCACCCTACAACTGTGAATTTAATTATCCAGAAGGAAAAGGGCAGCAAGTACATTGGAAAACCACCACCTACAAGTTCTCTTCTAAACCAATTGCCATGCTAATTGAGAAATATATAATCTTTTGTTCACTGTCTCAAGGTCAAAGTCCTGGACCTCCCACCCAATCAGCATTCTTGCTGTACAGTTAGGTCAAATGGTTTGCAGTGGTTCAAGAAGGCAGCTCACCACCACACTCTCTAAGAGTTGTTAGTTACAGACAGTAAGGGCTTGCCCAACCCAACCCTCATTGCTGATGGCAATTAATGGTCTTAGGTTTTCATGTCGAACTGACTATGGATCAAGACAGCGCAACAGTCAGTGAGAAGGAGCTCATAGATGGGTATTTCTAACTTTTTTATGTGAGTCTGAAAAACCATCCAGCAGTCTAGAAATGGAAATAAGCTTTTTTAAAAAAAAAAATCATTCTCAGGATGAGTGCATTGCTGGTAAGGCCAGCATTTATTGTCCATTCCAGAGGGCAGTTTAGAGTCAACCACATTGCTCTGGGTCTGGAGTCACCTATAGTCCACACCAAGTAAGGATGGCAATTTCCTGTGCTAAATAACATTAGCAAACCAGATGGGTTTTCCCTAACAATCAGCAATGATTTCATAGTCATCATTAAAAGCTTAATTCTAGATTTCTATTGAATTCAAATTCCACCATCTACCATGGTGGGATTCAAACTCAAGTTCCTGGGTCTCTGGATCAATAGTCCAGCGATAATACCACTTAAGGTTGTTAAGATCCTTCTCTTGCCAAAGCATCATGCTAATGGAGATAGTGCAGAAGGGCAGGACCAATTTGCCTACTGATGAAACAGGTCCACAGCAAATGCCATTTCCCGAATCCTACATTCATCCCTGGAATATCTGGAAAACAAGGACACCTACATCAGACTCCTAGTCATCGACTCCAGCTCTGCTTTCAACACCATAATCTCCCCCAGATTGATCTCAAAACTCCCAGACCTAGGTCTCGGCTCCATCCTCAGCAACTGGATCCTCAGCTTCCTGATCGATAGACCGCAATCAGTGAAAATAGACTGCATCTCCTCCACAATAACACTCAACACTGGAGCCCTTCAGGATGTGTTCTCAGTCCCCTACTGTACTCCCTGCACACCCATGACAGTGTATAGCCAAATTGTGAATGAATGGCATCTACGAGTTTGCTGACCATGGTAGGACGGATATCAAACAATGATGAATAAGAATACAGGAAGGAGACAGAGGGCTTATCATAATATGGTTGAATTTACTCTGCAATTTGAGAGGGAGAAGATAGAATCAGAGGTAACGGTTTTACAGCTGAATAAAGGCAACTATAGAGCCATGAGGGAGGAACTGGGTAGAATTGACTGGGAGAGGAGCCTAGCAGGAAAGACAGTGGAACAGCAATGGCAGGAGTTTCTGGGAGTAATTCAGGAGACACAGCAGAGAAAACACCTGAGGAAAAAGAAGTATGGTACAGGGAAGATGAGCCAACTATGGCTGACCAGCAAAGTCAGGGATAGCAAAAAAGCAAAAGAGAAAGCATATAATGTAGTGAAGGGCAGTGGGAAACAGGAGGATTGGGAAGCTTACAATGACCAACACAGGACAATAAAAAAGAAAAAAAATGAGGGAGATGTTCAAATATGAGGGTAAGCTAGTCAGTAATATGAAGGAACACTGTAAGAGTTTCTTTAGATATATAAAGGGCAAAAGACAGGCACAAGTAGATATTGGGCCGCTGGAAAATGAGGTTGGAGAAATAGTAGTGGGGAACAAAGAAATGGCTGAGGAAGTGAATAATTTGTGTCAATCTTCATAGTGGAAGAGGTGAATGTGAGGACTGCAGATGCTGGAGATTAGAGTTGAGAGTATAGTGCTGGAAAAGCACAGCAGGTCAGGCAGCATCCGAGGAGCAGAAAAATCAACGTTTCGGGCAAAAGCCCTTCACTAGGAATGAGGATATTACTCATGAGTAATCTCCCAAAAAATCAAGAGAGTGAGAGGGCAGAGGTGGGTATGGTGGCCATCACCAAGGAGAAAGTACTAGAAACACTGAATGGCTTCAAGGTGGATAAATCACTTGGAATAGATGGACTACACCCCAGAGTTTTAAGGGAGATAGCTGAAGAGACAGTGGAGGCGTCAGTGCTGATATTTCAAGAATCGTTAGAGTCAGGGAAGATCCCAGAGGACTGGAAAATCACTAACGTGACAACCCTGTTTAAAAAGGGAGTAAGACAAAAGACAGTAAAATACAGGCCAATTAGCCGAACCTTAGTCGTGGGTAAGGTTTTGGAGTCCCCTGTGAAAGATGAGATTTCTGAATACTTGGAAGTGCCTGGTAAAACAGGGCAAAGTCAGCATGGTTTCATCAAGGGGACAGCATGCCTGACAAATTGGTTAGAATTCTTTGAGGAAGTAATGAGGAGGTTAGACCAAGTACAGCCAATGGATGTTTTCTACCTGGACCTCAAGAAGGCCTTTGACATGGTGCCGCACAGGAGGTGACTGAGTAAGTATGGAGAAAAAAAACCCACTCTGCCTGCCCACTACTTGTTCACAAAAACCATGTCTGTTCTTAGCTAAACAGAGCATACCCATAATACCTCAACTTGACCACAACCAGCTTAGGAACTAAACAGCAAAGTAAGACATTACCTAAACAGCTTAGGTGATCTGATATCAGACTTCCTACCTCACAGCGCCCTGACTACTGGGACTGTGTTTGTCCCAAATCTCTGGCTGACTTAAGCCGTAGATGTGACTGACCAGACCCCTGACTGCTCTATTGGCAGGTCCCTGAATAACACTACGCAGTCATCATGACTTCCTGTGCTGATTCTACAGGACTGACAGCTGTTTACAAAAAAAATTTTCTTATCAACTTGTCCAAACATGCCTCTGGAACAGGGGGGACGTGAACCCAGGTTTCTTGCCTCAAATGTAGGGACACTGTCACTGCCACAAAACAGCCATAAGACTCCCTGCTGAACACTCCCTAGACCACAGTGGGATAGAACTCCTGACTGTGAACACCCAAAGGAAATGACTGAAGCCCCTGACTGAGAGCCCCTCCCCCTGAATACCACATTGGCAGGACTGAGGACTGCCAGTGTCTGATCTGGCCCGTTGTTTTAATGAATGTGAAGTGTGGCATATGTTGTAATTGCTACATTGTCATCTAGTTATTCCACTTAGCAGGATGTTGCCCACCCATCTCTACCATCCAACACTGACAAGCATACTTGGAGACAGTAAGGATTGCAGATGCTAGAAGTCAGAGTCGATAAAAAAGTGGAGCTGGAAAGGCAGAGCAGGTCAGGCTGCATGACCAGCCGCGCGCGTGTGTGTGTGTGTGCCTGCATGAAACAGCCCTTTAACCCACAGCAGTGAAAGCCCTGTACACTGACTGAAGTGCCAACACATGAACAGGCATGGATGGCCTAACCCATAGAGTGGGACTCAGGAATTGGTGAAATGGATATAAACCCTCTTGAAGGGCACTTCAGGTATATATAACTGTCATGATGTTAAGATTTTTAAATCACCTGAACTTTAGATATTTTCTATATCAACCTGTTCAAAACTTTTATTGCTCAGCTCTGGAACAGGTGGGACTTGAACTTGGGCTTCCTGGCTCAGAGGTAAGAGCTTTCCCTATCCTGAACTTTAGATATTTTCAACCACAGAAACATAGAAAATAGTAGGAGAAGGCCATTCTGCCCTCCCAGCCTGCACCACCATTCATTATGGCTGGTCATCCAACTCAGTAGCCTGTTCCTGGTTGCCTACATATCCTTTGATCCCTTCCATCATGCCATTCATCGCTGGTGTGAGAAAATAGCAACACATGTTCAATAGAGCTGGTTGTTGATGCTTTTCCAATGGCTTTTGTTCTGTTATTATGAAAGCTTGGCTGAGTTTCAAAATCACACCTATCCCAGCAGGGGCTAAGGTTACGCTGTTTGTTAGGCTAGTAAAGGACAAACTCTGATTGCTGAGGGTTATTACATCTCACTAGGGTAACGCACTGGCAATCAAACCACACTATTTCTGGAGTCATCAAAAAAGTTAAAGATTTTAGAACTGTATGCAACATTTCCCAATTTCCGCTCTAGTAGGCAGAGGTTGACAGAAGGCATAGACCAGAGTTCTGTACTTAACAAGAATTATAATTCTGATAAATAAAAAGATTGTAGTTACAGCTAAATGATTATGAAGCATTACTACAAAACTCAAAAACCCTTCAAATCTCACCTCCCCCACCCACCTCCATACACACATGATCCTTTTCCCATTTTGAGACTTGCTGCTTCTTTGATCTTCCTTTTCCAGGTACTTTCATTTGCTTGTGGGAGGCTCAAATCAAGAATAGAAACTTGCAGCAACCGATGAGGTAAAGTCGACTGGTTTTCTTCAGGCTTCAGCTGCATTTTACTGCAAAGAAAAAGGACAGCTCTTTCCTTTTTGGAGGTCCAATGAACTCTGGCCAAACATTCACACCCACAAGCTGCTCAGCTACTTGAGAGCTAATCACAGGCGGAAGACTTCTAGCATCAACAATTGGTCACCACTCGACAGTCCAATCAGCTCCTTGTATACTTCAGGAATGAGGTAGCCCCCCCCCCCCCCTCCCATTTATCTCTCCATCCCTGAGACTCCTAGCCTCATTCCTGATGAAGGCCTCTGGTCTGAAACGTCGATTTTCCTGATCCTCGGATGCAGCCTGATCTGCTGTGCTTTTCCAGCAACACATTCTCAGCTATAATCTCCAGCATCTGCAGACCTCACTGTCTCCTTATATATATCCCCTGCCTTCAGCTAGTCTGTAGTAATCTCCTGTACTGCTTGAACCAGCAGCAATGTAAACAGTTGTTAAAATGAGTGTCAGGTAACTTGTTTTAAAAGAAGTGCAATGAGCCTTTTCACAATCTTCGGTTTTCAAACAGTCTTTTCACCTTTCAGTTCACAATTAAAAATTCCCAAAAATAAACTACACAATTTTTAGTATAGATAGCAGTATGTAAGAGTCTATGAGTATGGAAAAAACGTTTATTTTATAAGAGATGAACCATTGAGGGGATTATAAATGTTTTGAATTCATTTTATTATTAGAAGTCTTTTCACTGCTAAGCGTGTACGAGTGAGAGCTGTATTTGACTGTCAGAAGTTTAATATTGCTGAACAATGACATTTTATTGAAGGTTTTTGGCTTGTATTCATCAGGACATTTCTAAGAATATCAATGTAAAAGGGAACAGCATTTTGTACTGTATGCAAGAGAAGGCAGATTGGTTGGCAAGTGGACTTTATCCATAAAGGCACTACCATGGAGAAGGCACCAGTTAAGTGATGACTGACAGTTCACTGCCTATATTTCTTTAAATTCATAACAGGCAGATTGACTCAGACTGGTCAAGTCATTGCCTAAGAAGTGAACCAGAGAATGGCTGCTGCTCACTTTGATGAGTTGAAATATATACATGCACCTTGCAGCTGCAATATTGTATAATAATATAAATATCTTCCTGTGTATGCAAGTGGACCATACTGTGAACCTGAGAGATATCTTAAATTGGTTGGCAGCATAATTCACAGCATACTCAGGATATATTTTGTAAATCTGGTCAATCATACCTAATGCTGGACAGTGTATTTGAGTTGTGGAAGCATGGTATAGTCAGTCAAATAGATGTGGCTGTTTGATACAATTCGCTAGTCTTTGGGACATATGGCCTACAGTATCACATTGGCACCAAAATTCATAGACTATATTCCTCAGCTACATAATTAGCAGAATGTCTTTTTGGATTGACAGCAGCATGCTGCGAGAGGTGAGCACTATCTTTACTTCTCAGGATTATCTGAGGCAGACTGGGTACTTTTCAGGACCAAACTTGGCAGACTTAAGATTGTACATGAGTTTGCATAAGCTTCGGTGATAAACAGGGTCGCAATTACAGAATGGCTCTAAAGCTTTGAAGTTGAACCAGGACAAATAATTAACAAAGTTCACCAAATATAAATATGAGGTAAAGCAGTTTGTTGTTAATAGTAGAGGTCACTTGTCACATACAAAGTGCAAGTCCAGGTGGAATAGAGCACATACATCAAACAAAAGAATTTATACCATGGGCGAGCAAGGTCATAAACCAAGCATTAGTTCTTATTTCTAGAGGGACTGGGTTGAAGAGTAAGGAAATTACACTAAATAGAGTACAATGTGCAGTTCTAATTACCATATTATAAAATGCATGTAGAGGCATTGGAAAACGGCCATAAGACCATAAGTAGGCCATGCAATCCATTGAGCTCGCTATACCATTCATTGAGATCATGGCTGATCTGATAATCCCCACCCAATTCCTCTTTGTTGCCTTTTCTGCATAACCCTTGATTGCCTTCCTGATTAGATACAAATCTATCTCTGCCTTGAAAAATGATACAGTCTCGTCAGCCCTCCACAGTAAAGAATTCCATTGATTTTCTATCCCCTGAACAAAGAAATTCATGATCATCTCAATCTTATATGGATGCCCCTTTGTGCCGAGATTGCTTTCTGTGGACCTAGATCCTCCAACAACAGAAAGCAACCTCTCCGCATCTACCGTGAAAATCTTCCATGTTTTAATAAGGTCTCCTCTCATTCTCCTAAGCAAAGTAGAGGTGAACAAGGATTATATCAGAATTGCACATATGTAGATTCTCAGGAAAAGGGTGACCGATTGGGTATCTATTCTCTTGAAAAAAAGGAAGCTGAGAGCTGACTGAACTGATTTTCTTAAGCTATTAAATGTTTTGATACAATGAATCAGAGAAAATGCTTCCTCGTGTACAGGACTAGAGGCTATCCAAATAAAATAGTCACCAAACATTCATAGGGAATTGTTTTTACCTATTCAATAGAGAATGGCTAACGAACTTTGTTGAATACGTGATTAAAGAGCTGGTGTAGGAGGGAGGGGCTTCAGGTATGTGCATCATTGTGATGTCTTCTGGAGCAGATGGGGCCTGTATAGAAGGATGAGTTGCACTAAAACTGGCGGGACCCAATATCCGAGTATTTGCTTGTGCCATTTGGGAGGATTTAAACTCGGGACGTGGGGGTTGGGGAGGAACCGGAGTCAGCAAGTGAAATGACTGAGGTGAAGTCAAAGCCTAAGGCCAGTAAGGCTTAGAGGAAGAAAAGACAGGGAGAGGTTATCTGAGGTGTATTTGTTTTAATGTGAGCAGTATGACAGGTAAGGCAAACTTAGAGCTTGGATTAATAAGTATAACTATGATATCGGAGATATGACAGAGACTTGGTTGAGAGGGTGTTAAGTCTGGCAGCTTAGCACTCCAGGATTTAGAATTTCATAAAAAAGAGGGATGTAACCGAGGTGGGGGGGGAGTTGTGTTACTGAATAGGGAGAGTATCACAGCTGTACTAAGGGAGGACACCTTGGAGGGCTCATCCAGCGAGACCATATGGGTAGAGCTCAGGAGTAGGAAGGGTGATGGGACTGTACTACGGGCCTCCCAACAGCCAGCAGATTATGGAGGAACAGAGATGTGGATAGACCATGGAAAATGTAAAAACAGGATTGCTGTGGTGGATGATTTTAACTTTCCCTATATTGACTGGGACTCCCTCAGTGCTGGGGGTTTGGATGTGGGGGGAGGGGGGGGGTTGGGGTGGGGTGGAATTTGTTACAGGTGTCCAGGACAGTCTCTTGAAGCAATAATTAAATAGTCCAACTGGGGAAGGGGCAATAGTAAGCCTGGAATTAGGGGAATTAGGGACTGGACCCAGCCAGGTGATCAAAGTGTAATTGGTGGTGCATTTCGGGAACAGTGACCATAATTCAGAGGGTGGTGAGAATCTGGAACTCACTGCCTGCAAGGTTGGTAGAGTCAACCAGTTTCATAAAATTTAAATAGTACTTAGATGTGCACTTGCAATTCCAAGATTTACGTACTTTGTGCTAGGAAACTGACCAGTGCAGATTCAATGGGCTGAGGGGCCTTTCTCTGTGCTGTAGGCCTCTATGACACTATGGAAGACAAACACCAGCATGGATTGGTTGGGTCAAATGGCCTGTTTCTGTGTTATCCTATGTCATTTTCTAACACCCCAACTTAAATTAACTGAATGTTGCTCAATGATGATTGACTCTTGGTCCATTTCAGATCCAAGGAGTGTCTTTCAGTTCCGAATTTCAGACTGTACAAATGCCAGAACATGAACAAACAATTAACATCAAGGCAACACAGGGTAATGGTACAGTCTATCATTTTTTCCTCATGTCATTGCATATGTTGCACAAGCATGCTTCATTTCGAACATGACCAGGACTGCTCACTAACTGCTTAATCTAATCACAAACAAAACTGACTTCAGAATTGAGTTATCCTTTCCTGTCCTTTCTCACAATGAGCTAAAAGATCTATATGGAGAGTATAAAGCAGTATTAGAGAGAAAAAGAATCATAATTAACTGAAAACGTTAGCATAGATATGCAGATCTATTTGACATCCTGCTCTCTAGTCTGTGTTCTCACATTCTACTAAAATCAGCCACATATTGAGCTGTACTGGCCTGTCACAGGCAAGAATAGGTATTTATAAACCTGCGTTAAACAATAATAAAGCTGGGCTTTTATGTGATTCACATCAGTACTTCAGGGATGACAATCAGTTAATATTCTGAACAGCTCCATAGTGAGACCTTGTAAAATATTCCATTTGCAGGATAAAATTTATTTCCTCTTACTATTGTGATTTATCGATAGCTGTTCTATTTAGAGAACTCTGGTATTGATTTCAGTACTGGGTTCTATTTTCTTCTGAATCAAAAAAGATTGCTAAATCCCAGAAGTAATTTCTTTAACCTCAACTCTGTTGATTACTGGCTGCTGTCTATAGGTTCAGTGGCATTTTGATTAGGTTATTTTAATTCAATTCCAGACAACACTGCAACCAGACATAGCACAGGTGAATTGCTTTTTTCGGTTATAAATTTGTCTTTTTCATTTTCTTTATGCTGTCTCAGAATGTACCTGCCCCACTTGAATTGCACACGGTTCTGCCTGTTTTTGACTGGCACAGACTCAATGGATCGAAGGGCCTTTGACTGTGCTGTAGCCCTCAGTGACTCTAAAGCAATGTATCTCCTGCCAATGCACTGGAACAGGAAGTTGGTATTCTAAGCAGGGAGTTGTTTATTAGTGTGTGGCTGTTGTCTTTTTCATTCATTTACAGGATGACAGTACAGCTGGTCAGGCCAGCATTTATTGCCCATCCCATTCCAGAGCGCAGTTAAGAGCCAACCACATCGCTATGTGTATGGAATCACATGTAGTCCACACCTGGTAAGGATGACAGTTTCATTAGTGAACCAGATGGGTTGTTTCAACAATTGAAAATGATTTCACGGTCATTACTAAACTCTTAATTCCAGACTTGTAATTGAATTCAAATCCCATCATCTGCCACCGCAGGATTTGAACCTGGGTCACTAGATTAACTGTCCAGCAATACTATCACTAGGCTTTTGCCTCTCATGTGCCACTATGTTCTCAGGTTCCCTAACTGTCTCTGTTCTCCTTGCCATTGTGTTTGCTGCTACCCTTGCCACCTTTTCTGGTGCGCAGCTGGGCGTTCAGCTCACTGTCTTGATCACTGTTTCACTCAATAAGTGAGGCAATGGATGAGAGATTGCACAGGTGGTGAGTGCATACAAAGGGATGGCAGTGGCAGCAAACACAGCGTCGATAAAACAGCAAGCTGCGCCCAGAATTCCAGATACATCTCAACCTTTTTTATGTCATGTCTTTATAACCTTTGGACTGTTCCTCAACTGAGAACATCTGCCTTCCTTCCGTCAGTGAAACGTAGTTGTGACCCAACGAGCTTCAGATCAGCTTTTACACAATAACCTAGATTTCCCATTAGTCAGCGAGCATTGTGACCTCAAGTGTTAGACTCGCATTTAGCTAAGTGATATTCATGCAGTGTGAAGCTTTCAAGATCCTTGACATGATGATTGTAGATTATCTCACTGTTACAAAGAAGCATCAGATTCACTGCCAATTACAGGTCAGGATTGGTCTTGGTTTTCATTCCGTGGCCAACGTACATTTCCTGGACAAAAGCTCTGTTATGTCAGTCATCAGTAATTTTTCAAAAAAGGTTTTGACCTACACCAAGATGAAGATGCCATCTCTGTCAAATCGAGTATCTCACATGTCCGGCATAACAGCAGAGAAGCTAGACCACAGTCTCACTGATGGTGACAATGTCCTACTCTCCCCTGACGCATTCTGAGTGTGAAATCAGAGCCAGATTGTTCTTAAAGTACAGTGTACACCCATTTGAAACAGGCATTAGATTCTGATAATATGCCAATCAGATGCCTAATATCCACCTTAGGACCCCACAGTTGGATTTTGAATAACGTTATGTGCATCGCTCAGTTTGATTTGATCTAACTAGTGGTCCTTTAAGGTCACCAAGAAAAGGGAAGTAAAATTGTGTCTGACCATGCTATTGTTTCAGCTCATCCATTGATGGAAAGGCAGCCAACATCGTCAAAGACCCCTCCCACCCTGGTGATGATCCCTTCCAACCATTTCTGTCAGGGAGAAGATACAGAAGCTTAAAAACATATACCAACAGATTCAAGAACAGCATTTTCCTCGCTGTTAATCGACTTAGAGTCATAGTGATGAACAGCACAGAAACAGACCCTTCGGTCCAACCCATCCATGCTGACCAGATATCCCAATCCAATCTAGTCCCACCTGCCAGCACCTGGCCCTATCCCTCCAAACACTTCTATTCATATACCCATCCAAATGCCTTTTAAATGTTGCAATTTTACCAGCCTCCACCACTTCCTCTGGCAGCTCATTCCATACACGTACCACCCTCTGTGTAAAAACATTGCCCCTTAAGTCTCTTTTATATCTTTCCCCTCTCACGTGAAACCTATGCCCTCTAGTTCTGGACTCCCCGACCCCAGGGAAAAGACTTTGTCTATTTACCCTATCCATGCCCCTCATAATTTTGTAAACCCCTATAAGGTCACCCCTCAGCCTCCGACACTCTGGGGAAAACAGCCCCAGTCAGTTCAACCTCTCCCCATAAAGCTCAAATCCTCCAATCTTGGCAACATCCTTGTAAATCTTTTCTGAACCCTTTCAAGTTTCACAACATCTTTCCGATAGGAAGGAGACCAGAATTGCACACAATATTCCAACAGTGGCCTAACCAATGTCCTGTACAGCCGCAACATGACCTCCCAACTCCTGTACTCAATACTCTGACCAATAAAGGAAAGCATACCAAACACCTTCTTCAGTATCCTATCTGCCTGCAATTCCACTTTCAAGGAGCTATGAACCTGCACTCCAAGGTCTCTTTGTTCAGCAACACTCCCTCGGACCTTACCTTTAAGTGTATAAGTCCTGCTAAGATTTGCTTTCCCAAAATGCAGCACCTCACATTTATCTGAATTAAACTCCATCTGCCACTTCTCAACCCATTGGCCCATCTGGTCAAGATCCTGTTGTAATCCGAGGTAACCTCTTCGCTGTCCACTACACCTCCAATTTAGGTGTCATCTGCAAACTTACTAACTGTACCTCTTATGCTCACATTCAAATCACTTATGTAAATGACAAAAAATAGAGGACCCAGCACCAATCCTTGTGGCACTCCACTGGTCACAGGCCTCCAGTCTGAAAATCAACCCTCCACCACCACCTTTGAGCCAGTTCTGTATCTAAATGGCTAGTTCTCCCTGTATTTCGTGAGATCTAACCTTGCTAACCAGTCTCCCATGAGGAACCTTGTCGAACGCCTTACTGAAGTCCATATAGATCACATCTACTGCTCTGCCCTCATCAATCCTCTTGTTACTTCTTCAAAGACTCAATCAAGTTTGTGAGACTTGATTTCCCACGCACAAAGCCATGTTGACTATCCCTAGTCAGTCCTTGCCTTTCCAAATACATGTATATCCTGTCCCTCAGGATTCCCTCCAACAACTTGTCCACCACCAACGTCAGGCTCACTGGTCTATAGTTCCCTGGCTTGTCCTTACCATCTTTCTTAAACAGTGGCATCACGTTAGCCAACCTCCAGTCTTCCGGCACCTCACCTGTGACTATCGATAATACAAATATCTCAGCAAGGGCCCCAGCAATCACTTCTCTAGCATCCCACAGTGTTCTAGAGCACACCTGATCAGGTCCTGGGGATTTATCCACCTTTATGTGTTTCAAGACATCCAGCACTTCCTCCTCTGTAATATTGACATTCTGCAAGGTGTCACCATCTATTTCCATATCCTTTTCCACAGCAAATACTAACACAAAATACTCACTTAGTATCTCCCCCATTTTCTGCTGCTCCACACAAAGGCTGCCTTGCTGATCTTTGAGGGGCCCTATTCTCTCCTTTGTTACTCTTTTGTCCTTAATATATTTGTAAAAACTCTTTGGATTCTCCTTAATTCTATTTGCCAAAGCTATCTCATGTCCCCACTTTTCCCTTCTGATTTCCCTCTTAAGTATACTCCTACTGCCTTTATACTCTTCTAAGGATTCACTCGATCTATCCTGTCTATACCTGACATATGCTTCCTTCTTTTTCTTAACCAAACCCTCAATTTCTTTAGTCACCCAGCAATCCCTATACCTAACACCTATCCTTTCACCCTAACAGGAATATTCTTTCTCTGGATCCTCGTTATTTCATTAATAAAGGCTTCCCATTTTCCAGCTGTCCCTTTTCCTGCGAACATCTGCCCCCAATCAGCTTTCAAAAGTTCTTGCCTAATACCGTTCTTGCCTTTCTCCAATTTAGAACATCAACTTTTTGATCTGGTCTATCCTTTTCCATCACTATTTTAAAACGAATTGAATTATGGTCGCTGGCCCCAAAGTGTTCCCCCACTGACACCTCAGTCACCTGCCCTGCCTTATTTCCCAAGAGTAATTCAAGTTTTGCACCTTCTCTAGTAGGTACATCCACATACTGAATCAGAAACTTTTCTTGTACACATTTAACAAATTACTCTCCATCTAAACCCTTAACACTATGGCAGTCCCGGCCAATGTTTGGAAAGTTAAATTCCCCTACAATAACCACCCTGTTATTCTTACAGATAGCTGAGATCCCCTTACAAGTTTGTTTCTCAATTTCCCTCTGTTTATTAGGGGGTCTGTAATACAATCCCAATAAGGTGATCGTCCCTTTCTTATTTCTCAGTTCCACCCAAATAACTTCCCTGGATGTATTTCCAGGAGTATCCTCCCTCAGCACAGCTGTAATGCTATCCCTTAACAAAAACGCAACTCCCCCTCCTCGCTTGCCTCCCTTTCTATCCTTCCTGCAGCATTTGTATCCTGGAACATTAAGCTGCCAGTTCTGCCCATCCCTGAGCCATGTTTCTGTAATTGCTATGATACCCCAGTCCCATGTTCCTAACCATGCCCTGAGTTCATCTGCCTTCCCTGTTAGGCCCCTTGCATTGAAATAAATGCAATTTAATTTATTAGTCCTACCATGTCCCTGCCTGCCGACTGTTTGACTCGCTTCTATTCTCAACTGTACCAGTCTCAGATTGATCTCTTTCCTCACTATCTCCCTGGGTCCCACCCCCCGCCCCCCCACCTTACTAGTTTAAATCCTCCCGAGCAGCTCTTGCAAATTTCCCTGCCAGTATATTAGTCCCCTTCCAATTTAGGTGTAATCCATCCTTCTTGTACAGGTCACTTCTATCCCAAAAGAGATTCCAATGATCCAAAAATGTGAATCCTTCCCCATACACCAGCTCCCCAGTCATGGACTCATCTGCTCTATTTTCCTATTCCTACGCTCATTAGCTCGTAACACCAGGAGTAATCCAGATATTACTACACTCGAGGACCTCCTTTTTAAATTCTTGCCTAACACTCTGTAATCTCCCTTCAGAATCCCATCCTTTTCCCTTCCTATGTCATTGGTTTCAATGTGGACAATGACCTCTTGCTGACCCTTCTCCCCCATGAGAACATCCTGCACCCTCTCTGAGACATCCTTGATCCTGGCACCAGGGAAGCAACACACCATTCTGCTTTTTCGCTGCTGGCCACAGAAACGTCCGTCTATACCTCGGATTAGAAAATCCCCGAACACAATTGATCTCTTGGAACCCAACGTACCCCTCGTCGCATTAGAGCCAGTCTCAATACCAGAAACTTGGCTGTTCATGCTACGTTCCACTGAGAATCCAACACTCCCTACATTTTCCAAAGGAGCATACTTGTTTGAAATGGATATAGCCACAGAAAACTCCTGCACTAGATGCCTACCTCTCTTACCTTTCCTGACGTTAACCCATCTATGCGACTGTATCTGAGACTTACCCCCTTCCTATAACTGCCATCCATCACATACTATTGCCATTGCAAATTCCTCATTGCTTCTGTCTCTCCAACCAATCCATTCGATCTGATAAGATTTGCATCCAAAAGCATTTATTGCAGATATAGTCCTCAGTAACCCTTATACTCTCTTTAAACTCCCACATCTGACAAGAAGCACATATCACTCTACTAAAGGTCATTTTTGCTCCTTCACAATCTCCAGACCCAGAAAATAACACCGTCTTATTCCTCTACAAACACTGTCCCAGGTTAAATTAATAGTTATGGCTTATATATTAAGTTTAATCAAGAGACATATCTCAAAAAACATATAATCAAGAAAGAACCCACTCAACTCAATACTACAGACTTTCTGTAGGCCACACTTAAACTGCTCACTTATCTGCTTCTGCGCTATGACCTCTCCCAGACAAGTTTCTCCAAGATTAGTTAGGAATTTCACTGTTTGTTAATTTTCCCAGACACACTCCAATGTCTAGCAATACGTGAATTCAAAAAGCAAAGGCAATAACTGTGCAGGTTCACTGTGGTGTCAGTTTCTTTCCCTCTCTCTCTCCTGCACTGACCTCACCATGTGCTTCCTTTGTCTGCTCTTCTCCCTTTTAAAACTGCTGTTGTTTTGACTTTTTTTTCCAAAGTTTCAAAACAATGCAACAGCATATAAAACAGTAACTGCTGCTCCTGGAATTTGAGGAAATCACCTCCAGCACCTAAAATACCTCAAAAAAGGAGCAGCTGCTATAACCAGAAATTTTTCCCATACTCCATCTTGGATTACCCAGAATCCTCTCTTCTGAATGGACCCCTCAAATTTCAAATCAAATGTTGATCTTGCTTTTTGTGCGCCTTCTTTGCAGCTGTATCTTTATATTCCTTGCTCTGTTCCATCACCCAGTGGTCTTCATATGTGATGATCTGCCTGTACTGCACACAAAACTTTTCACTGTATTTAGGTACGAGTGACAATAAATTAAATCAAATTAAATTATGTGCAGCTAAAAGGGGGATGAATACTCTAAGATCCATCCTAACATTGCAAGTTATGCTCACCCCATTAACCAGCTTTGCCTATTTGAACTCTCCATGCACACGTTCCAAATCATAGGTACAATAGAAACTCCAACAAGCCTGCTCTTTTTGATGAAAATACAAAGCTTGACCATGTCAGAAGGTTTTGCACATTAAGACACGGGAGCTGAAGTAGGCCATTCAGCCCGTCAAGTCTGTTCCACCATTGAATGAAATCATAGCCAATCTGATAACCTTGACCCTACACTGCTGCCTTTTCCTCTAATACAGAGGAACCTCAATTATTCAAACAAGATGGGTGGGCACTGCTTCATTTGGATAATTGATTATTTGGATGATCAATATTACCTTAAACAAGGGAAGCCATACTGATCTAAGGCTGTGCTCTACACGAGAATTTGTTTAAATCTATAATTTTAGTGAGTCTGCTATTTAAACAAACTATTCTTTGCATTCTGTAATTTACCTCTTTGATGTAACATTTTTGCGGGACCTTGAGATCTTCTTCAGATAATCCAAAATTCAGATAATTGATATTTGGATAATCAAGGTTCCTCTGACCTTGATTCCCTTGCACATTAAGAGGAACTTAATTCTTGTTCCAAGATGTGTGCACGCAATCTCTGTTTAGGCTCAGCTGCTGCCTTAACAGAATGTTGGAGGTGCTGTGCTTCAGATGAAGTTCGAAATGTCATCTCACTGTTTAGAAAGTTGTAAAATATCAAATAGCTTTACAGAGCAGGGCATTGTTATATTTGTCTGTAGAATGAATCACAGTTAATATACCCACAATGTTGTGAGGGAGACAATTCCAGGATTTTGCCTTAACAGCACTGAAGGAATGATGATACATTTCCAAGTCAAGATGGCAAGTGACTTTTTGGGGAATTTGCAGGTGGTGGTGTTTCTCTATATCTGCTGCCCTTGTCCTTCTAGATGGCAGCAGGCATGGGTTTGGATGGTGCTGTCTCGGATGTATCTTGGAATATAAGAATTGGTGTATAAATGTGAATTCCTTTATTCCTGCCTCCCTCATCCTATCTTTGATCACCTTCCCTTTCCAGAAACATGCTTTTATTGCCTTTGGAATCTGTTAAAGTAACTCTTTCCATGACTCTCTCACCACTTGGTCAAAAAGTTCTGTCTGATATCTTCTTCTATCATGATTACTTAACAGCAGAAAGTGACTCGTTATCCGTGAAATTGCCTTGAAAGATTTTCCATTTGATAATATAAATAAATTTTAGCAAAAACTGCAAGTGTTACCTAACAAAAAGGTATTTTGGATGGAACTCGAGCTCTCAAAATTACTTGTAACTGTCAAAAAGATTTTTCTAAAATTGTTCAGCATTAGAAGCTATTCCTGTTTTGAGAAGAACAGTCAATATTCCTTACTTCTTAGCTAAAGCATTTTTGTCAGCACATACAAGTTATTTGAAAGTCTAAAACGCTTTGTGATCACAGTGTTGCGTTTGCTAATCGTGTCCAGGTCCAATTGGACACTCTTTCCTTACAAGCTCCAGATGGGTTGACCTTCAAGCTCAGCTTATTGGGTTTTGTAGCCTGACAGATCAGTGATTGGTCTGACAACATTCGTGTTTCACACTAATGTGCCAGCTACCCAGCTCATAAACAAACCAATTTACCTGTCGAGGAGTGTGTCAATTCAAAGACCACAAATTATTACTTACTGGGAAAGCCAGATTGCACAGACTACTGAGAACACTGAGAAAAACTTCTGAAGCCAATTCGCATGTCATTTTTTATATGAGGAAGGAATGACATTTATAAAGCACCTTTTCATGATCTTAGAACAAGGGTGGCTCAATGGTTAGCCCTGAGGGATCCGGGTTCAATCCCAGCCTCAGGCAACTGTCTGCGTAGAGTTTGCACATTCTCCTCATGTCAGTGTAGGTTTCCTCTGGGTTTCTGTCCAAAGATGTGCAGGTTAAGTGGATTGGCCATGCTAAATTGCCTGTAGTGTCCAGGGGTGGATTAGCCAGGGGAAATGCAGAGATAGGGTAGAGGGTGGTGAGTCTGGTTGAGATGCTGTCAGGAGAGTCGGTGTGGACTTGTTGAGCTGAATGACCTGTTTCCACACTGCAGGGATTCTGTCAAACCAAACCCAAACTGCTCTGCAGCCAATGAAGCACATTTGAAGTGTAGTCGCAGTTAGAAATATGAGAAAATCTTACAAATATTTCAATGGTTTCATACTATACATGATACAATCTTAGTAATAATGATGTGAAGCTCCTGAGACATAACAGAAGCTTCATTTAAAAAGCTCTTTTTCAAAACCATCTTATTTAACATGTACCTCTGAGGGACAGTTCCTGGAGGACAGTCCGGAGGCGTTGAAGATCGGCTGGTGAAACTTCGTATTTATCTACGCCTATCACCGTGACCAGCTGACACCTCCCGAATATTCCATCTGCAAAACAACGAGAAGATTCCTGAATAATTATTCAAAAGTCTGAAAAGCTTTCACCACAAATCTCGCTGTTAAAACACGTGTGGGGAATGGGAACACATTCACTCGAGCACACAAACTGGATAATTTCTTGGCTGACAGAGAAGGATCTTTCCTGTGATGGACTACAATCTCGTCTACAATCAGAACAAAGTCATGAAAACATTTCAATGAAGACATTGCTGTGTTACACCGTATTCGTGTGAAAAATTAACAATGACCAGAATCATAAAGCAGCTACTGCGCAGAGGGCAGCCATTCAGCCTGTCATGTTTGTGCTATCTCGCTCTGGAAGAAGAACTCAGCTGGCCTCAGCCACCCTCCTCCCGCTCTTTCCCCACAGACCTCAAAAACATTTTCACAGAAGTCAATTATCCAACACCTCAATTCAATCTGCCTTGGCCACACTTATGAGTGCTGTGTTCCAAATTCTGACTACACGCTCCATAAGAAGGTTTCTCTCCCTCCTCGTTATTATTGCATCTTTTGCCACACAAACTTTCAGTCAGTTTTTCTGATCCTTTTACCAACAGGAAGAATTTCTCCCTCTCTACTTGGTCCAGACCTCCTCACGACTTTGAAAATCTTTAATGAATCTCCTCTTTGTCATCCATTCTCCAAGGATCTAAGTAAATTTGAATTAGCTATTAAAGATGAGGACCACTAGATTATCAAAGTGGTAGTCACAAAGTCAATTTGTGATTGTCTTGTTTCGTGGTCCACGACCAAGGGCAGTACTGGGAAGGAAGTTGTGTCTTATTGTTCCATGTCTTTTTTCTCAACAGAATTGCACTCTTGAGTTGAAGTTCACACCAATAAAATACTGGAAACACTGAAAATTAGAAATAAGAAAAAAACAACAGAATGTTCAGCGGGTCAGGCAGCATATATGATGAGAGGGAGTTAATGTATCAGATCAATGACCTCTCTTTGTATGGGTTTATTTTAAAAGCAATGTTAATAGCTGTTCAAAACATGTGCATGAAAGCTAGTTGAGCGCATTATTAAGTAAAGCAGGGATAGTGCTACTTGAAGTACGCAGCAGACCAACTGTGTGAGCAAAAGGAAAAGACTTGCATTCATTTACTGTATTTTATAATCTCAGAATACAGGAGGTCTCCAATTTACAATTTACAAATGCTCATACTTACAAACGTGATCTCATATAAGAGTGTGATTTTAAAGATCTGACATATGACCATGTCCTGTACCTGTGAAAAGCTCCATAAGACTGAAAGAAATAGGAACAGGTGTAATCTGTTCACCCCCTCGAGCCTGCTCCAACATTTAGTAGGATCATGGCTGATTCGGCATTCCTCACGTCCACTTTCCTGCTCTTTCCCTATAAATTCTTGAATAATAGGAAAATCAAGGATATCTCAGCTTTAAATATATGCAAGGGCTCTGCCCCGCAGCTCTCTACGGCAAGGAATTCCGTGGAGGATTTGCGCTATAGGGAGAGGTTGGATAGGCTGGGGCTGTTTTTCCCTGGAACATTGGAAGCTGAGGGGTGACCTTATAGAAGTTTATAAAATCATGAGGGGCATGGAAAGGACAAATAGACAAAGTATTTCCTTGGGGTGGGGGAGTCCAGGACTAGAGGGCATAGGTTTAGGGTGAGAGGGAAAAGATATAAAAAGAGTCCTAAGGGGCAACTTTTTTATGCAGAGAGTGGTGCTTGTATGGAATGAGCTACCAGAGGAAGCGGTGGAGGCTGGTACAATTGCAACGTTTAAAAAGAATCTAGATGGGTACAGGAATAGGAAGGTTTGGAGAGATATGGGTTGTTTTCTAGCAAGTGGGACTAGATTGGGTTGGGATATCTGGTCGGCGTGGATGAATTGGACTGAAGGGTCTGTTCTGTGCTGTATATCTCTATGACCACAACCCTCTGAGAAAAGAAACTCCTCCTCATCTCAGTCTTAAGTTGGTGTCGCTTTATTCTGAGATGATGCCCTCTAAGTGCTCAACTCTCCCATGAGGAGAAACATCCTCTCAGCATTTACCCCGTCAAGCCCCTTCGGAATCCTATACGTTTCAATGAATTCACCTCTCATCCTTCTAAACTCCCGTGAGTTTAGTCCCAAGCTGTGTAACCTCTGCTCATGAAACAATCCCTCTATACCAAGGATCATTCTAGTGAACCTTCTCTGAACTGGCTCCAATCAAATGATACCTTAGATAAAACTGCTCACAGTACTCCAGATGCAGTCTCACCAGCACCTTGCACAGTTGCAATAAGAGCTCCCTAATCTTCGATTCCAACCCCATTGAAATAAGGGCCAACATTTCATTAACGGTCCTGACTACCTTGTGATAGCTGCTTGCTGTGACATAGCTCGAGTTAGAGAGCTTGTTTCAGAAGTCTTGCATAAGGCATGCAAACAATGTGAGCCATCCTTCACAGCTGCCTGATCATAACCAGTGCCTCGATACTGGGGATGTGAGGACACCGATACTGCAGCAAATATTCTTCCGTTAGATATGCAGGATTTTAAGGAGGTCTCTCCAGTGATTTTTTTTCCAAGGATTTTGGATGCCTGTAGTGCATGGTCCATGGCTCCAACACATACGTCAAGGACGATAACCTATACTGCCTAGTAGAGCATGAACCTGCTATTGAGTGCTTTACATCAAACACTCTGTTCCTCTGATGGCCAAAGCCTATACTGGCATAATGCAGCAATGTTCTTCATCAATGTCAGCCTTTGCTAAGAGGAGGTTCCCAAGGACTGAGATTCGATGCACATTTTCCAGTGGTTCGCTGTAGATGGCGATTTTCAGAGAATCATGTTGTGGAGTGGGAGCAGGATAACAGAGCACCTTTGTCACCCAGATGCTTAACTTAAAGCCCATTACCTCATCCATCTCCTTGTGTGCACCGACAATGGCGTGCAGTGACATCCACATACTGCAACTCAAGAACAGAGACTCTAATAGTCTTGGTTCCAGACTGGAACAGTATAGGTTGAATGGTCTCCTATTCGTCCTGTAAAATGGCTCCACTCCAGCCAGAAGCTTGAGAGAAAATGGGGCAGAGTGTTGCAGTGCCAAAGATAGTGAAGAACATCGGAATGGTGACACAGCCTTGCCTTGACCTCCCACAGATGGAGTCTCTGGTGAACCTAGTGATGAGCATCATAGCTTGTAGGCTGCTGTGTCGCTGGTAGAACATGGTGACTAATTTCTGCAGGCACCCAAATTCGGAAAGAACATGTCATAATCCCTCTTGGTTGACACTGTTAAAAGGCCTTTGTGAAGTCAAGGTGTTGTTTAGCTCTGCTGCTGCTTTCTGCACATTTCTTGGATCAGACATTCTCCCCGTGTCTGTGTGGGTTTCCTCCGGGTGCTCCGGTTTCCTCCCACAGTCCAAAAATGTGCAGGTCAGGTGAATTGGCCATGCTAAATTGCCCATAGTGTTTGATGCAGGGGTAAATGTAGGGCAATGGGTATGGATGGGTGCGCTTCGGCGGGTCGGTGTGGACTTGTTGGGCCGAAGGGCCTGTTTCCACACTGTAAGTAATCTAATCTAATCTAATGTCTTGCTGTGAAGATCACATCCACTTTTCCTGTTGATTGACAGAATATGTACGCTGTCTCTGATAGGAGCTCTTCAGGCACCGAGAGGAGGTTAGTCAGGAGTAATTTTGGGAACAGCAAAAAGATCGATATAGTTATCGCAATTTTGTCAAACCAGAGTCTTAGCTGTGCTAATTTATCTGAAAGCAGTTTACTAAAAAAGATGTATTATTGGGATCACAGCTATTTTTCACCTTACCCTCAGAACCACTACATTATGGAAAGAATATAGTATATAGTTTCTTATTACAGCACAGAAATAGACCATTTGGTTCACACTGGTGTTTAAGTTCAACTTGAGCCTCCTCCCATTTTTCTTCATCTAAATTTGTCATTCTTGGCCTCTGTTGGGCGGCATGGTGGCTCATTGGTTAGCACTGCTGCCTCACAGCGCCAGGGACATAGGTTCGATTCCCACCTCGGGCCACTGTCTGTGTGGAGTTTGCACATTCTGCCCATGTCTGCGTGGGTTTCCTCCCACAATCCCAAAGATGTACAAGTCAGATGAATTGGTCATGCTAAATTGCCCATAGTGTTAGGTACATTAGCCAGGAGTAAATGTAGGGTAGGGGTATTGATCTGAGTAGGTTACTCTTCGGAGGGTCGGTATGGACTTGTTGGGCCCAAGGGCCCATTTACACACTGTAGGGAATCTAATCTAATTGCTCCGGCATTTAATTAGAGGTTAGTGGACAGCGAAGAAGATTATCTCAGATTACAACGGGATCTTGACCAGATGGGCCAATGGGCTGAGAAGTGGCAGAAGGAGTTTAATTTCGGTACATGTGAGATGTTGCATTTTGGGAAAGCAAATCTGAGCAGGACTTATACACTTTGGGCGGTACGGTGGCTCAGTGGTTAGCACTGCTGCCTCACAGTGCCAGGGACTCGTGCTCAATTCCCACCTCGGGCAACTGTCTGTGTGGAGTTTGGACATAGTCCCCATGTCTGCTTGGGTTTCCTTCAGGTGCTCCGGTTTCCTCCCACAGTTCAAAGATGTGCAGGTTAGATGAATTGGCCATGCTAAACTGCCTGTAGTGTTAGGTGGATTACTCAGGGGTAAATGTAGGGGAATGGTTATGGGTGGGTTCTCTTCGGAGGGTCAGTGTGAACTTGTTGGGCCGAAGGGCCTGTTTGCACACTGTAGGGAATCTAATCTAATCAAAATCTAATCTTAATGGTAAAGTCCATGGGAGTGTTGCTGAACAAAGAGACTTTGGAGTGCAGGTTCATAGCTCCTTGAAAGTGGAGTCACAGGTAGATGGGATAGTGAAGAAGGCATTTGGTATGCTTTCCTTTATTGGTCAGAGTATTGAGTACAGGAGTTCGGAGGTCATGCTGCAGCTGTACAGGACATTGGCTAGGCCACTGTTGGAATATTGCGTGCAATTCTGGTCTCCTTCCTATTGGAAAGATGTTGTGAAACTTGAAAGGGTTTAGAAAACAATTCCAAGGGTGTTGCCAGGGTTGGAAGATTTGAGCTATAGGGAGAGGCTGAACAGGCTGGGGCTGTTTTCCCTGGAGCATCGGAGGCTGAGGGATGACCTTATAGAGGTTAACAAAAATATGAGGGGCATGGATAGGATAAATAGACAAAGTCTTTTCCCTGGGGTGGGGAATCCAGAACTAGAGGGCAAAGGTTTAGGGTGAGAGGAGAAAGATATAAAAGGGACCTGGGGGGCAGCTTTTTCACACAGAGGGTGGTACATGTATGGAATGAGATGCCGGAGGCTGGTACAACTGCAACATTTAAAAGGCATTTCGATGGGTATATGAATAGGAAGGGTTTGGAGGACGAGTTGGACCGAAGGGTCTGTTTCCGTGCTGTACATCTCTATGACTCTATGACTTCAGAGACTCGCTGATGTGCTTTCTTCCTTCACATGCTTGCGGCAACAGTGCATCTCTGCTACATTTCTGCAGTGATTCCAGCAGCACTCCTCAGCTGTAATGACCTTTACAATCTCGTATTGGGCTGGGATTGTGCTGAGGCCCTTCCTGATAGCATGCTCTGGGATATGGTTGAGGGCACCCACTTCGAGGACTGAGTCTCCATTGAGGAAATCCTCAAAGACATCCTTCTGAATCATCACCTACTGCCTCTCTGTCCTCGATGAGCACCATTCCCATGTTAGCTGTCAGCCAGGTAGGAGTTTGCATAGGAGATGGCATTGAGTATGCTGAGGAATTCATACACATCACGGCTGCTGGGAAATTGCTATATCTCCTGTTCCAATCCGTCCTTTCGATCATGGGTTTGTCGGTTCAATGTCAGCATCCTCTTTTTTTTTTGTGGACCTGCTTTCAGAGCTTGAGATAAGCACAGACTCGATGCTGCCACAGGAATGGACTGCATGCTTCACAAACAATGAAACACATTATTCCAACCCACTGATTAAACTGGCCAGCTCTGATCATCTCCTCACTGCTCCTGACTCCGTAGCTGCTCTTCCTGAGCTCCGATCCTCAGCTTGCTGCTCTCTGTGTGGTCCTGCACTCCTGAAGAGCACTGAGGCCTGGACTGTGTATCAGCGACATACACATGCACAAGAGAATCTCCAACAGCAAAGCCTCTGCTGCATTTTCTGAATTCAATGACAGGGCCAGCCAAACAAATGCGAGTCTGGTCCTTCTTAAGCCAGCTCCACAATATTGAGACCAAACGTTTGCAAAATCAAATTTATAGGATTGCATTTGTCCAAATGGCTGAAAAAGGTTCTTCCCCCACCTCAGCTTTCAAATGGCCAACATTCCAGGGTAGGACAGAGAAAGGCTAAAAAGCATCTCTTTGAAATCCAACAGCTTTAATGACACTTCTGTTGGAGCCACTTGGTGGACATTAACAAAGGGAGTGAAGGCAGCAGAGAGAGTGAGACAGCACATAAATCCTTGCCATCAGGAGGCACTTCTGAGAATCCAGAAGGGGAAATAAAATTAAAAGTGAATGGAAAACCTGCAATACAGTAATGATCGGTACAAATTGGGATAGGCCTTGAGTAGATAAACTCAGCAAAGATGGTCACAACTAATCTAAAAGAGATCAGATCATTTAAAAGCCTGCTCTTCCCTCTTTTTCATTAAGTGACATCTCAAATGGATAGGGTAAATAGACAAATTCTTTTCCCTGGGGTCGGGGAGTCCAGAACTAGAGGATATAGGGTTTTGGGTGAGAGGGGAAAGACATAAAAGAGAGCTAAGGGGCAATGTTTACACACAGAGGGTGGTACGTGTATGGAATGAGCTGCCACAGGAAGTGGTGGAGGCTGGTACAATTGCAACATTTAAGAGGCATTTGGATGGGTATATGAATAGGAAGGGTTTGGAGGGATATGGGCCGGGTGCTGGCAGGTGAGACTAGATTGGGTTGGGATATCTGGTCGGCATGGATGGAATAGTGTGCGGTGTTTGCTGCTACTTTAGGAGGACTTCGATGGCTGTACTGTGCTTTCTGATGTCTGAAAGGCACTATATTAATGCAAATCCTTTCTCTCCTGATGATCACCAATAACTGAGATGAATCTGCGTTTGGTCCCAGCGGTGACAGCATGTTGCCATTTTGCTCTCTTCATTTTGTACGCATTAGATAACACAAACCTTTCAAAAACAAGTAACATTTCAATACGAGCAATAAAGAAATTTTGGAAATATTCAGTCAGCCAGCACTTGTCAAAAGAGAAACACAGCCACTTGACCTTTCATTAGAAAAGGTAACCTGTCTCTCTATTTTAATTTCTTCTTTGAAGACACCTCATGAAATAATGTTTCTTTGACCAAGTTACTGCCATCTACCGTATTAATGCCTTATGTAGTTCCAGTTCTCAATTTCCTTGTATCTCTCTCTTGTGAGCCCCTTCAATTGAAGTTGTTGTTCCTGTTTTGAGATTTCCAATATCTACAACACAAAGGTTTATATTATGTATTTTGTCTTTGCCCATCATCAGAACTCCTTGTTCGGCTGTACAAATCCACAGCAATTATAATTGAAATCAATGTAACTTTATACTGAATTTTGAAACTTGGTGGTGAATCAGATACTTTACAATGTCACTCAAAATTAAACAAAAGCACTTTGTGTACAAAGGACACATCGCGTAATTAATATGTTCTTGTTATAGATGGGTACATGCAAATTCATGTTTGAATTACAAAACATTGGTTGCATACAAATACAATCAGTAAGTGAGCTCCATCCATTAAAGTCAATAGCTGCAAAATAAATTAAATTTAGCTTTAGGGAATTGAAATACTTGCTTTGCCACATAAAAAATTTGAGTGACTCAGTCCCGGCTAAAATAATTTTTTAAAATTTCAGTCACAGGCATCACTGGCTAGGCCAACATTTATTGTCCTTCCTTAATTACCCAGAGGGCAGTTCAGAGTCAACCACATTGCTGTGGGTCTGGACTCACATACAGGCTAGACCAGGTAAGAATGGCAGGTTTCTTCCCTAAAGGCCACTAGTGAACCAAATTTCCCCAACGCCTCATCCCACATTTTTATTGAATTCAAATTCCACCATCTGCCATAACAGGATTTGAACCCGGGTCCTCAGAATGTTACCAGGGTCTCTGTATTAATAGTCTAGTGATAACCGTTATGGACTAGGCCAGACCACTCAAAACATTCTTAAGCAGGCAGCCCCAGACCATAACTTCGCAATTTGTTTCGGTAAGTGTATGTGAAAATTATCCGGAGTAAGATAGCTTGGCTGACTACTAGATTTTAAAACAGACAGAAATTTATTCACAAAATTACACAATAAAACACAAAGAACAGAATAAAGAACCTCTACAGAACTCAGTCTATCCAAACTAGACTTAATCACACTGTTCCGAATATACGCAACAGTCCCAATAAGCATATCCCCTTTAAGACCCAGTATAAGTGGAACAAATGCTTACAGGTTGAGGTTGAAGGGCAGAAAGAGAGAGAGAGTTTCCACACAGCTCATTGTTAAACTCCTCACTAGTTCAAGACTGAACTAAACTGCTCAGCTAGAGAGTTTACAACTCCCCTTTCATTATATAGATCACTTCTAAATCATGACCATTTTGACCTGAAGTCTTATCTGTTTACCTATAAACAAAAGCCCTCTCAAAATCGTTTTCATTAATTACAGTGGCATTTTCCCAACAGTGAATGTTCGGCAAACTTGCCTATAGGTTCCCGCTTTCTGTGTCCCTCCCTTCCTGAACAGAAGCATCACATTAGCAGTTTTTCAATTTGTTAGAATTCTGGAATATTTCAACTAACTATCCCTGCAGCCATTTCCCATAAAACACCTGGATGTCTGCCTTTGGATCTGTTTTAGTTTGCTACATACATTGTCCCTTGTGATAGAGACTATAACAAGACCTTTCCTTCCTTGAGCACCTTGCTTGCCTGATATCTATGTAATATTTACAGTGTCTTCCTCTCTGAAGACTGCTTCAAAATTTTGTCTACACTATCAGTCATTTCCCTGTTCCTCATTACCAATTCCACAGCTGAATCCTCCAAGGGTTCCACTCTTTTTCTTTTTGTACACAAATGGAAGCTATTAGTATTTGTTTTCCCGGTTCTTGCCAACTTCTTTTCATAATCAATGTTTTTCCCTCATTGTTTCAGCTTTTCAGTCATCCACTGCTGATTCTTAAAAATTCCAAATCCACTGCCCTACCAATAGTTTTGCTGCTTTATATGCCTTAGTTTTTGTTTGGATACTCTCCTTGATTCCCAGATTTTGAGAGAATTTGACAGGTTAGATGCAGAGAGGTTGTTTCCCCTGTGTGGGCGAGTCTAGGACCAGAGGGAATAGTCTCAGAGGAAGAGGTTGCCATTTTAAGGTAGAGAGGAGGAGAAATCTCAGAGGGCAGTATATTTGTGGAATTCTTTATTCAGAAATTGAGTCGTTGAGTACAATCAAAGCTGAAATAGATTGATATTTAATCAGTGAAGGAATCAGGGTTATAAGGAGAAAGCAAGGAAGTAGAGTTGAGGAACTGCTTCTGTTCCTATGTATTTGGTCTTATGGTTTATATGGAAAATTCTCTTCCCCAGATGGTAGTGAAGGTTACTCAAGGTTCAGTTTATTAGATTTTTGACAAAGGTGTCAATGGTTACAGGATCAGATGGGAAATTGGAGGTATTCCTGTTCCTGCACACTGTATATTGTTAACCACGGATAATTCATCCATTTCACAGAGTCCTTCTTTCTGGAAAGATCGACAAAAAGGAAAAGGAGATGCTTTGTTAATGAAGAAAGGTATCAATGTGTGATATAGGTGTGAAGGATTATGATGTGGAATCAGTGTGGGTGGAAATAAGGAGTAACTAAGATATAAGTCACAGGTATATCATCCATAGGCCCCCGAGGAGTTGCCTGACTGCAAAGCAAGGTATAAATCAGGAACTGATAAAACTCCCTCCCACCTCCAAAGCCTCCCTCCAAAAGAGAAAATGCTGGAAAATCTCAGCAGGTCTGGCAGCATTTATAAGGAGAGAAAAAACAGCTGAACAGAAAAGGAAAGCAGCAAAGGTGGACGGGGGAGAGAGACAAACGAAAATCCTGTCAGAGAGAAGAGCAGTGCTTCCTCAGGGTAGGCATTCCTGGAAGAGAGGGGCAGTGGGTAAAACACTGGGTAAAAGCAAATTACTGCAGATGTTGGCATCTGAAACCAAAAGAGAAAATGCTGGAAAATCTCAGCAGGTCTGGCAGCATCAGTAAAGAGAGAAAAGAGCTGACGTTGCGAGTCCAACTGACCTTTGTCAAAGCTTTGACAAAGGGTCAGTTAGACTCGAAACGTCAGCTCTTTTCTCTCCTTACAGATGCTGCCAGACCTGCTGAGATTTTCCAGCATTTTCTCTTTTGGTTTCAGATTCCAGCATCCGTAGTAATTTCCAGAGCCTCCCTGTTGACTACCAATGCTCTGCAACCCCACATCTCCCCCCCTCTAATTTTCCCCATACCCAGCCTGGTTAGAATGCTCCCAGCTCTAGCATAACAACTGCTGGCTCTTGGAACACAGCCTCCACTCCCAACACACAGCACTCCTGCTGCCAGCTCTCAGAATCCCCAGCAACTCTTTCCTTACTTACAGTCAAAAGTCACAAGACACCAAGTTTTAGACCAACAAGTTTATTTGAAAACACAAGCTTTTGGAGCTTCCTTCCTTCTTTCTTCAGGTGTCATTTTTGACCTTGTCCACATCATGGCCTCCTTACTTACCCAACTGCTTGAAGGAAGGTATCAAGGTGGTGGTAGTAGTGATATAGATGCAAAGGATCATGATGTGGAATCAGTTTGGGTAGAAATCACAGGGCTAAGTGCTGACTGGTATGTGCTGCTGATAGGTTCATTAGTGGACCTATCAGCACTGAGATTAGAGGAACTGCTTCTCTACATTTCTTTCCATTCAACCTGTGAGGAGGTATTTTTCACTGATTGGTCATTTCCATGAATAAATTTTTCTGAGGCAATTTGGAGCCTTTTGGATGCTGATTCACCCACCACTCCTCTATACAGAACAACCTCGGTTATCCGAACATCAATAATCTGAATTTTGGATTATCCAAACAATAGACAATAGACAATAGGTGCAGGAGTAGGCCATTCAGCCCTTCGAGCCTGCACCGCCATTCAATATAATCATGGCTGATCATTCCTAATCAGTATCCTGTTCCTGCCTTATCTCCATAACCCTTGATTCCACTATCTTTGAGAGCTCTATCCAACTCCTTCTTAAATGAATCCAGAGTGTGGGCCTCCACTGCCCCCTGTGGATTCCTGTACACGCATTTCAACGGAAGTAGGAAAATTCTATCCCTCATCCATTTAATGCATCTTTTTGTAAATTTGAACAGAAATATAGATGCAAGTATGCTTTAGTAAATAATTAACTTCAAATATATACTTGAGATGTGGCATTAGAGTTAAGTCTTATTCTTTTTATAAAAAGGCTGTCCGATACTTATTCTCCCTGAGGACAAAAGTTTATGACTGTGAACAACAAGAACAACATATGTGCAAGCCTGAGTTGTGCGCTCTAACTGCAAACTCCCTCTCAACATTGACTGACTCTGTTTTGCAAACCCAACAAATTTTTTCCTCAGCTCATTCTCCGCAGAGTTAAGTAAAAAAAATGCTCTTGAATTTTTCGTTTTCATTGCTTTTTCCTCCCAGTATCCCATAACTCTTTTTTTCTGAACAAAAAACAGTTTCTTTCAGATGGCAAGAAAATTTAGTGTAACTTTTTTTTGATAGGGAAAGCAAATCGTAGTGAGTTAGCAAACGTGAAAATAAACAGGAGGAAAACTTGACGGGAGGAAACATGAGGAAAGCACTCCCCCCTAAAAAAAAAATGATGAGAGGAAAGAAACTGAAGTAAGCGAAAAAATCTTCCTTCCCTCTCGTGCTCCCCATGTATTTTGCACCTCTCTCTCTCTCTCTCTCTCTCTCTCTAAGGGCCCAGTGGTTGCTGAGGAGGGAGAGACAACACTTAAAGCCTTGTTCCAAACGTGGACTGAAGGGCCAAACTCCATTGGTGAGAAGGGAGTACCTTCCCTGTGCAACTAGACCACATTTGAGCAGGTATGACGTCAAGGAGCTCTAGCAAAGCCAAAGTGAATGAGAGTCAGGGAAAAAATTCTCTGCTGGCTGGAGTCATACTTGGCAAATAGATAGATGATTCTGGTTGTCACTCTCAGCTCCAGATCATCTCTGCAAGAGTTCCTCAGCTGCTTCATCAATGACCTTCCCTCCATCATAAGGTCAGTAATGGGGATGTTTATTGATGACTGAACAATATAGAGCATCATTTGCCACTCGCCATATACAGCAAGATCTGGAGAATATCCAGGCTTAGACTGCTGAGTGACAAGTAACATTTATGCCACACTAATACCAGGCAATGATCATCTCCAACAAGGGTGAACCTAACCATTGCCTCTGGACATCCAATTATATCATCATTGCTAGATTTCCCACTGACAACATCTAGAAGGTTACCATTGACAAGAAACTGAATTGGGCAAACCACATAAATACAGTGCCTACAAGACAGCTCAGAGACTAGGAATTCTGCAACAAGTAACAAATTTCCTGCATTCCCAAAGCCTGTCCACCAGTGATAAAACAAAGTCAGGAACATCAGGAATACAATCCAATGCCGAATGGTTGCAGCTCCAACAACACTCAGAAGCTCAAAACCATCCAGAACAAAGCAGCCCAGTTGACATGAACCTACTTACTACCTTAAACATTCATTCCCTCCACCACTGGCTGCACTGCAGTAATTCTCCAAGGCACATTCAACAGCGTAAACCCAAGACCTTTACCAAGTGGAAGGATATGGGGAGCAAATAAAACCTACAGGTTCTCCTCAAAGACACGTTCCAGGCACCTACCACACTCTCTGTGTAAAAAACTTGCCCCTCACATCTCCTTTGAACTTTCTCCCTTTTACCTTAAATGTATGTCCCCTTGTATTTGACATTTCAACTCTGGTGAAACTCTGGTGAAACTCAGGTGGCACAGTGGTAGCATTGTGGCACAGTGGTAGCACGGTGGCACAGTGGTTAGCACTGCTGCCTCGCAGCGCCAGAGACCCGGGTTCAATTCGCCTCAGGCGAGTGACTGTGTGGAGTTTGCACATTCTCCCCGTGTCTGCGTGGGTTTCCTCCGGGTGCTCCGGTTTCCTCCCACAGTCCAAAGATGTGCAGGTCAGGTGAATTGGCCATGCTAAATTGCCCGTAGTGTTAGGTAAGGGGTAAATGTAGGGGTATGGGTGGGTTACGCTTCGGCGGGTCGGTGTGGACTTGTTGGGCCGAAGGGCCTGTTTCCACACTGTAAAGTAATCTAATCCTCACTGTCAACCCTATCTATGCCTCTCATCATTTTATGAACTTCTATGGGATCTCCCTCTGCCTCCGCCACTTCAGAGGAAACAACCCTAGTTTGTCCAGCCTCTCTTTATAGCTCATGCCCTCTAAACTGGCAAGCATCTTGGTAAACCCCTTCTGCACCCTCTCCAAAATCTCCACATCCTTCCTGTGGAATTGAACGCAATAGTCTCATTGCAGCTTAATTAAACTTTTATAAAGCTCCAAGATCACTTCCAGATTCTTACACTCAATGTGCCGACCAATAAAGGCAAGCATGCCATATGCCTTCTTTACCACCCAAATACTTGTGTGACCACTTTGAGGGAGCTATGAACTAGCAGCCCAAGATCCCTCTGTGCATCGATGCTGTACACTTTCCCTTAGCATTTCATCTCCCAAGGTGCAACCCCTCACACTTGCAAGTGGTTCAAGGAGCTGGCTGACCATCGCCTTCTCAAGACCGAGTAGGAATGGGCAACATGCCATAAACAAATAAAGAAAAGCTCTTGCCTTGACAATGTTCCAATCAAAGTCGTCTGTTACTTTACCAAAACTGGCTTGAGAACTTCCCACAAGTTGAGATCCTACTCAGCAAGAAATGAGTTTTCTTGAAATGAAAAAGGAAGTCAACTCACTCCAACAACCTTTTTTGTAAAGAAGAAGGCTAAGAGGCGATTTGATAGAGACATACAAGATGATCAGAGGATTAGATAGGGTAGACAGTGGAAGTTTTTTTCCTAGGATGATGACGTCACTTGTATGAGGTGGCATAACTACAAATTGAGGGGTGATAGATTTAAGACCAATGTCAGAGGCAGGTTCTTTATGCAGAAAGTGGTAAGGGTGTGGAATGCCCTACCTGCTAACGTAGTCAACTCAACCACACCAGGGAGATTTAAACAATCCTGAGATAAACACATGGATGATTTTGGGATAGTGTAGGGGGATGAACTGAGAATAGTTCACAGGTCGGCGCAACATCGAGGGCCGAAGGGCCTGTTCTGCATTGTATCGTTCTATGTTCTATGTTCTCTTCACAGATGCCACCCTGACCTGGAGCTTTTCCAACAACTTTTGTCCTTATTTTCCTGAAGCTACCTGTTTTCCCACTTTCTCCCTCCATCACTACCAACTCCATAAAAGAATCCAATTGCACTGTATAACTGACACTTTCCCTTAGCATTTCATCTCCCAAGGTGCAACCCTTCACACTTGCAAGTGGTTCAAGGAGCTGGCTGACCATCGCCTTCTCAAGACCGAGTAGGAATGGGCAACATGCCATAAACAAATAAAGAAAAGCTCTTGCCTTGACAATGTTCCAATCAAAGTCGTCTGTTACTTTACCAAAACTGGCTTGAGAACTTCCCACAAGTTGAGATCCTACTCAGCAAGAAATGAGTTGTATCTGACTGTATCTGTATCTGACAGCCCTTACTTCCTCTGTGATAATGTTCCACCTGCCTTTCTCTAATTCTCTCATTTCTAAGTTGAGTCCCTCTTTAAACACTCAGTATAATTATCAATTCAGCTAATTCTCATCATGACCTTGAAAATATCAAGTAGATCGTTTAGAAGCTTTCATTGTGGAAGAGAGACAAGCCTCAGTTCAATACCCTGTCCACACTCATTGTTTGAGATCACGCATAAAGAATGAAAGAGAAAGTCTTCACACAATAATAAAGTTTTTTTCTGTAACTATCTATAAATTCACAACGACACAAAAGCCTCTTCAAATTAATCCTTATGGCATAGCCTTCAGCTGATAACAGAAAGGTTAGTGGTTTAAGACAATCCAACAGTGGAGCTTTTGCTGTTTGTTAGAGTTTTATGATGCAGTGGTAGTGTTCCTACCTCTGGACATAAAGGTCTGGGTTCGTGTTCCACATGTCGAATCATAGAATTGCTACAGTGCAGAAGCAGGTCATTTGGCCCATCAAGTCCACACCAACCCTCCAAAGAGCATCCCACCCAGACGCATCCTCATCCTTGCATTTCCTATGGCTAATCCACCTAACCAGCATGTCCCTGGATAATTTAGCATGGCCAATCCACATAATCTGCACTTTTTGGACTGTGGGAGGAAACCAGGGTGCCTGGAGAAGACCCATGGGGAGAATGTGCAAACTCCATATAGCCACCTAAGGGTGTAATCGAACCCAGGTTCCTGGTGCTGTGAGGCAACAGTGCTAACCACTGAACACTATGTCATAGCATGTGGATTAAAAATAGCTAAAAGCCTCTTCAAAATAACCAGTCTGTCTTGGGTAACGTTTACTCCGAGGCTAGACTATGGAAATGTATCAAATCACATCTTCAGTCCTGGAAGATTCATGTTCACTGTGTAACAGACTGGGATCTGTTCACAATCCGTCTTCAGGAAGCACAGAAGGAGGAGGCCTCAAAGGTGTTAGCGACTCCTGGGGACAACAGTGTAACACGGGTTCAATCAGAAGATCAACAGCTGCCCTGAATAATGCTAGTATTTCTCACCGTGCAGGAGTGGATTCAGAGAATGGAAACTACTGCTGTGTCTGAAGATGGTTCAGTTCATGGAACAAGTGGTACTCAAGCACTTTTCTGTTGTTTCTATGTTGCTGGTTAATAGAATTCTGTGACAGCAGGCCCCAGAATTGATCTGTGGCCTTTGTTCAATCGGGCCCAACCACATGCAGAGCGAAATTCCTGCCTCGATTCTCTGCACTGAGAGCAGACTGTGGGGAAATAATCCAGAGACTGTTAGTGAAAGTCCTGTCGCTGCTCTCTAATTTATACAATAATAAAGCTTGCAGCTCAGTTCGTAGCAATGTAGCCTCGGATTCAGAAGCTTATGGATTCCAGTAGTATTGACGGTGTGTCACACTGTTGGAAGTGCTGTCTTTTGGATGAATAGCTAAACTAAGGACCAGTCTGCCCTCTCAGATGAATGCAAAAGATCAAGTCACTCTATTTCAAAGAAGAGTAAAGAGCAAAAAAGCAGATGGTGATCATCACATTGATGTTTGTGGGAGCTTTCTGTGTGACAATTCATAGAATCTCTACATGTAGATAGAGGCCATTTGACCCATTACGTTTCCTTTGCCCCTATGAAGGGCATCCCACCCAGACCCTGTAACCTCATGGCTAATTCACCTAAACTGCACATCCCTGGATACTATGGAAATTTATCATGGCCAATCCACCTAATCTTTGGACTATGGGAAGAAACCCATGCAGAAACTCCACACAAACAGCCGCCCAAGGGTGGAATCAAACCCACATCCCTGGCGCTGTGCAGCAGCAGTGCTAACCATTGAGCCACCATGTGACCCTGCAATTATAAAGTCATGAAGTTAAATAGCTCAAATACACTGGTGACTAAACTTTGAGTTATAGAGTCATATCGCTGTACAGCATACTTGTCCAACTTGTCCATGCCGACTGGATATCCTAAATTAATCTAGTCTCATTTGCCAGCATTTGACCCATATCCCTCTAAACCCTTCCTGTTCATATACCCATCCAGATGCTTCTTAAATGTTGTAACTGTATCACCCTCCACCACTTCCTCTGGCAGCTCATTCCATACATGCACCTTCACTGGCTGTGAAGTGTTTGAGCCAACCAATGAAAACACTATATAGATGCAAGGCTTTGTTTTTTTTTTCCCCTTCCTAGTTCCTTGTGGCATTAGGTGTGCAGCCCTTGATCTCACATTCAACACATCAAGTAAGTCCACTAACAGGGAAGAATGCCGTCCTGAATGCTTTTTGGCACAACTTTCACAACACTTCCACCTCAAATCCTAGCCCTGGTGAATGATTATCACTGTTGCTACTATCAGCCTCATTCATTATGCACAGGTCTCTACACAGTCAGATTCCGTCCCTTTCCACCATTTTGAGCCCAACGATCTAAGATTTAAGCTGAAACTTCTGTGCTGACCTCAAGAGGTGCTGCGTGATCATAGGTGCCATCTTTGAGGTTTGACATTAAACATTATCCATCCTCTCAGGTGTGCAGAAGAAAAATCGGGAGACACTAGTTTATAGCAAATCCTAATCCTCTGTGGTCTACTACTAGAAAATATTTATCACTCAACCAACATGATCACCTCCTGGTTTGTGACAGCCTGCTGTATAGAAGATAGAACATAGAACAGTACAGTAGTACAGGCCCTTTGGCCCTCAATGTTGCGCTGACCTGTGAACCTTATTTCCTTCAGTAACCCAAGTAACTGAATTCAGAAGTATTAATTGGACATATCAGTGCTTTGTTACATCCTGAGGTCTTTAAGGGAGCTATGTAACGGTAGGTATTTGTTTATTTCTTTCTACTTTTGTTACAATTTCTGAATCGTATTTTACGGAGGATATCAGGAGAAAAAGTAAACACGTGTGAATAAATATCTGCAAAGATATACAGTCTATTGCTTTTTCTTCCTTCCTATAGCAAACACTGCATTTCAAAAGTACTTCATGGTATATAAATTGTTTAAGGTGCAAGTCCTATATAAATGTGAGGTTTTCTTCCTCCCTGACTCACTCAAATAGGTCTGAATCACAGAGCACATAACAACAATGAGTTTGGATAAACATAAAACTGACAACTGGTGGAAATTCAAAAGGAAAAGAGAATATGGAAACTGCAACAGCAACCGGGCAGGTGGAGAAAAAGAATGTGTGGTGTTGAAATGGGAGAGCACATTGGGTGGACAGCATAATGGATAACAGATTCAATCTTGCCAGTTTAATGCCCGCCTCTTCCTGGTCTCTACCCACCACTAATCCAAGTATGAGGTTCCATCTAATTTATTTTTTATTTAGTTTTGGGATGTGGGTGTTGCTGGCTGGGCCAGCATTTATTGTCTGTCCCTAGCTGTCCTTGAGAAGGTGGTGGTGAGCTGCCTTCTTGAACCACTGCAGTCCATCTGCTGTGAGATGACCCACAGTGCCATTAGGGAGGGAATTCCAGGATCTTGACCCAGTGCAAGTGAAACAACAGCGATACATTTCCAAATCAAGCTGGTGAGTGGCTTTTAGGGGAACTTGAATTTGGTGGTGTTCCCAGATATCTTCTGTCCTTGTCCTTCTAGATGGAGGCGGCCGTGGGTTTGAAAGGTGCTATCTGTGGATCTTTAGTGTATTTCTGCAGCAAACCTTGTACATAGTACACATTGCTGCTACCAAGTGTTGGTGGGAGTGGATGCATGTGGACTGCGCCAATGAATTGGGCTGCTTTGTCCTGGATGGTCTCAAGCTTTTTCACCCATCCAGACAAGTGGGGAGTATTCCATCATATTCCTGGTTCGTGCCTTGTAAACGATGGACAGGCTTTGGGGAGTCTGGAGGTGAGTTACTCACCATAGTATTCCTAGTCTGCAGTTGTAACTGTTAATGTGGTGAGGCCAACTTCTGGTCAATTATAACCCCTAGGATATTGTGATTCAGTGATGGTAACACCATTGAATGTCAAGGGGTGCTGGTTAGATTGTCTTTTATTGGTGATAGTCATAGCCTGGCATTTGTGTGGCGTGGATGTTGGAAATAGGGAAATCTCCAAATCCCGTGTCAGGAAAACATAGTCACCTTGGGCCTGAAGCACAATATTGGCAATATTATTTCAGATACCATTACTTGTTGCTTTAAACCAAGCATCAAGAATGAGCAATATAACAGCTTTACCTCACTCTCCAGCAGAATTTCTACACCAATACAAGAGATGATATTCTCTGATTACTGTCCTTTCGCATTCACTTCTTGTAATATTGTTTGAGCTTGTGAAGGTAAAGAATTCTCCCTGTCGCTTTTACAAATTGCTAGCAAGCAAGTGCCAGGGGAAATTTTCTTCAATTGCTGCTTACAGAGCTTCGGGGTCTCGTAATGTTTTAATGAAATATAGTCTTCCTGGGGAAAAGTGCTTAAGTCTAATCAAAGTGAATTTTGCTGCAAAGTATATCTTTTTGCATCAGTGTTTCACCTCAAAAGCAAGCAAATTATTTACACTGATATGCTGTGCAGTTTGAAAGCAACATCCACCACGGCTGAAGGTGTAGCATGTCACATGATATGCTTAAGAATGGTGCAGACCCTGTAGTTTCTGTATGAAAAACAGGTCTCCCAACATATGTAATATGGTTAATTTAATATTAGCTAGAACGTAAACAGAAATACAGGAGAGGACAGAAGCCCAGGAGAACTCCAGTTCATCTCGTATTATCCAGACATGAGCTGAATGCAGTCTGACATTTTATATTAAAACTCAAACTCAGTTCCATTTTCAGCACCCACTGCATAAAGACACCAGGTGGGTTTCAGTCAGACCGTTAAAAACTTAGTTAGAATGTTAGTTCTCATTCACCGAGTGACATTAACTCATTTTAGTTTTAAAAAGTCACACACCTTAATAGGTGCCACTCTAATCCCAGCAGCACAATCACTGACTCACAATTTCTGAATCCCTGGTTGTCTATCTGAGAGAAGGAAGCCTAGAATTTGAACTTGGAAAGGCAGCTCACGCGATATTCTCTTCAAATCTGACCTACATGAGCGAGTGAATAAAAGAAACAATTCCCACTTGGTTACATCTGTTTGCTCTTTGTAATTGTAAACCTCAGTTCTGACATTATTACATTTAATCTTAAATTCCTAGTTGAAAGTACAGGAATGCTGGCAAACAGATCGGATCTAAAGCTCCACCTTCCCTTGTGATAATGGAGAACAGTAGCAAAAACCATTTCTCTTGCGACATTTTAATAACAGCTGTGATGATGTTGCCTCTTTAACAAGGTTATTTTGCCCTTCTTTCTTTTTGAGAGGGATTGTAAAGGCAGAACTGGCTACTTTAATAATGGTAACAGATACTGCCTAAGGCAACAATCAGAGGAGGTCTTAGGGATGTTTGCTTTTCAAAGCAGTCGAACAATGAAAGGGGTGTGGCCTGTTCTCCCAGTTCAGGGATTTTTCTAGTTTGGTTTAGTTTTCAGCTGGGGACCAAGAGAAACAGCTGCAGTGGAAGCCAATGTTTCAGCCAATGATCCCTGGCTGATCCTTTCTGCAATCTCTCTCTCCTGTAAGAACCTGTGTTTGAATTTACCTTTTTGTCAAGGGGGTGTGTTTATGGGATGCTGCAGGAAATTTGAACAACTCTTTGTTAAGTTGGGGATGATATGGTGTCAGTCAGGTTTTCAAATAGTTGTTACTCTTAAATTCTGTTTCCTTTTGCTTGTGTTTCATTTGGTAGTCTGGTAAACAAATTCTGTTTAACCAGCTGCCTCAAACCAGTGGTTTGACCAGCTGCCTCACTCCTGGAATATCCACTTACACCTGCTTAAAACAACTAGAAAAGTTAGGGTCTGGGCGATCTTCTTGAAATACTTTGATGGGGTCTGGCCTGGTCCATTACAAATCTTTCATGACTGCAGAGTCTCCGAAAGTGATTTGCAGCCGATAAATGACTTTTAAAGTTTAATCACTGCTGAAATTTCAGAAATGATCAATATGACCCAGAGCCTGTGTCTTTTTCTCTTGCTCTTTCTCGGCCCCAGCTTACCACAGCACTAAGTACACAGCTGAAGGTGGGTTTTGGACAGCAGGCCTGATCGAATGTCCTGGCACTTGACAATGGCCATACTCAACAGAAAGTCAAATCTCTGCCTCTTTGAGCATGCATTCTTCACAAATTCCCCTTCAGACAATGGTAGCGTCGGCATATTTACTTCAGTGACACTCATAGCTCAGCTTCACAGCAACATCATTTTCTGGTGTGTGCTCGTAAATAATGATCTCTGTTTTATCAATGGAGGTGCCCATTCAGAAAATGTGGTTTCACCAATTCCTTGTGTGATGCTGTTGCTCTTTCACCGCAACAAGCTGTTGCTCAGAAATCAAACTAGGAGACAGTGAGGTCTGCAGATGCTGGAGATCCGAGTTGAGAGTGTGTTGCTGGAAAAGCACAGCAGGTCAGGCAGCATCTCTTTCTATTTCACATCCATAAATAAATAAGAAATTAATTTTGTCACCCAAGCAAATGTCTCAGTTATAAACAGAGGCATGTGAAAAATTGACAACCACTGACATGGTTCAAGAATTATTCTTTTTCTAGAAAGACTAAATTTCCTTTTGTAATAAAAACATTGCAGCTGGAGGTAATTGGTTTTCTCAACTGAATTAGCAGCATGTGTTCACCTGAAAAATAACTATTCTGAAATCAAATCACTGAATTGATAGATTTACCATCGTCATTAGTGAAGCAAATCGTGCAAATAAAAATGGGTCTAGGCCTGGACACATCTGCCTCTCCCAAATTTACAGGCTTGCTCTCTTAACAGGCCAGCCATCAGGACGATTCCTCTCTCCCATCCTTCATCTATTCCCATTTGTCAAGGAATGTTCTTTAATTTGGTAATCGTGTAGCCGTAACACAATGACAGATAAATCAGCATTTTTCTTTCAAACTGCCATGTATAACTCATTCTTTGTTGAGGTTCCTAGCTCCAAAACTCTCTGTGCGTTCTGTGTCAAATCTGAATTTACTAGTCAACAATAGGCCCAAACTACTTCAGCGGAACTTGTTTGAGACATAATGTTCCAGACAATAAGTTTAACGGGAAGGTTAGCCAAACTTTCTTTTGGGGGGTTGGTGGGTTTGGAATAGTGCTGGCACATTGCAAACACATAACCCAGGCCAAATGAAATTGTTCTGTCAACAGAATCTGCTCCAAAGGTCAGATGTTTCGTTGCACGTGTTGCCAACTATTGCTGGATAAACGCCTTGTAGATGGTCCAACTCACCTCATTAGTATTCTGCTTTCTGTTTTACCAAAGCCGCTGAATAACTTCCATGTCAAGAAAACTTGACAAAGAAACCAGGAACGGGTGCTTGACCAATTCAGCCACCTGCAACTGCAGCCTAGTGCACAATCCATGGGCAACTTTGTCCACTGACACTGCCACTGGGCATTTCCAACCGACACCACAGCTCTCTGAACCACCTGCAGCCTGTTTAGGAAGTACAGGCTTTGCCTGCATTGCAAGGTACATCAGAAAGCAGCATTGAAAGGTTGCTGCTAGGCCATTGTCCATACAGGGACAGACACCTAGCTCTCAGATTGGACCAGGCTACACCTCAGAGCTACTCTCTCGCTGTGTTAGTATTCACTCATTTAGCGACTATCTGCATGCTATCAGCAGCCAAGCTTTGCCTGGCCTTGAGAAGCATTCCTGATGAAGGGCTTTCAGCCGAAATGTCGATCTCCTGCTCCTCGGATGCTGCCTGACCTGCTGTGCTTTTCCAGCACCACACTCTCGACTCTAATCTCCAGCATCTGCAGTCCTCATTTTCACCTTGCTAAGCATTGGCAATACAGGCACAGCCAAAGATTATCACTGGTGTTTGAAATACATGTAAAAGATTTGGAAGAGAATGTAGATGGTCTGATTAGTAAGTTTGCAGATGATACAAAGACTGGGGGAAACTGCGGTTAGTGAGGAGGATTGCCAGAGGATACAGCAGGTTATAGATTGGCTGGATACTTGGACAGAAAAATGCCAGATGGAGTTTAAACCAGACAAATGCAAGGTGATGCATGTCGGAAGGTCTAATGGAGGAAGGAAGTATACAGTAAATGGCAGAGCCCACAGAAGCATCAATATCCAGATGGATCTAGGTCTACAATTCCCTGAAAGTGGCAGCACATGTAGATAAGATGGTCAAGAAGGCACATGGCTTGCTTGCCTTCGTCAGTTGGGCACAGAGTATAAAAATTGGCAAATCGTGTTCCAGCCAAATACTACTTTAGTTAGGCTACATTTGGAACACTATGCACAGTTCTGGTCACCACACTGCCAGAAGGATGCAGAGGCTTTGGAAAGGGCACAGAAACAGTTTACCAGGATGTTGCCAGGAGGGTAATAGCTATGAGGAGAGACTGCACAAACTTAGTTTGTTTTCACTTGAACATCGAAGGCTGAAGGGCAACCTGACAGAAGTTTACCAAATTACGAGAGGTATGGATAGAATCAGAGTCTTTTTTCCCAGGGTAGAAATGTAATTACTAGGGAACATACACTTAAAGTAAAAGGCAGTAAATTTAAAGGAGATGTAAGAGGTGTTTTTTCACACAAAGGCTGGTGAGTGCCTGGAATGTGCTGCCAGAAGAGGGGTGGAGGCCGATACAACAGCAACATTTAAGAGGCATCTTCACAGAAATATGAACGGGAATGGAATAGAGGGATATGAACAGCGTGAAGGCAAAAGGTTTTTAGTTTAGAAAGACGTAGGATTAGTGGACCAAAGGGCCTTTTTGTGTGCTATACCGTTCTTTATTATCAGAATGCAGCTTGTCTCACAGTAAGGAAGAGTGTGCACAGCCCTCACCTGCAGGATATTCCATTAACCTCTTATGTTCCTTCTGTTCTCATGTTAGGTCATTTGCAATGAGAGTTTCCTGGGTACCCCTGCTGGTGACATGTTGGCCGCTGTGACTGCCATGACAAGAAGGCGTGGACGGTCTCAGGAGATGAGGGGCCAAAGGCGAACCCAGGAGCAGCAGCAAGCTTTGTGGACAATATAGAGCAGCTGGCACAAGGGGAAGGTACTGCTCCAGGACCCTCAGGATGCCTGGGGAACTGCAGGCCCAGAGATTTCAGGCCCCAACTCCACTTCCCAGGATGAGTGAGGTGCTGGACTGAGGCAGGATCCATATGTCCCGGGACACTGTGACAGACAGGTGCTGGAGTGGGATCTGAGAGCTGCCGGAGTGGGAAGCCATCCTCTCCCAGAGGCTGTGAAGGTTACTGTCTCATTGAGCCTCTATGTATTGGCTCCTTCCAGGGAGTGACGACTGAAATGTGCGGGATCGCTCAGGCGTACACTCACAAACACTTTGCTAACTGCGTGAGATCACACCGGTTCAGTTTGTTTCCCCATGACAAGGCCAGTGCTGCAGCCCGGGCACCAGGATTCAGGGTGGTAGCTGGAACCCCCCCAGGGGCGGGGTGCCACATGGCACTGAGAGGCAAAAAAACTGCAGATGCTGGAATCCAACATAGACAGGCAGGATGCTGGAAGAACACAGCAAGCCAGGCAGTATCAGGAGATGTCGATGTTTCGGGTGTAACCCTTCTTTAGGATTGGGAGTGGGTGTAGGGGGTGCTACCCCGCAATCCCCTTTAAACACCCATTGGATTCTTTCCTCCCATTGACCAACCAGGACATACCCTCTATCTATCTTCACCTATCCCCACCTCACCACCCTCTTTATCTGCAGCTCCCCCAACACCTATCCCCAATCCTGAAGGGCTACACCTAAAACATCGACTTCTCCTCCTTCTTATGCTGCCTGGCTACCTGTGTTCTTCCAGCCTCCTGCCTGTCTACATAGCACTGAGAGAGTCATATCACAACACTGTTCAATCAGCAATGGGAACCGTTCTGTTTGATTCATATCCAGCTGATGAGTGATTGCTGTTACCCCTACCCTGGCAGCTGTAGCTCCCACATCCCACATCTCTACCTGCTGCATTGAGGGTCTGGGGGCCTTACAAGGCTACTTACTGGGGGCCAAGAGCTACCCACTGTGACAAGGCTCATGACACCATTGCACCAGCCCCTGCCTGGTGCGGAGCACAGGTTTAATGCTGCCCATGCCTCAACCAGGGCGGAGCAGGTAATAGGACTGCAAAAGATGTGATTCCACTGTCTGGACCAGGGATATGCGAGTGCAGGTCGGACTGGGTGTGCAGCATCATCCTGATGTACTGTGCTCCACACAGTTGGAGCAGGTAATGAGGGGATGTGTTGGACGCTGAGAGACCAGCGTTCTGATGAAGACCATAAGAACATTGGGGAGGAGGAGGTTGGCATTACAAACCAGCCATTATCTGATTAACACCCATGTCTAACAGCTAGGTGCAGCAGCCCATGACAGACTGTAAAATAGTCAATGGTCAGAATGTCGAAATCTGGCTAACATTTTGGTGTTGAACTTCACCCTCTGTTGGTTTTGTTGGTGTCCAGTTTTGCTTGCTGTAAACAATATCTCATGGAACTGTCTCATTGCTGTTTATTGGATGTTCCCCCACTGGACAATGACAAGCTACAGGTCACCCATCGGCACTGTGATGACTTTGAAGGTTTTCAGATGCAGTGTAAATAGAGACAGGGGAAGCATGTGGTGTGATGGTCGAACAGCAACTCGGGTGAGAGAATGGAGTTGTGTGTAAGAAGGTGCCAGCAGTACCAGCTATTTGGAGTGGGCAGCATAGCTTTGTGACTGCCTTGCCACTCAGTCGCAATACTGTGAGGGACAACAGCAGAGTGCCAACTTCTGTCCAGAGGCGCAGCAGCCTTAGAAACATGTTGCAGCTGGAAGTGTTGCTGGTGTCATCGTGGATATCTACTGGGAATGGTTTGTGATAAACTAGGGCTAGAAATGGACATGAGGGATGCTACCGAGGCAAGGTAGGTAGTTAATTGTGGGCAGTTCTGTAAAACACAGTGAAAACGTTCATAAGGACTCAGAGTGAAAATCCCTGCAGAAAACTTGCTTGATCTTGAGTAAACATTTATTTTTCCCCATTCCCTACCCACAGTCACTATGATGCTAATTGTACCTGAGTCTTTTCAGCTCCGTCCTTCGCTATCAGTCATTTGTTTTAATAACAGTGCCAATGTGGGATGAAAGGAAAGCAGCAGGACATCTAACTACAGGACTAATTTTCACAATCGCTTTCAACTCCGTTTCACAGTCGTTGCTAAGCAACTACAACAGGCCTCTTTTGGTTTTTGAACAGCTTTGTAACGTTTCACTCGAGACTCCACCAAGAATTGATAGCACTGCTGTTCTGGAAATGGCACGACCAACATGGCTCTGAAATGGAAGTGGGCCATCATAAAGTTACTGGATTAGAGTGGTGCTGGAAAAGCACAGCAGTTCAGGCAGCATCCGAGGAGCAGGAAAATCTATGTTTTGAGCAAAAGCCCTTCATCAGGTTACCATCATAAAGTTACACAATAGGGGCCAACAAAGCACCCAATATCAATTAGTCTGATACCATGTGTACAGAGTGGGAGGTTTGCATAGCATTCATTTCTGAACAGGACTCTCCTGCTCATGTAAATCTGGCAAAACCATCAGTTTGGACTAATTCTGCAACTGACAATTTTCTAAAGTTCAAAGGGATGGTACAGAGTCAGTCACTGGCGTATCCTTCTAAGTCTCTGCACACAAGTCTCAGATTAAATTCCCATGTAGTAGACTCATCACTACCAAATGGTATCTAGACATTACACTTTTTCTTACCCTTTTTTAAAACAGCTTGGCAGTGGGTATCACTGAACAGCAAATGTTCCAGGTTAGCTATTGGCTATCTAACATTTATTGATGTTCTGTCTGTACTCCACTTTATCAAATCTCTTCATCATCAGGGCTTTCTCTTCCTCTACATTTCCTGCACTTGTGTATACCAGATTCAACTTGACTACATTTTCTATTGCATACAACATATTAATATGAACCGTTTTCTCTGAAAAGGTTTTGGTAGAATTTCCTGTGGTGATTAGCTTCCCCTCGAGTTACTCTACCACAACCACACACCTCGGATCAGATATCATGGAGTTTTCTGAATCTCTTTAAAAAAAAACAAGTGGGGCCCTCTTTGGAAATCCCACTCCCATTTCTGACACATCCAATGTATAATGGTACATGGAAGGGTGTAACATAGGAACAGGAACAGACCATTCTGCTTGTTGAACCTGCCCTAACTTTGGTGATCAATGCTGCTTTTTCCACTATCCTCATAACACTCAATGTCATTTATTTCCAGCAACCTGTCATATCTAACTTAAACCAGCTCAATGACGGAAGTTCCATAGCCCTCTGGGGTGGAGAATTCACCCAAAGATTCACCAGCCCCTCACTCTGATTGGAGACAATCCTCTTTACTTCAATACCCGCCCCCGTCCCCACCAACACCCCAACCCCAACTCCTTACTCAAACGGTGAGCCTGTCCCAGGGAGCCCCATCCCAGCCTCATTCAACTCTGCTCTGGGACCCTCACCGATGCCAGGTCTCTCCCTGGGTATTTTTCCAGCAGCTATCGCAGCTCTCTATAGCACTGCTGGCAATGGATGGCGGCCTCTGATCAGCATACAATCCTTGACTGCAAGGTTTCTGCTTCTGGATTAGTGGTGCTGGAAGAGCACAGCAGTTCAGGCAGCATCCGAGGAGCAGTAAAATCGACGTTTTGGGCAAAGGCCTTTCATCAGGAATAAAGGCAGAGAGCCTGAAACGTGGAGAGATAAGCTAGAGGAGGGTGGGGATGGGGAGAAAGTAGCATAGAGTACAATAGATTTCTGACCCTGCTGTCCTAAATCCAGACGAAAGCCAGGCTGATCAGTTGAGTTCCTGACAGGTATTTAATTCCACTGGGCCTTCCCCAACCAACATAGGAAACGGAAACAGCATTAAGCCATTCAGACCATTCGGCCCACTCCACTTTGCCACTTACCTTGATCATGGCTGATCCTCTCCCTCAGTGTCATTATCATAATCTTTCCCAGTGTCCCTTGATTCTTTCCGTCCCGAGAAACCATTTATTTTTTGACTGGAATGTTTTCGGTGTCTTGGCCTACACAGCCTTCTGCAACAGGTTCTCCACTCGCCGAGCGCAGACATTTCTCCTCATGTCAGAATGAAATGAAGCCTGAGACTGTGACCCATTGGTCTGGAACCCAACATAGCCTCACAGCTCTGCCTCCAAATCCGGCCAGGGGAAACCCCATCCCGACACTGGCTTGCTCAGCTCTGCCTGTCAGAATTAGAGACGTTTTTGTGTGACACAAGCTCTCTTGGTGGGTCTCCAGCCACAGTGCAGGAGACTCCCATCACCGCAATTAAACTGCAGCCTCTGAATGGGATTTGAACCAATAACTTTCTACCTCAGAAACAGACAACTGCTAACTGAGTCACGGCTGACTCTACGTTTCCACAAAAAAGAAACGCATTATGAAGATGTTCTTGTAGATTTAAATCAGAGCAACGCGACCAAAATGAGGCAACAGGCTATAGGTGCTCTTGATGGATGTGTTAATGAGCGTAACTAAAATCAGAATCTAGAAGGTCAATGGCACTGAGAGCTACATTGACTCTCCCAAATACAAGGCTTTGCTTTGAGATACAGTCCATGGTCACAACAGGTCCATGTGCTCATTCGAAAGCATTCACAATTGTTGGGTGGTACGGTGGCTCAGTAGTTAGCACAGCTGCCTCATGGTCCTGGGACTCTGGTTTGATTCCATCCTTGGGCAACTGTATGAAATTTGCATATTCTCTCCGTGCCTGTGTGGGTTTCCTCCGGGTGCTCCGGTTTCAATCCACAGTCCAAAGATGTGCAGGTTAGGTGGATTGGCCATGGGAAAATCCAGGGTTACAAGGAGAGAGTAAGTGGGGAGGGGTTCTGGGTGGGATGATATTCGGTGGGTTAGTGTGGACTCAATGGGTCAACTGCCCTGCTTCCATACTGTAGGGATTCTATGATCTCTTTTTGAAGAATTTGCAGGACCTCTGGCAGTTCTCTTCCCCATATTGCAAAAAAACATATTTAAGTACAAGTTTACAAGGATGCTTCCAGAATACAGGGGGAAGTAGCTACTTGGATACAGAACTGGCTCAGATAGAAGCCAGAGAGTGTTGGTAGAAGGTTGCTTTTCAGACTGAAGGCCAGTGACTAGTGGTGAGCCACAAGGATCAGTGCTGGGCCCACTGCTTTTCATCATTTATATCAATGATTTCGATGAGCATATAGTAGGTATGGTTAGTAAATTTGCAGATGACACCAAAATTGATAGTGTAGTGGACAGCGAAGAAGGTTACTTTAGAATACAATGGGATTTTGATCAGATGGGCCAATGGGCTGAGGAGTGGCAGTTGGAGTTTAATTTAGATTAATGTAAGGTGTTGCATTCTGGAAAGGCAAATCAGGGCAGGACTTATACACTTAATGGTAAGGTCCTGGGGAGTGTTGCCGAACAAAGAGACCTTGGAGTTCAGGTTCATAGTTCCTTGAAAGTAGAGTTGCAGGTAGACAGGATAGTGAAGAAGGCTTTTTGTGTGCTTTCCTTTATTAGTTAGTCCATTGAGTAAAGGAGTTGGGAGGTCATGTTGTGGCTGTGCAGGACATTAGTTAAGCCACTTTTGGAGTACTACATGGAATTCTAGTCTGCCTGCTGTAGGAAGGATGTTGTGAAAGTTGAAAGAGTTCAGAAAAGATTTACAAGGATGTTGCCGGGTTGCAGGATTTGAGCTTTAGGGAGAGACTGAATAGGCTGGGGCTGTTTTCCCTGGAGCGTTGGAGGCTGAGGGATGGTCTTATAGAAATTTATAAAATCATGAGGGGCATGGATAGAATAAATAGACAATGTCTTCTCCCCAGGGTGGGGGAATCCAAAACTAGAGGGTATAGGTTTTAGGTGAGAGGGGAAAGATTGAAAAGGGACCTATGGGGCAATTTTTCCCACAAAGAGTGGTGCGTGGTTCAATTAGAATATTTAAAAGGCATCTGGATGGGTATATGAATAGGAAGGGTTTAGAAGGATATGGGCCTAATTCTGGCAAATGGGACTAGATTAGTTTTGGATATTTAGTCAGCATGGACGATTTGGACCAAGGCTCTGTTTTCATGTTGTACATCTCTATGACTCTAATTGGCAGGGTCATGTATGCTTCTCTGGAGAAGGGAAGACTATGAGAAAATTGGATGGAGGTTTTCCAAATGGGAGGAAGTGAGGACTGCAGATGCTGGAGATCAACGGGCAGAGTGTGGCACTGGAAAAGAACAGCCAGTCAGGCAGCATCTGAGGAACAGTAGAATTGACATTTCGAGCATAAGCTCTTCATCAGGAATGAGCTCGTTTCTGATTAAGAGCTTATGCTTGAAAAGAGGTCTTCCAAATGTTGAGGAGACTGATAGAGAGAACGGGTCAAACCTGTTCCCTGTTGTGGGTGCAGTCTGCTGAAGGCACGTAAATGTTAAGTTCCCTAATAACAGATCAGATAAATAGTTTGGAAGGACATTCTTTACAAAGACTGTGGGTGAAAGTGTATAACTTACTGCATGAAATAGCAGAAATAGTTAGCCCTGGTGCATCTTAGGGGACACCTTTTACAGCGAAGGGAAGACAATGGACTAGTGGCATTATCACGAGGGTAATAACTCAAAGATCCAAGTAATCATCTGAGGTTGCAGGGTCAAATCCCACTACAGCAGATGGTTTAATTAGAATTCAAAACTTAATTGATGTCAGTTGTCATTAATGCCCTTTAGGGAAGGAAACTGCAATCTTTACCTAGTCTGGCCTACATGGGACTCCAATCCCACAGCAATGTAGTTGACTAAAATCATTAGGGGCATAGATAGCATGAATAGCTAAGGTCTTTTCCCCAGGGTAGCAGAGTCCAAAACTAGAGGGCGTAGGTTTAAGGTGAGAGAGGAAAGATATAAAAAGAATCTGAGGCGTAACCTTTTCATGCAGAGTGATGTGTGTTTGGAATGAGCTGCCAGAGAAAGTGATGGAGACTCAATTACAACATTTGAAAGGCATCTGGATGGGTACATGAGTAAGAAGGGTTTAGAGAGATATGGGCCAAGTGCTGGCAAATGGGCATAGGTCAGATTGGGATGTCTAGTCGGTACAGACAGGTTAGATCAAAGGGTCGGTTTCCGTGCTGTATGACTCTATGACTCTGAAATGCCTTAGATAGCCGCACAGATGTATTTAAGGGATGGGCAATAAATGCTGACCCTCCTTGTGATGCCCACATCCCATGAGTGAATAAAAAGACTTTGACTTGGCTAAGACATAGGGAGAGGGGAACAAGAAGTAGAAAGGCAATCAGAGTGGTTACTCAATAAATACCATAGAGATCAGTTGGGCTGAATGGCTTGTTTTTGGGTAGTACTGTGGATCTTAAATAGGATGCCATGTCCATAACACAACAACAATTTACATTTATATAGTGAGGTACATGTTGTTGACTAGTCTCCAGGTACTACCTAGGAGCATTATTGAATAAAACATACTCAGCAAGCTGGAGATCCCTGGTGGCCCTTGCACATGAGGATGACTCTCTTCCACTCTCGGGGTGAGTCCATAGATGGCTGTACAGACCATTACACTTGGGGCAGGAGGTGATCACAGAAAGGGCCTCCTATTTCAGAGCTGGGAATAGAGTACCTGCTTGGGGAACCTTGTGTCAGTCATGCTGTCAATGTCCCCAGTCCATTTCAGCTGGTCATAGGCGGTCAGTGCCTCGAAGCTGGGAATGTTGGCCTGTTCAAGGATCCCTTTCCACATCCTTTATGGATGGCATGGTCGCTCAGTGGTTAGCACTGCTGCCTCACAGCACCAGGGACCTGGGTTCGATTCCTGCCTTAGGTAACTGTCCGCGTGGAGTTTGTAAATTCTCCCCATGTCTGTGTGGGTTTCCTCCGGGTGCTCCAGTTTCCTCCCATAATCCAAAGATGTGCAGGTCAGGTGAACTGGCTATGCTAAATTGCCCATAGAGTTCAGTGCATTAGTCAGGGTAAATATAAGGTAAGGGAATGGGTCTGGGTGGGCTGATCTTCAGAGAGAGTCAATGTGGACTTGTTGGGCCAAAGGGCCTGTTTCTACACTGTAGGGAATCTAATCTAAAAACCTCCCTCCCTTTTCCAGTTTCAAACAGATTCTTTAAACTTTTTTTTGTAGCGGGTGAAGACCATTTATAAGATACATGGTGACACCCATTCCATGACTATGTTCATCGTTTTGAAAATAAGCACATTTTGGACAATGACAACAGCTTTCAGGCTCTGAAAGGTACGTCTTAGCTAACATCTTCACACAGAAACATAAATGACAAAAAGACTCATTTTCCCTGCACAATTTCTACAGTGACACAATTTGCAGCTGTGAGTGGCTCTAACACTGTTGCTGTATGCTGGCGTTAAACAAAGGAAATTGATCACAGTTGTCATGGCGACGCAGGATAATTAGGATTGGTGTTTGGAGTTTTTTTTAAAACTTCACATCAAAATTGATCAGAACCACAGAGGGCTATTCATATAACCCATTAACACATCTGAAACTCCCTCCCTTGTAATAAACACAAAAACCAAGGCTGATGATAAAAGAGTCCAATACACAGACAGGGAAACAGCAGCGTCTGTCGTAAGAACATTAAAAAAAGGGTTTACAATGAACTCTGATGTGTGTTTTTTTTCTGGCGGGGTGGGGGAAATTCCACTAAATTAGAAGAAAGTATAATCTTTAAAATGTATTATGGCTTTTCTAAATCATTTAAATCCATTTGTTTTCAATTTTATATAATTTCAGATATGATTTACAATATCTGGATATGAAGCTCAGCAGAGAGCTCTTCACACAAACTGTAATATAGTTAGAGAGGCTGGAATTTTACTTTAAGACTAAAATATATGGCTCCATAGTCAAATATCTGCTGATACTCACCACCTAAATTTCCAATCAAGGTGGCCATTTAGGAGTTGCATGTGCAGGAGTTTGACTGAGCCTTTTGCAACAGTATATTCAAGAAGCTTCAGGGCAGGAAGGAATGAAACTCGAAAAAAATGTAAACATCTCATCTGGAAACAATTAACTTTTACAGAATGCTACTGAACAGTCGAAATATTGTCATTTTTAAACTCAATTCTGTGGATTTTCAGCATTCCCTATTTTTTGAACAAGACAGACAGTCACCAGTAATGACTTAATTTACAGAGTGCAAGGTTAGAACTGTACAGTCAGATAATGTGCCATGTGCATTATGTGGCATCCGAGCTTCAAGCAAATTACTATCCTGTTCACATAGGAACTACAAATGGAAAAAGCTGATCAGATAAATGAGTGGCACAGGTGGATGAGGTACATTACTTTCTGTTCTGAAAAGCAACTGCGAGTCCACTCGACAACAAAAGAAAGCTGATTGGTGAAAAGACATTTATGCTTTTCATTGAGATAATGAACAACAATTGCACTTATACAGCAACCTATCGAGCTAAAGTATCTGAAAACATTTCACACTAAGTGTAAATGCTTTCATTGTTGTTTCGCAGGAAATTGTGGCAACTTTTTTTAATGAGAGTCCATTGGCATTTCTGAGGTGATTGGTCAAAAATTATGGTTTTCTCCAGAGTTGCAGAACAGCAGTAATGAAGGAATTATAGACAATAGACAATAGGTGCAGGAGTAGGCCATTCAGCCCTTCGAGCCTGCACCGCCATTCAATATGATCATGGCTGATCATTCCTAATCAGTATCCTCTTCCTGCCTTATCTCCATAACCCTTGATTCCACTATCTTTGAGAGCTCTATCCAACTCTTTCTTAAATGAATCCAGAGACTGGGCCTCCACTGCCCTCTGGGGCAGAGCATTCCACACAGCCACCACTCTCTGGGTGAAGAAGTTTCTCCTCATCTCTGTCCTAAATGGTCTACCCCGTATTTTTAAGCTGTTAATAGCATTCAAAGAAATAAACCCCAAGGACCAGATGGTTCCTAACCCAGGATGTCCATGGCATTGGTGAGGATATTCTAGATTCTAAGTATAATCATTTAAAGTCCTCTTAATTCAGGAAATATTCGTTTAGAGTGGCAAATTCTGCTTACCATTTTACCTTTTGAGAAGAATGAAGAAAGAAGATCAGAGAGGAATTGACCAGTTAGTGTAGCATGTCTTGGTCAGAAAATTATTGGAATTTTATAGCTAAGGACAGTCACAGAATGCCTTAGCAAACTATCAGCTACTCAGAGAGCCAATTCTGAGATTTATAAAGAATAGGACATGCCCGACAAACCTGATTGGCTGTTTTGTAGATGTGACTAAAGTATACAAAGATGTTATTGGATGTTATTTAAATAGATTTTCAGAAGGCATTTGATAAAATGTCTCACATGAAATCATTAGTCTGTGTTGTACCCCATAAGAACTGAAGGCAAATTGAAGACCTGTCCAGGAAACTGCCCAAATGTCAGGAGACAAGTAGGAAGAATAGGCAGGTATTCTAATAGACTGGGCGTGAATGATGGTGATCCAAGATTTGTGTTTCTCAACTATTCACCATATTTATTAATAGCTTAGAAGATGGATTAGGAAAAACCATATATTCAACTTTGCCATTTAACAAAGACCTAAGCAAATGTAGAGTCTTCCCCTTTACAGTGAGATAGTTAGAATAGAGTTATTTCTAAATGGTGACAAGTTACAAACTGAACATCCAAAGGGACTTGGCAATGCAAATATATACATCATTGAAATGTTATGAAAAATTAGAAAAAATAATCACAAAGTTTCATAGATTGCTGGCCTTTATAGCTACAAGGCTTGAACAAGTGGGGGGTGGCACTGTGGCTCAGTGAGGGGTGGCACAGCGGTTAGCACTGCTGCCTCACAGCACCAGGGACCTGGGTTCGATTCCAGCCTCTGGCAACTATCTGTGTGGAGTTTCTACATTTTCCCCGTGTCCGCGTGGGTTTCCTCCAGATGATCCAGTTTCCTCCCACTGTCCAAACATGTGCAGCTTAGGTGAATTGGCTGTGCTAAATTGCCCATAGTGTTCAGGGATGTGTAGGTTAGGTGCATTGGTCAGGGACTAAATGTAGGGTAATGGGTCTGGGTAGGTTACTCTTTGGAGGGTCGGTGTGGACCTGTTGAGCCAAATGGCCTGTTTCCACACTGTAGGGATTCTATGAAAAAAAACAAGATTCTAGAGATTATGCTCCTCTTATTCAAAGTCCTGGTTAAACCACACCTGGTTATGCCAGCAGTTCTGTTGCCATATCTCTTTGGAAGGATATATTAGCCTTGGAGAGGGTGTACAGTAGGTGTACGACAGTTATGGACTCCACAGATGGAGTTACCTGGAGAGACTTTTTCTTCTTTTGGGGATGTGGATGTTGCTGACAAGGTCAGCATTCTTTTTCTTATTCATTTGTGGGATGTGTCCATTGCTGGCTGGGGCAGTATTTATTACCAGTCCCTAGATGCCCTTGATAAAGTGGTGGTGAGCTGACTTCTTGAACTGCTGCAGTCCATCTGCTGTGGGTTGACCCACAATGCCTTTAGGGATGGAATTCCAGGATTTTAACCCAGTGACACTGAAGGAACAACAATATATTTCCAAGTCAGGATGGTGAGTGGCTTGGAGAACTTGAAGATCTCTGCTGCTTCTGTCCTTCTAGTTAGCAGTGGTCATGGGTTTGGAAGATGCTGTCTAAGTATCTTCAGTGAATTTCCGTAGTGCTCCTTGTAGATAGGACACAATGCTGCTACTGAGCATTGGTGATGGAGGGAGTGGATGCTTGTGGATGTGGTGCTAATCAGGAGGGCTGCTTTGTCCTGGATGGTGTCAAACGTCTTGAATATTATTGGAACTTCACTCATGCAGACAAATGGTGGGAATTCCATCACACTCCTGGCTTGTGCTTTGTAGATGATGGACAGGATTTGGAGAGTCAGGAGGTGAGTTACTCGCCACAGTGCTCCTAGCTTCTGACCTGCTCTTGTAGAACTGTGTTTATGTGGTGACTCCAATTGAGTTTGTTGTCAATGGTAACCTCAAGGATGTTGATAGTGGGGGTTTCACTGATGGTAATATCATTGAATGTCAAGGGGCAGTGGTTAGATTGTGGTTAGAATGAACATTTATGTGGTGCCCATATCGTGGAATGCATGAACTGAGCAGCTTGCTAAGTCAATTCAGAAGGCAGTCCAGAGTTAACCACATTGCTGTGGATCTGCACTGCCATGTAGGCCAAACCAGGCACGCATGGCAGATCTCTTTTCCCAAAGGACATTAATAATCCAAATGGATTATTCTATGACAGTCAATGATAGTTTCAGGGTCACCATCATGGGGACTAGTTCCAATCTGAAGTTATTGATAAATTGAATTTAATGTGACATTTGTCCAACCTAATTGCTCCTGAGAAGGTGTTGATGAACTGCCTTCTAAAACCAGTCCATGGGGGACAAGTGTTCCCACAGTGCTGTCACCATGTGAGTTCCAGGATTGTGACCCAGTAATAGTAAAGGAAGATGATATATTTCTAAATCAAGATGGTGTGTGGCTTAGAGGAGCACCTGTAAGTGATGGTGTGCCTATGCAGTTGCTTCCTTATCCTTCTAATGGTAGAGGGTTAAAAAGATGCTGTTAAAGGAGCCTTGGCATGTTCCTGCACTGCATATTGCAGTTGGTACACTATGCTGTCATTGTACATCAGTGGTAGAGGAAGTACATGTTGAAGAGGTGCCAAACACATAGGCTGTTTTGTTCTGGATGGTGTCAAGGTTCCTGATTACTTTTGAAGCTGCTTTAATCCAGGCAATTGGAGAGTATTCCATCGCACTCCTACGTTGTGTTTTGTAGATGATAGACAAGCTTTGTTAGTAGATAATACAGTGTTAATATTAAGGGAAGACACTTAAACTCTCTCTTGTTGAAGATGGTCATTTCCTGGTTTTTGCGTTGCATAAATGCTTCTCATCACTTGCCATCATGGCCTGGTTGTTATCCAGGCTTTGCTACATTTGAACATTGACTGCTTCATTACCTGAGGATTCACAAATGTGTATTCACATTGACCAATCGGCAAACTTCTCCATTTCTGATCTTAAGGTGGAGGAAAGGTCATTGATGAAGCAGCTGAAGATGGTTGGGCCTCGGACACTACCCTGAGGAGCTGCTGCAGAGATGTCCTGGAGCTGGGATGATTACCCTCCAATAAACACAGCCATCCACCTTCGTGGCAAATCGGACTCCAATCAGCAGAGTACTTTTTTTCCTCGATTTGCATTGAAGATCCCCTTTGCTCGAACTCCTTAATGCAATTCTGTCAAGGCTGCCTTGATATCAAGGGTGTTAAGAATAGAGAGCTGGCATTAGACAGGGGGAGGGGGGAGAAGGAGGCTCATATGCAGCAAGGACCAACTAGGCTAATGAGCCAGTTCTTGCACAGTAAATATATTTTATTACTTTGTAATAATTTTATACTTTGAATTCTGAACTCTGTCCTAATCTGGATTGTAATGATATCTTTTCACTTAGAGTAAATTATCATGACAACTGAAGCTAATTCTTCAAAAGGGAGACAAACCGTATGCTGCTGCTCTAATTGATGCTTGTTTCTGGAACGTTCCAACTGCCAGCTGTCCCTCCATATTCGCTGGATGATGTTGTGTTCTCCTCAGAGCCCAATTCATGCTGACAACATGCTATGCATATCTTCACCAAGCTAGGAGACAACATGAAGGCTGTAATGTCTGCCAGAACAAGGAAAGAAAAGGCCTGTTTCCCTTTAGAATTACAATCCACCTTCAAAATTCACTTCTCAGTTGTTGATTATGGAAAATAAATATTTTGCTTTTCAACAAGGAGGGAGTTTCACTAGTTTAGATGATTCCTCTTTTAATTCCTGCAAATAAAACTGAATTATTAAGATAATAAGACAAAAGAGCAGAAGTAGGCCATTTAGCCCATCGAGTCTGCTCGACCATTCAATGAGATCCTGGCAGATCTGATCTTAACTCTACTCCCCTGGTTCTTCCCGCACAAGCCTTGATTCCCTTACTGATCAAAAATGTCTATCTCAGCCTTGATTATATTTTATGATGCGGGCTCAACAGCACTCTGTCATAAAGAATTCCACTGTGGTCCTCAGTGAGAAAACATTCCTCTCCATCTCAACACAAAATGGGTGACCTCTCACTCTGAGATAATGCCCTCTAGTCCTAAAGTTTCCCAGAAAGGGGAACAGCCTCTCCACAGCCATACTGCCAAGACCCCTAATAATTTTGTATCTTTCAATTAACTCAGCTCTCGTTCTTCTAAACCTGGTGATAGCCAAGTGAACCTTCTCTGGTCTGCCTCCAAGGTCAATATGTCTTTCCTTCACTGAGTGGCTGTCAGGAGGTGAGTTACTCACCACAGTACTCCTAGCTTCTGACCTGCTCTTGTAGCCATTGTGTTTATATGGTGAGTCCAATTGAGTTTGTTGTCAGTGGTAACCTTGAGGATGTTGATGATGGGTGTTTCAGTGATGGTAATACCATTGAATGTCAAGGGGCTGTGGTTAGATTATGGTGAGAATTGTGTGGTGCCCATTTCTTGGAATGCTTGAACTGAGCAGCTTGCTAAGTCAATTCAGAGGGCAGTCCAGAGTTAACCACATTGCTGTGGATCTGCACTGCCATGTAAGCCAAACCAGGCAAGCCTTGATTATACTTAATGACCCAGGCTCAACAGCACTCTGTGGTAAGGAATTCCAGAGATGCAATGATCCCCTGAGAGAAGAAATTCCTCTCCATCTCTATCCAAAATGGGTGACCTCTCACTCTGAGATTACACTCTCTGGTCCTAGACTTTCCCAGAATGGGGAACAGCCTCTCCACAACCACACTGCCAAGACCCCTAATAATCTTGAATCTTTCAATAAATTCAGCTCTTATTCTTCTAAACCTGGTGACAGCCAAATGAACCTTCTCTGGTCTGGCTCCGATGCCAGTAGGTCTTTCCTTCACTGAGTGGCCCAAAGCTATTCTCATTATTCCAGTTGTCGTGCCTTATGTAGCTTGAGGCAAACTTCTCTACTTTTATACTCCATTCCCTTTGAAACAAAGTCTCACGTGCCATTTGATTTCCCTATTACCTGCGGAACTCGTACGCTAGCTTCTTGTGATATAGATGAAGAGTTGCCATTGCACAGCTGAAAAGTCATGAGTTGTACATTTATGTTTCACATAAAATATGCGATCAATGACAGCTTGCGTAGATGTTAATGTTGATACCCAGCGATACAGCATTGGTCTGTCTATTGTAGTTATCACCAGAGCGAAACAAAGCTAAAGGGGAAGCTAATGGGAAAGCAATTTCTTGCTAATGACGTTAAATACAAGCTACATGCACAGCAGGTACAGGAGAGACTTTAAGGATAAGTGATTGCAACTCTGAAAATCGAGGTCGAAGGCAAAAACACTTTGATGAGTTGGTAGGAATAAAACAAAATGGAAACCTGTATGATTGCTGATACCTTCCAGTTGTCCCTGGCTACAATGCTTCACAATCTAACAATAATGGAAAAAAATAAATGTGGGAAAAGACAGCTACAGAAAATCTTTTCAAATATAAATGGTTCTAGAAGGACCATAGTTACCACATTCATTACCATTTGCAATAAAATTGTTAACACTTTTAAAATCTGACAGGGTTAAAATCATCTAAGACAGAACATATGTTGGTGCATTAACTGAAATGGGGCCACATGAAATTAAGCCTTCAAGCTCTACTTCAGATAAAACAGGAAAGGCAAGTGTCACTCGCTGTCTCTATCTTTGTATCAGAGTGAAATACAATTTCACATTAAGTATTCTATCACTGACTGCCTCTGCCCAGCAGTTTTAAAGTGGGTCACGAAGTAAAAATTCAATCACCCCATCATCGAAAATGTATTTCTAATGTATTAAGTACATGCAGCAATTGAGGTGAATACAGTTCAACCTTGAATACATTTTCATAAAACATTCGGTGCAGGAAGTTGGCATTGAAAGGGAATTGGAATTGACTGAAAAGTGTGATGTGCATGTATGAAAAATGAATGAGAACTCTACAATCTATATTGAAGACAGTCAGGTTTGCAGCATACAACACAGCCAGACAAGCACAAAATCTTAATGATATGGATCAGCGCCAACTTCTAGCAGGGGCTGTCATGGTAGGTCCCATCTGCATGTTCTATTTCTCTCTGTACAAACGTCTTCTTTTGCGGCAAAAACATTTACCTTTTCCTCTTTCTTTCTGAGTGTGAACACTGGCTCACTGCTCACACCTGAGTCAGAGGTTTGGGACCCCATTCCAAAGACTTGAACATATAATCAAGGTTGGCACGTGAGTGTAAAAATGAGGCAATGATACGCTGCCAAAGGAGCCATATTTGGATGAGACCTCCAACTGAGGGCTGTGTCTCCTCTCAGACGCATGTAAAAGATTTTGTGGCATTAATGCAGGGAGGGTTCAGAAGGCTCATTCACTACAGGGGAGATCTCCCTGGTGGCTTGGCCAATTCCATTCCTCAACTAATGTCACTGAAACAGATTATGTGGTCATAATCTCATTGCTGTTTGTGGGTGCAAGCTGTGCACAGCAATTTGCATGCCACCCTCCTACTTTACTTCAAATGTACTGTGGGATATCCTATAGCTGTCAAATTTGCAACAGAATACAACTCTTCTTCCTCATATTGCTATACAATAAGTCAAATCCGAAACGCAATCCTAAATAATGCATTTGCAATGTTAGCAGGTTATTTATCCTGACTCCACTTTAATGCTCACTTGTTCTTTCACCTTTCAGCAAAACCATTTTGTTTAATTGAAATGCTTCAAGCATAAAAGATATACAAAAGCATCCAAAACACTGTCTGATCATAAGTTTACATGCATCATCTGTTCTAGGTGTACCTTACCTTTAAACACTTGGTGTGCTGTGTATGTATACAATATCGTGACTCAGCCTGACAATTGGTCTGCTGTGTGTCTGTAAATTGCACATGCTGAAATTTGTTCGTTTGCTGTAAGATATGCTTTAAAATTTGTTTCACTGCTTTTAATCAGTAAAACCACAGACGTACTCAATCCCTTGATAGGTAACCGATTACTGGACATTATCATTAATGTGACATGGTGAATAGCAGTGGAAGATATCATAGTGATGAAGCCTATCATGTTTAAAAAGTTAGCAAACAAGTCAATCTGCTGAAGAAACACACGGTCAACAGTTTTGAATTGTACTAAAGTACATGAGACAACACTCAAAATCTTTGTTCACTACATAGCAGAGAATGTTGGAAATACAATTTGCAAGTAGGCACACAAATTTCTATGGAAAGACAAGTGATCAAACCTCTTGCCGATTGATAATACATACAGTCAAAATGTACATAAAATTCCCGAGATTAATTTGGGACACAGCACATCTCCTAAGAGAGAGCATAATGTTTAATTAGCACTCAGTGCTACAGATTCTACATTCAGGTAAGTCTCATTCAAAAAAGCAAAGCATTACACTTTGCTTTGCAATTAGAAACAAATGCCTACATAGACTTATCAACTGAGGAAAAACAACCGAGGAGCTAAAAGATCCCCAGAAGATATGGACCACATTAGAAGATTAATTCAGAATCAAACTGAACTTTTGTATTCACCAATGAGACTTCTGGTCAGTTATACAGAAGTTGACAGAATCCAAAGACTGCTTTACATGCAGATGGAGAGAAAAGGGCTCATCACGAGATGTTTCAGATGGGGACTAGCAGTCAGAGTTGTTGAGTTGATGATTTCATCTACCCCCATGGAAGCTTTCCAGAAATAATTGCTAGAGAAACTGCTAATTTATATTGTTGATAACTTACTAAAGGATGGACAAAAGTACAAAGTGATTCTGTGCATGAATCACAAAAAGCTGGTTTGCAGGTAACTAAGAAGTCAAATGGAATATTATGGAATTTAAAAACAGGGAGGTTATGTTGCAGCTTTGCAGGGTGCTGGTGAGGCCACATCTGGAGTACTCTTTACAGTTTGGTCTCCTTACTTGGGAAAAGGATGTACTGACATTGGAAGCGGTGTACAGGAGGTTCACTATGTTGATTGTGGAGTTGAGAGGTTTGGTTTATGAGGAGAGATTGAGTAGACTAGGATTATACTCACTGGAATTTAGAAGAAAGTGAAGGATCTTATAGAAACATATAGAATTATGAAGGGAATAGATAAGATAGGAGGTTGTTTCCACTGGTGGATGAAACTAAAACTAGGGGGCATAGCCTCAAAATAAGGTGGAGCATATTTAGGACTGCATTGAGGAGGAACTTCTTCACCCAAAGGGTTGTGAATCTGTGGAATTCCCTGCCCAGTGAAGCAATTGAAGCTAACACATTTAATGTTTTTAAGACAAAGATAGATAGGTTTTAGAAAGTTAAAGGAATGAAGGGTTATGGTGAGCTGGCGGGTAAATGGAGCTGAGTTCATGAAAGGATTAGCCATGATCTTATTGAATGGCAGAGGAGGCTCGATGGGCCAGATGGAGTGTAAAACCAGGGAGGTTATGTTGCAGCTATACAGGGTGCTGCTCCTGCTCCTCCTTCTTATTTTCACACGTCACCAAAGCTTCTAGATCCTTCCTTGAGGGTTGACACAATCATTAGAACGTAGCATTGGAAGATGTGTCCTTCAGTATGCTCCGAGGAAATGCCCAGCTTTCAATCAATTTTCCAAGGCAAGTGTCAAAAAGGCCATGGAAGTGCAGTAGAACAAAGGCTGAAGCAGCTACTAACACAGTGCACTTCCCTAAATTGACTGCTTACAAGGATTACCTTAAGCAATAAAGAGCCCATCTGGGATCCTGCCTGAGGGGTATATATGAAGTGATTGACAAACCAGAATCTGACAATATATACAATGAGACAAGGTGGTGAACACATTTAGAACTGTCAATTTCACAGGAAACACTAATGTCAACACAATGTCTGAAGTGTTTGCAAAACCTCACATGACTTATCCTCTGAAAACTGATGACCATTCCTATTGGCTAAGATTGATACAGGGATCAGAGCCAATGCAGTACTGTTAAGAAGACTAAAACTCATGTGCAGACAGGCATGAGAAACCATGAGGAAATCTATGAATATAAAACAGTCAGCGTTCAATGGTTCACCAATTTCACTTGCAGGATCAACAGAACTGCAGTGCAGGTCGAGTGTATTTGCCTGGATACCTCAGATGTTCTACACTGCAAACACGGCTAGGCCAGCCATTTCAGGTATACCAGAATGCCCTGACCTTGCATTATTTACAATCTGTGGAATCTGTCATACATCAGAGACACAACAGAAACTACAGCAGACTATTCAAGGTGCACTTGAAGAGTTGAATATGAAAGACTTGGAGTTGCCACAGTGTTGGACTGGGATGCACAAAGTTAAAAATCACACAACACCAGGGTATAGTCCAACAGGTTTATTTGGAAGCACTAGCTTTCGGAGCACTGCTCCTTCATCAGGAATTCACAACCTTTTGAATTAATGAAGCTAAAAGATGTGAGATGTGGACCAGTTGGAGTGGGCCCACAACCTGCAATCATTTACACATGATCAAAGGCATGGACATGGGACAGGGAGGTGAAACCAACAATGCTGGGGATCACAACAGGTCAGCCAACAGCCATGGAGAGAAAGCAAGTTAATGTTTCAAGTCTAGGTGGCTCTTTAAGATGTGAAGAGATGGCTGGAGCAGGAACACCAACAACCAACGGCCCAGCATGGCGGCAGCCAGTGGTCAGACCACCTTTTGCTGTGTATAGCTGTTATATCACTTTTTTTCTTCATTTCTCTATTCTGTAACTAAGAATTGTACCTAAGATGACACTGTAAGTAGCGACTTATAAACCTTTCACTGTACTCATTTGAGTACATGACAATAAAGCTAATCCAATTTAATTCAGTTACCTCAGTCCCTGGTGACTCTTGCAACATGACAGTCTGGTGGAGGAGGGGAGTGCTGGGAGGAGTTTGAAGGCTTCAGTGATGTCTACTTAAGTGCCCAATGCGCTGGAGATTGGGTGGCCTCTGCCTCTAAGAATAAGCCTGAGTGTCTTAGTGGTTTTGCAGGCAGTGTCTACCTCAGACATTTCTGCCCTTTAGGCTGTGCTTCAGACTCCCTCCTTTCACAGATCTGTATTCACACCCTCTATCATTTCATGTGTCTGCGATTTTTCTGCTCTATATTTTCTAGCTTTATGACTCTACCTCTTAGCTCCAGCAGTCTCTATTTCTGCTTCAATCTATCCAAACACAGGCTCCTTCAGTAACATCAATATCAAGCACTCTGTAGATTGGTCGTCCAGATGACATAGGAGCTGAAATAGGCTATTCGGCCGCAGAGTTGATAATCCCCATCTCCATATTCCTGCCTTTCTCCCATAAACCTTGATTCCTTTATTGTTTTGTGAGCTACCTCGTTACTTTTCTGAGGCTATTCATTTGTTTATAAGTCTATGCATTAGACTTATTTTCCCATGTTCTCATTTATTGTTTCCCACGTCCTAGGCTCCACCTGACTGTGTTTTCAGATCACAACAATGCTGCCCATCATTGGGAGATAAATGACTCAGTCATTGGAAACTCTGCAACCATTTTTCCCTCTTTCCGAGCAGGAGATATCTGGCCTACTCTTTCAATCTCCTGAGGGGATGTGACAGATTTAATGTTTTGCACAGAGCCCGTCTACCCCATGGTATTGTGTTCTCCTCACATGGAACTTACAGAGGGACTTTCCTATTGATCGCTCTCAGCGTGAAGTCCTGCTTTGTCTTCTGGTTCTATCTACCCAGTGTTAGAACAGACATAGTGGATCTTTCTGTTCTAATTGCCAGCATCTTCCAACCATAGGCTTTCCTGACTCTGTCCATAAGAGCCCTTTGTTAGATTCCAGCTCTAACTACATTAGAAATGACTGCATTGACAGAATCAATATCAATACAGATAAGTCAAGCTTCAGGTGTTAAATTTCACTCATTGATAGAGATGGTTTGGGAAAGATCAATATCCTTGCTGGTCTATTTGCTTAATATACAAATGGGAACAAACAGCTGTCAGATTATACAAAGACAAACCCACTAGTGGAAAACAAAGGGAAATGGCAAGAAGTGAGTATATTTGGCTGCATCTTGAACTGTAATGCACCGTGAACTGAATACAACTATACCAATGCATCTTGAGTTTGAGGTTAAGTTCAGTAATTCAATAGCCTATAACCTTCAACCAGCTACAGACTGTGCATCGTGCCACACTTCACACAGTCCTGGATACCATTGATTTCCTGCAGGCACGAGACAGTGATATTTCCTGCTACATAACGTGATATAACTCTTTGGACTTAACCTCAAAGACTGCCAACATTCTTCACCCTAAGTGACACCAAATTAGGGAAGTTGTGCATTGAAAGCAGCAGGCAGCTTCACAAGGAAGAAAAGCCCCTCAAGCAAAATCTGCAGCCTGCTGTACATTTCGAACGATAGCTGTAACTATAAGTAGATTTGAGATAGTAATTCAAACTCAGGAGTTCATGAGGATCATGAACTGCTAGGGCTTGGCTCTCTCAGTTTATGAAGTCAACTAAAACCTCAATTGGATTGCACCCTTTAATCCACTTACTGCTATTTATGATCTTTTCTGGAACAGATACAAACATTCACTTTGTTCTGAAATTACACTGTATAAATGTTTCCTTTCAAAACATAAAATATCATTTTTCTTTTAAAACCTAACTGATTAAATACTTACCATTCTGAATGTGTGCTTTGTTCAAGGCACTAAGTACACACAGGAACAACAGCATTGCTTTTTCTGTGGTTGGAAGATGGGGATGTGATTTGTCAACGTGATTGCCAAGACCTTGTGATCTCTGGGACTGGATTTAATGTCCTGAAGAGATCAGGAAAGTATTCTCCAGAATATTTTCTACCCTTAGTGGCCTTTTTTGAGTTGATTTTCTTTATGCTTGCTTAGGTTGTGTTAGTGCTGGGTGAGTGTTTAGTCCTAATGGTCCAAGCATCATGATGTGTCAGACTTGAAGGGCCATTACTTGAAGTATGAGGCCTTTTCCTGCACATGCATTTTGTTCATTTTTGTGTAGACAGTTACTGACACACCTTGTTGGAATTGTAAGGGAGGGTGACACCTGTCCTTTTGACTTTTTGTAAATCTCCTATACATTTTCTTGTTTCGGAGACTGATACACCTGCACAACAGCCTCAACAGGATTTCCACCATCAAGCAGTCCATTTGATCAGAGTCCAACTACTACCTTTAATATCCATGTCCTCCACCACTAGTGCACCATGGCTCCAGTGTGTACTAACTACAGGTAGCACTGCACCAACTCATCAAGTCTTCTTCAACAGTACTTCCCAAAGCTTCAACCTCCACCACAGTAGAGGCCAAGGACAGCAGGAATACCATCACCACCAAGGTGCTCTCCAAACTGAAGACGTACCGCCAATCATTTGTTGCTAGCTCAAACTTAGAATCCCTACAATGTGGAAACAAGCCCTTAGGCCCAACAAGTCCACACCGACCATCCGAAAAGTAACCCACCCCTACCCTATATTTACCCCTGACTAATAACCTACACTATGGGCAATTTAGCATGGCCAATTCACCTAGCCCGCACATCTTTGGATTGTGGGAGGAAACTGGAGTATCCTGAAAAAACCCATGCAAACATGAGGAGAATGTGCAAACTCCACACAGACAATTGCCTGAGGTTGGAATCAAACCTGGGTCCCTGGTGCTGTGAGGCAGCAGTGCTAACCACTGAGACACTGTGCCACCCAAACTTCTGGAACTCCCTACTGAACAGCAATGTGAGAGCACCTTCACCACGTAAATTGTAATGGTTCAAGAAGGTTCTTTCAACTTGGAACCTATCTCCTCTAACCTGCTGACTATCCAAATTTCCTGCCTGTCTAGCTCAGTGGGACAGTCTACACTTGGCTAATCTATTCCCTTTCCAAACTTAGCCAGAGTATCATCAGCAATGCTCTCACTGTTTGCTCCCTCATTATCTCCCGCAGCATCTTTCTGTCATCCCCTCCTCTTCCATATTGTCACCATCGAAAAGGGAATACAGTACCACCTAGTAGCCTGACAACAATGAGCAGGTACAGTGAGCAGTAAGGAAAGTAAATGATATGGTTTCTTATACTGAAAGGAGTTCTGGAGATTAAATGTGACAAAGACTTGTGATAATTATGTAAACTTTTGCTATGATTTTGAGTCTATTATCTTTGAGAGATGCTGGCTATGAGTTTCCCAATGTGTTTTATCTGATGCAGAAATGCTTCTGTTTTTGCCCTTAACACAAGAAACTGGACCTGGTGTTGAAGAATCCAGTCGACATTTATGACAAATAACTACTACATACAAACATTTCATTGTTCAGGCACTGGGAACCGTGCTAACATTAGGTTTATAACAAAGGTAACTGCTTTCAGTAGTTAAAAATAACACAACACCAGGTTATAGTCCAACAGGTTTATTTGGAAGCACTGGCTTCCGGAGCGCTCCCCCTTCAACAGGACAACCACCTGATGAAGGAGCAGTGCTCTAAAAGCTAGAGTGTCGAAATAAACCTGTTGGACTATAACCTGGTGTTGTGTGATTTTTAACTTTGTACACCCCAGTCCAACACAGACACCTCCAAATCATGGCTTTCAGTAGACTGTCGTACTTCATGTGATCCAAAGTAAGATGGAGTATGAGATCATTATATGCTTTGATCACATGCTGTGATGTTTTAATGAGTATGCCTTTTAAAGGTAGACTAATGTAGTGACTGTGAGACAAAACAACCGGTGTGCCACAAAAGTTCTCAAGGTTACTCCAAGGTTGAGTAGAATGGGTCTATATCCCCTGGACTTTAGAAGAATGAGAGGTGATGAATTTGAAATGCATAAAATTCTGAGGGAGGCTTACAGCATAGATGATGAGGAGCCATTTCTCCGAGCTGAAGACTTTAGAACTAGAGATGATGGTATGAAAATAGGGTTTTGGCCCTTTATTACTGAGATTAGGAGAAACTTGTTGAGTTGTTCTTAGGGTTAAAGGGATCAAAGGGTATGGTAGGAACAAGGCACTGAGATGGATGGTCAGCCATGATCATACTGAATGGCAGAACAGACTCAAAGAGCCAAATGACCTACTCCTGCTATGATTTCTATGTGTTATGTTTACTCAAAGGTTTGTCTTATGATCTTAGGAATTTTCTACCTTAGAAGGCTATGGATGTCCCATCATTCAGTACATTTTCAGACTCAGATCGAGAGATTCTTTAGTGCTGGAGATAAAGTGGAAACATGGAGCCAGGATCTTGTTAAATGCCAGACCTGGCTCTAGGAACCATGTATATAGCCTACTCCTGCTCTTACTTTTTAGGTTTTTATATTTCAGTTCTTGCTGCTACTTGACATTGGAATTTCCAAGAAGAACAACCAGTAGGCATGGACAGTAAGATTCCCAGATTAAAACTAGCATGCCATCATTCCCATTGCAAGTTTATTAAATAGTCAATTTAGTGAAACCTTTGAAATTAGCTCTTCAAGACCAAATGTGGTATCCAAGTTATAGGATCAAGATGACAGAAGCAGGCTTAATTTTAAATGTCATATGTTCTGCCCTTATCCACATACAAATTTTTGACTTATTATGTTAATAGATAAATGTGGAAAATTTGGATCTACAAAGCGCATCTATACTACAATATTAAAAGGACAAAGTTGTAAAACTGATGTAAGAGAGATAGCGTAATGATAATGTCACAGAAGCCATTTATTTTAATAAACGTGGACACCAGCTTGTGAATTTTGTCAATGCAGAAGTGAATCGAACAGACTGTAGACCTAACTGGCTATTAACCAGCAACACATGCACTCAACATGATTTCCTTCCCTGGAACTCTCAACCTTATAAAAACGTCACAACCTTTTAAGCATAGAGGTTGAATTGTACATATATTAGAACCAGATAAATTTGTGAAGGAAGTCTAGCAACTAGCAAATTATTTCTACATGCTGAAGAGAGTGCATGTCATTATCTGGTACGTGAGGATATATTCAACACAAAAACCATCGAACACAACCACCATCCTGTGTCCTGAAAATCAATCAAATCAAGGTCAAGTGCTGCATAATATGTGAACATGGATTGGATTCTTACACCTGGGAAAGCATCATGTAAACTGGCTGCCTATAAAAGTGTGTTTTTTAAATATCCTTTAAGAATGTTAATACAGGCAGCATATTCCCAACTGGTCACTATTTCTTCTGCCACTGCACTGGAGCCCGTCCAGATTCTAAGGACCATTACAAATGTTCAGGAATTACCGAAGAGCATTTATCCAAGTTCAGAGTTCTCAGGAGAGTTAATGATGCATCTTCTACCATAGGCAGGTGTGTGAATAACATGTCATATTGAAATAGTGTGCGCCCTTATATTGTAAAGGTAGACAACGGTTTATACAAAATCCCGAAATCCGAAAAGCTCCAAAATCCGAAGGTTTTTTTGTGAAGTTTTTATCTCACTAACAAGTTTGTTTGATGTGCAAATAATTAATCCAACTCCACACCCACTCGATGCGTGTCACTCAGATGTGACATGGGTGGGTGTGGCCTTGCACTTGCTGGCCTCAATTCTGTCTCAGGGCCCGTAGTACTCACAGTGAGTCTGCTGTTGGGTAAGATTTTTTTGAAAAATTTCACTGTCAAACTGTCACTTATTCCAAAATTCAAAAAAATTCTAAATTCTGAAAACCAGCTGGTCCCAAGCATTTTGGATAAAGGATTGTATAACCTGTACATTGTTACTGATGGTTCAGTTGGTTTAAAAAAACTTGTCAACACTAGTTTGACAAGGATGTTTATTTTTCCACTTTCTGACTTCCAGGGAATTACAATAAGAGTGGACATCAGATTCAGCAGCCAAATAAAGTACACAGGCCCGTTTTTCCCCTCTGGCCAGTAGTAATACACAGGATTATTTCTTACATGTAAGTCATAAATCAGTTCATTGTGTCTGTGGGATTTTATTACAGAAGTGGCCCTTGACACTGAACATGAGAGAATAATCTTGGTAAATCCCAAAAGTGCAATGGTGGCATTGGTGTTCAATACATGAAGGAGACAATGACCCAGATATTTCCATGGTCAACATGCTGTTCGAACAGCATGGATTGGAGTTGCACGTCAGGGACATATGAAATTCCCAATGCAGCTAACTTTGTGGGAACTGTCCAAGACATAGTACCTTGAAAGTGGAGTTGCAGGTAGCTAGGATAGCGAAGAAGGTGTTTGGTATGCTTTCCTTTATTGGTCACAGCATCAAGTATAAGAGCTGGGAGGTCATGTTGTAGCTGTACAGGACATTGGTTAGGCCACTTTTGGAACATTGAGTGCAGTTCTGGTCTCTCTGCTATCGGAGGATGTTGTGAAACTTGAAATGGTTCAGAAAATATTTACAAGAATGTTGCCAGGGTTGGAGGGTTTGAGCAATCGGAAAACGCTGAATAGGCTGGGGCTATTTTCCCTGGAGCATCGGAGGCTGAGGGGTGACTTCATAAAGGTTTATAAAATCATGAGGAGCATGGATAGGATAAATAGACAAAGTATTTTCCCTGGGCTGGGGGAGTCCAGAACTACAGGGCATAAGTTTAGGGTGAGAGGGGCAAGATTTAATAGGGACCTCAGGGACAATTTTTTCATGCAGAGGGTGGTGCATGTATGGAATGAGCTGCCAGAGGAAGTGGTATATGGGCCAAGTTCTGGCAAATGGGACTAGATTGGGTTCGGATATCTGGTTGGCATGGACAAGTTGGACTGAAGGGTCTGTTTCCATGCTGTACATCTCTATGACTCTGAATTGACTTTTCCAAAGGACAATTCCCTTGCCTCTGGAATCTCCAAAAAATGTGCATTTTCCAGCTCACTTCAGCTTAACCCGTACTCAGGAAAATTAGAGGAGTAAAATCCTGGTTAACATATAAACATGTGAGTCAGGACCAGACGAGGTCTTTCAGCCCTTCAAGCCTGCCCCACTATAGACAATAGACAATAGGTGCTGGAGTAGGCCATTCTGCCCTTCGAGCCTGCACCACCATTCAATATGATCATGGCTGGTCATCCTCAATCAGTATCCTGTTCCTGCCTTATCTCCATAACCCTTGATTCCACTATCCTTGAGAGCTCTATCCAACTCTTTCTTAAATGAATCCAGAGACTGGGCCTCCACTGCCCTCTGGGGCTGAGCATTCCACACAGCCACCACTCTCTGGGTGAAGAAGTTTCTCCTCATCTCTGTCCTAAATGGTCTACCCCGTATTTTTAAGCTGTGTCCTCTGGTTTGGCACTCACCCATCAGCGGAAACATGTTTCCTGCCTCCAGAGTATCCAATCCTTTAATAATCTTATATGTCTCAATCAGATCCCCTCTCAGTCTTCTAAACTCAAGGGTATACAAGCCCAGTCGCTCCAGTATTTCAGCGTAAGGTAGTCCCGCCATTCCAGGAATTGACCTTGTGAACCTACGCTACACTCCCTCAAAAGCCAGAATGTCTTTCCTCAAATTTGGAGACCAGAACTGCACACAGTACTCCAGGTGTGGTACCACCAGGGCCCTCTTTGCTTCTATACTCAATCCTTCCCGTTCTGATAACCTTTCAAACCCACGCTTACTAAGAATTATCTACTGCAGCCTTCAAAATAATCAAAGACTCTGTCTCAACCAGATTTTCAGGAAGGCGAAAGTGAGGACTGCAGATGCTGGAGATTAGAGTCGAGAGTGTGATACTAGAAAAGCACAGCAGGTTAGGCAGCATCGGAGGAGCAGGAAAATCGACGTTTTGTGCAAAAGCACACCATCAGGAATTTTCAGGAAGACAGTCCCAAAGACCCACCATCCTCTGAGAGAAAAATGGAACACTGCCCTTCATTGCCAGAGGGATGGAGTTTAAAAATCGGAGCTTATGCTGCAGCTGTATAGGATGCTAGTGAGGCCATATCTGAAGTACTGTGTACAATTTTGGTCTCCTTACTTGAGAAAGGATATAATGGCATTGGAGGGTGTACAGAGGAGGTTGATTCCGGAGCTGAAGGGGTTGGCTTATCAGAAGAGATTGAGTAGGTTGGGATTATACTCATTGGAATTTAGAAGAGTAAGGATGAATCTTATAGAAACATGTAACATTATGAAGGGAATAGATAAGATAGAAGCAGGGAGGTTGTTTCTACTGGTGGGTGAAACGAGAACTGGGCGACATAGCCTCAAAGTAAGGGGGAGCAGATTTAGGACTGAGTTGAGGAGGAACTTCTTCACCCTAAGGGTTGTGAACCTGTGGAATTCTCTGCCCAGTGAAGCAGTTGAGGCTACCTCGTTGCATGTTTTAAGGCAAAGAGAAATACATTTTTGAACAGTAAAAGAATTAAGGGAAATGGTAAGTGGGCCGTTAGGTAGAGCTAAGTCCATGAAAAGATCAGCCATGATCTTATTGAATGATGGAGCAGGCTCAATGGGCTAGATGGCCGACTCCTGCTCCTATTTCTTATGTTCACTTAATCTGTGCTTTAAATGGGTGGTGCATGATTTTTAAACAGTGACCTCTGGTTCTAGATTCTCCCATTACAGGCAATATCCTGTCCACACCTACACTTTTGAAGACAGTTCAGAATTTAAGCTGAGTTGAAACTTTATTGCTGGAACAGCACAGCAGGTCAGGCAGCATCCAGGGAACAGGAGATTCGACGTTTCGGGCACAGGCCCTTCTTCAGGAATGAGCAGAGAGTGTTCAGCAGGAGAAGATAAAAGGTAGGGAGGAGGGACTTGGAGGAGGGGAGTTGGAAATGTGATAGGTGGAAAGAGGTCAAGGTGAGGGTGATAGGTCGGAGTAGGGTGGAGGCGGAGAGGTCAAGAAGAAGACTGCAGGTCAGGAAGGCGGTGCCGGGCTGGAAGGATCCGGCTGAGACAAGGTGGGGGGAGGGGGGATGAAGAAACTGGTGAAGTCCAAGTTCATCCCCTGCGGTTGGAGGGTTCCCAGTCGGAAGATAAGACGCTCCTCCTCCGACCGTCGGGTTGTTGTGGTTTGGCGGTGGATGAGTCCAATGACCTGCATATCCTCGGTGGAGTGGGAGGGGGAGTTGAAATGCTGTGCCACAGGTTGGTTGGGTTGGTTCGTCCGGGTGGCCCAGAGGTGCTCCCTGAATCGCTCCGCAAGTAGGCGGCCTGTCTCCCCAATATAGAGGAGGCCACACCGGCTGCAGCGGATGCAGTAGATGATGTGGGTGGAGGTGCAGGTGAATCTGTGGCGGATATGGAAGTTTCCCTTGGGGCCTTGGAGAGAAGTGAGGGGGGAGGTGTGGGCGCAAGTGTTGCACCTCCTGCGGTTGCAAGGGAAGGTGCCGGGAGTGGTGGTTGGGTCGGTGGGGGGTGTGGATCTGACAAGGGAGTCGCGGAGGGGGTGGTCTCTACGGAAAGCTGATAGGGGAGGGGAGGGAAATATATCCTTGGTGCTGGGGTCCGTTTGGAGGTGGCGGAAGTGACGGCGGATGATGCGCTGTACATGGAGATTGGTGGGGTGGTAGGTGAGGACCAGTGGGGTTCTGTCCTGGTGGCAGACGCCGCCGACGATGACGTCACTTCCGCCCCCACCGACCTCGCAACCTTCATGATCGCGGCCCAAACAACCGCCTCCGGAATCGCCGCACAGACAACCTGCTCTGCGATCGTCATGAAGACAATCACCAACAGATTGGCGACCCCCGCGGCTACGGGGAAGAACTCTGTCTGCGTGGTCGCCGCAGCTACTTCCGCCCCCAGTGACGTCAGCAATCTACGTTTGGACCACATCGCCGCATGTGTCTCCGCCCCCCCGCCGCGTTCCGTCACCACGCCTGACCCCGCCCCCCCGCCGCGTTCCGCCACCACGCCTAACTCCGCCCCCCGGCCGAGTTCCGTCACCGCGCCTAACCCCGCCCCCAAGCCGCGTTCCGCCACCACGCCTAACTCCGCCCCCCGGCCGAGTTCCGTCACCGCGCCTAACCCCGCCCCCACGCCGCGTTCCGTCACCGCGCCTAACTCCGCCCCCCGGCCGAGTTCCGTCACCGCGACTAACCCCGCCCCCCCGCCGGTCTCTATCACCATGTCCAACTCCGCCCCCAAGCCGACCTCTGTCCCCGCCCCCAGGCCTAACCCCGCCCCCACATCCAGCTCCAGCCCCACACCAGGTCCTAGCTCCCAGCCCTGCCGTGTGTTCACCATCCCTCCAGACTTGCCCCTCTCTGAGGATGAAAGATCAGTCCTCAGGAGGGGTCTCACCTTCGTTCCCACACGTTCTCGGGTCAATGAATTCAATACACGGAGTGACACCGAACAATTCTTCCGCCGTCTTCGCCTCCGTGCCTTCTTCTTCAACCAAGACTCTCGCCCACCCTCTGACGACCCCTTCTCCCACCTCCAACACACCCCGTCCACCTGGACACCCCGTGCTGGCCTCCTACCTGCCCTCGACCTCTTCATAGCAAACTGCCGCCGCGATATTAACCGCTACCTGAACTCCCACACTCCCCCCACCCACTCCAACCTCTCACCCTCGGAACGCGCAGCCCTCCACTCCCTCCGTTCCAACCCCAACCTCACCATCAAACCAGCTGACAAGGGAGGCGCAGTAGTAGTTTGGCGCACTGACCTTTACACCGCTGAGGCCAAACGCCAGCTCGCAGATACCTCCTCCTACCGTCCCCTTGACCATGACCCCACCCCCCACCACCAAACCATCATCTCCCAGACCGTCCATAACCTCATCACCTCAGGGGACCTCCCATCCACCGCCTCCAACCTCATAGTCCCACAACCCCGAACCGCCCGTTTCTACCTCCTGCCCAAAATCCACAAACCTGACTGCCCCGGACGACCCATCGTCTCAGCCTGCTCCTGCCCAACCGAACTCATCTCGGCATACCTCGACACGGTCCTGTCCCCATTAGTCCAAGAACTCCCCACCTACGTTCGTGACACCACCCACGCCCTCCACCTCCTCCAGGATTTCCGCTTCCCCGGTCCCCAACGCCTCATCTTCACCATGGACATCCAGTCCCTGTACACCTCCATCCCCCATCACGAAGGACTCAAAGCACTCCGCTTCTTCCTTTCCCGCCGTACCACCCAGTACCCTTCCACCGACACCCTCCTTCGACTGACCGAACTGGTCCTCACCCTGAACAACTTTTCTTTCCAATCCTCCCACTTTCTCCAAACAAAAGGAGTAGCCATGGGCACCCGCATGGGCCCCAGCTATGCCTGCCTCTTTGTAGGGTATGTGGAACAATCCATCTTCCGCAACTACACTGGCCCCACCCCCCATCTTTTTCTTCGCTACATTGATGACTGTATCGGCGCTACCTCGTGCTCCCACGAGGAGGTTGAACAGTTCATCCACTACACCAACACCTTCCACCCCGACCTCAAATTCACCTGGACAGTCTCGGACTCCTCCCTCCCCTTCCTAGACCTTTCTGTTTCTATCTCAGGCGACCGAATCAACACGGACATCTACTACAAACCTACCGACTCCCACAGCTACCTGGACTACACCTCCTCCCATCCTGCCCCCTGTAAAAACGCCATCCCATTCTCCCAATTCCTTCGTCTCCGCCGCATCTGCTCCCAGGAGGACCAGTTCAAAATACGTACAACACAGATGGCCTCCTTCTTCAAGGACCGCAATTTCCCCCCCGACGTGGTCGACGGTGCCCTCCACCGCATCTCCTCCACTTCCCGCTCCTCCGCCCTTGAGCCCCGCCCCTCCAACCGCCACCAGGACAGAACCCCACTGGTCCTCACCTACCACCCCACCAATCTCCATGTACAGCGCATCATCCGCCGTCACTTCCGCCACCTCCAAACAGACCCCAGCACCAAGGATATATTTCCCTCCCCTCCCCTATCAGCTTTCCGTAGAGACCACCCCCTCCGCGACTCCCTTGTCAGATCCACACCCCCCACCGACCCAACCACCACTCCCGGCACCTTCCCTTGCAACCGCAGGAGGTGCAACACTTGCGCCCACACCTCCCCCCTCACTTCTCTCCAAGGCCCCAAGGGAAACTTCCATATCCGCCACAGATTCACCTGCACCTCCACCCACATCATCTACTGCATCCGCTGCAGCCGGTGTGGCCTCCTCTATATTGGGGAGACAGGCCGCCTACTTGCGGAGCGATTCAGGGAGCACCTCTGGGCCACCCGGACGAACCAACCCAACCAACCTGTGGCACAGCATTTCAACTCCCCCTCCCACTCCACCGAGGATATGCAGGTCATTGGACTCATCCACCGCCAAACCACAACAACCCGACGGTCGGAGGAGGAGCGTCTTATCTTCCGACTGGGAACCCTCCAACCGCAGGGGATGAACTTGGACTTCACCAGTTTCTTCATCCCCCCTCCCCCCACCTTGTCTCAGCCGGATCCTTCCAGCCCGGCACCGCCTTCCTGACCTGCAGTCTTCTTCTTGACCTCTCCGCCTCCACCCTACTCCGACCTATCACCCTCACCTTGACCTCTTTCCACCTATCACATTTCCAACTCCCCTCCTCCAAGTCCCTCCTCCCTACCTTTTATCTTCTCCTGCTGAACACTCTCTGCTCATTCCTGAAGAAGGGCCTGTGCCCGAAACGTCGAATCTCCTGTTCCCTGGATGCTGCCTGACCTGCTGTGCTGTTCCAGCAATAAAGTTTCAACTTTGATCTCCAGCATCTGCAGACTCACTTTCTCCTCGTAGAATTTAAGCTGACTCACCACTAACTGCCCAGTCATACCTTCTATGACACCCTCAGATGCCGACATACCCCGCTGCGCGGCCCCAAGCTGAGTACCCCCAAATCCTGCTGAAGCCAACACAACTACCCCCTTGCCCATACTCCCCACCAGCCCAACCTGGCCCCCTCCAACCCTGCTAAAGCTGACAGGCTCCAGCACTCACACTGGCCTAGCTTGGACTGACCCAGCTACAGGCAACACCTCCCCATCCCTGCCAAATTCAGCCTGAATTGACCTACCCTAAGGACACAATCATTTCCCTGGTCCCTACCCTCTTAAGCACCTGGCACTGAACTCCTTTACCCCCTTACTGCCCTCATTTACCTTTTCTCGGTCGGTGTCAATGCTTTGGAGGTTTTAATGTATGAAATACAGCAGTAAGTGTTTAATCAAAGGGATTTGTCTTAGTCTGCAAAACAGTACCTTCATTGAGTAGATTTCTCCGTTCTCTTCAACAGATACATTTGGGACAGTACAGACTTGGAACCTCGGTCAGAGAAATCTCAGACAGGTATGAATTAAAGTGGATTACTGTGAATTGGAATATCTCGGCCCCTCTGTCACAGTTAATCAGTCAGATTCACCTCCTCAATAACCAAGTTGTGAAATCTTGAGTCAAATGTGTTTCTGTGAGAAATTCATAAGGCATTTTGTGCAACAAGTGGAGTCCAAGAAGGCATAGGAAAGCATCGAGTGACCTTTATCCATGAAGTTTCATTGTTCCAAGTACCATGCACATCATGTTCCATTGGTGACTATTCCATACTTCTTGCATCTCTAAAGAAGTAATAATTGATCCTTACATTACAATTCATCAAGCCTTTTCAGATAAAAATCACGTAAAACGGTAAAGTACAGACATTACCAAACCTCCTACACTATTCATCTCTGACAGGTTACTTTACTTAGCCTGACAGTTTCATGGTCTCTTGAGTTCAGGAACCATCATGTTTTGTACAGCATTCAATTATCTTTATTTTCACTCAGCCGTAAAACCCTTGAAGTGGATTCAACCAGCTCATTTTCATGGATTTTAATTGGTGGCATTAACTCTTCACTCGAACCTAGGAGCTAGGAATTGAACTAACATGGACCTTGTCTTCATTTTTAAATATTTTCCTTATTTTTTCCAAGCCTCTGTTATTAAGATAAGTGCTGTGGTATAGCAAATTAAGCTATTCCTTTTTGTAAAAAATACAAGTGACAATAATGACTATTCTATTCTAATTGCTCCAGAAAAGAGGCTGCCCAATTATTCAGAGCCATGTCCCCTCTAATTCTATCTCATGGTCCTCTCACCATGGTATTACAAACAAGGACTGCATCACCTAAAGAAAACATGTCACAATCAACCACGTGGCTTTTGCTAAAGGTTCCATGAATGAGATGATGCTGAGTGATATTACATTGTTCATGTTACACATTTCTCTAATCCTACCTTCCAATGAGGAAACATGGATGCACGGGGCATGACTGAATTTCTGCAGGAAGACTTCATGGAAAAAGGTACTGCCAAATCAATACTGAAAGTGGAAGATTTGAGACAGTGGATGAGCTGAACGTGAACACAGAGAAGGGGTATCAGATAGGCTGGCTGTACCTAAAGTTGATAAGCCACCAAGAAGTGATGAGATGTATCCAACAATATCATGGGAAATAAGGGTGAAAATCGAGGAGACACTGGACATAATCTTACAAACAGTAACAGGGACACTGGTGAATTGGAAATGTTACACCTTGTTCAGGAAAGGGTTCCCACAAAGTTGGTGGTCGTTTTTTGAGCAAATCTCTCATGAGAGATACCTTGTCCACAAAATTGCGAGAGGGAAATAAAGTCCGAGGCAATATCACAGATTCTCTTTATCTTATGAGGTTGGCATTTAACATACCTAAGCTTACCTGGATCGAGACTGACTCCATGATGGGATTAAAAGGATCCTAAACTGTCTATCCAGTTAATGTTGATCTACTACTCCATGCTGTTGAATAGGTAAAAACAGAGGTAAAAAGGTAAAAAGAGGTAAAACTGCTGTGCTCTTCCAGCACCACTAATCCAGAATCCATGCTGTTGAATACCAATTCTTGTTGTCCCACTGTTGTCATCAGTAAGTGAAGGCTTGTTCGTGCTCTGCCATTGTCTTACACATGACTGCAATATCATCAGGTCCATGCTCAATAATCCGATCCAAGTGCTGCTGGAGTAGGTCTTGACCAACTGAGAACCCAAATGGTAACCAATGGAAACAATACAAATGCCAACTGAAATATTGTGAGCTCTGGGGATTCTTCTGCTAAATATCCATGCATTGTATCTCCATAACAGCCTTCCCCTCTTCTCATTTTCAATTAAATTCTTCTATCTTTTATTTTTAATTACTTTCTTCACTTTGGTATGACAGTAACCAAATGGCCAGTTACATTCCTGTCTTATATTAGACTTCTGAATCCACTCAGCAGCTTGCTGGTGAAATCTCACTATTCTCTAAACTCCGAGATCTAGGGCTCAGCTCCCCCATATGTAACTGGATCCTCGACTTCCTGACCTATAGACCACCAGCAGTAAGATTAGGTGACAACACCTCTCCACCACAATCCTCAATATCAGTATCCTGCAAGGCTGCGTAGTCAGCCCTCTCTTTATACACTCATGACTGTATGGCCAAATTCCTCCCAACTCCATTTATAAGTTTGCTTTTGATACCACCATTGTAGGTCAGATCTCAAACAATGGCGAGACAGAGTACAGAGTGCTTCAGGGCATGGTGTAAAGGTAACAATCTCTCCATCAGCATCAGCAAGCAGATTGGAGGGCATGTCTCTGTCTGTATCAATGGTACGGAGGTGGAGATGGTCGAAAGCGTCAAGTTCCTGGCAGTTTTGACCACCCCCAATCTGTCCTGGTCCACTCATGTCCACATGACGGTAGAGAAACCACAACGCTGCCTCTACTTCCTCAGGAGGCTAAGGAAATTTGGCGTATCCATAAGGATTTTTGAACAGACCTCTCAAACGTTAAAGGTGATCTCTCTCTCTCTCTCTGTGCACCTTCTCAGTGGCTGTAACACTGTATTCTGTGCTTCGTTTTGCTACCATGATGCATTTTGTATGGGATGATCTGCCTGTATAGCACACAAAACAACACTTTTCACTGTGTCTCAGTACATGTGACAACAATAAATCAAACTCAAACCTCATTTCAAAATAGTCTGGACACATTATTCCTTACGTGAAACCTTCTTTGCCATGTAAACTTTAACTCTCCCCTCTATTATCTTGTCTGGTTATTTCTTTATCTTCATCCCTCCTAGGTGGCTCACCAATTCTCTGTAGGCCTTTATTCCCACTTTCCCTGGTCCATTCAACTTAATTTGGATACCAATAACCCAAGGCAGTTCTAAAGACAAAATATGCCCAATGGTCTTTATTAAAGGAAAGTATGCTGCAAAAGCTACTGTAAAAATCTTATCCATACAATTTTTACAACAGGAAGTCAACCCATTTATGTGGACATGCCTGAAGATCAGACCAGAACAGGTGACCAGCCTGATCCATCTCAGATTAAACAACACTCTTTCTGAACGAGTTAATTGTGCTGTTACGCAAGGATATTTTATTCTTACATACTCTTTCCATACGAAGAACCTAACAGCTAAATCCAGTCACCAACATATGATCAATGTGACCACTGGCAAACGGCCCAGATGTGTCATGTTTTCCACGTTGTTTTGAATAATGAACTCATTTGGACTTGCTTGAATCTCCTTGGAAAGTTGCTTATCTCTTGTTTTTAACCAACTTTGACCTCAGCTACTGCTTGCCATTGCTTGATGTCATCCAGTCAACTGTATGATATTTACAGAGTGTAATTCTATAACCATCACAAATTCAGCTGATAAATAGTCCACATTGTTACATCTGATTCACTGTCTGTTTTTAAACAAGTCTTCAGCTTTTCCAGAGTTCCTGTGACAGATCATTACTGCTGAGTTACAATAGTCAATTTAAAAGGCCCCTCCCTCACAGAGTGCTTACCCTGCCCCCGCCTGAAGTAATGCCAACCAGCTTTAGCTTTGTTCCACACTTGTTAGAAATATCAGAATGATAGCTCTAAGCCATTGGTTGCTGTTTGTGAAGTGAGTCTCATACTCAGCTCCTTGCCCACAGTGAACCCCCACATGTCTACATCCACTTTTCAGTCACCCTGCCATTAACCCCATCAGCATTGAACTTGCCCACCAACCTGTCTACCTAACTATCCATCTCCCCTCATGACCCTGAGCTCCAAGTATGTCGAATTGACATCAAATCCCTACAATGTGGAAGCAAGTCATTCAACCCATCAAATCCACACCAACCCTCTGAAGAGCATCCCACCCATATCCAGCCCTCCTATCCAATCTTGTAACCCTACATTTCCAATGGTTAACCCACCTAGCCTGCACATCCCTGGACAATCCACCATGGCCAATCCACCTAAAATCACTGCTTAAAATAAAAACTGCTGAAAACCACAAGAGGTCAGGCAACATCCATGGAGAGAGAGCAAGCTAACATTTCAAGTCTAAATGGCCGTCAGTCCACACTATCTGCAGCCTTTTCCCTCCCACCCAGCACTCCACCACATTCCTGCCCATCCCCCCACTGTTGAATAAATGCTGCCCGCTCCACACTTCATATCAGCTCTGATGAAGAATCTAGATGCAAAACATTAGTTTGCTCTCTTTCTATGGATGTTGCCTGACCTGTTGTGATTCACACAGAGAGTCACCCAAGGTTGGAAGTGAACCAAGGTCCCTGGTGCTATGTGGTATCAGTGCTAACCACTGAGCCACCATGTCACCCTATGCCATTTGTCAATATCATTCCATCCAAGCCAAGTGTTACAGACTGGCAATTATCCTCCTCCAATGCATTAGTCCTGTCCCTTCCATTCTATTGTTTTAACCCCTCACATTCGGAGTCATAAACTAATAGAGTCACACAGAATGGAAACAGACCCTTCAGTCCAACTAGTCCTTGTCAACCATGTTCCCTGAACTAGTCCCCTGATTGTATTTGGCCCATATCCCTCCAAACCTTTCCTATTCATGCACTTATCCAAATGTCTTTTAAACATTGTAACTGTACTTCCACCTACTACATCATCTGGCAATTCATTCCACACACAAACCACTGTGTAAAAAGGTTATCCCTCACACTGAATTAGAACTGCACACTGTACTCCAGAAGAGGCCTCACCAACTCAACATAACGTCCCAACTCCTATACCCAAAGGTCTGAGCAATGAAGGCAAGCTAAATGCCTTCTTAACCATCCTGTGACACAATTTTCAAAGAATTATATACCTGAAGCCCTAGATCTCTCTGTTCTACAACACTACCCAGGGCCTACCAATAACTATCAATCCTGCTTTTGTTGTGTTACCAAAATGCAATACATTTATCCAAATTGAACTCCGAGTGCCACTCCTCAGCCCATTGACCCTATTGATTAAGATCTGTTTGTAATCTTAGATATCCTGCTTCACTGTCCACTACACCACCATTTTTGATGTCATCTGCAAACTTACTAACCATGCCTCCTATATTTACATCCAAATCATTTATATAAATGACCAACAAAAGTGGACCTGTGGAACACCACTGGTCATAGGCCTCTAGTCCAAAATACAGCCCTCCACGACCATCCTCTGTCTCCTACCACCAAGCCAATGTCGTCTCCAATTGTCAAGCTCATTCTGAATCCCATGTGATCTAACTTTACTAATTAGTCTATCATGCAGAACTTTGTCAAAGACTTTACTCAAGTCCGTGTAAACAACGTCTACTGTTCTGCCCTCATTAATTATTTTGGTTACTTCCTCAAGAGGGCTTTTGCCCGAAACATTGATTTCAAAGCTCCTTGGATGCTGCCTGAACTGCTGTGCTCTTCCAGCACCACTAATCCAGAATACTTCCTCAAGAAGTTTAATCCAAGTTTGTGAGACACAGTTTCCCTCACACAAAACCATGCTGACAATCCCTAATCAGTCCTTCCCGCTCCAAATACATGTAAATCCTATCTTTCAGAATCACCTCCAACAACTGATCCACCACCGATATCAGGCTCACAGGTCTATAGTTCCCAGTATCCCTTCTGCATCCCAGCATGTGACTTGCAATCACTGTAATTGAGATCCCCAGCTTCCTTCTGATAACCCCACTGCCATGTCTTTTAGTGAAACAGCCCCTCAGGATTGACTGTGGCCCAAACCCTTAACCAACTTGAGGTTAGGCAGCCTCTGACCACTGTAGAGCACCCCACCACCTTCCTGTTACCTCCCCACAACCCAGACCAGTTATGTTGGACCCACAAGGACAACCATGCCCCACTCTCCAAACTGTACAGCTACTAATCCCCGGCCCTGACTACTCCAAGTAGTCATATGAAAGAATTCACCTCTTGACCTTCAGCCAATGATATTTAATCTAAGATGTGTTTATTGAGCTAGTCAACTGAGAAAATGGTTTTCCTCATTTTCCTCTATCAAATCCTCTCATCATCTTGTAAACCTCTATGAGTTCACCTTTTTTTCCCTCGGTACCAAGGAGAACAGATTGAACCTTTTCAAGCTCTACCTCACCTCTAGTAACATGAGGGTAGACCTTCTTTGTACCCTTTCAAAGGCTCTTCCATTAATTCTTGACCAGGCATGCCTATAGTACTCTGAGGCTTAACCAGCAGAAGGTACGTCCAAGTCGAGGGAGAAAGCACCGATGTGGGATCTGGACCAATAAGCGGCAGGTCAGGGTAACCCTGAGTAGTTGATGACAACGGGAACATCCTCCAACCACCCTCGAGCTTCACAATTGGAGGAAGCAGAGGCTACCTGACATATGCAGGGCAGCCGAAAGTGTGCCGAACCTGCGGGAAATCGGGACACATGGCGGCTGATTGAAAGGTAACCATCTGCAGGAACTGCAAGCAGGAGGGTCATCTGACCAAGGACTGTCAGGAAGCAAAGAGCTGCAACCTGTGTGGAGAGGCGGGCCACATGGACATGACCTGCCCAAGACGGGGCGGGGGGGGGGCACTTACACACAGATGGCTGGAGGTGGTAATGTGAGCCGTGGACCCCCAAAGACTAGCAAGGTGCCCCCAGACAGCAGGGAAACTGAGTCTGGTGGCACCCAGAAGGAAGAACAGGCTGGAGTGGAGGAGGCGGCAGCCAGCGGAGAGACACAGCAGCTGATCCTAGCTCTAGCTGGGCAGATGGAAGCAATGGAGGAGGAGGTAATTGAGGAGGCAGAGGAATGGATATCTGTTACAAACAGGAAAAGAAAATCCTGCCAAGTCCCCAAAGCCTCCCAGCGAAGGGGGAAACGACAGCTGCACGAGGAAGGTACGGTCAGCTCTTCGGATGGTGAAGACGGGCGCAAGGAGGGTCATCACCAGAAGAAGAGACAGAGCGCCGTAGGTGAAGAGGAGAGCATTTCCTCCCAACCAGGAAACAACGGACCCACTGAAGTCCCCCCACCACCCAGTGAGAACCAGGGGGTACCCACTGCCCCACAGCTACAGCTACAGGTAACTGAGAGCCGTGATCCTCTGACAGTCTGATTGTCAGACACAGAACTGGACGGTGCGGACCCTTGCCTCAGCTCAATGACACCAGAGTGGGTAAATAGCCCCAGTGAGGAGCTGGACAGGAACCTCAGCCCAGCGAGGGTCCAGCAGTTCACGCTCACCATAGGGATGCAGACAGCCACCCCAGAGACAGGACAGTCAAATGGACAATGGTAACCCCATAAACTGGGGGTTAAAGAAGGTTCCTTTGCTATCATATAACAGGGAGCCCACTCAGTAGTTAGATTCCGCTGAAGCCTCGGCTAAATACCAAGAGACTGGATGGTTAATAGACAGAACAGTAAATATGATTAACTCAATCTGTTCTCTGTAATGTTAAGACATGCAATGTATATACATGAATGGCATGACCAATTGTACAGGTACCAAAGATTTATTTACATGAATAAAGTATATTTTGAAATAAAAAAAAGCAGTTTACAAAATTCTAGCACAGGTTCTTCAAATTTATACTCTCTTACTCTATTTAAAAAGCCACATAACTCAAATAACTTTTAAACAATCTTAGCAACTTGCTGTTGTGCCTTTTAGAGTTTGTGTAAATAGACACAAAGCTTTCTCTATTCATCGCAAATTGTCAAAACTGTGCCAGTTGCAATATGCTACCTTCCCATATTATTTTTTCCCAGTCCATCACTTCAGACATCTCAACATTGAACATTATCTGTGATGCTTCAGCTCATTTCACCTTCCTGGCTTGAACATTCTGAGTTGAAAAATGTGATGCTGGAAAAACACAGCAGGCCAGGCAGCATCCGAGGAGCAGGAGAATCAATGTTTTGGGCATAAGCCCTTCTTCAGGTCTATGCAGGTCATTCTGAGGTCTATTGCTATCCTTGTGATGCTCTCCTACTCTGTCAGGTTTCCTCTGGGTGCTCCGGTTTCCTCCCACAGTCCAAAGATGTGCAGGTTAGGTGAATTGGCTATGCTAAATTGCCCGTAGTGTTAGGTGAAGGGGTAAATGTCAGGGAATGGGTCTGAGTGGGTTGCTCTTCGGAGGGTCGGTGTGGACTTGTTGGGCCGAAGGGCCTGTTTCCACACTGTAAGTAATGTAATCCAAACTTGGACAGGCGAGGAGAGTGGGCAAAGAAGTAGCAGATGGAATACAATGTGGGAAATTGTGAGGTCATGCACATTGCCAGGAAGTGCAGAGGCATAGTCTACTTTCTAAACAGGGAAAGGTTTTGAAAATCTGAATCACAAAGGGACATGGGAGTCCCATTTCAGGATTCCCTTCAGGTTAACATGTAGGTTCGGTTGGTAGTTGGGAAGGCAAATGCAATGTAAGCATACATTTCAAGTGGGCGAGCATGCAAGAGCAGGGATGTACTGCTGAGGCTGTGTAAGGCTCTGGTCAGACCACTTTTGGAATATTGTGAGTAGATTTAGGCACCGTATCTAAGGGAAAGATGTGCTGGCAATGGAGGGAGTCCTGAGGAAGTTTATAAGAATGATCCCAGGGATTCTTGCACAATATTATCCCAGAGGGAAGGTGGGTCTGGGACATAGTTTGGGGCACGACAGAGTAACTTAACATTTTGTCTGTGCTACACTGATCAGAGAGTTTTGAAGGTTGGCGCTGGTATTGTCTTGTTCCCACATTTTGGAACCTGCCCACCTCAGAACTTCTCTTCCCAAAGCACATTCTGAAGCTCTGTCTTTAATGATCTTCTCGAATTTCTCTGGGTGCTATCACAGCCCCTGGGGTTTTTATAGAACATAGAAAAGTACAGCACAGAATAGGCCCTTTGGCCCACGCTGTTGTGCTTTATCTTTATTTCCACTGTTTTGGGTCCTTACATCACGTGCCTTCCTTGCACTGGAGGGGCTTTAGAATTCCAATAAGATTTTTCATCATTAACTTCTATCCACTGGATAAGTATTGGCAACAATTTCGTTAATAAAATCCTCATAAATGTGTTTCAAGCAGAGATTAACCATCTGACCTCAATCACATTTACACACTTCAACTCAACCATCTCTGATTTCCTCAGAATCCCTTAGATCCTTGACAATTTTGTAAAGTACTCTGAGACATCTCTTGTTCTGTGCACAGCAAGGGATGTGGCATAGACAGTAGTTAATCTGGTTCGTCTATTAATCAGAAGGCCACATACAAAGAATGTCACATTAATCATTATAAAGTACTACACAGCAATACAGAAAGATAATATTACAAAACAATTTTAAAAACACCATCTGTTAAATCCAGTTTGTTCCACAATCACTTCAGATCAATACCATTCCAATTCTAATTCCAAATGCAGATTAATGTGCAGCACTGCTAATATCTGCTTGTGGCAGTAAGATACTCAATTTATAGCAGATACTCAAGTCCAGAGCAAGAAATTAGCATCTAAAGTGTTTTGTAATCAATATCGACAAGGGTCCAAAAGCCTGTTGGCAGCCGTTGATTGGTTTAACTGCAGACAAACATTTTACTGTGTTAACACTATTATTGTCACTGTAGCGCAGAGTTTTCTGAAACAGACTCCGAGTTAGTTTCCAAATGAACGTGCTCAAAGTTAATAAAAAAGGGGGGGGTCTTACTCTCTGATGGGGGAGACCCAACATAAGCAAGTCCCTGTCAGGCATTTAATTAAACGCCGTTGGCCCTTCCTCACGATTGAGGTCCTTGTTGTGGAGAAGTCCCAGACAGGAAGAATTAATTGTCATGCTGGAAAAACACAGCAGGCCAGGCATCATTCGTGGAGCAGGAGAATCGACGTTTCAGGCATAAGCCCTTCTTCAGGAAGGCTTATGCCCGAAACGTCGATTCTCCTGCTCCTCGGATGCTGCCTGGCCTGCTGTGTTTTTCCAGCATGACATTTTTCAACACTGGTACTCCAGCATCTGCAGTCCTCACTTTCTCCCAGGAAGAATTAATTCCAATCAGAGGCTAACCTTTCCTCACGCTGGCCAGTGCCATTGGGAGTAGGAGTACACAGCAGTCTCTGTACCCACCCAGGATCATTGTGGGACCCTAGGAGACAGTGAATGAGGAATAGGGCGGGGATGATGAGTGGTGGTCAGAGGTTATGCAAAGGGGGCGGCTTTTAGCAGTAATACTCTACATTGTGACAACCCGCCCCAAAACCACTGATGGACCCCACTCACTCAATCCTTGAGTCATCATTGGATTGCACTTGGTCTCAGGAGCAATGGGTACTATCTGGCTCCGTCACTGATATTGGTGAGGCCACGTTTGGAATACGATGTTCAATTCTGCTCTCCCTGCTATAGGAAGGATGTTTTTAAACTTGAAAGGGTTCAGAAAAAATTTACAAGGCTGTTGCCGAGGTTACAGGTTTGAGCTACAGGGAGAAGCTGAAGAGAAAGGAAAGGCTGGTAGTTATAGGGAATGCTGGATGGCGAAAGAAATTGAGGGTTTGGTTAAGAAAAAGAAGGAAGCATATGTAAGATATAGACAGGATAGATCAAGTGAATCCTTAAAGAGTATAAAGGAAGTAGGAGTATACTTAAGAGGGAAATCAGGAGGGCAAAATGGGGACATGAGATAGCTTTGGAAACCAGAATTAAGGAGAATCCAAAGAGTTTTTACAAATACATTAAGGACAAAAGAGTAACTAGGGACAGAATAGGGCTCCTCAAAGATCAGCAAGACGGCTTTTGTGTGGAGCAGCAGAAAATTGGGGAGATACTACATGAGTATTTTGCATCAGTATTCGCTGAAGATATAGACTGTAGGGAAATAGATGGTGACATCTTGTAAAATGTCCAGATTACAGAGGAGGAAGTGCTGGATGTCTTGAAACGCATAAAGGTGGATAAATCCCCAGGACCTGATCAGGTGTACCCGAGAACTCTGTGGGAAGCTAGAAAAGTGATTGCTGGGCCTCTTGCTGAGATATTTGTATCATCGATAGTCACAGGTGAGGTGCCGGAAGACTGGAGGTTGGCTAACGTAGTGCCACTGTTTAAGAAGGGTGGTAAGGACAAGCCAGGGAACTATAGACCTGTGAGCCTGACGTCAGTGGTGGGCAAGTTGTTGGAGGGAATCCTGAGGGACAGGATGTACATGTATTTGGAAAGGCAAGGACTGATTCGGGATAGTCAACATGGCTTTGTGTGTGGGACATCATGTCTCACAAACTTGATTGAGTTTTTTGAAGAAGTAGCAAAGAGGATTGATGAAGGCAGAGTGGTTGATGTGATCTATATGGACTTCAGTAAGGCGTTCGATAAGGTTCCCCATGGTAGACTGGTTAGCAAGGTTAGGTCTCAAGGAATACAGGGAGAACTAGCCATTTCGATACAGAACTGGTTCAAAGGTAGAAGTCAGAGGGTGGTGGTGGAGGGTTGTTTTTCAGACTGGAGGCCTGTGACCAGTGGAGTGCCACAAGGATCGGTGCTGGGTCCTCTACTTTTTGTCATTTATATAAATGATTTGGATGTGAGCATAAGAGGTACAGTTAGTAAGTTTGCAGATGACACCAAAATTGGAGGTGTAGTGGACAGTGAAGAAGGTTACCTCAGATTACAACAGGATCTTGATCAGATGGGCCAATGGGCTGAGAAGTGGCAGATGGAGTTTAATTCAGATAAATTCAGGAGCTGCATTTTGGGAAAGCAAATCTTAGCAGGACTTATACGCTTAATGGTAAGGTCCTAGGGAGTGTTGCTGAACAAAGAGACCTTGGAGTGCAGGTTCATAGCTCCTTGAAAGTGGAGTTGTAGGTAGATAGGATAGTGAAGAAGGCATTTGGTGTGCTTTCTTTTATTGGTCAGAGTACTGAGTACAGGAGTTGGGAGGTCATGTTGCGGCTGTACAGGACATTAATTAGGCCACTGTTGGAATATTGCGCACAATTCTGGTCTCCTTCCTATCGGAAAGATGTTGTGAAACTTGAAAGGGTTCAGAAAAGATTTACAAGGATGTTGCCAGGGTTGGAGGATTTGAGCTGGAGTATTGTGTGCAGTTTTGGTCGCCATACTATAGGAAGGATGTGGAGGCACTGGAACGGGTGCAGAGGAGGTTTACCAGGATGTTGCCTGGTATGGTAGAAAGATCGTATGAGGAAAGGCTGAGGCACTTGGGGTTGTTTTCATTGGAGAAAAGAAGGTTTAGGGGTGACTTGATAGAGGTGTACAAGATGATTAGGGGTTTAGATAGGGTCGACAGTGAGAATCTTTTTCCACGTATGGAGTCAGCTATTACAAGGGGGCATAGCTTTAAATTAAGGGGGGGTAGGTATAGGACAGATGTTAGGGGTAGGTTCTTTACTCAGCGAGTCGTGAGTTCATGGAATGCCCTGCCAGTAGCAGTGGTGGACTCTCCCTCATTATGGGCATTTAAGCGGGCATTGGATAGTGGAGGATAGTGGGCTAGTGTAGGTTAGGTAGGCTTTGATCTGCGCAACATCGAGGGCCGAAGGGCCTATACTGCGGTGTATTCTTCTATGTTCTATGTTCTATGTTCTATGAGCTATAGGGAGAGGCTGAACAGGCTGGGGCTGTTTTCCCTGGAGCGTCGGAGGCTGAAGGGTGACCTTATAGAGGTTTATAAAATCATGAGGGGCATGGATAGGATAAGTCTTTTCCCTGGGTCGGGGAGTCCAGAACTAGAGGGCATAGGTTTAGGGTGAGAAGGGAAAGATATAAAAGAGACCGAAGGGGCAATGTTTTCATGCAGAGGGTGGTATGTGTATGGAATGAGCTGCCAGAGGATTTGGTGGAGGCTGGTACAATTGCAACATTTAAAAGATATTTGGATGGGTATATGAATAGAAAGGGTTTGGAGGGATATGAGCCGGATGCTGGCAGGTGGGACTAGATTGGGTTGGAATATCTGGTCGGCACGGACAGGTTGGGTGAAAGGGTTTGTTTCCTTGCTGTACATCTCTATGACTCTAAAAGGTGCCATGTCAGCTCAGATAATGCATTGAAGGTGTAAGGTTTATGTCTGTCTGTGTCCTAACATTCAGACTGATTGTATTTCTAAAAAAGGATTTACATAATCTTACATGGATTCATGCAGTTTTTGAGCAAAATAAAATGTCATTCTGCAAGTACAAATTCACCCAACAGTGTGGGGTGTGTGCATGTGTGTGTCGGTGGTGGAGAGGGGGGGGGGGTGAGGATTATGAGTGTCTGTGAGAGAGTGTGTATATGTGTACATATGTGTGTATAAAGTGGTATAAGTCTGTGAAAGGGTGGGTACGAGTGTGGTGGGGTGGAGGGGGGTATGTGTGAGTCTATGAGAGAGAGCTTGTGGGGTCGCCTGTTGTGTGATATGAACCCATGGCTCCAGTTGAGGCCATCCCCATGGGTACTAAATATGGCTATCAGCCTCTCCTCGGCCAGTTTGTGTTGTTGCCAAAGGCCGCCTTGGAGGATGGTCACACAAAGGTCCAAGGTTGAATGTTTTATTTTGCTCACAAACTGCACGAATCCATGCAAGATTCTGTAAATCCCTTTATTAGAGTCTGAACATTAGGATACAGGCAGACTTTAACCTCACATCTTCAAAGCATTATCTGAGATGACATGGCACCTATTGTTAAAGTTCACTCGAGAATGTAACTTTAAAAAAGTTCTGGGATTGACATATAAAAGAACTGAAACCATCACGGTTTTTCTAAAAGATGAGAGACTTAACAAACAATCCAGGTCTTTTTCAATATGTCATCTCAGACTGCACTCTATGCTCTGATTTCATTTTAATTCCCAGTTCTCAAGGAGGGAGTGAAGGTTAAAGCTGATAGTTGAGGAGTTGATCAAGTGAGATGCTTCACCCTGGATGATAGTGAGCTTCTTGATTGTTGTCAGAGATGTACTTATTCAAGTAAGTGGAGAGTATTCTATCACTCTTTTTTTTATTAATTCATTTACATAGACAAGGGCATCACTGGTTGGGCCAGCATTTATTGCCTATCCCTAAATGCCCAGAGGCAATTAGGAGTCAACCACATTGCTGTAGGTCAGGAGTCATAAGGAGGGCAGACAAGGTAAGGATGGCAGTTTCCTTCCCGAAAGGACATGAGTGAACCAAGTGGGTTTTTGCTGAATTCATTATCATCATTAGCATCTCAATTCCAGATTTTTAATTGAATCCAAATTCCACCAGCTGCCTTCCAATCCCATGCCCAGATTGTTACCACTCGGCTACTGCCTCTTGCATTATGCCTTGGAAGTTGGTAAAAAGGATTTGGTGAGTCAGGAGGCCAGGACTTGCTTGTAACTCTTGTCATCACAGCGCTTATATGGCAGATCCAGTTAAGTTTCAGGTCAATAATAGATGCCTGGGATATTGACGGTGGAGTTATTCAGTGAGACTAATGCTGTTGAACATCTCAGGGAGGTGGCTGGATTTGGAGTTGGTCATTGCCTGACACTTTTGAGGTACAAATGTTACTTGTCACTTATCAGGCCAAACCTAGATATTGTCCAGGTCTTGCTGCATATGGCTACAGACTGATTCTCAACATTGTGGATGTCCCCACTGGACAGACAATCGTTGAGGAAGATGATTAATTCTAGGATAAGACAGAAATGTCAGAGGAGCCATTTAGTGGTATTTAAGGATGTCAAGAGGACAGCTCTTAAACCCGTACTTCTAAAGTAATTTTGTGCTATTGTTGGAGACCTTGTCACAGGTCACTGCAAATGACAATGCGCTAACATTTCCAGCAACAAACTCTAACTCTGTTTGTCACTGGTTCGATGTGCCCATGTGAACAGGAACACAAACAGGCGATCTCCTTATGCAATGACCATTAGAAATCGGGAAATGAGCAGTGGAAGAAATGCAGAGCAGTGTGAATTAATCATCAAATCAGATACTAAAGGATGAATAAAGAGAATACTGAAAGATGAGAGTCACAGTCTCAGAAAGGAGGAGTTCTATCTCTCGGAGTGTGGGGATGGTTTGAAGGTGCATGCTGAAGCAGCTAGCGAGAAAGGACCACCTCCACTGCCACAAACATCGCCCCAGTACTTTAGATCTGTGTGAAGCAAGCCTCACCCTCAACACCCCTCACACTACCCCAATTTAATCCTTGTATCCTTTGCCCCCATTTACCCCTTTACCCTTCAACCTCCTGAACCCAAATCACTTCACCCATGTCACACCATCATCCCTTACACCCTCTTGTTCCCTTGTGTGCTTTATCTCTTGACCCAGCCAGAATCCATGTATATAAACTGAATTCACAAACCCTACTATAATATTGGGAAGTTGTTGGAAAGCTCCTAAATCTATTTAAAGAAACAAAATAGCACTTGAATAGGATACTGGAGAAACCATTACCCCCCACCTTCAGAAGGGCATAAATCTGTCAAAAAACACCCAAATCTCACTTGAAACCACACTTCAAAAAGCAGTAACATCTTCAGAAGCTTATAAATCTGTCAAAGCCTTCATACACAATCTCCAGGACCTCTGAATAAATAAACTCTCCACTAGATAATGCAATAGTATTTTTGAAGGTACTAAAAGGTTTATGCATTTCAAAGCTTTAAAACAGCTAAACAAATGGCTAAACAGATCTGATATGAATGAATGAAAGCAAAGTGCTACTTTTAATCAATTAGCTATGCATTCACACTGGGCTAGCCTTTTGTACGTTATAATTAGAACAGTATTTTAACTTTGGGTGATAGATCACTGATGGGACCTGGTCCTTGCGGTGATTTGGGGTGGAACGTGGTGATGATGGACAATGAGCTTATTCTCACCACATGCATGGTAGCCTTCGGTCAATGTTGTGCATGCCATTTTGTAAGTCAACAAGCTGCCCAGCAATGCTGCCTCACACCATGTCTGCTGGCCTACCTCTGTAGTTTTCTAGAAGCACTCGATTAAAAAGCAAGACAACACAAGATGATCTCTGGAATTACGTGCCATTATTAAAATTAATACAAGTGCGAAAGGAATGGCAGGCACAGCTATTAAAATTCCTCGTCTTTGCAGTGCTGTTTATGGAATGAGTTTGACATTCTGTTTATATTTGCTAAAAGTATTAGCACAACAGATTTTCATGTTAATATTGATGAAACTGCGAGTTGGGTGATTTTGTTCTCCATCCTGAGGAGGTCAAGGAATAAAAGGTATTCATCAATTCACATATAGCATTGCATAAAGGCCACACAGCATGACTGCAATGCTAATAGTCTCAGTAAACAGCAGCACTCAGCTGACTTAAGTCAATAATAAACTGGGCAGCAGCTGAGATTAGCTAAAGAGGTTAAAGTAAGTGATGGTTGCTTAATGACAGTCCCAGGGCAGGGAATAACTTCTATCTGCTTAATGTTTAATTCAGGAACGTCAGCAGGCTATTCTGACTCCTTTTTATTTATTATTTAAACTGAGCAGCAACTGAACATGTAAAATAATTGGTTCAAATGTATTCAGGTAGAGGGGGAAAAATAACAGGTACAACTCACACAGATCAGGTCTACAAAAAAATAAGCGGCTATGTCGTGGTTCCGAATGAGCTTTATGCAATACAAATTAGCACATCGTTTTTTTTAAAATGAGAATGGGAAGGTTGACCCATGATGACCAGAAAGTTGGAAATCTGAAATTGAAGCTGATGATCTACAGCAGATCAGCTTTGGTTTGAAGGAAGGATGAGGATCAGGCACCTAGTGAAACCCAGGGAGAATGGAGGTGATCCATTGGTGTGCAGGATAGTGCAAGTGATAACTTGGACTGCCGCATTGTGATGACCACCATATTAATGAGAAGCATATGGAGGCACAAGCTGCAGAGTTGATAACAGAAACATGCGGAAATGCATATCAAGAAATGTTAAACAGACTAGGTTTGTTTTCTCTTGAAACAAGAAAGCTGGGGATAACCTACAGAGGTCTGGAAGACCATAAGAAACAGGAATAGAAATACGCCATTCGGCCTCTCCATTCAATAGGATCATGGCTGATCGATGTTCCTTGTTTTTGGAACCTTCTCTATTAACTTTTGATTGCCCTAATGATTAGAATCTATGTCAGCCTTAAATATACACAGGGATTCTGCCCCATAGCCCTCTGTGGCAAGGAGTTCCAAAACCTCACAACCATCTGGGAGAAAAACTTCCTCCTCATCTGAATCTTAAACTAGTGCCCCTTTATTCTGAGACTATGCCCTCTGGTCCTAGACTCTCCCATGAGGGGAAACATCCTCTCAACATTTACCCTGTCAAGCCCCTTCAGCATGTTTCAATGAGTCACCTCTCATTCTTCTAAACTTCAGTGAGTAAAATCCTAACTCGTTTAATTTTTGTTTGCAAGACAATCCCTCCATACTAGGGACTATTCTAGTGAACCTTCTCTGAACTGCCTCCAATGCCTTGTACAGTTGCAGTAAGACTTCCCTACTCTTATACTCCAACCCCCTTGAAATAAGGGCCTAAATTCCATTAGCCTTCCTGATGACCTGCTGTACCTGTGTGCCATCTTACTGGCAGCACCTGTGAAGGGAAAGCTGAGTTAACATTTCGAGTTCAGTGATGCTTTATCAATTCGAACTCGAAACATTAGCTTTGCTTTACCCCCACAGATCCTGCCAGACCTGCTGAGTTCCTCCAGCAATTTCTGCTTTTGTTTCACATCTCCAGCACTCACAGTTCTTTCTTTTATTCATACTAGCTTTCTGTGTTTCATGCACAAGTACCCCAAGTTTGTGATGAATCTTGCTGCAGTTTCTCTCTATTTAAATAACAGTCTGTTCTTCTGTTCTCTCTTCCAAAATGAATATCTTTGCATTTTCCCATGTTATACTTCATTTGCCAATTTTGCGCCCGCTTACTTAACCTAGCAATATCTGTCTGGGTTTCTGTCAACCGCCGTGTTGTCTTCAAATTTGGCTACAATCCATTCACTTCCATCTTCCAATTCATTAATATATATTGTAAACAATTGTGGTCCCTGCACCAACCCCTGTGGAATCTCACTGGTAGTGGGTCACCCAACCTGAAAAAGAATCCCTTACATCCACTCACTGTTTCCTGCCCATGAGGCAACTCTCTCTCCTTATCATTCCACCACCTCCAACTCCGAGGGCTATTATTTTATAACTTAATCTTTTGTGAGAGAAATGCCTTCTGGAAGTTCAAATACAACATATTTACTGGTTCCCCTCTATCCAATCTGCTTAAAACTTCCTCATAAAACGCTTATAAATTAGTCAGACATGATTTCCCTTTCATGAAGCTTTGCTTGATTACATTAAGATTTTCCACATGTTCTGCTATTACGTCCTTAGTAATTGATTCCAATACTTTTCCAAATATTCATGTTCAGTGAATTGACCTAGAGTAACCCACTTTCTGTCTCCCTCGCTTTTTGAATCAGGGTTAGGGTTATGGTTACGGGTATGATATGCTCTGACAGAGTGGATGCAGACAGCATATTTCCACTTGTAGGGAAGAGCAGTACCAGAGGTTAGCAAGATAAGATAGAAATCAAAGGCCAGACTTATCAAGGAACATATTCAATTTGAGAAGAGTGTGACCACTGCTTGAGAATGGGGAGAATTCAAAATGCAGTAAACTTCATAATACTGTGCTGCATTGCTCTCCCAGTGTTAACCTGCACAGCCTTTTATCCATTCTTGAAAACGAACTGCCTCTCTTCTCTTAACCAGGTACTAGCAGCACATCTCAGTGAAGAGGCCAACACTGCAGACCCTCAGCATCATATCTACCGCTGAGGAGGAAGGTACTAGAGTCATACAGTCACAGAGATACACCACATGGAAAGAGACCCTTTGGTCCAACTCGTCCAAGCTGACTAGATATCCTATATAAATCTAGTCTCATTTGCCAGCATTTGCCTATATCCCTCTAATTCCTTCCTGTTCATGTAGCCATTCAGATGTCTTTTAAATATTGGAATTGTACCAGCCTCCACCACTTCCTCTGGCAGCACATTCCATCCATGCACCACCATCTGCGTGAAATAGTTGCCCCTCAGGTCCCTTTTAAATCGTTCCCCTCTCACCCTAAACCTATGTCCTCTAATTCCGGATTTCCCTATTCTCTGGAAAAGAACCTTGTCTATTTACCCTATCCATGCCCTTCATGATTTTATAAGCCTCCATAAGATCACTCCTCAGCCTCTGACGCTCCAGGGAAAACAGCCCCAGCCTATTCAGCCTCTCCATAAAGCTCAAACCCTCCAACCCTGGCAACATCCTTTTCTGAGCTCTTTCAATTTTCACAACATCCTTCCTATAGGAAGAAGACCAGAATTGCACCCTCAGAGAATGCACTGGTGAGGTGTGCACCCAAAGATTGGTATCTCTGGGACCTAAGAGCATTCAAAGAATTATATCAATAAGGTTTTCACTGACCATTAAAATATTGTTGCCGTGTGAACCAAATAAAATGGTGATCAAGCCGCAAGAACTCTGCTGTCACCCTCCAAACGACAGGAATGGCCCAGCCAGCCAGCCACCCGGTCCAAGGGAGGGCTTGCCTGGCCGCTGCCTTCTGAAAGTGCCCACCGAGTACAGCTGGGTGAGGAGCAGGGCACCCAGGCTCTGCAGAACTAGCAGCAAGACAGCCATGGCCCCTGGCTGTTGCTATGACTCTGCCCCTTTTGGCTTGTATCAGCTCAATCCTCAACTGCACTGCATTCCACTCCATGCCAGTCCCCTTGTACTTACTCACCCTGCCAGCCAAGTGCTGTGGGAGGAGTTGTATTGTTTTGGTATTAACCACAATTACCCTCAAACTCAAAAATAAACACACACAGAACTGCGGATGCTGAAAGTCAGAAACAAACTTAGAATTTGTTGGGAAAACGCGTTAGGTGTGGCAGCACCTGTTGATAGAAAACAGAGTTAATTTGTTGGGTCCAGCTACCCTTCTTCAGAACTGGCTATCCAGTTCTCAGTTACATACAACAGGACAGGATCTCACAACACAGTTCTGAAGTAGGGTCACCGGACCTGGAACTTTAATTCTGCTTTTTCTCCACAGATGCTGCAACACAGGTAGACAGGATAGTGAAGAAGGCATTTAGTATGCTGGCCTTTATTGGTCAGTGCACTAAATATGAGTTGGGATGTCATTATTATGGATGTACATGACATTAGTTAGGTCACTTTTGGAATACTGCGTGCAGTTCTGGTCTCCAAGCTATAGAAAGGATGTTGTGAAACTTGAAAGGGTTCAAAAAGATTTACAAGGATGTTGCCAGGGTTGGATGGTTTGAGCTATAGGGAGAGGTTGAACAGGCTGGGGCTGTTTTCCCTGGAGCATTGGAGGCTGAGGGGTGACCTTATAGAGGTTTATAAAGTCATAAGGGGCCTGGATAGGATGAATAAACAAGGTTTTTTCCTTGGGTTGGGGAGTTCAGAACTAGAGGGCGTAGGTTTAAAGGTGAGAGGGGAAAAATGTAAACGAGACCTAAGCGGTAACTCTTTCATGCAGGGGGTGCTTGTGTGGAATGAGCTGCCAGAGGAAGTAGTGGAGGTCGGTAAAATTACAACATTTAAAAGGCGTTTGGATGGTATATGAATAGGAAGGGTTTAGAGGAATATGGGCTGAATGCTGGCAAATGAGACTAGATTAATTTAGGATTTCTGGTCAGCATGGAAGAGTTGAACCGAAAGGTTTGACTCCGTGCTGTACAGCTCTATGACTCTATGACTCTAAGTAATTGCTGAGGCAAATAGCAAGGATACATAGTAGGGGAACCTAGATAAACAAATAAAGCAGCAAATCAAGAGGAGAGGTTAGCTAAAGAAATGTAGGAGAATGTTTCTGTGGAGGCTAAACACCAGGATGGTCCATCAAAACAGCTGTTTTTGTGCTGCAACTCAATGCAACGTTCTATGAACTCACAATTTCTTCTTTCTCTTATGGTTAGATAAAAGTATACTGATTTTCTTGTTGCTTGGCAACTAACCACAGATTATTGCACAACAGATTAGTAATTAAGACACATTATCCTCCACAGGCATCAACACAGAGAAGCTTGACAAATGCCTACGAGTGAAAAAGAAATCGAACACACATCAGTTCTGATAAGCTCCTCAACATGTATTACTAGGAATAACATGCGTCATTTAGCTTAAAAGCAGAAGCGTACTGAGACCATTAGACCAAAACAGGCCATTTGACCCATCTGTTCCATTCTACAAATTCAATGAGGTCATTACTGATCTGATGACCCTCATATCCACTCTCCTGCCTCATCCTAAAACCCTTGATTCTTTTATTGATTAAAAATCCAGCTATCTTAGCCTTGGATATAGTTAACAACCCAGCCCTGACAACCGTTGTGGTAAAGAATTCCATAGATTCATTACCCTCTGAATGAAGTAATCCCTCCTTATCTCCACACTGTAAATAATCTAACCTAAAAAAAATCTTTCTGTGCTTTTGCCTTGTATTTACACTCTATTCCCCGTGAAATAAAGGTACATTTGCCTTCCCTATTGTCCTCTGGACATTGATGCTCACCTTTTCTCACAAGGGCTCTCAAAGCCCTGTGTGCTGCAGCTTTCTGCAGTCTCTCTCCTTAAAATAATATTCATCCCTTTCATTTCTCCTGACAAAGCAAATATTGTCAAAATCACCCACATTATAATCCACCTGCCAGGTTTTTGACCATCACTTGTCTATAAGCCTCTCCAGAATCTTTGGGTTCTCATCACTCTTTGCCTTCCCATCTATGTTTGCATCACTTGGTGATAGTAATTCACTTCCTTCCTCCAGCTCCCTCAATCTATAAAGGAGATAATTATGGCCCCAGCACCGATCCCTGAGGCACTAGTTACAGATTGCCACTCTGAAAACGCTGCACTTTTCCCAACTCTCTCACTTTATTAGTTAGCCAATCCTCTATCCATGCTAAGATACTATCTCTGACACCATGGGCTCTTGTCTTATTAAATAACCTAATATGCAGTGCCTTATCGAACAGTGAAATTCAACTGTCACAAAGCCTTGGATGTAATTCCAAAGAGTGTGGAGCTCAGTGATGATGGACTACAGTTGCACACGGCTAACATTCTGACTCCAGGTGAACAGTGTTTCGAATAATAGCCTGCACTTATTAGAGTCTTGCTTTATAATCAGGCCCGAGTATCTGCTATTTTCATTAAGCATTTTCTTTCAGCTCTCAAAAATCATTCACATTGGGGCAGGTAGGATGGGCCAGTTGATTACATCTTTGTGAGCTATTATAGAGGTGTGGCAATTTTCTATGAGTTACACCAGTATGAACAATTAATTGCCCACAGCAGGATTGCCGGCCTTCCAGAAGCATCGTTCCACTCTGGTCCAAGCTCACACATTGCTCGTACCAGTATTTAATGTGCTGCGACGGGTTGAGATTCTTCACTTTCCTAACGGTCAATTATAAAACAGAACCCACTTGCAGTTTTCAATGTGCTCAGTGACAACTTGTTTCCCTCTAGGTCACACAGAAAATATTTCATTTTCTTTTGACTAATCGCCTTGTTTCAAGAGACAGAGTCGTAAGAGAGAAACATACTGTGTTGCAAAATGGCCCAAATACATACCTGTACACATTTAGTGCATGGCAATTAATGTCTGCCTTAGCTTCAACAATAAGTTAGAAGATTAGAAATGCTACAGTGTGGAAACAGGCCATTTGGCCCAACAAGTCCACAATGACCCTCCAAAGAGTAACCCACCTAGACCCATGCCCCTACATATACGCCTGACTAACGCAGCAAACACTACGGGCAATTTAGCACGGTCAATTCACCTAACCTGCACATCTTTGGACTGTGGGAGGAAACCGGAGCACCCAGAGGAAACCCATGCAGACACAGAGAGAATGTGCAAACTCCACACTGACTGGCACAGAGTCATAGAGATGTACAGCACAGAAACAGATCCTTCAGTCCAACCCATCCATGCTGACCAGATATCCCAACCCAACCTAGTCCCACCTGCCAGCACCCGGCCCATATCCCTCCAAATCCTTCCTATTCATATAGCCATCCTGATGCCTTTTAAATGTTGCAATTGCAGCCTCCACCACTTCCTGTGGCTGCTCATTCCATACACATACCACCCTCTGCGTGAAACAGTTGCCCTGTGGGTCTCTTTTATATCTTTCCCCTCTCACCCTAGTTCTGGACTCCACCACTCCAGGGAAACGACTTTGTCTATTTATCCTAACCATGCCCCTCGTGATTTTAGAAACCTCTATAAGGTCACCCCTCAGCCTCCGACGCTCCAGGGAAAATAGCCCCAGCCTGTTCAGCCTCTCCCTATAGCTCAAACCCTCGGACCCTGGCAACACCCTTGTAAATCTTTTCTGAACCCTTTCAAGCTTCACCTGAGGTGGGAATTGAATCCGGTTCCTATTGCTGTGAGACTGCAGTGCTAATCACTGAGCCACCATGCCACCTCCTGCCCTCTTTCTTCTCCCCCCCCACCCAGTCCTCCCCTCACCCTCACTGAAAGATGCCACCGCAGCCTCATCCAAACTGTAGCTCCCTTATATGTATGAATGTTTATAGGATGGTAAATCATTTGTGTGCTTATTGATCTATACCGATGCCCTAATAAAAATATATTAGAGAAATTAAGCATTTAATGAAATAAATGCAATTCTGGTCTCCTTCCTATTGGAAAGATATTGTGAAACTTGAAAGAGTTCAGAAAAGATTTACAAGGATGTTGCCAGGGTTGGAGAATTTGAGCTACAGGGAGAGGCTGAACAGGCTGGGCTGTTTTCCCTGGAGCGTCAGAGGCCGAGGGGTGACCTTATAGAGGTTTACAAAATTATGAGGGGGATGGATAGGCTAAATAGGCAAAGTCTTTTCCCTGGGGTTGGGGAGTCCAGAACTAGAGGGCATAGCTTTAGGGTGAGAGGGGAAAGATATAAAAGAGACCTACGGGGCAACTTTTTCACGCAGAGGGTGGTATGTGTATGGAATGAGCTGCCAGAGGATGTGGTGGAGGCTGGTGCAATTGCAACATTTAAGAGGCATTTGGATGGGTATATGAATAGGAAGGGTTTGGAGGGATTTGGGCCGGGTGCTGGCAGGTGGGACTAGGTTGGGTTGGGATATCTGGTTGGCATGGACGGGTTGGATCGAATGATCTGTCTCCGTGCTGTACATCTCTCTGACTCTATGACTCACCAGGTAATAGTATCAACACACTCAGAATGAGGTGAAAACTACAAATGAGGGTTTGAATATCATAGTTTCAAAGTGCTATTTCTTTACTTGTCTTTGATTTTTTCATGTATTCAAGGATGACAAATTAGACACCAGCAGAGTATTAATGGACCTACACACAGGACAAGAGGTAAGACTGACAATTTCCTTTCCTAAAATGTAGAATAGCCTTTACAACAATCAATATTATCCACCTGGTTCCCAATAGGCTGGCTTTTTAATTTGAGGTTTCACTGAATTTAGATTTCATTATCTGCTATGATGGGATTTGAACCGATATTAGAGGATTAGAGGAAGTTTGCTCCAGACTGTGTATGGGGTCAGGCCAGCGAAGTGCTTACGCAACCAAAAGTGTGCAGGTGCAATTCCAAGCTAGACAGGCAGGAGGCTGGAAGAACACAATAAGCCAGGCAGCATCAGGAGGTGGCGAAGTCAATGCTTCAGGTGTAACTCTTCTTCAGGACTGGGGGTGGGGTGTAAGGGATGCTGCAGATAAAGGAGGAGGCAGGGGCAGAGTGGTAAGGTAGGGATAGGTGAAGACAGGTAGAGGGTATGACCCGTTTGGTCGACGGGAGGAATGAAGAAGGGTTACACCCAAAACCTTCACTTCTCCACCTCCTGATGCTGCCTGGCTTGCTGTGTTCTTCCAGCCTTCTGCCTGTCTACCTTGGATTCCAGCATCTGCAGATTTTTTTTTGTCTCGGTGCACTTCCAAGAAGCAGACTATTCCAAGAGATAGAGATAATAGAAGGGTGCTAGTGAGAAATGTAAATGTGTGAAAAAGGGTTAGCTGTGCCTGGTGCAGCCTATTCAGGACAGGACCTCAGGGGTTGGGAGAAGGTAACATAAGAAGAGGGAGTTCATGATCTGAAATTGTTAAACTCAGTGCTGAGTCCTGAAGGCTGTAAGGTACCTCAGTGGGAGATGTTGTTTCTCCAGCTTGTGTTGAGATTCGTTAGAGAACTGTAGCTTCAGAGAGAAATACTGGGGTAGGAACACAGTGGTACATCAAAGTAACAGGCATCCACTGCCCAGTGTAGAGACCACCATAGACTAGTCAGCAGGCTAGATTGAATGCAATGCAATGAATCAACGCTTCACCTGGAAGATGTGTCTGGGGCCTTGGACAGTGAGGATATAAACAGACAAGTTCTGTGATTGCATGGAAAGGTGTCGTGGGGGTATAGGGACATTTTGGAAGTGGAGGACGAGTGAACCAGGCTCTCTCGGAGGGAAGAGTCCCTGTGGAAGCTGACAAGGGAAGGGAAGGGAATGGGGGTCTGGAGGTGGCATTCTGCTGGAGGCGATGGAAATAACGGCCAATGATCCTCTGGAAGCAATGGAGTGGCAAGTGACAACTGGACACTATCGTTGATGTGGGAAGGGCATAAGATTGGGAAAAGGGTCGGACATGGCTGAGGGACCTGTCAACCAGTGTGGTGGGGGAGCCTTGGTTGAAGACAGAGGTGGACATTTCTGAGGCCTCCCTATGGAAGTCGGGATTATCAAAACAGCTACAATGGAAACAGAGATATTGGGAGAATGGGATTGAGACCTTAAGCAAGCAGGGTACAAGGATGTACAGTCCAGGTAACAATGGCATTCGGTGGATTTGTCATGGATATCAGTGGGCAGCCCATCTCCAGAAACAGAAATGGAGATGTCAAGGAAGGGAAAGGAGGAGTTAAAAATGGGCCAGATGAAGGTTTACCCCATCTCTTCCAGGTGTGCCCATATTGAAGAAACTCTGCTTCTAGCACTTTCTGTCTATGTTTTGGATTTCCAGCATCTACAGTTCTTTTGTTTTTAATTGAACTGGCAGGCTATTCAGTTACCAGGGCAATAAATGCAGGCCAAACCACTCACATCCATATTCCAGCACTGAATGAAAAAAAAACTTGCTTCCTGCCTAAAAGAAAGCCAAACATGAAAAGAAATTGAAGTGTTACATTATTTACAGACCCCAGAAAGGCACTGCAGTTTTAAGAGAGCTAAATGACATCATGACGTGTAACATTCCTGTATAAGAAGTCTCAGTTTCACTCTGCATGTAGTCATTTCATCAGGGCCAGTCAATCATCTATATAATAGAACACATATAACATATAGGAGGGCAGCACGGTGGCTCAATGGTTAGCATTGCTGCCTCACAACCTCCTCTTGCAACAAAGAGTGTGTTGGCTTTTTATGGGAGTGGAGCATGCTCAGAGAATCGCTGAGAATGGCTTAAAATGTGCCATGGTGACCCACACCCACCAAGGCTTAGGTTCAACCTAGTTAAAGAGATTTAACATTCTTAAACTCAACAAAATGCATTGAAGTATCAGTTTACACAGGGGAACATTTTGCCAAAGGCTGAGAAGTACAAGTCCCACCTGGAAGTTGAGAATGATTTATGAGTGTCGCTACCAATTCAGTTCCATCCTCAGGCGACTGCCCGTGTGCAGTTTGCACATTCTCCCCGTGTCTGCCTGGGTTTTCTCTGGGTGCTCCAGTTTCCTCCCACAGTCCCACAAGATGTGCAGGTTAGTTGGACTTGCCACATTAATTTTCCCCATAGTGCCCAGAGATGTGTAGAGTAGGTGAATTAGAAGAATAGAAAAGTATAGCACAGAACAGGCCCTTTGGTCCACGATGTTGTGCCGACATTTAATCCTAATGTAAAATATAATAACTTAACCTACGCACCCCTCAATTCACTGCGTCCATTTGCATGTCCAGCAGTCGCTTAAATATCCCTAATGACTCTGCTTCCATCACCACAGCTGGCAACGCATTCCATGCATTCACAACTCTCTGTGTAAAGAACCCATCTATGATGTCTCCTCTTTACCTTTCTCCTAATATCTTAAAACTTTGACCCCTCGTACCAGTCAATCCTGTCCTGGGGAAAAGACTCTTGCTATTGACTCTATCTATTCCTCTCATTATCTTGTATACCTCGATCAGGTCTCCTCTCTTCCTCCTTCTCTCCAGAAAGAAAAGTCCGAGCTTATTCAACCTTTCTTCATAAGGCAAGTCCTCCAGTCCAGGCAGCATCCTAGTAAACCTTCTTTGCACTCTCTTCAAAGCCTCTGTATCTGTAGGGCAATCAGAACTGGACACAATATTCCAAGTGTGGTCTCACCAGGGACTTGAAGAGCTGCAGCAAAACCTTGCGGCTCTTAAACTCGATTCCCCCTATTAATGAAAGCCAAAACACCACGTGCTTTCTTAACCACCCTACCCACTTGGTGGCAACATTGAGGGATCTATGCACTTGAACACCAAGATCCCTCTGTTCCTCCACACTGCCAAGAATCCTGTCTTTAATCCTATATTCAGCATTCTAGTTCGACCTTCCAATATGCATCACTTCGCATTTATCCAGGTTGAACTCCATCTGCCATTTCTTAGCCCAGCTCTGCATCCTGTCTATGTCATGCTGCAGCCTGCAATAGCCCTCAATACTATCTTTATGTCATCTGCAAATTTATTAACCCACCCCTCAACCTCCTCATCCAAGTCATTTATAAAAACTGCAAAGAGCAGAGGCACAAAAACAGAGCCCTGCGGGACCCCACTCACCACTGACCTCCAGGCAGAATACTTTCCATCTACAACCACTCTCTACCTTCTATCAGTAAACCAATTCTGAATCCAGATAGCCAAATCTCCCTGTATGCCTTACTTCCTGACTTTATGAATGAGCCTACCATGGGGAACCTTATTAAACGCCTTGCTGAAGTGTCATTGGAAATGCAAGATTACAGGGAATAAGGTTAGGGGGAGATGGATCTGGGTGGAATGCTGTTTGGAGGGTCAATGTGGACTTGATGGGTCAAAAGGCCTGCGACTGCACTGTAGGGATTCTACATAAACATAAACTACATACATATGTTTGAGATGTCAGATTGTGTTTACATAGTTGGGCGTTAATAAACAACTTCCAGACATCTGCCTCAATAGGAATCTGACTCGGCGTATTTATCATACATGCTAATGAATGGAAAACCACATCACAAAAGTACGAATGCAAGTCTTGGTATTTCAAGTTGTCTCCTCATTAATGCATATCCAGCCATCAAAGGTGGGAGAAGGTGTAGTTTAAAATTGCGACCCATGTCATTACTTTTTGTAGAACTGCTACAGCTCCTTCACCATCGTGAGGAATCTGCAATTTTCTCTCCAGCTCTTAAGTGATATTCAGGTTTTTAACCTCACACCACTTTGTTCAGAATTTCTGATTAGCACTCCTTACGAGCAGGGGTTGCCATTGGCAATGTGAAGCCAGAAAATGATTGCAGTGCACTAAAGTGTTACAGAACAGTTGTACAGTGAAAGAGTTGAGATCAGGAGTTGTCAAACGAGAATCCACTAGAATCTGAGGAAGGATCACCAGACCTAAAACATTAACTCAGATTTCTCTTCACAGATGCTACCAGACCTGCTGAGCTTTTCCAGCTACTTCTGTTTTTGTTTCTAATTTACAGTGTCCGCAGGTCTTTCAGTTTTTAGAATTCACAGATGTGGGAGTACCACAATCCCCAGATTAATGTGGAAGTGCTTACAAGTAGGGTCGGGTTTATTTGAGAGTAAGTGGAGGCAGGGTTGGTGTGAACTGAGAGAAAAGTGCAAGACACGGCCTCCTCATGCAACAAAGAGGGTGTTGGCTCTTACACAGGAGTGGTGCATGCAGAATGGCATAGCAATTGCCAGGGTGACCCACATTCACCAAGGCTAAGTTCAACCTAGTTAAAGGGAGGGTTTCTTCAAAAAAAGAATTAACATTCTTAAACTCAACAACAAAAGTGTTGAAGTACCATTTTGCCCAAGGCTGAGAAGTACAAGTTCCATCTGGAGTTTGATATGATTTGTGAGTATCACTGCCAAACATCACAGCCAGCAAAGGCAGATCCTGTAGTGAGAACAAAGAAAAAAGAAAATTTACAGCCCAAGAACAGATCCTACGGCCCTCCAAGTCTAAGCCAATCCAAATCCACTGTCTAAACCTATTGCCCAATTCCTAAGCATCTGAAGCAGGTATGGACATTTCCCCGTCTTCTTAAAAACATTATTAAAGCACACCCTTTACAGGCAACGTGGTGTCAGTACTACAGAGTTTCTTAACTTTGTCGAGGTGGCAGAGATTGAAACTGTGGTTCCCTGGCCAGAGGGAAATGGTCGTGAATCTCTGAAATAAAAGGTGCTGAAGAAACTTGACAGTTCAGGCAGCGTCTGAGAAGAGAAACCGAGAGGTCAGGTGACCTTTTATTAGAACTACGTCAGAAAATCATCCGATCTGAAATGTTCTGTTTTTCTCCACTAATGCTGCCTAATCTTACTAGGGTTTTCCCAGCAATTTTTTTCTCCTTTTCTTAGATTTCAGATTTCCAGCATCTGCAGTACTATCTTTTCAGAGATTCTGAAGAGACCCTTTGCCAACAGGTATGGGGGCAGTTCAGGAGGATTCGTGTGAGTATCTTTCCCATGGTAGACAAAATGGATGTGCTTCTTTAGTTCCAACAAATCCACATTGCCTTGTGTGAAGAGTGAAATAATGATAGCATTGCGAAAGTTGAGACATAATACCTCATCAGCCTAGACTTTTGTACAATGATCTGAGATTATGCATGAAGAGTTCACAATCACACACTTTAAAGATCTCTACAGAAATGCTAAGATCAGCATTCTGAGTCAACTGCCTACTCCAAACGATTCTGAAGAACAGTCGTATCAGGCTCAAAATATTCACTCTGTTTCTCTCTCCACAAATGCTGCTAGACCTGCCACGTTCCTCCAGCATTTTCTATCTTTATTTCAAATCTCTAACATCTGCAGCACCGTATGGCTTGTTGCTCTTCATTAGGCAGCATGTGGGCTCAGTGGTTAACACTGCTGCCTCACAGCACCAGGGATCAGGTTCGATTCCAGCCTCGGGCTACTGTCTGTGTGGAGTTTGCACGTTCTCCCCGTGTCTGCGTCGGTTTCCTCTGGGTGCTCCGGTTTCCTCCCACCGTCCAAAGGTGTGCAGGTTAGGAGCATTAGCCATGTTAAATACAGGGACGGGGCAATAATTATGGTGTCTTTCATCTTCACGTTGACTGGGTTAGTGGTGCTGGAAAAGCACAGCAGTTCAGGCAGCATCCAAGGAGCAGTAAAATCGACGTTTCGGGCAAAAGCCCTTCATCAGGAATACCTAGCTTCAGGGCAGAGGAAATGACCTGGGAGTTGCAGTGGGAGGGGGACTCCCTGAGATTCTTGTAGAGAGAGGAGGAAAACTTCTTCAAGGCAGGCATCCTTGCAAGAGGATCCGCAGTAGGGTTAAAATCAATGAGGTAAAAACAATGACTGCAGATGCTGGAAACCAGATTCTGGATTAGTGTTGCGGGAAAAGCACAGCAGTTCAAGCAGCATCCGAGGAGCAGCAAAATCGATGTTTCAGGCAAAAGCCCTTCATCAGGAATACCCCTCTTCACGTTGACTGCGTTAATCAAATTGGAAAATTACAACCAAATTATAGCTACGACAATTAATTCATAGCATGCGTTACGGATAATTTCCTAGAGCAATATATCATGGAGGCAATGAGGCAGGTTTAATGTACGACCTCTGAGTAAAAGATCTCCCAGGAAGTAGCGATCATATCATGATATAACTTAATATGCAGTCTGAGAATAAGAAACTTGGGTCAGAAACAACTGTTCAACTTAAGTAAAGAAAAACACAATGAGGTGAGGATAGAAACAAAAACAAAGTTGCTGAAAAAGCAACTTCTGTTTTTGTTTCTGATTTACAGCATCTGCAATTCTCCCAGTTTTTATTGAGAGGAGGATAGTGTTAGCTAAGGAGAATTGGGTGCATGGTTTAACAGGAATGACAGTAAGAAAGCACTGACAGACACTTAAGGAGATAATTCATGACTCTCAGCAAAAATACATCCCAATAAGAAGGAATGTTTCTAAGAGAGATGAAAAACTAATTAGGGCTAACCAAAAGAGTTAAGGAGAATACTAAGCTGAAAAGAAAACCATATAAAGAGGCCAAAGTCAGAGAAAACCCTAAAGACTTCAGAATCCTGCAAAGGATGACGATAAAAAGAGACATTCTTTATGGTGGAAGATACTTTAAACATTCAATTAATTCAAAAAAATACAGGGGAGGAGTTAAGTACCATCACCATCGCTAAAGAAGTACTGTTAGTCAAACTAATGGGGCTAAAGGCAGATAGGTGCCCTGATCCAGACGGTAGCTACAGAGATGATGGATGTTTTGGAAGTAATTTTCCAAGAATCATTGGATTCTGGAAAAGTACCAGAAGATTGGAAAACTGACAGCTGAGAATGTGTTGCTGGAAAAGCACATGTCAGGCAGCATCCTAGGAGCAGGAAAATCTATGTTGCAGGCCGGAGCTCTTTATCAGGAATTAGGCTGGGAGCCTCAGGAGAGGAGAGATAAATGGGAGGGGGGGTGGGGCTGGGAGGCAGGTCGCTGATAGTGCAATAGGTGAATGGAGGTAGGGGTAAAGGTGATAGGTTGGAGAGGAGGGTGGAGTGGATAGGTGGGAAGGAAGATTGACAGGTAGGACAGGTCATGAGGGCAGTGCTGAGCTGGAAGGTTGGAACTGGAGTAAGGTGGGAGAAGGGGAAATGAGGAAACTGGTGAAGTCCACTTTGATGCCCTGGGGTTGAAGGGTCTCGAGGCGGAAGATAAGGCGTTCTTCCTCCAGGTGTCGGGTGGTGAGGGAATGGCGGCGGAGGAGGCCCAGGACATGCAGGTCCTCAGCAGAGTGGGAGGGGGAGTTGAAATGTTTGGCCACGAAGTGGTGGGGTTGTTTGGTGCGGGTGTCCCGGAGATGTTCTCTAAAGCGTTCTGCGAGAAGGCGTCCAGTCTCCCCAGTGTAGAGGAGACCGCATCAGGAGCAACGGATACAGTAAATGACATGTGGAAGTGCAGGTGAAACTTTGATGCAAGTGGAAATTCCTTTGGGGCCTTGGATGGAGGTGAGGGGGGAGGTGTGGGCACAGGTTTTGCAATTCCTGCGGTGACAGGGGAAGGTGCCAGGAGGGGAGGGTGGCTTGTAGGGGGGATGGACCTGACCAGGTAGTCGCGGAGGGAACAGTCTTTGTGGAAAGCAGATAGCGGTGGGGAGGGAAATACATCCCTGGTGGTGGGGTCCGTTTATAGGTGGCGGAAATGTCGGCAGATGACGCAATTTATGCGGAGGTTGGAGGGGTGGAAGGTGAGGACCGGGGGGTTCTGTCCTTGTTACAGTTAGAGGGTGGAGGTGCGGGACGTGGATGAGATGCGTTGGAGAGCATCTTCAACCTCATGGGAGGGGAAACTTTGGTCTTTAAAGAAGGAGACCACTGGTGTGTTCTGTGGTGGAACTGGTCCTCCTGGGAGCAGATGCGGCGGAGGCAGAGGAATTGGGAATACAGGATAGCAGATGGGTTCCATCCTGAATCATCGATTTTCCGGCTCCTCAGATGCTGCCTGACCTGCTGTGCCTTCCAGCAACACACTCCCAACTCTGATCTCCAGCACCCGCAGACCTCACGGTCTCCTTGCCAATATGACAGGCCTATTCAAAAAGGGAGGGAAGCAAAAAGGGAGTATCTATTGTTGGAATAGTACTGGAATTAATTATTAAGAAATTAATAGCATGACATTTGGAAAACAATAATCTAATCAAGCAGAGTCAGCATGGCTTCATGAAAGGAAAATTGTATGTGACGAATTTATACGAGTTTATTGAGGAAGTCTCAGAGTAGATACAGGGGTATGAGTAGATGTGTTGTATTTGGACTTCCAGAAGATGTTGAAAAAGGTACCTCAAAAATTGTTAGGTATTAAGATAAGAGTGCATGGTGTTGAAGACAGTATATTGGGACAGATTGAGATTTACCTAATGGGCAGGAAACAGCAAGTGGGGATAGTTGGTGACTCATGACCAGTGGGATTCCAAAGGGATCAGTGTAGGAACCAAAAACCAAAGAACGGGCGGATGCTGGAAATCAGAAACAAAAACTGAAATTGCTGGAAAAACATAGCAGGTCTGGCAGCATCTGTGCAGAGAAAGCAGAATTAATGTTTCAGGTCCAGTGAACCTTCTTCAGAAAAAGGTTGTTTTTTATGCAAAAGAAGGGATAGAGGAGGAGGAGGGGGAAGGAGAGAAAGATAGAGATAGAGTCCAGAGAGAGGAAGAATTGTTAGGCAGCCAAAGGAATAGGTAACAGTCAGCCTGGGAGGATCAATAGCTGCTAATGGGAACAATTATTGGCTGATAGTGGGTTGGTTTAGATGGCAGCCTGTGTGATGACAAGGCCTGTGTGGGGGGTTTGGGGGAAGGACATGGGATAAGGTACCCTCAAGCCCCAAAATTGTTGAGGTCCAGAAGGCTGCAGGGTCCCCAAGTGGAAGATGAGATGCTGTTCTTCTAGCTTGAGCTTTGTTGGAGCCCTGCAGCAGTGCTGGAACTGTTTATAGTATATGTCTTGGAGGAAAGAAATCAATGTTTTGGAGCCAACTTTGCAGACAACACTAAAATAGATGGAAAGGCAGGCTGTGAGAGGGACACAAACAGTTTATAGAGAGATATTGACAGCATATGTAAGCATGCAAGAAGTTGGCAAATGGAGTAGAATGTCGGAGAATGTGAAATTGTTCATTTTGGAGGGAGAACAAAAGAGTGGAGTATTTGGTACGTGTATGGAATGAGCTGCCAGAGGATGTGGTGGAGGCTGGTACAATTGCAACATTTAAAAGGCATCTGGATGGGTATATGAAGAGGAAGGCTTTGGAGGGATATGGGCCGGATGTGCTCAGGTGGGACTAGATTGGGTTGGGATATCTGGTCGGATGGGAAAGTTGGACAGAAGGATCTGTTTCTGTGCTGTACATCTCTATGGCTCGATGACTCTACAAGGGAACTTGTGGGTATTTGGCATAAAACACAGAAAGCTAGCACACAGGTGCAGCAGGTAATCAGGAAGGCTTAAGCAATTTGGCTCTTTTTCAAGGGTTTGGAATATAAGAGTTGGGAAGTCTTACTGCAACTGTACAAGGTGCTGGTGAAACCAAATCTGGAGTACAGAGAGCAGTTTTGATCCCCTTATTTAAGGAAAGGTATCACTTCATTGGAGGCAGACCAGGGAACGTTCACTAGGATGATCCCTAGTATGGAGAGGTTGTCTCATTAACAAAGGTTAAGTAGGTTGGGACTCTATCACTGGACGAAAGTAAGGACTGCAGATGCTGGAGATCAGAGTCAAGATTAGAGTGGTGCTGGAAAAGCACAAGGGGTCAGGCAGCATCCGAGGAACAGGCAAGAGCTTTTGCCCGAAACGTGGATTTTCCTGCTCCTCGAATGCTGACTGACCTGCTGTGTTTTTCCAACACCACTCTAATATTGACTCTATCACTGGAGTTCAGCAGAATGAGAGGTGATCTCATTGAAACATAAAGGATTCTTAAGGGGCTTGGCAGGGTCAATGCTGAGAGGGTGCTTCCCTCACAGGAGAGCCTAGGACCAGAGGGTACAGTCTCAGGATAAAGGGTCACCAATTTAAAACTGAGGTAAGGAAGAATTTCTTCTTTGAAGTTGTGAGTCTTTTGGAACGCCTTGCCACAAAGGGCTGTATTTTTAAGGCTGAGATAGATAGATTCTTGATTGGTAGAGGTATCAAAGGCTGTGGGAAAAAGGCAGCAAAGTGGACATGAGGAATGTCGGATCAGCCATTACTCGAGCAGGCTCAAGGGGCTGAGTGGCCTACACCGATTTCCAATGGTCTTAAGGACTGCTGAAGACCCAGTAACACCATGAAAATAGGTGTTGAAAAACACCAGAAATGCAAGGCTTTTTAAGTGAGCTTCAGTTATCGAGTTGCCCCACTTGAACCTCTGGAACACCCATTCAGAATGAAGCAAAGATTATACAGTAACCCGGCTGCATAAATTTCCGAGAATAGATGCAGGATGAAATTCTCTCAGCTCCAACTTTAACGTTAAAACAGGAGAATTGCTTTTCTTGATTTTGTCCCTCTCCAGGAACATGCAGCCCAGCGCATCTCCACACAGTTTATCAAGTCAGGTTTAGTTCAATTACATACCTGAGAATTAGCCCATCCCAAGTGAAAATGCTTCACTAAACTGTGCTCTTAAATAGGTTACAATTGCATTTTTTTGAAGAAAACAACCATTGCCACCAAATGTTTTGTCAGCTTGCGGAGGCTGACAACAAATTACATTAGTTCTACTTGTGTGAAACCACAGCGAATGACTTAAAACTAAAATTAAGTTGAGTTTTATAATGTATTGGGTGTTGCCTTTTTTTGACCTATATATCTCTGATCTAGTTAAAACAGTTTAGCTTGTTCCAAAGTATCAGAGAAATGAGTGTCTTAGCAGATCTAGTTCAAATAATAAAACGCCAATGTTCATTTTTTATTAATGCAATAGAATAAACAACCGCAGTACAATTTTAATTAACTTACTCATTTCAGTGCACATTGCTAAATTAGTTTTGAACAAAACGTCTCAGAAATTGCTTCAAGTTCATGCACATCACTGTAATAGCAATCAAAACTCATTAAATTTAACTAGTTTGTCATGCACCTGCCTCAACCCAGAAGAAGAAATGCACTGGAGTTAATGGAAAAAGCTCTTCCAGCCCCTTAAAGGCTATTAGCTTGCAGAAGTCACTAAACATCTCCACACGCGTGTCATCTTTGCAGTTTTGTTTCAAGTTTTCTTCCTCATGAAATGATTCAATTTTTCACAAATTAAGATGCTTAGGAAGCAATTTAATTTGTATCAGGATATCACTACAAAATGTTGCTAAAAGGAACTCCCTATAAACATAAGAATTCGAAGCAGGAGTGGGCCATCCTCGAAGCTGCTCCATCATTCAGTAAACTCATGCCTGCCTGGACTGTGTCGCTGACTGCTACAGGAGCATTCTTTTATTTTCTTTATATGTTGGTATGTCACTGGTTGGCCAGCAGTTATTGCCCGTCCCTAGTTGCCCTTGAGAAGGTGGTGGTGAGCTGCCATCTTCAATTGTTGCAGTCCACCCGCTGTACAATGCCCTTAGGGAGGGAATTTTAGGATTTGGATGCAGCAACATTGAAGGAACATTGTTATATTCAATGATCCAGTCTCTAACACTCCTTGTGTTAGAAGAGTAACCTGTAATGATGGCACTTTTTAAAATTTTTCTGTGTTTTGATTGTGGACTGAAGGCGAAAAAACGCATTTAAAATCCAAGAAATGTCGAAGGATTGCTGCACTTTTTAAAGCAAGTTACCTGACACTCATTGTGAGTGCTGTTTACAAAGCTGCTTGTTCGTCAGTGAAGGAAACAAGTGCACACTGGATGTGCCAAGGGGGTGTGTAAAGAGGGACATTCAGCCAGCAACAAGTAGCTGATTTGTAAGACAATAAAGCATAGCAGCAGAAGTAGGCCGTTCAGCCCATTGAGCCCTCTCTGTCTTTCCATAAGACCATGGCTGATCTGACAATCCTCAACTGTCCTGCCTTTTCCCCATAACCTTTGATTCTCTTAATGGTTAAAAATCATCCTACTCTGCCTTCTGTAAAATGCAGACCAATTGTCGATGGCAAAGGCTTTCTGCCTGCTAGCAACTCTGTGATTGGCTCTCAGATAGCTGAACAGCTCATGGGTGTGAATGCTTGGTTAGCAGCCATCGGACCTCTGAAAGACGGAGCTATCTTTTGCTGTAAAACAAAACAGCCTGAAGAAAGCCAGTTTATCTTCAATCATCAGTTGCTGTAAGGTGATTTAAATATTTAAGTCAGAGATTTTCTAAGCATGAACCAGTTGCTCTGTGCCTCCTGGAGGCAAGCAAAAATACTTGCAGAATGATCAAGGAACAGCAAGTCCTGACAAACCAAAAGGGTCATCTCAGTGAACTGTGTGGACAGGAAGGAATGAACTGCCTTCCCAGTCTTTCTGCACACTCATAACCACTTTGTTTTGTGCCTGTGCACATGTGCAAGAAGTGAGAGTTTTATAAAGAGGTAAGAGGTTTAACTGATAATCATTTATTTATAATAACTAGTTATTTTGTGAGTACAGTAACCTGGTCCATGCTTTCTGTCAAGAGGAGTCTAGCAGACAGAGAAATTGGGGCATTTCGCACACTTTTATAAAATCTTTAACTCTTTAACACTTGTTACAAATCTGAGGATAGTGGGGCTTTAACTCTTGTTAACTCTTGTCAAGATGAGTCTAGCAGATAGAGAAATTCGGGCATTTCGCACACTTTTATAAACTCTTGAATCTTTAACTCTTGAATTTGAGCACACTACCGCAGTGACACATAACAGACACTAAGACTCATGTCTTCTAGTCTCTCCCAAAAGAGCCATTGGTGGCTAATGTTATACCACATTTCAAGAAAGGTGGGAGAGAGAAAGCAGGAAATTATAGACCAGTTAGTCTGACCTCAGTGGTGGGAAAGATGCTGGAGTCAATTATAAAAGATGAAATTACGACACATCTGGATAGTAGTAACAGGATAGGTCAGAGTCAGCATGGATTTATGAAGGGGAAATCATGCTTGACTAATCTTCTGGAATTCTTTGAGGATGGAACTCTGAAGATGGACGAGGAAGATCCAGTAGATGTAGTGTACCTGGACTTTCAGAAAGCTTTTGATAAAGTCCCACATAGGAGGTTAGTGAGCAAAATTAGGGCGCATGGTATTGGGGGCAAAGTACTAACTTGGATTGAAAGTTGGTTGGATGATAGGAAACAAAGAGTAGTGATAAACGGCTCCATTTCAGAATGGCAGGCAGTGACCAGTGGGGTACCGCAGGGATCAGTACTGGGACCGCAGCTTTTTACAATATATGTTAATGATATAGAAGATGGTATTAGTAATAATATTAGCAAATTTGCTGATGATACTAAGCTGGGTGGCAGGGTGAAATGTGATGAGGATGTTAGGAGATTACAGGGTGACCTGGACAAGTTAGGTGAGTGGTCAGATGCATGGCAGATGCAGTTTAATGTGGATAAATGTATGGTTATCCATTTAGGCAGATTACTACCTAAATGGAATCAATTTAGGAAAAGGGGCAGTACAGAGAGATCTGGGTGTTCTTGTACACCAGTCAATGAAGGTAAGCATGCAGGTACAGCAGGTAGTGAAGAAGGCTAATACCATAGTGGCTTTCATAACAAGAGGGATTGAGTATAGAAGCAAAGAGGTTCTTCTGCAGTTGTACAGGGCCCTGGCCCACACCTGGAGTACTGTGTGCAGTTCTGGTCTCCAAATTTGAGGAAAGACATTCTGGCTATTGAGGGAGTGCAGCGTAGGTTCACGAGGTCAATTCCTGGAATGGCGGGATTACCTTACACTGAAAGACTGGAGTGACTGGGCTTGTATACCCTTGAGTTTAGAAGACTGAGAGGGGATATGATTGAGACATATAAGATTATTAAAGGATTGGATACTCTGGAGGCAGGAAACATGTTTCCACTGATGGGTGAGTGCCGAACCAGAGGACACAGTTTAAAAATACGGGGTAGACCATTTAGGACAGAGATGAGGAGAAACTTCTTCACCCAGAGAGTGGTGGCTGTGTGGAATGCTCTGCCCCAGAGGGCAGTGGAGGCCCAGTCTCTGGATTCATTTAAGAAAGAGTTGAAAAGAGCTCTCAAGGATTGTGGAATCAAGGGTTATGGAGATAAGGCAGGAACAGGATACTGATCAAGGATGATCAGCCATGATCATATTGAATGGTGGTGCAGGCTCGAAGGGCAGAATGGCCTACTCCTGCACTTATTGTCTATTGTCTGTAAAAGCAAAAAAATCCTTTCAACACCTACTCTTTCCAAGCTTCGAGAAATTCCTGAGCCAATTTTATTTAGGCATATCAGTCTACCTGGACTATTCAGCCTCAGAAGAAATGACAAAGAAAGGACTTTATCCATAGGCTAACAAATTGCAATCAACCAGAAAAGTCAACAACCCTACTTTAACCGCAACCTAACAAAGGAAGACAGCTGCAAAATAGCAAAAGGCATATAACTAAAAGTTTATGAAATCAAGACATTGGATTGCCTTGAGCTTATCATGTTAAAGGGTCTGCTTCCATGCTGTATCACTCTATGATTATGTTCTACTATATTAGATTACATTCCCTACAGTGTGGAAACAGGACCTTTGGTCCAACAAGTCCACACCGACCCTCTGAACAGTAACCCGCCCAAACCCAGTTCCCTCTGACTAGTGCACCTAACACTATGGGCAATTGAACATGGCCAATTCACCTGACCTGCACATCTTCGGACTGTGGAAGGAAACTGGAGCACCCGGAGGAAACCCACGCAGACACAAGGAGAATGTGCAAACTCCACACCTTCAGTCACCCGAGGCTGGAATCAAACCTGAGACCCTGGTGCTGTGAGACAGCAGTGCTAACCACCATGCTACCCCTGCCGTGTATGTTGCTCAACAGAATACAGGTCCACTGATCCATTCCGATTGCTTTAGTAGGCCAGTAGTGAGTCCAAGATGTGCCATAATAACCTGAAAGAACCAGTTTTAAATTCACAAACAGCAGCAAGATCTCATAAATAACCTCAGGCACACTGGAAGAAGTGCTCAAGATAGTAACATTGCCACGTCCCACTGACAGAAGTAATGAAGTGCATTAAGCAGTGGAATTTATTTCCAGCATTAAAGAGCGAGGAGAAACCAAATCCATTTACAACATTAGACTGTCTCACTGTTTTAAGGAATTATGAAGTAAGGTCATGGGAACAGGGCAGCTAAAGGTTATATGATTGTTTCCTCAACATAATGGTGATTTTCAACTGGAGTGCCAGGCTATGAGAAATGTCCAAGTGTGCTTTGAATTTTCATCTTAAACAATATTCTATCCAATCAAAATTACAACACATAAAACTTGTGAATATTAATCAAGTTAGAAGAGAATATCAGTCATTCAGTTGCAAAATGTGAACATTCTAATGCATGTGGTCAAACAACAAAATTGAGATGATGCAATAGTTTTCAGCAGTGACCAAACAAACCGAAGACAGCATTTATGTGCTTTTTTTAATCATAAAACAAGACAAAACAATGTTAGCATATGTAACTAAATTGATTGTCCCCACATTTCTTTACAAAATCTATTTTGCTTTCCCTGGTCTAAGAAGAAATGGATAAGTTTCTTGACAAAAGAAGCGATTCCTCTATGAATTCAGTTGTTGATGAAGCATCCAAACCCAAAGGAGGAAGAGCAAGAACCGTTCAGAAATGAGAGCAATCTGGCCTTTGGATTTTCATGGACCGGAGATGCCATTTACTTGAAGATCTCATCAGCAGAGAGAAGTTGGCAAGGTTGCATCCGAACCAAGTAAAATGCCATTTGCAGGCTATTTCCTGCAAACAAAGATATTCAGCACTTCAAGGGCTTGAAAGAACAAAATATGAAGGAGACCCACACCTGATTGAGTGTGTGCAGGTATCAGACAAAAAGGCAAGTTACCTGGTGGGTAAACTTGCAGCAAAATCAAAGAAGCCCCATCCCACTGCTGAAATCTTAATCATGCCTGAATGTAAAACTATTGTAGGGGTGATTTTGGAGTTGCAAAAGTGATCATAATATCACAAGAACTAGGAGGAGGAGAAGGTAATTCAGCTTCTCAAGGCTGATCTGCTATTTGATACAATAATAACTGATCTCATTCACTCCACTCTGGGGTTGTACATTCCCCAGATTCACAACCCTTTGGGAAAAGTAATTTCTCTTTATGTCAGTTTTAAATCTGCTGTCCATTATCCTAAAACTATGACCTTTCATTTTAGATTGTTCCACAAGGAAACATCCTCTCTACGCCAACTCTGTCAATCCCCTTCAGCAACTTATATACCTCAATGAGATCACCTCTCATTCTTCTAAACTGTCTAGACTGCTCAATCTCTCTTCATAGTAAAACGCCGTCATCTCTGGAATCAATCTAATGAACTTCCTCCGAACTGCCTTCAACACAACTACATCCCTCCTCAAGTAAGGGGACCAAAATAGTGAGCAATACTGTAGGTGCAGTCTCACTGATGTGTTCTGCACTTGCAGCAAGACTTACCTACTTCTATGTCCCATTCATTTAGAAATACATACCAAAATTCCAGTTGCCTTCCATATTACCTGTTCTACCTACATGTCAGTTTTCTGTAATACATGCATAATTACACCCAGGACCCTCCACATCAAAGCACTAAATTCTGCTAATGTCTTATGGTCTTATTAAGCCCATTGAGTTTGCTCTGCCATTTAGTCATGTTGATATGTTTTTCAATCCCGTTCTCCTGCATCTCCATTTAACCCTTTATCCCCTTACTAACCCCGAACCTATCTCTGTCTGAAATACACTCAATGAGTTGGCCTCCACAGCCATCTGTGGCCATGAGGTCCACAGACATCATGGACATCAGTGGGCGGCACGGTGGCACAGTGGTTAGCACTGCTGCCTCACAGTGCTAGAGACCCGGGTTCAATTCCCGACTCAGGCGACTGACTGTGTGGAGTTTGCACATTCTCCCCGTGTCTGCGTGGGTTTCCTCCGGGTGCTCCGGTTTCCTCCCACAGTCCAAAGGTGTGCAGGTCAGGTGAATTGGCCATGCTAAATTGCCCGTAGTGTTAGGTAATAAGGGGTAAATGTAGGGGTATGGGTGGGTTGTGCTTCGGCGGGTCGGTGTGGACTTGTTGGGCTGAAGGGCCTGTTTCCACACTGTAATGTAATGTAATCTAATCTAATCTTAACAATGGACTCTAAAGTCTTACCAACGATTAAGGTCAAGCTAATGGGCAGACAAATGTCTTCTGCCTTCCTCCTTTCTTAAAGAGGGGTGTTACATTAGTCATTTTCCAGTCCTCTGGGACCCTCCCTGACTCCAACGATTCCTGAAAGATCACCACCAATGCTTTCGCAATCTCATCAGCTGTCTCCTTCAGAACTCTGGGGTGTAGTCCATCTGGCGCGGGTGATTAATCCACCTTCAGGCCTTTCAGTTTCCCCAGCACCTTCTCCTTAGTGATGGCCACTACACTCACCTCTGGCTCTGACTCTCTTGAAGTTCTGGTATGCTGCTGGTGTCTTTCATCATGAAGACTGATGCAGAGTACCTGTTCAGATCATCTGCCATTTCATTGTTCTCCATTACTACTTCTCCAGCCTCACTTTCCAGTGGTCCAATGTCTACTCTTGCCCCTCTCTTACCTTTTAGATGTCTAAAAAAAATTCTTATTCTTATATTTCATCTTCACCACATTGCATGTTTTTTTCTTTTGCTTTTATGCTGTCCCTGACTTCCCTTGTCAGTCATGGTTGCCACATCCTCCCCTTAGCAAGTTCCTTCTTCCTTGCAATATATTTCTCCCATGCCTCCTGAATTACCTCCAGAAACTCCCGCCATTGTTGCTCCACTGTCTTCCCTTCCGATCAACTCTGGCCGGCTCCTCCCTCATGTCTTTGTAATACCATTACATCTAATTCCAGCTACTCCCTCTCAAACTGCAGGGTGAACTCTATCATGTTATAGTCACTCATTCCCTTGATGCTGCTTCACCATAAGCTCCCTAATTAAGTCTCCCTCATTATACATCATCAAATCCAGAATAGCCTGTTCCCTACTGGGCTCTACCACCAGCTGCTCCAAAAAACTATCTCATAGACATTCCACAAATTCCTTTTCTTGAGATCCGCTACCTGATTTTCCCAGTACACCTGCATATTGAAGTCCCCCAAGGTTATTGTATCAGTGCCCTTTTTCACATGTCTTTTCTTCCTCATAGCCTGACTGCTCCTCGGAGGCCTGTACACCACTCCCATCAGGGTATTTTTCCCTTTGTGATTCCTCAACTCCAACCACACAGGTTCTATATCTTCTGTCTCTGTGTCATTCTTGCTAATGATTTGATTTCATTTCTTATTGACGAGACAACCCCTCTCCCTTTGCCCATCTGCCTTACCTTTCAATGGGATGTGTACCCTTGGATAATTCCCAGCTCTGATACCCTTGCAGCCACGTCTCTGTAATACCCACAACATCGTACCCACCAATTTCAATCTGCACCACAAGCTCATTTACCTTGTTTTATAGGCGAAAGTGGGTACTGCAGATGCTGGAGATTACAGTCAAGATTACAGTAGTGCTGGAAAAGTACAGCAGGTCAGGCAGCATCCAAGGAGCAGAAAATCAATGTTTCAGTCAAAAGCCATTCATTCCTAATGAAGGGGTTTTTCCCTAAACATTGATTTTCCTGCTCCTTTGATGCTGCCTGACCTGTTGTGCTTTTCCAGCACTATTATTACCTTGTTTTGTATACAGCATGTATTTAAGTACAGCACGCTCGGTCCTGTAATGACTGCCCCCTTCTCATAACTGTCTCCTTACCTGTTGCATCTGAGGTTAAATACCTGACCCTCTCCATACTCTCTGTCCTATTATTTGTTCTGGAAACTTTAATAACTTTTGCTGAGCCCTTCACCACTTTAATTTTTTCCAGGCAACTGAACCTCTCCCCGCCCCCACCACCCCGACCCTATTCCCAGCATAACTCAAGTAGAGCTTGTCCAATGGGAACAGCTCCCTCTTTCCCCATTACTGGCGTCAATGTCCCATGAATTCAAACCTGTTTCTCCCACACCAATCTTTGAGCGAAGCATTTACCTCTTTAATTTCATTGACCCTGTTCCCATCAGGTAGTCATCTCCAGATTATTACTGTTTTGGTTCTGCTTTCTAATTTAGCCCCTAACTGCTCATATTCCTGCAGCAGAACCTCTTTTCACTTCCTAGCTGTATCGTTGGTGTCTATGTGGACCATGACAACTGGATCTTCTGCTCCCAAATCAACTTCCTCTGCAGCCCAGATGAGATATCTTGAACCTGAGCACCAACACAGCCATTGGGACTCTCAATTCCGGCCACAGAGGACAGTGTCTATTCCCCAACTATACCATCCCCCATGTACAGCGATATTTCTCTTTTCTTATGCACCTTCTTGAATGGCTCCCTGTACCACAGTGCTATGGTCAGTTTGCTCATTGTCCCTCAATCTCAGCCACAGAGGAAGCAAAAATCTCAAACCTGTTAGACCAGCCCAAGGACTGAGGCTCCTTCAGCACTATCTCCTGGATCCCTCCACTGGCCTCACTTATAGTCACACCTTCCTGACCCTCATCACTGACCCAATTGAATACATCCTGATACACAGCATCCAGGTAACTCTTCTCCTCTCTGATGTGTCACAGTGATCAAAGCTCAGACTCCAGCTCACCAACTCTGAGCCTCAACTGGAGTTCCTCAACCATTTGCTACTGATGTCATCACTTTGAAGCGCAATGGAGTCCACCATTCAATTCTGAAGGGTCACTCAACCTGAAGCATTAACTCTGATTTCTCTCCACAGATGCTGCCAGACCTGCTGAGTTTTTCCTGCATTTTCTGGTTGTACTTCTGATTTCTAACATCCACAGTTCTTTGGGATTTAATAAAAAATTAACCTATAACAGATAGTCCAATTAGTAGCTGTCACCAACCATTAGCGGTTTACCTGTGATGTCACTTTCCTGCACTGGGCTGATGAAATTAAATTTATTCTGTTTCGAAAGAAAACTTACAAACGATGAGCCAAAACAAGCATTCCCACGCTGCCTCCAAATTCCCCGAACTACATCCTCACTCGGGCTGTGTCTCACCCTGGATTGATCTCTCCTTCCTGATCAAGCATATCCAGGTCAATCATATCAATTGTAAATAGTTGGGGCCTGAGGACCAAGCCCTGTGGCACCCAACTGGTTACGTCTTGGCAACTCAAAAAAGATCTATTTATCCCAACTCTCTGCTTCCTGTTGGTTTGCCAAACCTCCATGCAAGCTGATAAATAACCCCAGCGCCATGTGATCTCAACTTGCCTTTTGTGCAGTACCTTACAGATACACTACATCTATATGAAGGCCATTATCTACATTGCTTGTTACATTCTTAAAGAACTCTAGAAAGTTAGTTAAATGTGATTTACCCTCCATTAAATTGTGCTGATTCTGATGGATTGTATTTGGATTTTCCCAAATGTCCTGTTAATGCTCCCTTAATAATGGATTTTAACAATTTCCCAACAACGTATACGAATAATTCCATAAGAAATAGGAACCAAAGTTTGGTCCCTTGAGCCTGTTCCACAATTCATGGTTGATCCAATATTCCTCACATCCATTTTCCTGCACTTTTCCCATAATCCTTCATTCACGCGACTGATCAAGAATCTATGAGGAGAAAGTGAGGTCTGCAGATGCTGGAGATCAGAGCTGAAAATGTGTTGCTGGAAGAGCGCAGCAGGTCAGGCAGCATCCAAGGAACAGGAGAATCGATGTTTCGGGCATAAGCCCTTCTTCAGGATTCCAGCAACACATTTTCAGCTCTGATCAAGAATCTATCTCAGCCTTAAATATAGACAAGGACATTCAGTGGTAAGGAGTTCCAAAGACTCACATCCCTCTGAGAAAAGAAGTTCCTCCTCATTTCAGTCTTAAATTGGCGTCCCTTTATTGAGATTCTCCCGTGAGCAAGAATATCTTCTCAGCATTTACCCTGTCAAAACTCTTAAGAAACCCATATATTTCAATGGGATCACTTTTCATTCTTCGAAACTCCAGTGAGTAGAATCCCAGCCTGTTCAATTCTGGTTCATAAGACAATTCCTCCACATCAGGGATCACCCCAGTGAACGTGCTCTGAACTGCCTCCAATGAAATTAGATCTTCCCTTAAATAAGGGACCCAAAACTGTTCTCAATACTTCACCAGCACCTTGTACAGTTGCAATAAAACTTCCCCACTCTTCCACTTCTGCTCCCTTGGAATAAGAGCCAGCAGTTAAAGTAATTTGGTTTTAGTTTCCTACTTACTATCTCCCTTACTTTTTGAATCAGGGCATTTTTCCAATCCACTGGAACCTTCTTAGCATCCAGACAATTTTGGAATATTACGACCAATGGATCCACTATCCGTGCTGCCGCTTCTTTTAATATTTAGGTCTTCGGACTCTGGGGACTGGTATACCATTATTCCAATCTCTAATAGTCCAGTTAAATGGCGAATTGGTCACATGAACTTGATGAGGTGCTGAAAGAGATATTAGTTACTCATAGGAAGTTTTGCTTTGCAGATTGACGAGAGATTAAATGAATAGTTAGAAATTGTTGATGTGTGCAGATTTTGAAAATGTATCTGATCGCTTTTGAAGATAGTGCATTATTTCTGGTGAATGTGAAACATTACTGCAACAGACCTTCTTTAGCTTGTGTTAGCGCTATGTTGCAAACCTCTCTAGTAAGATCATAACTAGAGTACGTACCAAATAAATGTGATGCTTATGAGCAATCAATTCAACTGAGAGGAGTAAGTGAATCGTAGAACTGATTGTCTCATTGAAGTGTACCGTATTACTTAGAAGGTTGGGAACCATTACCCTAACCTGCTGGAGTGTATGTCCAAACTCTAATCATAACGCAAAGTCAAATGTGAAAACTACACTCCTGCTGAGCAAGACCCTCTGCCTGGAATAGGCTGAACATAGAAAGTACATGAAGACAAAAAAACCAAGAGGCATTAAAAAGACAGAGGTGGTAGAGATGAGCAAAGAAGACCAAATGTTTAACTACATTCTTAGCACACAAACAAGCAATCAATTCAAAACAATCTATACCACATTTAGAAACTTTACCAAGTTTGTTTTTAAATCTATGACATTATTTCCAAACTGCATCTTTTTTATCCCCACCATGCCTGCTCTTGATGGTGTGATACATGAACAATGTTCAGTCCAGCTGGTGTTAGGAGCATGGGTAAATGAGGCTGCAAATTATCTGTCTGTCTGTTATCTCTGGGTAAACACAAGGCATCTGCACAATTAACTGGTTCATATTATCCAAGGCCTTCTAGGAAAACAATGAGCAGCTCTGTGCTGCTTTTATGAGGACTGGACTCTGAATCAGCAATGTTGTCATGGACAAACAGGCAGAAAGCCCAATTAAAGCCTGGCAGGCAGTATGTTCGAACCAGTGAGCTAACTTCCCCAACAATTCACGGTTGTAACAGTAACGTGATTATATGACAGAGGCTTCATGCAGCTCGACACTTACTGCTGATTGATACTACGACACATTACACTTTATCCTAACAACTTAGCAAACACTTGAAAGTAGTCAGGGCGTGGGTTCAATACCAGGATTTAAACTGCGATTGGTTTCCATGACAACAACCTGCATAATTCAAGTGCAAGTGTAGATAGGTCTCACAGTTTGGGCACTAGAAACTAAGCAGTAATTCCAAAGCAGCTTATGATATTTTTTCATGAGGTTGGGTAACAGATCAAAGACAGTGAACTGTATTCTGTCTTCCTGTTAACATTGTTTCAACAATTCCATTTCACTTTTAAAATGATATGTAGGACATGTACGAAGAGAGAGTCAACCTATTTTCTTTTTGAGCTAAATGCATTGCAATGACTACAAACTGAAACTGCATACTGTAATGAAATGTGAACTTGACTGGTTTCAGAACCTGGCAAGAATTCTATTGGCTGAGAATTCTGGAGCATGTGAACAGCACACACAAAGACTCGGGTTGTGATTCAGCTGAAAGACTCAAGCTATTTATTTCAAGCTATGCACCTGTGTGATGGAGTAATGGGGGATAAAAATAAAGCAAGGATCACAGGTGAAAACTTAAAAGGGGAAATCTGTGCCACAGGAGAGGAGACAGCATCGAGAGAAATCAGTGGAAGAGACCACCAGGAGTGAAGTCACCAGGAGAGACCCTGTGTTTATAACAGCTGTTGTGAGCAGGGTCCAGGCAGTCAGTGCCCAGAGAAGCACCACATAGAGCTAGGAGTAGTGGGTCAAGGCTCAGGAGAAGCCAGAATCACAGAATTCTTATGGTGCAGAGGAAGCTGTTCAGACCTTTATGTCTGCACCAGAGGGTGCAGTGCAGCTGAGGGTCAGGAGGAGGCATGGGCAGCTCAGAAGGCAGCGTTGGCCAATGGCACCATACTACTGTCGGGTTGGCCAAGATAAACCTTCTAAGAAGTGGTATTGTTCTCGAAGCAGCTAAAGATCTCAGAGTCTGCCCAGGGTCAGTGCTGGATTACCGCCTCCAGCCTGCTGACTATGTCCCAGTGCAGCTTTTGAGTGCACACTTTAGACTGGTTTCAAGTGAAAAGGAATGTTGTATTATCCTTCAGAGGAGGAGTTGCACTGACCCCTAATCTTCCTCCAGAGGGAGGTATTATCCTCTTAGCACACTATTTTATAATGTGGACAAAAAGGGAAATTCTCCAAGAAGTCTATCAATATTCTTCCTCCAACCATTATGATCAAAACAGTTCATTGCAAGGAAGTCATCACATTGTTTTCTGTGGGGCCCTGTTGTGCACAAAAATGATCACCAGGTCCTCTGCATTCTGACTGTATTTAAAAGTTGCTCATTATGTATTAAGCACTTGAAAACATTTCTAAGGTGTGTGACATGTTGAAGTATAAATTAAATCTCTCTCTTTGAAAAAAACCATGTCCTTAACATTGAAACCAAACCAAGTACAGCCACTGCTTCGGCAGTACAGAGGAACAGAAGTCCCCAACTTTCTACCATCACGTGGGTACAGGGTGCAGTACTACTGAGTTTCCACTGAATTTCTGTCAAGGTTTTGGTTATCAGTAGCATCTCTGTGGGCAACTCTACTGCCAAGCATCCCACCAAAACATTCTGGGTTTTAAAAGAGATGGTCACAGCAATGATGAATGCACTAGTTAAGTTTTCCCAAATTCCCTAGATTCTAGAACAGCCCCAGGGAATTGGAAGTTAGTATACATCCACAATCATAAAGAGAAGAGGGAAGGCAATTAAGGTACTACAGCCCAATTAGCCTTGCGTCAGGTTTCAGGTAATGCTGGAATCAGTATTAAGAAAGTCTTAACACAGCACTTAGAAAATCATTGGATAATCTAAGTGAGCATTGTTTTATGAAGTTAAAAATCACACAACACCAGGTTATAGTCCAACAGGTTTAATTGGAAGCACACTAGCTTTCGAAGCGACGCTCCTTCATCAGGTGATTGTTTTATGAAGGTACAAGACGATTTTATTTAACCCATAACTCACAGGGTAGGGAAAGGGGAGCCTGTAAATGAAATAAGCCTAGCAGGTCTGGCGGCATCTGTGAAGAAAAGAGGAAGGGTCCCCGGACTTGAAACATTCAGTCTGATTTTCCTTCACAGATTCCATCAGATCCGTTGAGCACTCCCAGCAACACCTGGGTTTTTCCAGCAGCTTCTGTTTGTATTCCATGTTATTCCAGTTATTTGGTTGTCTCCTGCACCATTTTCTTTTCTAATTATCTCTCTGCCTCATTTAATCAGAGTACAGGTGATCTCTTTGGTTGTTATTCAGCTGTTGACACTTTAGTCACCTAACACCCTTGCAGGGACTTATTATTTGACACTCCACTCACACCATGATCTGTGATCTCTCTGCCCTTGATCTCTCTGCCTGTAAATTCTATGTTCTGTGTGCTTCCCTCTCACTTCACCTGACAAAGGGGCTATGCTCTGAACACGTGGGATTTCAAAAAAATCTCTTGGACTTTAACCTGGTCTGTGATTTCTGACTTTACTTAAATACAACAATTGAGGTTTGGACTTTCATGCATCATCTCAAACTCAAGCTGAATTTATATTTATGATGCTCAATATTTCCCAGAGAATCTCTTACTTTGATATGACTAGTTAATCCCAACTCATTACACAAAACAGGATTTAAAGTCACCTCCTTCCCGGGTGGTTCAACGATTTGTGGTTTAAAAAAAAACTGTCTTGAATGTATTCCATGAACTCATCGTCCAAACTTGTTTTGTCAACTCAATTTACACCGCCTATGTGAAGATCGAAGTCTCTAAAGATTACTGCATTACCTTTGTTACAAGTTGCTCTTATTTTTTAATTAATACTGTCCAGCAGTAGAGCTAGCATTAGAGGGCGTATAAACAACTCCTACTAGTTTTTTTCTGATCCTTATTCGTTGTCTCCAGGCCTACTTCCTATTCTTTTTTTTTAGATTAGATTACTTACAGTGTGGAAACAGGCCCTTCGGCCCAACAAGTCCACACCGACCCGCTGAAGCGCAACCCACCCATACCCCTACATTTACTCCTTACATAACACTACGGGCAATTTAGCATGGCCAATTCACCTGACCTGCACATCTTTGGACTGTGGGAGGAAACCGGAGCACCCGGAGGAAACCCACGCAGACACGGGGAGAACGTGCAAACTCCACACAGTCAGTCGCCTGAGGCGGGAATTGAACCCGGGAATTGAACTTTTGAGCCAAGATCTTTCATCACTACAATCTTTAAGTCACTATTCATTATCAAAACTGCTACATACGTGTCATCTTTCTATTTTATTTTTATTTTCAAACAAAGTACCCTGGAATATTAAGTTCCCAACCTCAGTCGTCACACAATCATGTCTTCTGTAATAGCTATTGGATGAAACATGTTTATTTCTGTTTGTGTCATAAATTTGGCTTTCCTTTTATTGAATGTTTTATACAATCAAAGCACCTTTAATTTTAAGGCTTTTTATTTATAATCTACCTCTGATTTGACCTTCCTCTCAGATTCAATATCATCCATTTTTTGTCCCCTACTGTTACTCTGTGCTTGTCGAAGGCATGGTTGGGAAGTTTGCAGATGACACCAAAATTGGTGGCATAGTGGACAGTGAAGAAGGTTGTGTAAGATTACAAAGGGATCTTGATCAATTGTGTCAATGGGCTGAGGAGTGGCAGATGGAGTTTAATTTGGACTAATGCAAGGTATTGCAGTTTGGTAAAACAAACAAGGGTAGGACGTATACAGTTAACAATAGGGCCCTGGGTAGTGTTGTAGAACAGAGAGGTCGAGACATTCAGGGACATAATTCTTTGAAATTTGCATCACAGGCAGACAGGGTGGTTAAGAAATCATTTAGCACACTTGCCTTTATTGAGTACAGGATTTGGGGCATCGGTTAATGTTGTACACGATGTTGATGAGGCCTTTTCTGAAGTACTATGTGCAGTTCTGGTTGCCCTGCTATAGGAAGGATATTATTAATTGGAGAGTGTTCAGAAAATATGTACAGAGTTGTTGCTAGGAATGGAGGATTTGAGTTATAAAAATAGGCTGGATTGGCTGGGATTTTTTTTCACTGAGAATAATAGGTTAAGGGGTGACCTTATAGAGATCTATAAAATCATGAGGGGCACAGATAAGGTGAACAGCAAGGGTTTTTCTCTAGGGTGGAGGAGTTCAAAACTAGGGGGCATATAGAGTCATAGAGATGTACAACATGGAAACAGAACCTTTGGTCCAACTCGTCCATATCCCAACTCAATCTAGTCCCACCTGTCTGCACCCGGCCCATGTCCCTCCAAACCCTTCCTATTCATATACCCATCCAAATGCCTCTTAAATGTTGCAATTGTACCAGCCTCCACCACTTCCTCTGGCAGCTCATTCCATACCCGTACCACCCTGTATGAAAAAGTTGCCCCGAAGGTCTCTTTTATATCTTTCCCCTCTCACCCTAAACCTATGCTCTCTAGTTCTGGACTCCCCAACCCCAGGGAAAAGACTTTGTCTATTTATCCTATCCATGCCCCTCATAATTTTGTAAACCTCTATAAGGGCACCCCTCAACCTTCAACACTCCAGAGAAAACAGCCCCAGCCCATTCAACCTCTCCCTATAGCTCAAATCCTCCAACCCTGGCAACATCCTTGTAAATCTTATCTGAACCCTTTCGTGTTTCACAACATCTTTCCGATAGGAAGGAGACCAGAATTGTACGCAATATTCCAACCTGCAACTCCAGGTAGATAGGATAGTGCCACTGTGCCACCACCGTGGCACAGTGGTTAGCACTGCTGCCTCACAGCGCCTGAGACCCGGGTTCAATTCCCGCCTCAGGCAACCGACTGTGTGGAGTTTGCACGTTCTCCCCGTGTCTGCGTGGGTTTCCTCCGGGTGCTCCGGTTTCCTCCCACAGTCCAAAGATGTGCAGGTTAGGTGAATTGGCCATGCTAAATTGCCCGTAGTGTTAGGTAAGGGGTAAATGTAGGGGCATGGGTGGGTTGCGCTTCGGCGGATCGGTGTGGACATGTTGGGCCGAAGGGCCTGTTTCCACACTGTAATGTAATCTAAATTCCACTTTCAAGGAGTTATGAACCTGCACTCCAAGGTCTCTTTGTTCAGCAATACTCCCTAGGCCACTTACCATTAAGTGTATAAGTCCTGCTAAGATTTGCTTTCCTAAAATGCAGCACCTCACATTTATCTGAATTAAACTTCATCTGTCACTTCACAGCCCATTGGCCCATCTGGTCCAGATCCTGTTGTAATCTGAGGTAACGCTCTTCACTGTCCACTACACCTCCAATTTTGGTGTCATCTGCAAACTTACTAACTGTACCACTTATGCTCGCATCCAAATCATTTATGTAAATGACAAAAAGTACAGGACCCAGCACCGATCCTTGTAGCACTCCACTGGTCACAGGCCTCCAGTCTGAAAATCAACCCTCCACCACAACCCTCTGTCTTCTACCTTTGAGCCAGTTCTGTATCCAAATGGCTAGCTCTCCCTGTATTCTGTGAGATCTAACCTTGCTAATCAGTCTCCCATGGGGAATCTTGTCAAACGCCTTACTGAAGTCCATATGGATTACATCTACCACTCTGCCCTCATCAATCCTCTTTGTTGCTTCTTCAAAAAACTCAATCGAGCTTGTGAGACATGATTTCCCACGCACAAAGCCATGTTGACTATCCCTAATCAGTCCTTGCCCTTCGAAATACATGTACATCCTGTCCCTCAGGATTCCCTCCAAATACTTGCCCACCACTGACGTCAGGCTCACTGGTCTATAGTTCCCTGGCTTGTCCTTACCATCCTTCTTAAACAGTGGCACTACGTTAGCCAATCTCCAGTCTTCCGGCATTTCAGCTGAGTTTTTTACATATGGAGTGGTTCCTGTGTGGAACAAATTGCCAGAGAAAGGATGCAGGTACAGTTACAGCATTTAAAAGACATTTGGAGAAGTACATGAATAAGAAATGTTTGGGGGATAAATGGCCTAAATGCAGGCAAATGGGACTAGTTTAATTTGGAACATGGTCAGCGTGGAATGGTTAGACCACAGGGTCTGTTTCCATATTGTACAACTCTGACTCAATGTGGACAGATTGTTGCAATGCAAACAAAGTAGGAAAGAAGCTGCAGAAATACCAGGCATTAACCCCATTGTGTACCCTCCACTTAAAAGGGAATCAAAACAAGGCAACCAGCTGGGTAAAGTAAGCTTTCCTGCTGCAGATCAGGCTATGAGCTCTGATGTCAACTGGAAAGGTTGAGATGATGTCTCTAATTCACACAGCCAATGCAGGCACACTGTTTACTGTACAAGTGTATGAGAATGAGCTGGTTTGTCCTTTCAATGGCACAACTTATCTGCTATCTGATGAATCTTACCACATTGAAAATATCTCGGGAGGGGAACAAAATTTGTGCTCTGCACTTCCTTTCCCTGTTGGTAGAGCAAACCTCAAGGTCAGCGAACCACCATCACTTGATAAATGGAAATGGTGATTCTGCACCCACCCACTGATTTCGGCAGAAGAACCTGCCTTCAGCTTCTGTGGGCTTAAGTCCAAGAATTCTCTCCCTAATGCACTTGGCTCTCCCTCTCCAGCTTTACCTTACTCCTTAAAATCTACCATGTCACCCATGCTTTTGCACAATTGTCACAATATCTGCTTAACTAGTGTCGGATTTTGTTTATGTATGCTCCTGCAAGCCGCCTTGAGATGTTTAACATTGCTAATCGTGCTAACTAAATGCAATTGTGGTTATTGTCCAGGTCAGCTCATATTAGACGTTGTCATTCTAAAGCGCGGTCCTCTCGAAGCAGAGGGGTGAGAGAGAAAATTGCAGCTGCTCCATTGTTAGGTTGTGCTGTAATGTCAGTCCTAGAGAGCAAAGGGAGAAAACGATACCTCAATGACAGTGGGAATACAATGGACTGCCATGGAGGGATCAGGATAAACTCTTCTGCCCTGCACCATTGGAAGATATACCATCACGGCCAGAAGACCCCCCCCCCCCTCCCTCTCACACCAAGAAAGCCTGTCCCTCAGCCAGAGAGTAGACTTCATCCAGCAGGAAGTCCAGCCCATGGGAGGTGCCAGGAATTCTGACTGACCACAACTCCATCACAACCAGCAGAAGCAGAGTTAGGTACTGAGTGCCGCTGGGACTGCATTATGTTTGATCCAGGAAGGAGGAATGGGGCAGAGATTGCACCGCAAGCCCAAAGTGCTGCTTAAGGGAGCTGGCACTGTGAGGGAGACAGTGAGGGTGAGATGATATCTTGAGGGAGGCAGCCTCTAATACCCATGGTGCCTTCGCAAATGATGTTCCCACATATCAAAGTGGGTCTTTAAAAGCAGCTTCCCAACTCTCATTTGACTTTCTACGCCAACCACCTTTTGGCATGGATAGTGCATTATTCTTATCAACAGACATGTGAACAAGCCTAAATGGCCCTTAGTTATTTAGTGATATATGGTGGATGAGCAGCAGATTTCAAGCCTGCTCACCTGGTGTATTATCGGGGGAGTTTAGGAGTGGATTGTGTTATCTCAGATTGTCCCAGGAATGCCTCAAGGTTTCATGACGAAACCATAAGAACATTGAAATAGGTGGAAAGTTGGTTGCGAGAGAGATACAGTTTATAGCGAGATATTAATAGGCTACACAAGTGGGCAAGAAGTTGGAAAATGGAGGAGAGTATGGGAAAATGTGAAGTTGTTAATTTTGGAAAGGAGAACAAAAGAACACAACATTATTTAAAGAAAATGCAGAAAGTTGCAGCACAAAGGGACTTGGAGATACTTGTGCACCAAACAGAAAGCTAGGCCACAGGTGCAGCAGGTAATCGGAAAGGGTAATGGAATGATGGCCTTTATTTGAAGGGGTTTGGAGTATAAGGGTACTGTTACTGCGACTGTACACATTGGGAGGACTGTGTGCCATTTTGGTCCTTTTATTAAAGAACAGGTATCATTTAATTGCAGGTAGTTCAGAGAAGGTTGACCAAATTGAACCCCAGTATAGAGAAATTTTTTTTTCAGAAAAGGCTAAACAGGTTGGGTCTTCACCCACTGGCATTTCCAAGAATAAGAGCTGAATTAATTGAAACATACAGGTTTCCTTAGGGGCTTAACAAGGTCAATGCTGATAGGATGTTTCCTCTCAGGGGAGAGTCTAGGACCAGATAGCAAAGTCTCAGAATAAAGTGGCATCAATAAGACCGTGATGAGGAGGAATTTGTTCTTTCAGAAGGTTTTGATTCTTTGGAACTCCTTGCCACAGAGAGCTGTTGGGGAAGTGTTCCTGTGCATATTCAAGGCTGAGATAGATAGATTCTTGATCAGTCAGGGAATCGAGGATTATGGGGAAAAAGGCCAGGAAAAAATGAATGTGAAGAATCAGCCATGTACTTAAGGAATGGTACAACAGGTTCAAGGGGCTGAATGGCCTACTCCTGTTCCTATTTCTTTTGGTCTTACTTCGATTCCACAAGAAGAAAGATTTTGAGGATTTTAAGCCAGACTTTGGAATGTTCCAGAGATGCTCAAGATTTAGTAAGTTCCAGCTGGCCATGGTTTGAGTGTGTGCCTCTAGATTTTAAAGTGAGGGTATATATGGTACTGCAAGCAATCACTCAATGAGCATTAATTTTAGAGTTCCACTTATGACTTTCATTGCAAATCTAACTGCACAGGCAGCGATCTGGTCAGTTAGTTGCCAAACTTAGAGGGGCGATTCCTGATGAAGGGCTTTTGCCCGAAACGTCAATATTCCTGCTCCTCAGGTGCTGCCTGACCTGCTGTACTTTTCCAGCACCACTCTGGTCTGCACTCTGGTTTCCAGCATCTGCAGTCCTCACTTTTGCCAAGTTGCCAAACGGTCAAGTCCCACAGATTTTCAAAAGATATTAGTCTTTGCTTTTCTTCAGTCTTTTCAATATGGACTTTGACATTTCAGTTTTGATCGAAGGTCATACCTTAGCAGGGCCTGGTACTGATGGCTAGATTTTAGTATGTATCTTTTTGAAGTGACATATTGCCAAGCGGTCAACTAGTTCACCAGAAACAATTAAGAAATCAATTACAAAGTAAAGGAACAGCAATTTTATTACCGGCTAATCCTAAGAAAAATTATAAATGCTTGACATCAAACTCACAGACAAAATCATAGAAACAATGGTGTCCAAATCAAGTGAATGATAAAAGAATATGCAGTTTAAAGTCCTTCAGGGATACTCGAAGGAGTAAATTTTAACCTGAGTCCATGGTTGTTTAGGGATGTCCTGATTGACAACATGAATATTGAAGATATTTTGCTAAATTCTTGGTGACTGGATGTTTTCTCTCCAGTGTGCCTTATCACTGGGTGATTTGTCTTTTGAGAGGTTGACAAAAAATAGAGGGGGAGAGAATTCTCCAATTCCAGTTCCAAAACCATCTCACATCTTCCAAAAAAGCTCCCCAAAATACAGCTTCTTTTTGTGTATTCTCGGGTCTGACTTCATAAATTTAAAGCTAGTTAATTGCAGGTGATTTTTTTTTTGTTTATCTCCAACATATGAACTTTTCATAAAGATGTAAATTAAACAAAGATCTAGATCTGGTTTCAGTCTCTTTAATAACCCATTAATTTCAATTCCAACTAGTTCGTGTTCATTGATGGTTTAATGAAACTTGGCACAACTTTTGATCAGGTGATCACTGCAGACACTTTATTTGTTGATGGTTTTTTCCTAGTGAAATCATTTCAGTCCATGGCATCGATGATGGAATTTGAAAAGTGATCATCCAGATGTTACCATTGGGAAGGGAAGGAGCGCTTTCTGGAAGTTCGGTGCATCTGGCCATCCCTGCATGTTGCAATATTAATCCCATTCTGTCTCGCATTCTACTCTTGCAACCTTGCCAGAGTTCTATGTTATTCAACCTTGGTTTCTCAAAAGAGAAAATCAGACAAATATCACTGTCTTACCGGTATAATTTAAAAGAACTGAAAGGTGTTTGTGTGGGAAGGGGAACTAGATGGAAGGTTTCCAACTTCCCAAATGTAAATCTCATCACCAGCAAGAGAGAAAATGTATATGCTTTCTCAGGCTGTTCCTTAGCAGGATTTAATCATGTTTTCACTTCTCAGAATTGCACAAGTCTAGTGCATTGTGACTGCTGACACAGGACTACCTGGAGTTCAGCAGATATTATATTGCCTTCACTCAGCTCTTACAGGTCCTCTAGAGAACTGCTCTGTAATTCTCACAGATATTCTTTAGGAGTCAGTGAGAGAGATTCATTTTGTTCTGATATTCAAGACCATCAATTATGAATGAGCACAATGCTGCAGCAGCTACAATCACAAAATCTCAAAAAGCTGCCCCAAGGGCTAAAGCAAGTCTTGCTGGTGATTAACTACAGCACCTCACAAATCTGACTGTATTACTGGTTTGTATTGAGTTAGCTGATCACAACTGGGAATGACAGCAAGGTTACTATATTAGACCTTTCAGCCTGTAATAGGCAGGTTACAATTTTCTTGACTGCTCTTGATCACTGTTTAAAACTGCTGCTGACACCAAACCTGAACTGCAGCAAAACACTGAATCCTGAATGCTGAATGAGACTATGACCCATTAAACTTCCTCTGCTCTGCTGACACTGATGTTATTTTCCCCTTCAAGTACTGATGGCCATGCATACAGATTGATGGGCATTTGGGATCCACAGCTAAGACTCAAAGCCCACATCACCAAGATACTTAGCTCTATTTCTTCAATATCACACTCGCACTAAACAATACTGTTGCTAAATTATAGAACATAAAAAAAATACAGCGCAGTACAGGCCTTTTGGTCCTCGATGTTGCGCCGATCCAAGCCCACCTAACCTACACTAGCCCACTATCCTCCATATGCCTATCCAATGCCGTTTAAATGCCCATAAAGAGGGAGAGTCCACCACTGCTACTGGCAGGGCATTCCATGAACTCACGACTCGCTGAGTAAAGAATCTACCCCTAACATCTGTCCGATACCTACCACCCCTTAATTTAAAGCTATGCCCCCTCATAATAGCTGACTCCATACGTGGAAAAAGGTTCTCATGGTCAACCCTATCTAAACCCCTAATCATCTTGTACACCTCTATCGTGTCGCCCCTAAACCTTCTTTTCTCTAATGAAAACAGCGCCAAGTGCCTCAGCCTTTCCTCATACGATCTTCCTATCATACCAGGCAACATCCTGGTAAACCTCCTCTGCACCCGTTCCAGTGCCTCCACATCCTTCCTATAGAATGGCGACCAAAACTGCACACAATACTCCAGATACAGCCAATTCTTCAACCATGGCTTTGAACCCATTGGATTTAATCTTTCCAGTCACTTCCAATCCTTCACACACCATGAACTGTTACTTGTTCAAAACACATCCATGAACATCACGATCTACACTAAAACCCACTCTCCAATCATTAGATACACAATATTTTAAAGCGGTTATGTAAATTTTGAAATCTCTTCACCACTCCACATCACCCTGGTCTAGTAAACCCTCCCAGTTTCACATCATTGCTAATGATCTGGATGGACTACTCAGCTTTGGCGATGAATTTTCCTGGCTCCAGGGAGGGGGGCTTGGAGGCAGAAATGCCTGCAAAATAATAGGAAGCCATCTCAGGATAGCTCCCCGTTGCAATCCTGCCCTGGGGAAATATCCCAGAGTGGGCAGGGAAAGCTGAGTGGCTTCTGGTTTCACTGAAGGGAGAACCTAACGGGTATGTTATGAGACTTCTACTCCATTTTTAGGCAGTGTAGTGCCCACTGGGCCAGCCAGGCCAGTGTTTGTTGCCCACTCCAATTTAGCCAGAGGAGAGTTCACAGCCAACCACATTGCGGAGGGTCTGGAGTCACATCTAGGCCAAACGAGATAAGGATAGCAGACATTCTTCCCCAAACGACATTAGTGAACCGGATAGGTCTGTACAATAATCGACAACAGCTGCACGGTCACTAATTTCAATTTCATCAAAGTCAAATGTAGTCATATGCCACAGTGGGATTCCAGTGACATGATCACTACACCATCACAAAATAGTGAGAATAGCATCTTGACAAGGTGTTCAATTTGAACAAGTTGGACAAGGTTAGACTGTACATACCTTCCAGTGATGAGCTCTGCAGCATCCAAAATGTTTTAAACACTCACAGCAATGAGTTGAGAGCATGTACCAGCTGTGATGGTCACAAACTCTCAATTCAGATGCTGGTAAAACACTCCATTTTAATGGTTATTCTTCATATATTGGTTTCTCTCCAGCCTTGAGTAACCTTTCCCAAATGGCCTTTAGCAACATGCCAAAGAGATCTGGAGACCATCAGAACCACATTAGAAACTGCGTCATTTCAATCTCCGCTGAATTCAATTAACAGAACCTGAATGAAATGTATAATTGTGCTTCTTTTCTCCATTGAGGCCCACACAAAACTGCCTCTAAAAATGCATTAAAAGACTTGATAGTGTTAATTCTGAGTCTTGATGCTTCCTGTATACTGCTCACCATTTTGCAAATCGTCTACTCCCAGAAGCAGATGTAAAGCAGCAACAACACTACTGCACTGGCAACATCACACAAGACACAGCACCAACACTGAATTCAAATGGATTCTGGACGCTGCAACACAAAGTGAGGAGGTCTACAGTATTCATATAACTGCTGAACCACTGCAGATTTTGTAGCAAATATTATTTTAGCTTGAAATCACATCATTTCCCAAATCATTCTTTTAAACTGATTTTTCTTTTGGATTTACACATTTAATTCACGAAATCCTCTTTATTCTTGTAATAGATTCATCAACTTTCAGGTTTGACATTGACAAGTCAGTTGGTGAAAACTCCATTGGGATTTAATTTTCTTCAATTGTGCATTGCTTAACACATTTGTATCAAATTCCTTTGTGTGCTCCTACAAAGTTATGTATTTTATAAGCTGAGAGTAACTTGATCATAAGAACCATAAGAAACAGGAGCGGGAGTAGGCCATTTAGCCCCTCAAACCTATTCCACCATTCAACAAGTTCATATCTAAGCTCATCTCCACCTTCCTGCCCTTTCCCCACAAACCTTTATTTCCCTACAGATCAATAATCTATCTCAGCCTTAAATATACTCAAGGACTCCACCCCCACAGCTCTCTGTGTGAAAGTTTCAAAGACTTATAACCACCCAAGAAAATGGGCAGCATGGTGGCTCAGTGGTTAGTACCGTTGCTTCACAGTGGCAGAGACCTGGATTTGATTCTAGCATCGGGCAACTGTCTCTGTGGAGTTTACACATTCTCCCCGCGTCTGCGTAGATTTTTTCCAGGTGCTCTGGTTTCTTTGCTAAATGCCACTTTCCATGTAGTTAAATATTTTTCCTTTATTCAGACAACATTTATCTTGATTAAATATTCTCTAAGTGAATTCTCGAAAAGTATTCAAGTTAAATTACATTAACAACAGATTCTTTTGCCCATAAGTACTGTATAATGAAGTACTGTGTACAGTTTTGGTCCCCATATTTATTACGAGGATGTATTGGCATTGGATGATGTTCAAAAGGGCTGATTCTTGGGATGAAGGTATTGACTTATCAAAAACAACGAAACAGGATAGGTCTTTATTCATTAGTATGTTGCTGGAAAAGCACAGCAGGTCAGGAAGCATCCTCAGAGCAGGAGATTCAATGTTTCAGGCCAGAGCCTTTCATCAGGAAGTGCTCTGGCCCGAAATAATGATTTTCCTGCTCCTCACATGCTGCCTGATCTGCTGCGCTTTTCCAGCACCACTCTCTCGAATCTGATCTCCAGCATCTGCAGACCTTACTTTCTCCCTTTATTCATTAGTATTTAGAAGAATGAAGGATGATCTTATTATTGAGTCATAGAGATGTACAGCACAGAAACAGACCCTTCGGTCCAACTCGTCCATTCCGACCAGATATCCCTAACCTAATCTAGTCCCATTTCCCAGCACTTTGCCCATATCTCTCTAAACTGTTCCTATTCATATACCCATCTGGATGCCTTTTAAATGCTGTAACAGTACCAGCCGCCACCACTTCCTCTGGCAGCTCATTCCATACACATACCACCCTCTGTGTGAAAAAGTTGCCTTTTAGGTCTGTTTTATATCTTTCCCCTCTCACCCTAAATCTAAGCCCTCTAGTTCTAAACTCCCCCACCTCTGGGAAAAGACCTCGTCTATTTATCCTATCCATGATGTTATAAACCTCTATAAGGTCATCCCTCAGCTACTGACACTCCAGGGAAAAGAGCAGCAGCCTATTCAGCCTCTCCCGAAGGTAAATTCTGCAACCCTGGCAACATTCTTGTAAATCATTTCTGAACCCTTTCATGTTTCACAACATCTTTCCGATAGGAAGGAGACCAGAATTGCACACAATATTCCAACAGTGGCCTAACCAATGTCCTGTACAGCCACAACATAACCTCCCAACTCTTGTATTCAATACTCTGACCAATAAAGTAAAGCATAACAATCGCCTTCTTCTCTATCCTATTTACCTGCGACTCCACTTTTAAGCAGATATAAACCTGTACTCCAAGGTCTCTTTGTTCAGCAACACTCCTGAGGAGCTTACCATTAAGTGTATAAGTCCTGCTCTGATTCGCTTTTTCAAAATGCAGCACCTCGCATTTATTTGAATTAAACTTCATCTGTCACTCCTCAGCCCATTCGCCCATCTGACCAAGGACCATTGTACTGAGGTAATCCTCTTCGCTATCCACTACACCTCCATGTTGGTGTCATCTGCAAACTTACTAACTATACCTCTTATATTCACATCCAAATCATTTATATAAAGGATGAAAAGCAGTGGAGCCAGCACCGATCCTTGTGGCACACCATTGGTCACAAGCCTTCAGTCTGAAAAGCAACCCTCCACCAATACCCTCTGACTTCTACCTTCAAGCCAGTTCTGTATCCAAATGGCTAGTATTCTAACCTTGCTAACTAGTCTCCCACGGGGAACCTTGTCGAGCGCCTTACTGAAGTCCATATGGATCACATCCACTGCTCTGCCCTCATCAATCCTCTTTGTTACTTCTTCAAAAAACTCAATCAAATTTGTGAGACATGATTTCCCACACACAAAGCCGTGTTGACTATCCCTAATCAGTCCTTACCTTTCCAAATACATGAGGAGAAAGTGAGGTCTGCAGATGCTGGAGATCAGAGCTGAAAATGTGTTGCTGGAACAGCGCAGCAGTTCAGGCAGCATCCAGGGAACAGGAGAATCGACGTTTCGGGCATAAGCCCTTCTTCAGGAATGAGGAAAGTGTGTCCAGCAGGCTAAGATAAAAGTTAGGGAGGAGGGACTTGGGGGAGGGGTGTTGGAAATGCAATAGGTCCAAATACATGTACATCCTGTCCCTCAGAATTCCCTCCAACAACTTGCTCACCATCGACGTAGGCTCATCGGTCTATAGTTGCCTGGCTTGTCAATAGACAATAGGTGCAGGAGTAGGCCATTCTGCCCTTCGAGCCTGCACCACCATTCAATATGATCATGGCTGATCATCCTTAATCAGTATCCTGTTCCTGCCTTATCTCCATAACCCTTGATTCCACAATCCTTGAGAACTCTATCCAACTCTTTCTTAAATGAATCCAAAGACTGGGCCTCCACTGCCCTCTGGGGCAGAGCATTCCACACAGCCACCACTCTCTGGGTGAAGAAGTTTCTCCTCATCTCTTTCCTAAATGGTCTACCCTGTATTTTTAAGCTGTGTCCTCTGGTTCGGCACTCACTCATCAGCGGAAACATGTTTCCTGCCTCCAGAGTGTCCAATCCTTTAATAATCTTATATGTCTCAATCAGATCCACTCTCAGTCTTCTAAACTCAAGGGTATACAAGTCCAGTCACTCCAGTCTTTCAGTGTAAGGTAATCCTGCCATTCCAGGAATTGACCTCGTGAACCTACGCTGCACTCCCTCAATAGCCAGAATGTCTTTCCTCAAATTTGGAGACCAGAACTGCACACAGTACTCCAGATGTGGTCTCACCAGGGTCCTGTACAGCTGCAGAAGAACCTCTTTGCTTCTATACTCAATCCCTCTTGTTATGAAGGCCAGCATGCTATTAGCCTTCTTCACTACCTGCTGTACCTGCATGCTTACCTTCATTGACTGGTGTACAAGAACACCCAGATCTCTCTGTACTGCCCCTTTACCTAAATTGATTTCATTTAGGTAGTAATCTGCCTTCCTGTTCTTACCACCAAAGTGGATAACCATACATTTATCCACATTAAACTGCATCTGCCATGCATCTGACCACTCACCTAACTTGTCCAGGTCACCCTGTAATCTCCTAACATCCTCATCACATTTCACCCTGCCACCCAGCTTAGTATCATCAGCAAATTTGCTAATGTTATTGCTGATACCATCTTCTATATCATTAATATATACTATAAAAAGCTGCGGTCCCAGTACTGATCCCTGCGGTACCCCACTGGTCACTGCCTGCCATTCTGAAATGGAGCCGTTTATCACTACCCTTTGTTTCCTATCAGCCAACCAACTTTCAATCCAAGTTAGTACTTTGCCCCCAATACCATGCGCCCTAATTTTGCTCACTAACCTCCTATGTGGGACTTTATCAAAAGCTTTCTGAAAGTCCAGGTACACTACATCTACTGGATCTCCCTCGTCCATCTTCAGAGTTACATCCTCAAAGAATTCCAGAAGATTAGTCAAGCATGATTTCCCCTTCATAAATCCATGCTGACTCTGACTTGTCCTGTTACTACTATCCACCTTTCTTCTCACCTTTCCCACCTTTCTTAAATAATGGCACCAAGTTAGCCAACCACCAGTCTCAAGGCACCTCATCTGTGACTATGGAAGATACAAATAACTCAGCAAGGGGCCCAGCCTTCACTTCCTTTGCTTCCCACAGAGGTCTAGGGTATACCTGATCAGGTCTGATGATATCCAAGACATCCAGCACTTCCTCCTCTGTAATATGGACATTTTTCAAGATGTCACCATCTATTTCCACACATTCTATATCTTCCATGTCCTTCTGCACAGTAAACACTGATGCAAAATATTTGTTTAGTATCTCCCCCATCACCTGTGGTTCCACACATGGGCTGCCTTGCTGATCTCAAGGGGCCCTATTCTTTCCCTAGTTACCCTTTTCTCCTTAATGTATTTATAAAATCCCTTCTGATTCGCCTTAACCCTATTTGCCAAACTATCTCATGTCCTCTTTTTGCCTCCTGATTTCTCTCTTAAGTATACTCCTACTGCTTTTATACTCTTCTTCTAAGTATTGAAAGGTATAAGATTCAGAAGATTTAGGGTGGCACAGTGGCTCAGTGGTTAGCACTGCTGCCTCACAGCGCCAGGGACCTGGGTTCGATTCCAGTCTCGGGCTTCTATCTGTGTGGGGCTTGCACATTCTCCGTGTCTGTGTGTGTTTCCTCCACATGCTCTGGTTTCCTCCCACGATCCAAAGATATGCAGAATCGGTGAACTGGCCATGCTAAATTGCCCACAGTGTTCAGGGATGTGTAGGTTAGGTGCATTAGCAATGGGTAAATGTAGGGTAATAAGGTAGGGAAATGGGTCTGGTTGGGATACACTTTGGAGTGGACTTGCTGGGCCAAATGGCCTGTTTCCATACTGTAGGGATTCTATAATCCCACCAGTGGTGAAATCTCAGACTGGGGGAACATAGTCACAGAATAAAAGGATATTCATTTGAAAGTGAGATGCAAAATATTTCTTCTCCAGAAAGGCATAGAATGTCTAGAATTCTCTCCCCGAGAGCTGTGGAGGCTAGATCACTGAAAGTACTTTAAGAGGATGTTGATAGGCTTTTGAAGAGTAGAGGAGTTAAGGGCTGTGAGGAGCGAGCATGGAAGAGAAGTTGGAGGCCTGGGGTAGATCAGAATGATGATATAGAATGGTGGTGGTGGTGATGGGGAGTCTTAAAGGAGACAAATACCCGGCTATTATTCCTTATGTTTCTTATTTTAAAAATCGCAATTAAACCCATCCTCAAGCTTTGAATCTCGGGGAACACAAACCAAACGCCATTGACTGTTCTCTCAATGGAACCTTTCCCGTTTAGGAATTATTCTGTCAATTTGTTAAATCTGACAGTGGCACCTAACACTGAACACTATCCAAGCTGGCATCTGACCAAGGCTCTGTACATCTGAAGTGTCACCTTCTCACTTCTGCATTCCAATCACCTTGAGATAAAGGTCAACATTTTATCCATCTTTCCGATTACATGCTGTACCTCTGCAACTGAGATGAGGAGGTGATCCCAACAAAAAGTGCAGCTGCCCCTCACTTCGTCCAGCACTTTGCATGTGCAACCATTACAACAGCTGCTGTCCTGTGCATAGTGTCCTGCATAATGATGCCGGCTGGCAAAAGCAGTGTGAATGTCCCATCTTCACTTGAAATAGTAGTTGGTCAGGCACCTCTCCCTCCATTTCTAAAAACAAATCAACGAGGCAATTGAGCTTGTTAACAAGCCGTCTAAACCCAAATGCTACACCGCCATAATGATATTGGCAAGTGGAGAGAAGGGGGAATAGGCAGGATGCTTTTGTATCAACTCTGGGAAAAACCCAACGAGGAGGAATACAACTTTGGACAGGATTGGTGCCTTAAGACCACCACAGTTTCCTATCATGGGTATCCTCCCATTCCCATCCCTCCCTAGGTTGCCTGATCTTTTCCCACACAAAAAACCTGGATGCTCCTCATTTTGGAATCCAAACTGTCTTCATCGTGGAGATGCCTCAGCTCCAGTGGTGCCCTCTGCTGGGTTCTGACAGGACTTCCTTTCATTGAAGGGCTGAAGTCCCATGCTCAGCTTGTGAAGACGATCCACAGCGTATTTTCGAATGGTTTGTGATTGGACTATCGATGGTGGGGACAGAAGCAAAAGAGAGCCAAGCTCTTGACCTGGAATAATAGTCTGGGAGGTGGAGAGGACCAGGCAAATAGTAGAGAAATGTTCCATGTGCACAATGTGCATGAACAGGGACGCTGATCTTCAAGCGACCAGATATGTTGTGCTTCTGAATTTTGTTAGAACTTACCAGCTGGCACTCAGACTAACAAGCTGGATGTAAGTTCTATCTATTTGAAGATATGCTACAGGATTGGTCGGCAGATTTGTTACAAAGGTTCAGCAGCACTCCCTCACACAACATGCTCTAAGGCAGATTCTGTCATAAATGCTAGTCACATGCCCTGCATCCTGCTTATTTACTCAATGGCAGATGCCCTCTTGAAGTGATATCAAACAGACGGAGCGTGACTGAGCCAATGAGGGTTGATTCTTTGAGCTCTCAGTCCCCTGCTGTGTGGCCAGTCCATCAGCTTCATGGAGGTGCCCACCCTGCAGCAGCCTGGGGTTGAGTCACCACAGCCAAGGGACCATGTCCCAAAGAAGGTGCCATGTGCAGGAAAGGATATCCATAGCGGGTCTGCATGCCACGTCTTTCTGAGTTTTAATTGCCTCAGCAGCACCCACCAATCCCAATGGGTCTTCTGAGGTTTTCAGGTTACCAATCCTCCAATATGGCCAGCTGCATTGGTACTCCATTCACCACCCTAACTGGAGAATGTGCAGAACTGGTGAGCTGATCCTTCTGCAAACAAGTGTTCACGCCTCCCATTGAGACCCAATCTGTGAGGAAATCATCATCTAACTGCTTTTCTTTTCAATATCACTGATGGTCAGCACTATTCTTCACCAAGGCTTCTCAATAAAACAGGCAAGATTTATAGTGGAGAGTTGGTGTGATATGAAATTTGCTCTTTCATTTCATGCCAAAATATATCAGCTTGGACCATAAGACATAGCAGCAGAAATAAGGCCATTCTGCCCATCGAGCATGCTCTGCCATTTAATCATGGATGATAACTTTCTCAACCCCATTCTCCCACTTTCTCCCTGTAACCCTTGATCCCCTTGACAATAGAGAACCTCTCTACCTCTGTCTTAAACATACTCAATGACCTGGCCTCCACAGCCTTCTGTGGCAGTGAATTCCACAGATTCGTCACTGTCTGGCTGGAAAGGTTTCTCCTTATATCCATTCCAAAGGTCTTTCTTTTAGTCTAAGGCTGTGCCCTTGGGTCCTAGTCTCTCCTACCAATGGAAACATCTTCCCAACATCCACTCTGTCCAAGCCATTCATTACTCTGTAAGTTTCAATTAGATCCTCCCTCATCCTTCTGAACTCCATCGTGTATTGACCCAGAGTCCTCAAGTGTTCCTCATACATTAAGCTTTTCATTCCTGGGACCATTCTCATGAACGCTCCAGGGCCAGTACATTCGTCCTGAGATATGAGGCCCAATACTACTCACAATACTCCAAATGTGGTCTGACCAGAGCCTTAGATAGCTACAGAAATACATTCCTGCCTCTATATTCTAGTCTTTTCAATGTGATATTAGAAAGAAAATGTATTAACTCGTCTAATTTAAATATGTTAATTTACTCTATTTTAAGATAATTGGTATCCTACCTTCATTAAAATAGCACATAAAGGAGTTTCACACTATACACCGGCAGAAATAAAATGTTGCCTGTCCTGTATATTACAGTTAATGGTGTTTCCAGATTTCCGTGCAAGTGATGTGAAATCACATTAATTATCTGTCATTTATTTTCTCAAAAGAAAATGGTGCTGCCTGTCTTAAAACAACAGTCATGTTCTTAAGATTAAGAAGTTCCCATTGCTCTTTAAGTCCATATTATAAAGTAACCTCTAAAAGCAATTGATTAGCCTTCAGCTGAGTTTTGTTCTTAGCTCATTTGTCAAGCTCACTGTAAAATCTGTTGCTAAAGTAACACTTGCCTTTTGGGATGTTTTCTAATCTTCTCCTCCGAGTATTTCAGCTGAGCTTGCTTTATCTGTGACTAACACTCAGGAGTCAAAACTATAACCAGGTTTTAAACAGTGTATGCATTAAAATTGGACATAAAGGAAGAGCCAGCAAATTAAAAGCCAAGAGGAATTTATTCACAGCAGTGGTAATGATGATAATACTTTTGGTATTTTGTTAAGCAGTTGTTATTTTGTTAACTAAAGTTCACAATTGAAAAATGTAAGTCTCAGCCACATAAAATGACAGAATGATTTCAGCACTAAAGGAAGCTATGCAGCCTGTCACATCAGTGCAGGGCCTCAGGAACAGCAATTCACGCAGTTTATCTGCCTTTTTGCAGTAGCCTAATTTTTTTTCTTTGTCAGATAATGATGCAACTCTCTTTGGAAAGCCATAATTGAATTTACTTTCGCCACACTGTTGGGCAACTCATCGCGAATCTTAACTACTCACTGTACAACAACGTTTTTCTCCATTGTAGCCATTACTTCATTAGCCAGGTGCTTTCAGTTAATTATTAACCCTCTAGCTCCCAATCCATTTGAGAACTGGAACTATTTCTCCTGATCTATTTGTCAAGATTTTGAGTAAATCTAAGAAATCTCATCTCAACTTCTCCTTCTTCAAAAAGAACAGACCCAGCTTCTCCAATCCATCCAAAATACTCAAGTTCCTTGTTCCTCAGAATCAGTCTTTCGATATTTTTCTGTATCTTGTGCAGCAGTACTCTTCCTACAGTATGGTCTCCAAAACCAGACATCAATACTCCAACTGAAGTTGTGTTTAGTGCAGGTTTCTCATGCTGTCCTTTCTTTTGTTCACAATATACTGTAAGATAGATGGGCTCATTTCAATTAGGAGAAAGTGAGCACTGCAGATGGAGATCAGAGTTGAGAGTGGGGCGCTGAAAAAGCACATCCTGTCAGGAGAGGAGCAGGAGAAATCAATGTTTCAGGCAAGAGCCCTTGGCTCTTTTCCAGAACCCCACTCCAGGCTCATTTCAATTGCCAACAGAATGGCCTGCATCAAAATACTTAAATTCGCCCATCGCCAGTTTTAAAGCAATTTAAGCCTGAAAAAACAAACAAGCACTTTAGTGATGCTTCTTGACTTCCATCAGGACAGTTCACAACAGAACCTACTTAATGTGAAAACCAACAGATGTGCTATATAACAGGAGAGAGCTGATTGGTTTGAAAGTGGCATCTGTTTGGTAGACGCATTGCCACAGAGAATGTATCAATGAATAATGGTTGAAGTTCACAACCAGGCTTTGTTTGCAGCTTAAACAAATTATAAATGTTGTGTTTTCCCTTAAGTTGGTGTTGTTGAGAAACATCCTGATGAGGGAAAGATGAAAACCTTCACAGAATCAGAGATAAAGCAGTGTGGAATAAGGCCATTTGGCCCATTATGTCTGCATCTTCTTATTCTTCAAATCAGCATCATTACATCTGCCTTTTCCCCACACCCTTGCTCATTATTTCTATTGAAATAATCATTCAATGCCCTCTTGTAAGCCTCAATTGAACCTGCCTCTACCACAATTTCAGGCAGTGCATTCACAGCCTCACTACCTGCAGTGTAAAACATTTATCTTGCATCACGTTTTACAAATCGCTTTAAATCTGTGCCTACTGGTTCTTGATCTTTTTTACGAATGGAAACGGGTTCTCCCTTTCTACTCTATCAAACCTGCTCATTATTTTAAAAACCTCCAACAGATCACCTCTCAGCCTTTATCTCTGCAAGGAGAACAGTCCAAATCTATCCTCATAACTGAAGTTACTCAGTCCTGGAGACAGAATTGCTCTTTTCATCAATACTCAATTTCTGTACTCCCAAACAAGTCTGATGATCTCTTCCTGACATATGGTGCTGCCCTTTTCTGTATTGCATACAGGCGTCAGAAACTATCACACTGTGCAAAGGCCTAATACTAGCAGCTCTATCTCTACAGATTATCTCACGGTAATCTTAACAGATCTCCCCATTATTCTTTCCTTAAATTTGAGAACACAGTGTCTAAATGCTTCCGTATTACTGTGTTAGTGAGTTAAATTGTAGAAAGTTCACTTTGGGAAGTGTCTACCACTGCACCTACCTCAAACTTACTATCATTAAAACCTCCACTATCTTGCCACCTGACACACTTGTTCCTCCTTACCCTCTTCACTAAGATGGTATATTTTCAGTATGTTTATGTGACATAACTATTTCTCCTTCCAACAATCAGGAGTGTTTATCAGATTAGTCATTTTGCTAACCCTTCTAACCACTTTGTATGGATTCCTGAATTTCATTTTCCGAGGTTCAACTTTTATTGACAATACAAATACTTCATCTCCCACGTGAAATATTTCACTTGCTGAATATGTTTTCTGCCCATTCTTCCACCTTTCAAATGTCTTGTGCTACCCTACACACACCTGAGTTTTTCCAGAAACATGGACATGTAATCCAACACTAAGGTTTTTTTTCATTCATGAACTTCTTCCTAATCAAATTTAATTGGGCTGGAACCCCATTAACATGACCATAACCAATTCAAATGGATGAAACCCAGTAGATTTACCCAGTAGTAAGAAATAGGAACAGGGGCATCAGGAGTGGGAATAGGCAATTCAGCCCTTTGAGTCCACTCCTCCATTTAACATGATCATGGCTGATCTTATCCTCCTCTCAACTGCACTTTCCTTCCTGTTCCCTTTAGTCCTTTATCCCACTTTTCATCATAAACATATCTATTTCTTTTTTGAATCTGTTGATTGATTCTTCCTCCATTGCACTCTGGGGCAGTGAGATCCACGGATTCACAACCCTCTGAGAGAAATAGTTTTGAACCTACCTCCTCCCACTCATCATCTATGATCTCTTCTTCTCGAGTGTCCCACATGGGGAACATGTGTTCAAGTCCACCTTCTCAATCCCTTTTCACATCTTATATAGCTCAAGCAGATCCCCCTTGTTCTTCTGAACTCCTGCAAGTACAAGCCCACGCTATTCAATGGCTCCTTATATGACAGGCCTTTCACCTCTGGAAATAACCCGATGAACCTCTTCTGAACTGCCTCCAGTGCCACCATATCTTTCCTCAAGTAAGGAAACCAAACCTCGACACAATACTCCAGGTGTAGTTTCACCAATGCTTTTTATAGTTGTAAAAACACTTCCCAACTGTTATAATTCAGTTGTTTTGCAACAAATGCCAGGACTCCATTTGCTTTTCTTATGTTATGCTGTGCCTGTATACCTACTTTCTGTGATTCATGCAAAGACACCCAGATCCCTCTGCATGGATGCACTTTGCATTTGCTTCCCATTTAAATAATTATTTGCCCTTTTGTTTCTCCAGTCAAATTGGACAACTTCACATTTACTCACATTAAACCCCATCAGCCAGATTCTGGCCTATTCTCTTAGCCTATCAATATCCATCTGTAAACTTTTCATCTCCTCATCATAGCCTACTTTCCCACCTATTTAGTATCATCTGTTTTGCAATGTTACACCCCGGCCCTGTTTGCAGATCATTTATATAGATTGTCAGATCTAGGAACTAAACCCTGTGGTACCTCAGTAATTCCAGTTTGCCACCCAGAGAATAACCCAATTATTCCAGGCCTCTGCTTTCTGTCACTCAGCCAATCCTCAATCCAAGGCAATACTCTACCCTTAGCCCCCTGCGATCTAACCTTGTGGATCTAATCCTTTCTTCCAAGCCTGTGGGTATTTGTGATGATATGCCTTAATGGTGGTTTTGAGTGTCTGATGGTAGCTCTCCAAATGTCCCTGTGTTTGTAGACGATACACAATTGACTTCAATTGGTTTATACCCAAGTTGCTAATGATCTCCTGGAAATCTTTAGACATAATGTTAGAACCCTGATCAGGCTGTACCCCAATTGGTAGTTTGTAATGAGTAAAAATCTGAATAAAAAAAATAACTTCTCTACTATGACCCTAGCTGTAGTCATCCTTAAAGAAATAGCTTCTGGGAATTGGGCTGTTATAAAGTATTTGTAAGGATATACTGTTGGCCTGCTCTCATTTTCAGTAGTGGTCCCACATAATCCACTGAAACTTGGTTCTTCAAAACCGGTAGGTGTATCACATGTTTGATCACATGCTGAGGCTGTCCTACCATCTAACATGGATGACACATTTTACAGAATTGCACTATGTCTTTAAGAAGTTTTGGCCTGTTTATCAATGCCGGCAGTTTTGATATTCCTCTATGCCCTGCTTGTGGAACCTCATGTGCTACTCCTAATATCTCCTTCCTGTATCTGGCCAGAATCACTGTCCTTTCTACACCTGTAGTTCTGTGAGCATGAATCCACTTCCTCCATCTGAACTTCACTTTGGTATTAATGGCACTCCAGAACTCCCTCAGCCTCGGCCTCTCTGTACTAAGTATCTCCAGTCCTCTTTTGCCCAATTTATTTGTCTAGCAATTCGCTCAAATGATACAAAGAATGTTTCCCCATCCTTTCTCAAAGAACATTGATAGGATCTGCGCAAACATAAACTTTTCCTGACAGGACTTCAAATTATGACTCAGATTGTCCCTGCCAGGGCCTGCATCAGTATCAGATTTCTTTTTTTTTTAACTACATCATTTTAAGCTGTTCTTCATATTCTCTTGCTTCCCACCCCCCTTTCTCTTCATGTTGCAGTTCTAATTCCAATTTTCTCATTTCCAATCCTTTCAATTTCATTTCTATTTCTTTATCATTCTCTGTTCTTTCTTTATTATTTAACACCATCTCTAGTTTCTCCATTCTCTCCTCATGCTCAAATATCTTTAACTATTGCTGAATGGCACCCAATTCCAATGTTTCACTGCCCATGAGTGCTCAGCCCCTCTGCATTTCCTCTAACACCAAATGCCATGCTAGTAGCTCAATAATGTCTGCCTTGTCAGGCCTTGTAGCTCTGTCAGGCAATGCTACCTCCAATTTACCCACCACGTCAAAAAACCTGGGCTTTCAAAGTTCCTTAAGATTGCCAGGGACAACTCTGCCACCTGCAGGAAATCCCCTGCCATTTCTAGTCTTAAATGAAGTACAGAACACAGCATTTTCTTTCACCTCGGCAAAAGTGTAGAGTGCAGTGTGAGAGAAATGCCCCATCTTCCGCCTCGGAACACTTCAACCCCAGGGCATCAACATGGACTTTACCAGTTTCCTCATTTCCCCTCCCCCCACCTTACCCCAGTTCCAACCTTCCAGCTCAGCACTGTCCTCATGACCTGTCCTACCTGCCAATCTCCCTTCCCACCTATCCACTCCATTCTCCCCTCTGACCTATCACCTCCATCCCCACCCCCATTCACCTATTGTACTCTTTGCTACCTTCCCCGACCCTCCTCTCTGACCTATCACCTCCATCCCCACCCCCATTCACTTATTGTACTTTTTGCTACCTTCTTCCCAACACCCCCTCTCCCCATTTATCTCTCGACCTTGGAGGCTTCCTGCTTCTATTCCTGATTTTGCCCGAAATGTCGATTTTCCTGCTCCTCGGATGCTGCCTGAACTGCTGTGCTTTTCCAGCACCACTCTGATCTAAACTCTATTTTCTTTCACCTGTCATTAACACATTCTCAATGTTCAGATTCAAATCACTCTATGCTGGATAAACACCCAAATGTTGTTAAGCCTCAGAGGGATAGTACACTGGAAATGAAGCCCTGCTATTCCCAGAGTCAACATAAAAGTGAAAAAAAATTAAGTAATGCAAAATTCCCTAATTTACCTGTTAAGTGGAACTAAGGAGAGACTGGTTTTCTGTACTTAAAAAGAATGACTATTTGTTGCAAGTAAGTAAATGATAGGTATGGGTAAACAATTACAAACTCTCACCATAAACTTTATTAGTTAAAATTCTAGACCCATTGCAAGCTCCCTCTTACACATCTAGTACAATGGCTCAGTGGTTAGCATTGCTGCCTCACAGCACCAGGGACCCGGCTTCAATTCCAGCCTCAGGTGTCTGTCTGTGTGGAGTTTGCACATTCTCCCCGTGTCTGCGTGGGTTTCCTCCGGGTGCTCCGGTTTCCTCCCCCAATACAAACATGTGCAGGTTAGGTGAATTGGCAATGTTATATTACCTAAAGTGTTCAGGGATGTATAGGTTAGGTGCATTAGTCAGGTGCATAATAGGGTAGGGGATTGGGTCTGGGTGGTTTACTTTTCGAGGGTTGGTGTGGACTTGTTGGGCTGAAGGGCCTGTTTCCACAGTGTAGGGTTTCTCGGATTCATGCACACACAGATAGACACAGACCAGGAAACAAAAATGGATGTTTTGGTGAAGGGGAAGACTGGCAAGGCATGTAGTCTGTTCACAGTGTTATTGAGATGGTTATTGTGCTGATCAGAAGCCTGTTATTTGATCTTCCTTCTCTGAATTCTTTTACTTGGCTGGGAAGGGCTTATGCCTGAAACGTCGATTCTCCTGTTCCTTGGATGCTGCCTGACCTGCTGCGCTTTTCCAGCAACACATTTTCAGCTGTGAAGTTCACACTTGCAAATTCAAAGTCACAATTTAGAGCAACTGCTGAAGTTAAATAAACCGGCTTTCTTCAGGTTGAAGGTGGGTTTTTACTGCAGAGAACAGGACCGCTCCTGGACTGGTGGGGACCTGACACCTTCTTCCCACCCTGTTCACAGTCCCAAGCTGAACAGCTACCTGAGAACCAAATCACAGTTTCAGGTGGGCACTGGACTTTAACATTGATAACTGGTCAATTGTCCACAGACCAATCAGCTGCTTGTTGCCAGGTGGATCCAGTTCATTTGCACCTTCTCCTGCGACTGCTTGAACCAGCAGCTATATAAACAGTACTTACAATGAGTGCCAGGTTACTTGATTTCTATAACATGCAGTAATCCTCCAGCTATCCTTTGTTTTCCATTTCAGTCCACTATTGAAAATACATTTAAAAAATGATATGGTCTATAGAGAATATAAAGACATGCCAGTGATACCTGAAAATCAAGAAGTTGAAGGAAGAGAGGATCTTTGTGAAATTATCATCAGGGAAGTGGTACTAAGCAAACTGACAGAACTGAGGGCTAGTAGGTTTCTTGGTGCTTCATGCTAAGGTCTTAGGAGAGGTGGCTAATGTGATGGTAGATGTTTTGGTGTTAATTTAACAAAATTCAATAGATTCTGGAACAACTCCATTTGACTGAAAAATAGCAAATATAATCCCTCTATTCAACGATGGAGAGAGGCAGGAAACAGGACATGATTGGCCAGTTAGTTTGACATCTATTGTAGGGAAAGGGTTGAGGCACAATCATTAAGGAGGTTACAACTGGCGCTTGAAAAAACTCCAGGTAATCAGGAAGAGTCAGTATGGATTTGTGAAAGGAAGATTCCATTTAACCAAGTTATTGGAATTTTTTGAAGGATTAAATTGTGCTGTGGATGAAAGGGCATCACTTGGATGATCAGTACTTGCATTTTCAAAATGCATTTGAAAAGATTCCACATATATGGTCATTATCATGAGCTCTTAATGTGCACATAGTTGGTTACGTATTAGCATGGATAGAAGACTGGCTGGCTGGTAGAAAACAGAGTATGAATAAATGGGTTTTTTTTAAGATCTGCAGAATAAGACAAATGGTGTCCTGCTCAGACTTACTTTTCTCTACAATTTATACCAATGACTTAGATTAGGGGATTGCAGGTATAATGGCTAAATTTGCAGGTGATACAACAATAGACAGGAAAGTATGCCGTGGACATAACAAAGATGCAGACCAATATAGACAGATTGAGCAGTGGGCAAAAACCTGGCAGATGCAGTATCATGTGGTAAAATGTAAAGTTGTCTACTTTGGCAGGAAAATAAATTAAAAAGCAGCATTTTACTGAAATGAAAAACGATTGCCGTGAGATATAAAAGAATCTGGATGTTCCAGTGCATGAGTGTCAAAAGGTTAGTATGCAGATACAGCACATAATCAGGAAGGAAAATGGAATGCCAGCCTTCATTTGAAAAACTGGATATGAAAGTGGGGCTTTATGCTTCAGTTATACAGATGTGCAGCTTTGGTCTTCTCCTGGTTTACTGGATTGATACCTGGAATGGTTTTCACTAGAAATTTGAAGAGGATGAGGTGATTTGGTTGAAGTGGATTAGGTCCTGAAGGGAAAACTCCAAATAACTGCAGATGTTGGATATCAGAAACACAAACAGAAACTGCAGGAAAACTCAGCAGAACTGACAGCGTCTGTGAACAGAAAGCAATGCTCTTCAGAAGGTGGATGAGGAAAGAATGCCTCCTCTTGTGGGTAGGTTCGGAACTTAGGGACACTGCTTTAAACTCAGGGTAACTCAATTAGGGCAGAGGTGAGAGGATTTATTTTCTCTCAGAGGTTTGGGTAACGTTTGAACTCTTTGCCTCAGAAGACTGTGGATGTATATTCATCAAATATTTTTAAGGCAAAGATAGACAGCCTCTTGTTAAGCAAAGGTATCAAAAGGTATCAGGGATTGTTGGGAATGTGGTTCAGAACACAACCGGATCAGCCATGATCATATCGAATGGCAATGCAAGCTTGAAGGGCCGAATGGCCTCAGTCTGTTGCTAGTCCTTATGTTCAGCTCCTTCACAGAGTGACACTCGAAAACCATGTCTCGTTTTCTAATTTGGCCACAAATGGAATATTGCTTATTGTTCTGGGCAGATGGGAGAATATGAAAGAACTGGAGAGGGTGCAGACCAGGTTTACGCAACAGCCACTGGGATGAGAAATTCCAGTTCAAATAGAACGTGGTGGATGCAGATTCAACTGAAGCATTTAGAACTTAATTCAACAGCTAGTTGAAAAGGTGTAATGTGCAGGCATGGAGAAGGAAAGAGGAATGACATTGTGAGAGGCTCACTTGGAGAGTTGCCAGCAACATGATGGGCCACATGGCCTCCTTCTGCACTGTGCCAACTCAATGGGTCTGTAACTTTTGTTCTTGGGATATGGCCAACACTGCCCTGCCTGCAGTCACTGCTCATTTCTTAATGCACTGAGAAGATGATGGTTGGGTTTACCTCTCAAGTCAGAATTTTGCGCTCAGAGTGTTCCCATGATGGAGAAGTAGGGAGTTCCACTGACAAAGCAGGAACATTGATGTAAGTGCAAGTTGACATGGCGAACATTGGAGAAGAAGCTGGGGTTCCCTGTGGTGCTCCTGTGACTTTTGCTGCTTTTGTCCTTCTTGACAATAAAGGTTGGAGGACTGGAAGATACTTTCCAATAACCTTAGTGAGTAGATCCAGTGCACCTTGACGATCACGTAAACTCCCACCATCGTCTGGTGGATGTTCAGTCCCGCAACATTCATGTACATTATGTGAACCTCTCCTTTGTTACTTGTCATTAAAGTTTGAGATTAGAGATTTATCTTGAGATTACTTACAGTGTGGAAACAGGCCCTTCGGCCCAACACATCCACACCGACTCTCCGAAGAGCAACCCACCCAGACCCATTCTTCTACATTTACACCTTCACCTCACATTACGGGCAATTTAGCACGGCCAATTCACCTAACCTGCACATCTTTGGACTGTGGGAGGAAACCGGAGCACCCGGAGGAAACCCACGCAGACACGGGGAGAATGTGCAAACTCCACATAGACAATTGCCTGAGGCAGGAATTGAACCCGGGTCTCTGGCGCTGTGAGGCTAACCACTGTGCCACCGTGCCACCCCCAAACTTCTTAAGATTTATTACAACAAAGAGTATACCATCACATTCTTAAATTAAGTAATGCAGATTGTAGAGAAATCCTTCGGGTCTTGGAATCTCAAAGCCAGCTCTTTTAGCCATGTTATCATAGAAACCCTACAGTGTGAATACAGGCCCTTTGAGATTAGAGTTTTTTTTAGATTACTTACAGTGTGGAAACAGGCCCTTCGGCCCAACAAGTCCACACCAACCCTCTGAAGAGTATCCCACCCAGACCCTTTCCCCTGCCCTATTACTCTACATTCCCCTGACTAACTTACAAACCCCTGAACATATGGGCAGTTTAGCATGGCCAATCCACCTAATCTGCACATCTTTGGACTGTGGGAGGAAACCAGAGCACCCAGAGGAAACCCACACAGACATAGGGAGAATGTGCAAACTCCACAGAGACAGTCACCCAAGTCTGGAATTGAATCCCTGGCACTATGAGGCAGCAGAGCTAACCACTGAGCCACCGTGCTGCCAATATGGTTAATCCAGTTAAGTCCTTGGTTAAAAGTGATACAGAGGGTGATGACAGTGCCAAGGGACTTTAGCCCAGTGTGACACAACAGGGTGACTGGCCTCTTTCCATTCCATAACCATTTTGTGATGACAGCCCAGGAACTCCTGCATCTGCGATATTGGATTGCTCACTCAATATACTTAGCGAGCTACAGAGAAACCAGGGGGCCTGCCTCAAATGTACCAGCTAAACTACCCAAGGTAAAACTGCAGTGAAGGATTTGGTGAATAAACACTGCAATCTGTGGCTGGCAATTATCGCGGAAACTCATCAGTTTAACAGCAGCATTCTGGCATCCGCAAGTACAAACAACCTCAGAAGGTGTAGAAATTACTCACCATTTACACAGATCTCATAGGGTTTGCACACATCAGCTTCAAACAAGCAGCCTGCAAGAGAACAGAAGGCAATCTATTACAAATAAAATTAAACCCAGACAGACTAGCCTAAAAAAAAACCTTTCGAGACCAACGTATTTAGAGTCATAGAGATATACAGCATGGAAACAGACCCTTCGGTCCAACCTGTCCATGCCGACCAGATATCCCAAACCAGTCTAGTCCCACCTGCCAGCACCCGGCCCACGTCCCTCCAACCCCTTCCTATTCATATACCCATCCAAATGCCTCTAAATGTTGCAATTGTACCAGCCTCCACCACTTCCTCTGGCAGCTCATTCCATACACGCTCCACCATCTGCGTGAAAACGTTGCCCCTTAGGTCTCTTTTATATCTTTCCCCCCTCACCCTAAACCTATGCCCTCTAGTTCTGGACTCCACCACTCAGGGAAAAAGACTTTGTCTATTTACCCTATCCATGCCACTCATGATTTTATAAGGTCAACCACCGAATATAATTTCCAAAATTCACCAGTTAAGACTTATGACTGAGAAACATTTTTGATGACCTCTCTCAACAGAACCCACACTCACTCTCTGCTATAATACTGACCTCCCAGGAAGGCTCATGCTCTACCACTCTGACTATTGAGTGAAACAGCACCCACTCTCATTCATCCAGTACAAACCTCTGCCCTGCTCTCCCTGCTCACTCACCCCTCAGGGTACCTCACCAGATTTCCCCTCACCTGTACCAACACTGTGCAAGACACTTCCCCCTCATGCATAGAATCATAGCAGCACAGAAACAGACTCTTCGGTCCAACTAGTCGATGCCGACCAAGTTTCCCAAACTAAACTAGACCCACTTGTCTGCCTTTGGCCCATATCCCTCTAAATCTTTCCTATTTATGTACCTGTTCAAATATCTTTTAAATGTTGTAACTAGAGCTGTATTTACCACTTCCTCTGGCAGTCCATTCCACATACTAATGTCCTTTAGGAAAGGAAATCTGCCATTCTTACCTGGTCTGGCCTACACGTGACTCCAGATCCACAGAAATGAAGTTGACTCTTGACTGCCCTCTGGGCAATAAATATTAACCTAGCCAGTGATGTCCTGGTCCCATAAAGAAGTTTTTAAAAAATACCTCCGGATTTACACACGAGCCTCAAGACATGCACCAGAAGTCATCAAGACCAACATTTTCCCTTTATTATACAATGCCTACCCCCAGATCTTAGTCTATGTTTACTCCTTGCAAGAACAAATACTGGGAAAGCACCAGAAGATGAGCATATCCAGTGGAACTAGAGTCAGTCAGAAACAAGAGTGAGGTCTTTGTTACTTTGTTAAGTGTGATATCTGCCCATCCAACACTAATATTACATAGGTTTTACGTATTGGCAATCCTAGTGATTTATTATGCAGCTATTCGTAGTTAATTACACTCTCCTTTATTCAGAGCCTTCTCCTCTGCCATTGTGGCTCATCCCTGGGCCTGGAGAATGTGTTTTCAACTGTGATAGCCACTGCAATCCGTATTGTCACACACGGCCTGAATCTCAATTCCTCCTTTAATTCTTTTGCAGGAGAGAAAAGCCCACAATGGGGAAGAGGTAGTGAGGTGCCTGGCATTTGACTCCTTACTTCCTACGAGGTAAGGACTCCAGCCCTGGTCAATGAGGACAGCGACAGCTCATGACAATGCTGAAACATCCATGCCTTGCCAGCCAAGGAAGAAGCATTGTCCACAGCTGGGCTACTCTCCCAGCGTGTGTTTGTGGGTGATGTTCATACCATGCCAGAACGTCCATCCCGTGTTCACAGCACTTTCCCTAAAGCTAAGAGCCTTGCCCTCCTATAGAGCTCCTCCTCTGCTACCTGGAAGGAAGAAGCCACAGGTCCTCAGAGGATGTACAAGCCAGACAGCCTCCAGTTCAGATACGGACACCTCTGTGTGTGTGTTTGCTCTTGTCCTTCTAGATGGTAGTGGCCACGGGTCTGGAAGATGAATTTCTGCAGCGCATCTTTCTGATGATAGACACCACTGCAAGTGAGCATTGGTGGTGGAGTGAGTGAATGTTTGAGGATGTGGTGCCAATCAAGTGGGCTGCTTTTCCCCAGATGGTGTCAAGCTTCTCCAGATGTCATCACTTGGATGCTATATCAGTCCTTTTAAAGCTGCAGCTTATATTTTACTGGTTTGCTAAGTTGATACCCTATTTAGTGCTTCTACAAAAGATTACAGCTACAGTACATTGGGAAACCATGGGCATGCATATGGCCCTACAACTCCATGGCACCGGTAAGCAAATGTGAGGAATTCTCCTCATTCTACACAACTGATAAAACTTGGCGTAGGCTTCCACTTAAGCCAGTTTTGGGAAAATGTTGACAGCCTGAGAATAGTTTGTTTAAGAGTAACAGTAAAATTGGCTCTGACTGTGGGACAATTGGGACACTGACCAGTTGTATGGAACACCTAATTAGAAACCTTTATTACTAAGTCAACAATGAAATCAATTCTTTTCTTGCAAAGAAATACCTTGAACATACAAAAATATCCTTAATGTTCACCTCTGACTTGAAAGGAAATCATTAACCCATGATAACAATGGGGAATGCTAGCAACCAGACAGAGCTCTCCAGCCAACATTCTGTTTGTAATTGTTTCCCCCTCCGAGGTTTCACTGAATTTGCAGTTAGGTGGGCAAGGAGGCAACTTGATACTAGGGTCTACATCATTTTAAATATTACAGCAGCCTAGTGTCACTTTCCTCTCTATATCATTGAAAAACTACAGAGATAGATCATTATCTAAATGGCAATGGATTAGGAAAGGGAAGGTGAAATGAGACACGGGCTTTCTTGTACACCAGTCACTGGAAGGAAGCATGCAGGCGATTTATTGAACCTCACATTTGGAGGACTCGAACCAGGAGCAGGAATGTCCTGCTGCAATAGTGCAGGGCTTTGGGAAAGCCACACTTGGAGTATTGTCACAGAATCACTAAATTGTTACAGCATAGGAGGAGGCCATTTGGCCCATCGTGCCTGCACTGGCTCTCTTACCTAGTGTCAATCTTTTACATTTTCCCATATCCCTGCACACTACTTCTATCCAAATCATTATCCAATGCCTTCTTGAATGCCTCAATTGAACCTGCCTCCACCACATCTCCAGACAGTGCATTCCATACCTAAACTACTCACTGTCTGAACAACACCCTTGCTTCTTTTGCAGATCACCTTAAATCTATGCCCTGTCATTCATATTCTTTTTACAAGAGGAAACAGCTTCTCCCCAGCTACTCTGTCCAGCTCACTTATGATTTTGAATACCTCTATAAATCTCCTCTGAGCCCTCTTCTCTGCAAGGTGAACAGTCACAACTTCTTTTCAACCTATCCTCATGATTTCTCGTTCCTGGGACCATTCTTGTAAATCACTTCTTTTAGAATCTCTACAATGTTGAAACAGGCCCTTCAGCCCAACAAGTCCACACCGACCCTCTGAAGAGTAACCCACCCAGACCCATTCCACTACCTTATATTTACCCCTAACTAATAACCTACCCCATGGGCAATTTAGCATGGTCAATTCACCTAACCTGCCCATTTTTGGACTGTGGGAGGAAACCAGAGCACCCGGAGGAAACCCACGCAGACACAGGGAGAATGTGCAAACTCCATATAGACAGTTGGCCGAGGCTGGAATCAAACCCGGGTCCCTGGCGCTGTGAGGCAGCAGTGCTAACCACTGAGTCACTGTGCTGCCCTATCCAATGTATTCAAATCTTTGCTGTAGTGTGTTACCTAGAACTGTACACAATTCTCCAGCTGAAGTCTAACAAGTGTCCTATGCAACTTCAACATTACCTCTCTGCTCTTGTACTCTATGGCCCTATTGATAAAGCTGAGGATACCGTGTGCTTTATCAACTGCCCTCTCCACATGTCCTGCTACCTTCAACGATCTGTGCACATATCCACCTATGCTCCTGCACCCCTTGCACTGAGTGGCTGAGCAGGCCATTTCTTAGGCCAGGTGAGAGGCAGCCATATTGCTGTGGGTCTGGAGTTACATGTCGGCCAGACCGGGTAAGGATAGCACATTTCCTTCCCTGAAGACAAATCAGACAATTCATGATAGTTTCATGGTATCCTGGCTTATACCCATGCATCACTAAAACATGCTTGATTTACACATCCAAAGTGACAAGAAAATGCTGAATGCACATCCAAAGGAAGAACTACTTTGTCTTGTCCAAGGAGGCCAAATAAAATATCCTGAAGGATATTCATTAAACAATGTGCACTTTGACCACAAGCCAGTAGTTTCGTAGTCACTATTACGGATCCTGAGAAAAAGAAATTTAGGCAGGATTGTTAGAATGTCAAGTTTACATCATAGCAAATAGCTAAATCCGAGACACTTGAATCTTTGAAAGAAAAAGTGGCTGAATGAACAGCTGAAGCAGAGGAAGAGTTACAGGTTTATGTGGAAAAGAGATTACCATTGGAAAACTCTTACAATGAACAGCACAGGTCAGATGACCCAAATGGTCTCCTTCACACTCGCAAACCTCTTAGGTTTTTACTTTTGGAAAATTATTTGCAAAGAAAACATTTTATCAGATTTCACTAAATCTCCACAATCAGGGAGCCAAGGGAATGACAAAACCTATTTTCAACAGTTTAATAGAATAGATAAAGTGAAGTAAAATAAATAACAATCCAGGTATTTCCAGGCAGCAAGATAAGCAGGTGGGGTGAGAAGGCAGTGAAGAGCAAATTTGGAATAGAACTCAGGATAGACTTCTTTGCACAGTGGCTGATCAATAACCAGATAGTTGAGCCAAAAGGCATTGGTGATAGCAGGATGACAGTTAATGGGATAGAAGGATTCCTAGTCCAAACTTACACATTCTTTGGGACAACATATTCTTTGGGAGATGGATTTCAAATCAGTTCGGGCTGGCAGGAATTTAAGCAACAAATTAACACAGCAGGGAATGAGGAACAGAAAATTTAATTTAATGCAATAAGTCACTTCTTATGGGCGGCACAGTGGCACAGTGGTTAGCACTGCTGCCTCACAGCACCAGAGACCCGGGTCCAATTCCCGCCTCAGGCAACTGTCTGTGTGGAGTTTGCACATTCTCCCCGTGTCTGCGTGGGTTTCCTCCGGGTGCTCCGGTTTCCTCCCACATTCCAAAAATGTGCAGGTTAGGTGAATTGGCCCTGCTAAATTGCCCGTAATGTTAGGTGAAGGGGTAACTGTAGGATCTGGGTGGGTTGCTCTTCGGAGGGTTAGTGTGGACTTGTTGGGCTGAAGGGCCTGTTTCCACACTGTAAGTAATCTAACCTTTCATTTGGAGCTAAACGCATTATTATTGGACAATTAACAGACGGGAGCTAATCATTTAATATTTTACAGTGAGTGGCTAGAAACGGACATTGGCTGTCCATAATCCTTTCAGCCGAGCTGTGCAGCTTTCCCCCCTTGAGTAACATAATCGGGGAGACACAATAAAATGTTTAAATAGAAGATTCACACATGTACAAAATCTGCTGTAAAGCGGTCTTTACTTCGTCACTGTACTTGTGTGTGCAATGCATAGTTTGCCTCCAGGATCACACTCCACTGTAGCTTCAGTCTGTTGCACAGCATGATATTACTGGAGCACATTTGGTACGGAACTGCCACTTGTACATTCAAGAGTCTGGTCTAATGTTTAATTCAAGCATTATAAATAAAGAAGGTTAATGCATATTGAACTACATGAAGCAATATGGCACTCTCTTTCTCGCTCCCATTCAGTACGCAAAGGTTGTCTGACATTTCACTGAAGTATTCCTGCTCTATTGAGCTGGCAGCCCTGTGACTGGTAATGCAAAGAGTCAGAGTCATAGAGATGTACAGCCTAGACAATTCATCAATAGTTTATCAAATTTCATAGGGGTCATGTTCACCTTTAAGGAACCCTCTTCATTTCTGGCTCATTGTGGAATTTTTATCCCATGATGGGCAGATGATCAACTCTGCCGGGCTGTCTCACAGAAACATGTGTCACAAATGTGCACAACGGTTACGAAACAAAGCGCGGAGCCCTTGTGACTGTGATAGCTGTACCTGAATCCAACAGGGGCATGACACATGCACTGCTTGCTAAATGTACAAAGTCAGAAAACAGTTGTCTTCACAGACTGTTAAATTGTAACATCCGGCTGGAGAACTGGTGCAGGAAGGAGGGCATCATATTTCAGAGACATTTCAGTCATTCTGGGGTAGGTTGGGGCCCAGCGCTCCTCCTATTTCTCCTTCCAGTCAATGCCATGGCCAGCATGCTGACACCAATCACCGTGTGCCAAGTGTATGCCAAACACTGGAGTGGACATGCCACCACACAGCTTAGAGGGAACATGGATGGACTGCATCTTAGCCAGACAGGAGCTAATGTGGGCGGCACAGTGGCACAGTGGTTAGCACTGCTGCCTCACAGCACCAGAGACCCAAGTTCAATTCCTGCCTCAGGCGACTGTCTGTGTGGAGTTTGCACATTCTCCCCGTGTCTGTGTGGGTTTCCTCCGGGTGCTCCGGTTTCCTCCCACAGTCCAAAAATGTGCAGGTTAGGTGAACTGGCCATGCTAAATTGCCCGTAGTGTTAGGTGAAGGGGAAAATATGGGGGAGTGGGTCTGGGTGGGTGGCGTTTTGGCGGGTCGGTGTGGACTTGTTGGGCCAAAGCGCCTGTTTCCACACTGTAAGTAAGTAATCTAAAAAAAAATGTAATGTCCTTGCGGGGACATTCTCTAGGGCTGTTGAGGAGGGTTTAGACTAGATTGTCAAGGGTACTACAATCAGAGAGAAATCTCAGATTTGTTGGAAGCAATGCTGGTAGAAGGAAGAAAAAAGCAAAAAAACACGCGAAGCATCAAACAAGGTCAGAATAGAGAATTGTGTTAAAAAAGTTAAAGGCACACTGTTTGATACACACAGCATTTGCAAAATAGGCTGATGCTTTGAAGACATAACTTGAGGCATGATTTAATTGCCATTAGAGAGACCTGGCAGCAGGGTGACCAGAATGGAAAATTAAGCATCCGACAAGGGTCAGCACCTAGGAGGGATAGGCAAGATAGCTAAAGAAGATGGGTTAGCATTCTTAATAAATATGCATTCCCAACACGATAATTCATCTTACACACTCGCACAAAGTCAAGATCTGTCCCTATTCATGTCAATAATTTCAGGCTCACATAAATAAGCATTCTGGAAGCATGCCCTGATCATATGTCACACTTTCAGTACTGAAGGGGATAACTTTATCAGTTCTCACCTCAATATTCAAACATTGCTTTCTGTGAGCATAAGAAAGCTGCTGGAAGGGACAGACTCAGAGCTGTGAAAGGGCTATAGGCCAGGAAGCTCTTTCTCAAATGATTAGTCAGATGCCTCTGTTTGTGTTGTAAATGGCGATGATTTTATGAGAACAAGCTGAACATTCAGCTCAGTGTCACACACAGTTTCCCAGCAACCCCCTCATGTGGTTGGAGAAATCATACAAAACACAGCTGTGTATCAACAAATGTCCTCTGCGTGAGCAAAGCCCACTGACAACAACACAAAGCTCGAACATAACCCTCCAGGGCCAGTTTTATATGTTCCCAAGGCAGCAACACTGGTTAGTGCAGATTAAAGGTTTCTACCTCCTTCAACAACTCACCTCAATTCCAGATGTTCCCAAGGAGTTCTCAACATTGACTCCAGAGCTGAGGAAACCTCATAGATTCAAGTTAAACTTGGCAAGGGAGCCTTAATTATCACATAGCACCTCTCCTCCATTTTGAACAGGAAGCATTGAAGGTGGCAAGAGTTCAGAATGTACTGTATTGTGTGTAGGGGCCTGCAATGTTTATCTTTAACTGTGACTTGTAGAACTGCAAATGACCAAGCTAGTCAAGTCCTAAAGGAGACAGTTGCTAGACTCGATGTGCGGGAAGCAGTGAGAGAGCTCATGATAACAAAAAAATCTACTGGACTTCATCCTCACAAACCTCGCTGTTGCAGATGCTTCTATCCATGGCAGTATTGGAAAGGGTGGAGACCGTGGTGTTGGAAAAGCACAGCAGGTCAGACAGCATCCGAACAGCAGGAAAATCAACATTTTGGGCATAAGCCCTTTATCAGGGAACATCGATTCTCCTGCTCCTAGAATGCTGCCTGACCGGCTGTGCTTTTCTAGCAACACAGTCTTGACTCTGATCTCCAGTCCTCACTTTCTCCCAATATTGGAAAGGGTGACCGCTGCACAATGTTTGTGGAGATAAAGTCCTGTCTTCTCATCAAGAACAGCCTCCAACATGTGTGTGGCACTGGCACCATGCTAAATGAGATAGACTTCAAACAGATCTAGCAATGCAAAACTGGGTGTCCGGGAGGCACTGTGGGCCACCTACAGCAGCAGAAATTGTATTCATCCACAATCTGTACCATCATGGCCTGGCACATTCCCAAATCTGCCAACAACATCAGGCCATGAGAACAACCCTGGTTCAATGTAGAGTGCAGGCAGCATGCCAGGAGCAGCACCAGGGGGTACACCAAGGAGAGATGTCAGCTTGGTGAAGCTCCAACACAGCTCTCTATGTGTATGCCAAACAGTGAAACAACAAACAATAGGCAGGGTGGAGGTGGGTACCGCAGATGTTGGAGATTAGAGTCACGGTTAGAGTGGAAACTGATGGAAGGGCTTTTGCCCGAAACGTCAATTTTCCTGCTCCTCAGATGCTGCCTGACCTGCTGTGCTTTTCCCGTATCACTCTAATCTTGACTCTAATCTTGAAACAATAGGCAGAGCAAAGTGATCACACAACCAATGAATCAGATTGAATGTTTGTCCTTAATGTTCGTGACCAATTATATACCTACAGGAGTAGATAAATAATTAACAGAAGGCACAAGCTCCACAAAAGTCCCCATAATCAACATTAGTGCAGCCCTGTAGATTGATGGAGGAAGTAAGGCTGAAGTAATTGTAACCATGTTCAGGTGGATGATCCATCTCGGTCTCCTCCTGATACCCTCAGCATCATCGATGTCAGTCTTCAAGCAAGAGGCATCATAAAGCAGCTGATGTCACTGGATACTTGCAAGGACGATGAGCCCTGATAGCACTTCAGCAACAAAACTGAAGACCTCAGCTCCAGAATGAGGTCTCTGACCCTAGCCAAGCTCCACCAGTACTGTTATAACACTGACATCTACCCGACAATGTGAAAAGTTGTCCAGGTGTAGCAGCTCACCACCACCTTCACCAGGGCAATTGGGGATGGACAGCACAGTATGACATGATCAAAAAATAGAACTCCTGTCCCAACGTTTCAGGATGACGTCTTTCTGAACTGCTAATTCTTCCTCAGTATGATTATTGTCAGGTCTCCTGACCCATTTGCTCAATTTCACACATTTCTGGTCATCTCTTCCCCTTTATTTTGGTTTCATTCTTTCATGAGATGTGGGGTGTTGCTGGCTAGGTCGGCATTTATTGACATTATTGGCGTGCTGCTTTCTTGAACCACTGCAGTTCACAGAGTGTAAGTACACCCAAAGTACGACTATGGAGGTATTTTCAGGGTATTGGCCTTGCAATAGTGAAGGAACGACAATAATAAGGAATACAAAGCTTTGGACAATTTATACGAGTAGACTCATGATTCTGGGGCTCTTCTCTCTCTGGAGGAGAGCGTTGCAAGGTGATTAAATGGAAAAATCCATGACAGACCTGGAGAGAGCAGACAGGGGGAAACTGGTCCCAGTGCTGGAAGGGGTCAAGAAGCTGTTGATGCCAATTTAATGCAAAAGGCTAAAGAATTGGAGATACTGTGAGAGAAATAAACACATTTTCTGGTCAGCAAGTGGTTGGGATCTGGAATCCACTTATCAAGAGTGTGGAAAGGGCCAATCCCAAGTTTTGCAAAGAGAATTGCAATGTTATTTGAGAAGAAAGAATCTGTCAAGCTATGTGGAAAAGGCTGGAGTGTTGAATCCCATACAAGAGGGGGCGAAATTTGGAATACAAAAACAGAGCTAACTCAATGGCAATTGTCAACTGTCGTTAAAATCCCATCTCATTCGCTAATGTCCTTTATGGGAGGAATCTGCCAAGTTTGAGTTACCTGTAACTCCAGATCCACAGCAATGCAGTTGATTCTTAACTGCTCTCTGGGCAATTAGCAATGGGCCGTGAATATTGGCCTAGCCATGAATGAATATATAAAACTGAACGAGCTCAGTTACTCCCGCAGTATAGTCAGGACTGACCATATGGATCCATGATTGTATTTTTGTTCTGTGAGCTCACCTCAACTAATAAATGGGGTGAGACCATCAGAACTGATTTCATGCCAAATCATTGCAATCTGCAGGAGGGAAGAGCTTCAGCACATCAATCTTAACATTGGATTAAGTCCAGGTTTCAGAGGTGAAAGTGCAGGAACAAATGCACAAATCATCTCTAGTCCACTTTTTTTAAAGTGTTATCAGCTGTAAGATTAAGTACTCTCTCATCCAAAAGGTTGCTCTGCTATATAATGGCAGTTCACAGCAATCCAATTTGCACTTCTGAAGGACAGTGAGCTATTGGTACAAAGGGAAAATCCAAATGGACATGTATACAGTTGTTAAAAGTAAGACATAGCACTTGGCCACGACAGGTTCATTAAACACTTTGAAATTATCCGGTTTTCCTAAATAAGACCTGCAATAGCATTGAGAAAAATAAAAACATGTTAGCATGTGATTAGAATATAAGATTGAAGATGAAAAAAGAGCTGTATAGGTCCTTAGTAAGACCACACTGGGAAAAGGAAAAGTCTTTACAGTTTTGGTCTCGTTATCTAGGGAAGGATACATCTGCCTTGAAGGAATGCTTGGAAAGATGACCAGCTTGGTTCCTGAGATGAGGGCACTGTCCTCTGAGGAGATGGCATGGTGGCTCATTGGTTAGTACTGTTCCCTCACAGTGCCAGGGACCCAGGTTTGATTCCACCCTAGGGCAACTGTCTGTGTGGAGTTTGCACATTCTCCCCGTGACTGTGTGGATTTCCTCTGGGTGCTCCGGTTTCCTCCCACAGTCCAAAGATGTGCAGGTCAGGTGGATAGGCCATGGGAAATAAAGGATGGGAGTGGGTCTGGGCACGATGCGCTTTGGAGGGTCAGTGTGGACTCGATGAGCTGAATGACCTGCTTCCACGCTGTAGGGATTCTTGGGAAAAAAAGACGAGAGCCAAATTCCCTAGAATTTAGATGAATATGCAGTGAACTCATTGAGGATGTTTCCTCTGGCTGGAAACTAGAAGAGACTCTCAGAAAAAGGCTGAGACATTTTGAACCAAAAGCAGGAAAATTTCCTTTACTCAAAGGACTGTAAATCCTTGAAACTATCTACCCAAAGGCACTGTAGATGCTCAGTCACTGAGTGCATTCGGGATTGATATCTGAATGCAAAGCAATTCAAAGCATATGGGTAAGATGTGGGAACTTGGAGCTGAGATAAAAGGACAACTCGTTTGTACTGAATGACCATGCTAATTGGAAGGACCGAATGGCCTACTCCTCTTCCTATTGCTCATATTTTTAATAGTGACTGGAATCTATCCCATTGTCCCAAATGAACAATCAGCCTGAGCACCTAGCTGCAGCTGTGACGATGTTGACCACGCAGACAGACAGAAAATTCCAACCTATGAAATGACCCTGCAATAGAAACATTTTCTCGACCCATTCTGGACAACAATGACAATGGACGGAGTTCTCAGTTCATCCAGTGTGTGCACATCTCCAGATTTAAAGAGATCACAGCACAGACCTCACCTGCTGTGAAGCACCAGTCACATTTCGGTGTGAGATGGAGTTCAAAACTGCCAGCAGTAGAACCCAGCACACCAGTCCCAGGCAGAGGAGAGATTTTCAAATATAACCTTCAGGAGAAACTCATACACGTATGGAACACAATGGCAACAGCCAACTTCACCGTTTACATTATTCAATAGTAATGGTGCTCAAAACGCAATGCTATAAATTCTACTTCCCAACAGTGACTGTAGAATGGACAACACCATCAAAGAATCATAGAATCTCTACAGTGCAGAAAGAAGCTATTTGGTACATCGAGTCTGCACCAAACATCCAAACAGCATCCCACCAGACCCACCCCTCTACCCCATGCCAGTAACCCCACCTCCCCCCCATGGCTGACCTGCACATCCCTGCACACTTTGAAGCAATTTAGCATGGTCAACCCACCTAACATGCATATCTTTGGGAGGAAACCATGGCACCTGGAGGAAACCCATGCAGACACAGGGAGAATGTGAAAACTCCACACAGACAGTCGCCTGAGTATGGAATCAAACCTGGGTCCCTGGGAGGCAACAGTGAAGTTCACAGAGACATGTGCCTCCTGTTCCACCAGATGGAACAAAGACAGGAACAGCCAAAGAAAAAACTGGCAGAGTACCTTCAAGGGCAAGACACAAAGTGGAGCTAAGAGACTTGAACAGACCAGGACCGTGATGGAGTCTTGCTGCCTATTGTCCTTCACAGAACCATAGGCACCATGTTTAACTAAATAAAAACAGGTCGCTTTGTGTCAGGTGGGATGTAAAACTTTTTTAAAATTGCAAATCTGATCTCAACCCACTCACTTCCAGATCTAACAAAGGCAGGACAGGGAAAGTTTGGAGGTTGAATTTGAAATTAGTTAAATAATTTTGCATTAATTACAGTCAAACCCACCACACCCAGCTCAGAAATCCAAACTCCACCAATTTCAAGGTAAGTACTCCTACAATCAATAAAAGAAAGAGGAAATACATCATACAAGTTAATAATACAGCACATCACACTGTAAACCTGTATCTGTCAGCAAATGAGGTTTAGATGGAGATTAATATGAAGAGACAAACTTGCACTGGGGTAATTATATTCCATAGTTCATACACCTGATGGGGGAGGTGTTCAGAATGTGCATTGGCACCAGCATTGAAATCTAGCTCATGTGAAGTTAGGAACAGGAAAAAGAATCTCTAATTGCATTTATTGTTAATGCGAATGACATTTAGAGGATCCCAAACAATAAGCATGATGGATGTCTGCCTGTTCTCCTGTGCACATGCCCAGATACAAGGCAGCCATTCACCCTATGCTGAACTACTGCTTTATTAAAGAAAATGGAGGAACATTGATGTTAAGCCTTTTTTTCCTCCATGGAATGTGGAGAATAGGCTTTGAACTACTGCAGCTGAAATATAAGTAGGAGCAAGGAATAGAGACATTCCTGGCTCTATTTCTATATGAAGCATCTCAGTAGGAACCAGAAGTTGCAGTTGTTAATACATCGCATTTTAAGGTATAACAGATTTGCAATGCGTAGCACATAATATTTTATTGGCATAGAGAACATCTATTTAGTTGTATATCATCTTCTTATATCAGACCAGAAGTTCCCTGGCAATTTTAAAGTGTAGCCTATATAGTATAAAGGGTTACATTTTACTGAGTGGTATGCTGATGTGAGAGTGCACATTGTCACAAGAAGCAATGAGATGAAGCCACAGTCAGATGTTACTTAAATTAAGTTATGTTTTATTTACCTCAGTAGACTCTGTAAATATTCTTTAGCTGTATAACAAGACCAATAATAGCCTAGAATATTAACCTGTAAAGAAAATGCATTGTTTACCTGTGAGATTTGGGGTTATGTTTGTACATACAATGAAGAAGACCACATCAATCATAAAGTCATAAAGATTTACAGCACGGAAACAGATCCTTCGGTCCAACTCATTCTCGCCAACCACATATCCTAAGCTAAGCTAGTCACATTTGCCAACACTTGGCCCATATTCCTCTAAACTCTTCCCATTTATATACCCATCCAGATGCCTTTTAAATGTTGTAATTGTACCACCCTCCACCACTTCCTCTGGCAACTCATTGCATACACGCACCATCCTGTGTGTGAAAAAGTTGCCCCTTCGATCCCTTTTAAATCTTTCCTCTCTCACCCTAAACCTAGTTCTGGTCTCCCCCACCATAGGGAAAAGACTTTGTCCATTTACCCTATCCATGCCTCCCATGATTTTATAAACCTCCATGAGGTCACCCCTCGGCCTCCAACATTTCAGGGAAAACAGCCCCAACATCTCCCTATAGCTCAAACCCTCCAACCCTCAAACCCTCACAGTGGTTGGGCGGCACGGTGGCACAGTGGTTAGCACTGTTGCCTCACAGCGCCAGAGACCTGGGTTCAATTCCTGCCTCAGGCGACTGACTGTGTGGAGTTTGCACATTCTCCCCGTGTCTGCGTGGGTTTCCTCCGGGTGCTCCGGTTTCCTCCCACAGTCCAAAGATGTGCAGGTCAGGTGAATTGGCCATGCTAAATTGTCCGTAGTGTTAGGTAAGTGGTAAATGTAGGGGTATGGGTGGGTTGCGCTTCAGCGGGTCGGTGTGGACTTGTTGGGCCAAAGGGCCTGTTTCCACACTGTAATGTAATCTAATCTAATCTAATCTAATCTAATCTAGCCTAACCCTGGCAACATCTTCGTAAATCTTTTCTGAACCCTTTCCTCAAATTTCACAACATCTTTCCAACAGGAGGGAGACCAGAATTGCACACAATATTTCAAAAGTGACCTAACCGATGTCCTGTATAGCTGCATCATGACCTCCCAACTCCTGTACTCAATACTCTGACCAATAAAGGAAAACATACCAAACACTTGCTTCACTGTCCTAGCTACCTGTGATTCCACTTTGAAGGAGCTATGAACCTGCACTTAAAGGTCTCTTTGTTCAGCAACACTCCCTAAGACCTTACGAATTAAGTGTATAAGTTCTGCTCTGATTTGCCTTTCCAACTTGCAGCACCTTACATTTATCTAAATTAAACTCCAAAAGTCACTCCTCAACCCATTGACCCATCTGGTCAAGATCCTGTGGTAATCTGAGGTAACCTCTTCGCTGTCCACTACACCTCCAATTTTGGTGTCATCTGCAAACTTACTAACTATACCTCCTGTGTTCGCATCCAAATCATTTATATAAATTATTAAAAGTAGTGGACCCAGCACCGTGCTGTGGGCGGCACGGTGGCACAGTGGTTAGCACTGCTGCCTCATAGCGCCAGAGACCCAGGTTCAATTCCCTCCTCAGGCGACTGACTGTGTGGAGTTTGCACTTTCTCCCCGTGTCTGCGTGGGTTTCCTCCGGGTGCTCCGGTTTCCTCCCACAGTCCAAAAGATGTGCAGGTCAGGTGAACTGGCCATGCTAAATTGTCCATAGTGTTAGGTAAGGGGTAAATGTAGGGGTATTGGTGGTTTGCGCTTCGGCGGGTCGATGTGGACTTGTTGGGCCGAAGGGCCCGTTTCCACACTGTAAAGTAATCAATCCTTGTGGCACACCACTGGTCACAAGCCTCCAGTCTATAAAGGAACCGTCCACAATTACCCTCTTCTACCTTCAAGCCAGTTCTGTATCTGGCCAATTGTCCCTGTATTCCATGTGATCGAACCTTGCTAACCAGTCTTCCATAGGGAACCTTGTCGAATGCCTTACTGAAGTCCATATAGATCACATCCATCACTCTGCCCTCATCAATCTGCTTTGTTACTTCTTCAAAAAATTCAATTAAGTTAGTGTGACATGATTTCCCACACACAAAGACATGATTTCCCACACACAAAGATACGTTGACTATATCTAACCAGTCCTTGCCTTCCCAAATACATGCACATCTTGTCCCTCAGGACTCCCTCCAACAATAGTTTATAGTTCCCTGGCTTTTCCTTACCACCTTTCTTAAATAATAACACCACGTTAGCCAACCCTCACCTGTGACTATAGGTGATCAAAATATCTCAGCAAGGAGTCCAGCAATCACTTCCCTCGCTCCCTACAGAGTTCTAGGGTACACCTGATTAGGACCTGGGGATTTTTCTACCTTTATGCGTTTTAAGACATCAAGCACTTGCTTCTTTGTAATATGGACATTTTTCAAGATGTCACCAACTATTTGCCCACATTTGGTACCATAGAATTCCTACAGTGTGGAAACAGGCCCTGAGGTCCAACAAGTCCACATCGACCCTCTGAAGAGTAATCCACCCAGACCCATTCCCCTCCCTATTACGCTATGTTCCCATGATTAATACATCTAACCTACACATCCCTGAACACAATGGGCAACTTAGCACAGCCAATTCACCTAACCTGCACATGTTTAGATTGCACAGAGCACTTGGAAGAAACACATACAGTCACAGGGAGAATGTATAAACTCCATACAGACAAATGCCCGAGGCTGGAATCGAACCCAGGTCCCCTAGTGTTGTGAGGCAGTAATCCTAACCACTGAGTCACCGTGCCAATATCTTCAAAGTCCTTCTCCAGAGTAAATACTAATGCAAAGTACTCATTTAGTATCTCTCCATCTGTGGTTCCACACATAGGCTGTCTTTCTGATTTTGGAGGGGCCCTTTTCTCTCCCGAGTTACCCTTTTGTCCTTAATGTATTTATAAAATCCCTTTGGATTCTCCTTAACTCTATTTGCCAAAGCTATCTCATGTCCCCTTTTTGCCCTCCTGATTGCCCTCTTAAGTATACTCCTACTGCCTTTTTACTCTTCTAGTGAGTCACTCGATCTCTGCTGTCTATTCCTGACATGCCTCCTTCTTTTTCTTGACCAAAGTCCTCAATTTCTTTATTCATCCAGTATTCCCTACACCTACCAGCCTTTACTTTCACCCTGACAGGAATATACTTTCTCTGGATTCTCATTACTCATTTTTGAAGGCATCCCATTTTCCAGCCGTCTCTTTACCTGCGAACATCTGTCCCCAATCAGCTTTTGAAAGTTCTTGCCTAATACTGTCTAAAATAGGCCTTCTCCCAATTTAGAACTTCAACTTTTAGTTCCGGTCTATTTTTTTTCATCACTATTTTACAATTAATAGAATTATGGTCGCTGGCTCCAATGTGTGCCCCCACTGACACCTCAGTCACCTCCCCTGCCTTATTTCCCAAGAGAAGGTCAAGTTTTGCACCTTCTCCATTAGGTACATCCACATACTGAATCAGAAAATTGTCTTGTACACACTTAACAAATTCCTCTCCATCTAGAGGTTAAGGGGTGACTTTATAGAGGCTTATAAAATGGTGAGAGGCATGGATAGGGTAAATAGACAAGGTCTTTTCCCTGGGGTGGGGGAGTCTTGAAGTAGAGGGCATAGGTTTAGGATGAGAAGGGAAAAAAATTTTAAAAGGACCTAAGAGACAACTTTTTTCATGAAGAGGCTGGTGCAAGTATGGAATGAGCTGCCAGAGGAAGTGGTGGAGGCTGGTACAATTACAACATTTAAAAGGCATCTGGAAGGGAATATGAAGAGGAAGGGTTTAGCAGGATATGGGCCAAGTGCTGGCAAATGGGACAAGATTAGGTTAGGATATGTGGTCGGCATGGATGAGTTGGACTGAAGGGTCTGTTTCCATGGTGTACATCTCTATGACTGTAAGTACCTCTAAATCCTTAACACTATGTCAGTCCCAGACTATGTTTGGAAAGTTAAAATCCCCTACCATAACCATACTATTATTCTTACAGATAACTGAGATCTCCTTGCAAACTTGTTTCTCAATTTCCTGCTCACTGTTGGGGGGGTCTATAAAGTAACTCCAATAAGCTGATCATCCCTTTCTTATTTCTCAGTTCCTCCCAAATAACTTCCCTGGATGCACTCCCAGGAATATACTCCCACAGTACAGCTGGAATGCTATCCCTTATCAAAAATGCTGCTCACCCTCCTCTCTTGCCCGCCTTTGTATCCTGGAATATTAAGCTGCCAGTCCTGTCCATCCCTGAGCCATGTTTCCGTAATTGCTATGATATCCCAGTCCCATGTTCCTAACCATGTCCCGAGTTCATCTGCCTTCCCTGTTAGGCCTTTTGCATTGAAATAAATGCAGTTTAATTTATCAGTCCTACCTCATTCCCTGCTGTGTTCCAGCCTGTCCTGATGTTTGACTTGCTCCTTTTACCAACTTTACCAGTCTCAGATTGATCTCTTTCCTAACTATCACCCTGGGTCCTACCACCACCACACACCCCTCACCCCCTACTAGTTTAAATCCTCCCGAGCAGCTCTAGCAAATCTTTCCACCAGTATATTACTCCCCTTCCAATTCAGGTGCAATCTGTCTTCTTTTACAGGTCACTTCTACCCCAGAAGAGATTCCAGTGATCCAAAAATGTGAACCCTTCTTCCCTGCACCAGCTCCTCAGCCACACATTCATCCTATCCTCCTATTCCTTCACCATCTCTGAGCACCAGGAGTAATTCAGATACTACTACCCTAAAGGCCCTCCTTTTTAAATTCCTGACTAACTTACTATATTCTCCCTTCAGAATTTCATCCTTGTTCCTTCTCATGTTGTTAGTTCCAATGTGCACAATGATGTTTTGCTGATCCCTTCCCCTTTGAGAACATTCTGCACTCTCTCACGATCTCCTTAATCCTGGCACCAGGGAGGCAACCCACCATTCTGATATCTTGCTGTCGGCTGCAGAAGTGTCTGCCTGTGCCTCTGATTAGAGAATCCTCTATCACAATCGATCGCTTGGAATCTGACATACCTGACACATTAAAGCCAGTCTCTGCTGCAAAAACTTGGCTGTTCGTGCTAAATTCCCCTGAGAGTCCATCACCCCCTATGTTTTTGGAAACAGCATACTTGTTTGAAATGGGATAGCCACAGAAGACTCCTGCACTACCTTTCCTGGAACTAACCTTTTGTGGCCTTGGTGTTCTACATTTGAAGTTTCAATTTTTCTTTTAATCTCATGGTCATTTGGAGGACAAAGCCATGGTCCATAATCTTCTGGCTCAAAACCAGAAGTAGAAAAATAATTATCTTTCTAATTCTTTTGGTCTGTAACAAAGACTGTGATGGAATCACAGCTGGAGATGTGCCTCCAGTGAGATGGGCTCACATTATTGTAAAGGTACAGCACGGTACCTGCCAGAATTCTGGCACCAGTACTCCTGGTAAGTTGGATGTCAGTAAGCTGTTTCATTACGATCAAAGTAGACAACTTAGTACCAAAGTTCAAAGGTGGAGTGCTTCAGTTAGCCAGTCTGTCTATTTCTTCATATTCATTGCTGAGCCAGGTGATGATGAGCTGCCTTCTCGAACTGCTGCATGTGCTGTGGGTATAGCCACAATACTGTTAGGGAGGGAATTCCTCAGCGACACTGAGGAAAGTCTAAAGCATAAGGCACACAGGTGAGAAACTGGAGTCAGTGTGCCTTTTTTTTGAGTATTTCCGAAGTAAATAGTGCTTCAAAACAACATGGGCAGTGCAAAAACACACACACCTTTAGGGCAAAGTGGGAGCAGATGCCATTATTGATGGGATAAGTGAGTGCACATTGAGCTGTTGCTGAAGGAAGACACAGTGGGCAGATCATGACATCAGTGTGCAATGCAAAAGTGAAAGCAGTGCAGGTTCTTCATCCTCCAGCTAATGCCCTCTCTTAACCTTGCACAGCTGAAAACGGAGTTGGCAACAACTCCCTGATCTTCCACAAGAATTATTTAAGGGGGTCACCAATTCCTTACCGACTAGTTGCTAGTTGATTTTTCTTCTGGCTGTCGTTACCATTCCACAAGTGACGGTTCATTCTATAGTGGTGGCAGAAATCTCAATGGAGTAAAGTGTCAGGTTCTTTGTCGGCTTCAAGGCTTCTGCATAAAGAGGTGTGGGAGTCCATGTCCATCCAGGGCGTTCAGGAGCTGAATCCTGACCTGAACCTCAGAGAGGTACAATGTGCAAGATGTCTGCACATCAGGAAGGATGGTGTCACCGAAGTCTGCCTTCTCCTCCTACCACAACTGCAATCCTAGAGTGGGGGAAGGTCCATGCTGCCAGTGACTGTGCTGATGAGCATATACCTGGCTAGTTGGAGCTGGAGATATGTGCAACATTTTGCAGTTTGCCATCCGCTGTTGCATTAGCAAAGGACACTGAGGTTCTCTTTACGGTAAGAGGCAACCAAATTCTCTCCTGACAGGTAGAAGAAAATGGAACAGAAACACGGATTTGCTTGACTTACAAGCTTCCGTGTGGATCAGGGTGCCACTGACTGCATGCCCATCTTTTTGCGGGCACTACATCTCTGCCCTTTACTGAACCAAGAGGAATTCCACTGGCTCAGTGGGCAGCTGACGTGTGCCCAGAATCAGAGGAACATGCAGATAATTCCTGATTATCACAGTAGCAGCCAACATGATGGATTTATCCAGTGGCTGTTGGCTATGTCAATTATATCTGAGCCACTACAGTAAACCAAATGGAGGATCATTTACGTCCAGATAGGAAAGCAATCAGGGCTTTAGTTTTGTGTCTCACTGAAAACACTGCACCCCGACAAGTGCAGTCGCTCTCTCAGTATGGCACTTGAGTGTTGGCCTTGATTTCTGCGTTTGTAGGCTGAAGTTTAGTTTTGGAGGGTAGGAAACAAAGCAGGATGCTTCAGGGTCCCAGGACTCCACCTGAGGGGGGAGCAAACACCAGCTCTTTGGGTCTGGTTCCTGGCTGTTAAGGGTAGTAGGGAGGCACTCAAAGCTAGAAAGCCAATGAAAGACCATCTAGCAACAGAACAGCAACCAGTTGCATTAAATAGTGGACTGTCAAGAGAGCGCTGCAACCCCTGAAGGGGCCTCATCCGTAATCTTTCAGATTGTAATGACAAAATAGAAAGACAACAGCCAGGGTAGCACTGTATGGGTATGGTATCCTTCTGCAAGACCTGGGCAGGCAGAGAAAGCTTGTAGACATACTTGCCTGGAGAGCCCCCAGAAGAAATAGAACTGGTGGCTGATTCATACTGGTCCAACTTGTATACCTCAAAATGGATGACCAGTATTACCAGTAGGCTCATTTCATTTCCAGGTATAACTGGTAATTTACTTGTTTTCTCCTCTCTCCTCCTGGCAGTTTACTAGACTAATTGGTTGCCTGCCTCATTGTGAAAGGTGGTTTTGCCAGAGCCCTGCCCATCTCAAAATGGCCAGCATCAAGTTCAGTGTCAGGGTAAACATACACCGCCTGACTCCGGTATTTTCAGGTTCCATCCATCTCGGTTCTTTACTGCAGAAGGGCTCAAAACACATCCCAAATCACTAGTGTGGGATTTGAACTCAACGCTGACACTGAAGTACAAGGGCAATCACCTTCCAGCTTGCTCACAAGAGACATAGCCACTGAATCCTTTGTAAAGGGTGGTGTGATAAAGCTTGATTTTTCTTGTTTGCACGTTGTCCCAGTGTCTGTGTGGATTTCTGCCAGGTGCTCCAATTTCCTCCCACAGCCCAAATACATCAGGTCAAGTAGATCAGTGTCCAGGCTAGGTGGAGTGCCATAGGAAATGCAGGGTTATAGAGTAGGTGGCTGGGTCTGTGTGAGCTGCTCTTCGGAGGGTCCGTGCAGACTCAACGGGTTGAATGACATCTTTCCGCACTGTAGGCATTCTAAGATTTATCTTGTGCTAAATATTTACATTCTTCTGTATGCTAAATAGTAAAAGTAGCTCTTGCTGCCATAGGTCTGTTTAGTTGATTAAACTTTTCCAACAATTACTGCACATTCAATAAATGTAGCTGGAATATCCCATTCATACCATATCTCTGGCATAAAGTAAGATAATGTGTGAGATTTAATATTTAATTTTGACTGCTGCTGTATGGAGTATATTTATAAATTTTGCCAAAGTCACAATATCATGAAGCATTAATTCAGGATGCAATGGTTACACGCTAATGGTATTCAACTAGGAATGCAGAGGTTCTGACTTCAATGGTAAATTGCCAACATTTTGAAAAATGCTGAACTGTCATGAAAATGCAACTGTTATACCAATATTTCTCAAGGAAATGAACTATCATTGCTCTGGTGTACATTAAACCAGGCTATATGATAGACATTTTGTCATCCTCTGAAGTGGCCCAGCTCCCTATGCAACTGGATAGCTACATTCCCTTCGGGATGGAGCGTGTAAATAAATACATCTTGGCATCATCACACACATTGAAAGAAAAATATTTTTAAAAACTGTCCTATATATTGATCTCATAGTTCAGGGCATAAGATACATTAAGAGCACTTGAAAGGCACCTTGGTTTCCTGATCCATTCGGTTATGCATGTCTGGGATCAATGGATCATTCTCTCAGAAGTGCTGGCTCAGTGATTCAAATAAAACACATTCATGAAGTGTTTTATTTTTATTTCCAACTCTATTTTGATTTAATCCCTGCCCTCCCCTTCACTTTTTTGATCACACAGCATTGCCCTTTGATGTGAAGGGCACTGCTTGTCACTGGCCACTCGGGTGTTTCCTTTCTTCCTGGTGGTGGAAAATGAATAAAGATTTGTACACCTTGTGTATCTCACTGTGTCCCACACCTGCACACACATGACATGGGGGCTGGGGAAAAATTTTAAAAATATAAAACGCATTCAGCATTTCCAGTGGTAGCCTTCATCTTAATCATCCATCCTCCTGTGATCCAAAACAAATGCTTAATCAGTCACCCTGTAACCTCACGGGTTGGCATTTTCTCACTCTACCATTACCATCAAGCCAAGGGGTCAACCCTGGTTCAATGGAGAGTGCACGAGAGCAGCACCTAAAAATGAGGTGTCAACCTGGTGAACCGACAAAAGATGACTATGGTGCATGCTAAACAGCAGAATTTAAACACGATAGAATTTAACAATCCCATGTCCAACAGATTAGACTCAAGTTCCGCAGTCCTACCACATCCATTCAAGATGTGGGTACTTAGACATTCCCTGGAAGAGACAGCTTCAAAATATCCTCATCCTCATCGATGCAGCAGCTCAGCACATTAGTGTAAAAGCCAAGGCTGAAGCATTTATGACCATCTTGAGTTACAAATGCTGAGTGGGAGATTAATCTCAGTCTTTTCCTGAGGTCAACAGCATCAGAGATGCCACTTTCAGCAAATGTGATTCACTCCACATCATATCAAGAAACAGCGGACGGCACCAGATATTTTCTGATGATAACTTGCAACAGCTCTCCAAGGCTCCTTCAACAGTACCATCCAAAGCACTTCGTGAGACAAGGGCAGCAGATGCATTTGAGTCGCACCACTTGCAAATTCCCCTCCAAACCACAAATGATCCAGATTTTAAACTATATTACTGTTCCATTATCATTGCTGGTTCATCTCTTATGTAGTGTGGCACATGAAAATGATGATGCACAACACAAAGGGACTTGGAGGTACTTACAGTCATAAAGACATACTGACAATTCTATAGATTTACCTGCACCCTAAGATTTTTTTAAATTAACAGGATGTGGATGTCACTGGCTGGGGCAGAATTGCTCATTCCTAATTGCCCAGAGGGCATTCACAAGTCAAATATATTGCTGTGGATCTGGTGTAACGTGTAGGCCAGACTGGGTGAGGATACCAGATTTCCATCCCTGAAGGCATTAGTGAGCCGGATGAATTTTTCTGACAATCAATTTCATGGTTGTCATTAGACATTCTAGATATTTTATTGAATGCTGTGGCAGGATTTGAACCCGAGTCCCCTGAGTAAGAATTGGGTCTTTAGATTAACTGTCTAGTGATAAAACCAAAAGGCCGTTGTTTTAAGCTCAGCGTCATCCACTAAAGACCAATCAAAGATGGCAGCCAATGCTGGTTTTGCCAGTGATACTTACATCCCTGGAACAAATACAATGAAAAGCTCTCAGTTACTTGACCATACAGAAATACTTAGCCTTGTAGAAGGTGTCAATTCATTGCTGAACAATTTAAAGTACTTCCTGCAATTGGAGATACAAATTGACTGGAGAGTCCTTCCAGTTACCAAGTGAGCAATCACAAGCAAGCAAGTGTGTTATTATGGCACAATTAAGGCACTGGAAGAATAGAGTGAAGCAACACAAGGCATTTTAGAGTGTCATTAAGATATTACGCAGCTAATTGGCCATTTTGTTTCTTTTTGCTGTTTTTGTTAACTTGGCTGCCTCTGCTTGTTCTTAGGCAGCTGCTGACGCCCCCGGATTCTAGATTATATTCACAAATTTGCAGCATTTACGCAAGGTGCTTAGTCAATGATTCAAAAGCTCCTTCTTTAAATGAAAGAAAGTAGGATATCTTGCTGTAGGCAGACGTGCATCTGAATAATTTGTGTGAGTCATCCAGCAGGCTCCCATTCACTCATCCCATAATATTTGTGAATGATGTGCCATGGTTGGAACATTCAAAGCTGCGGTGAAGCAAAGAGGTCAACCACTGAATGTCACAGTCTTTCTTTGTAACATAGCCCAGTCTGTGAAGCTCAAAATCCAGGACCCCTGCCTAGACGTTAGCCAATAGCGTTGCGTCTATGTACAGCGTTGGTTAATATCACCTGGTGTTTTAATCCAGAGGTCAGATAGGTTTAGACAATTTTGGAAAAATGTATGTGCGGATGATTCTCAATTTCATCTCATGGTACAAAAAGAGCAAGAGGTTCCACATGGACCATATTGCAAAGGAGGACAGGGTGTGCAGTATGGGGTAACAGAGAGGGGAATGCATTAGGAGAGGAGAGAATGAATTCCAATGGGAAGACAGGAAAATGCGAGGTTTTGAGGAAAGAGTGGGTAATGGGAACAATTTTGCACTTCCCGTAGGAAGTACTGGCAGGTACTCCATAGCTCAAAAGATCGTTTCCTGTACTGTAAACATTTACAGGTAAATTACAGAAGAATGAGTGGCTTCGTGAAAATGGGAAGGGGTGCAGATTGCGGAAATGGAAGTAAGTTAAAAACAAAAATAAAACAGGGCAGATAATCTATTGCATATAATTGGGCAAATGATAGAATCAATATAAAGAAGGAGGAGGAGAGTATTTAGAAAATCAGAATACAATCAGAGAGAATCGCCATGGTTTGTCCATTCACTTCCCCAATCAATTCTCTTTCAGATTCCTTAGGTATTCAGTGAAACATGCCCTCCCACTAATTTTTATAGCATCAGCAAATGTTGATTCGTTATATGTACAGCAAAAATGGCAGGGGTTTGTGGGTAAAATTGAGGACACTGTACAGAGGTTCATCCCCAAGAAGAGAAAGATTATCCGGGGAGGGAGTAGACAGCCATGGCTGACAAAGGAAGTCAGGAAATCTATCAAAGAAAAAGAGAGATCCTATAAAGTGGCCAAGAGCACTGGGAAACCAAAAGATTGGGAAGGCTACAAAAACAAACAGAGGATAACAAAGAGAGAAATAAGGAAGGAGAGGATCAAATATGAAGGTAGGCTACCTAGTAATATTAGAAATGATAGTAAAAGTTTCTTTCAATACATAAGAAACAAATGACATGCAAGAGTAGACATTGAGCCACTTCAAACTGATGCTGGAAGCCTAGTGATGGGAGATAAGGAAATAGCAGGAGAACTTAATAAGTACTTTGCGTCAGTCTTCACAGTGAAAGACATGAGTAATATCCCAACAATTAAAGGGAGTCAGGGGGCTGAGTTGAGTATGGTTGCCATTACAAAAGAGAAAGTGCTAGAAAAGCTAAAAGGTCTTAAAATTGATGAATTTCCTGGCCCCGATGGGCTACATCCTAGAGTTCTGAGGGAGGTGGCTGAGGAAATAGTGGAGGCGTTGGTTGAGATCTTTCAAAAGTCACTGGAGTCAGGGAAAGTCCCCAATGATTGGAAGATCGCTGTTGTAACCCCCTTGTTCAAGAAAGGATCAAGGCAAAAGATGGAAAATTATAGGCCAATTAGCCTAACCTCGGTTGTTGGTAAAATTCTAGAATCCATCATTAAGGATGAGGTTTCTAAATTCTTGGAAGAGCAGGGTCGAATTAGAACAAGTCAACATGGATTTAGTAAGAAGAGGTCATGCCTGACAAACCTGTTGGAGTTCTTTAAAGAGGTGAAAAGTAGGTTAGACCAGGGAAACCCAGTGGATGTTATTTACCTAGACTTCCAAAAGGCCTTTGATAAGGTGTCACACGGGAGGCTGCTGATCAAGGTGAGGGCCCATGGTGTTCGAGGTGAGCTACTGGTATGGATTGAGGATTGGCTGTCTGACAGAAGGCAGAGAGTTGGGATAAAAGGTTCTTTTTCGGAATGGCAGCCGGTGACAAGCGGTGTCCCGCAGGGTTCAGTGTTAGGGCCGCAGTTGTTCACATTATATATTAATGATCTGGATGAAGGGACTGGGGGCATTCTAGCGAGGTTTGCCGATGATACAAAGTTAAGTGGACAGGCAGGTAGTACTGAGGAAGTGGGGAGGCTACAGAAGGATCCAGACAGTTTGGAAGAGTGGTCCAGGAAATGGCTGATGGAATTCAATGTGAGCAAATGCGAGGTCTTGCACTTTGGAAAAAAGAATACAAGCATGGACTACTTTCTAAACGGTGAGAAAATTCGAAAAGCCAAAGTACAGAGGGATCTGGGAGTGCTAGTCGAGGATTCTCTAAAGGTACACATGCAGGTTGAGTCCGTGATTAAGAAAGTGAATGCAATGTTGTCAATTATCTCAAGAGGGTTGGAATATAAAAGCACTGTTGTGCTACTGAGACTTTATAAAGTTCTGGTTAGGCCCCATTTGGAGTACTGTGTCCAGTTTTGGTCCCCACACCTCAGGAAGGACATACTGGCAATGGAGCATGTCCAGCGGAGATTCACACGGATGATCCCTGGAATGGTAGGTCTAACATATGAGGATCGGCTGAGGATCCTGGGATTGTATTCATTGGAGTTTAGAAGATTAAGGGGAGATCTAATACAAACTTACAAGATAATACATGGCTTGGAGAGGGTGGACGCTAGGAAATTAGGCGAGGAGACTAGGACCCATGGACACAGCCTTAGAATTAGAGGGGGTAAATTCAGAACAGAAATGCGGAGACATTTCTTCAGCCAGAGAGTGGTGGGCCTGTGGAATTCATTGCCGCAGAGTGCAGTGGAGGCTGGGACGCTAAATGTCTTCAAGGCAGAAATTGATAAATTCTTGATGTCACAAGGAATTAAGGGCCATGGGGAGAATGCGGGTAAGTGGAGTTGAAATGTCCATCAGCCATGATTGAATGGCGGAGTGGACTCGATGGGCCCAATGGCCTTATTTCCGCTCCTATGTCTTATGGTCTTATGATCTTATATCTTGCCCCCTCCTCAAAGTCATCAATTTTTATGGCAAATGATTGTGCCCCAGGACGCATACGTGGGTTCCACTGGTCATGTCTTTCCAATCTAAAGAAGACCCATTAATCTCTGTCTTGTGTGTGGCAACCAATCCTCAATCCATGCGAACACATTACCGCCAAAGTTAGCTCCAATCTTGCACAGTAATGTTTTCAGTGGCACTTTATGGAACACACTCTGGAAGTCAACATACACTACGTTAGTAGTTCCTCTCTATCAATTCTGCTTATTATATCCTCAAAGAACTCTAGCAAATGTATCAAACATGATATTCCTTTCACAAAAGCATGCTGACTCTATTTCATTGCATTGAGCTTTTCTAAATGTCTAAATGAGGAAACCAGAGGTTCGGCGATGCCCTTAATGGGCCAAATGACCTACTTCCATATTATAGGGACTCTATGATTCTATGATGTGATCCAATAACCTGCAAACATGCTAAAGGATCAATGGAGAGTGCAGGAGGTCATGCCAGGAGCAGCACCAGGCAAAACTGAAAGTGAAATGTCAACCTAGGACAGCTATAAGCCAAACAGCATAAGCAGCAAGTGATAGACAGAGCTAAACAATTCCACAACCAGCAGATTAGATCTAAGCTCTGCATTCCCTGAATGGTCATGGACAGTTACACACCTCACTGGAGGAGGAAGTGCCATGAATATTTCCAACATATAAGTGCAAAAGACCAAAACATTCAGAATAATCTTCAGTCAGAAGTGCAAAGTGAATGATCCATCTCGGCTGCCCCCAGTTGTCCCTAGCATCATAGACACCAGTGCTCAGCCAATTCAATTCACTCCACATGATATCAAGAAACTGTTGGAGGCACTGGTTGCAGCAAAGGCTATGAGCCCCAAGAATATTCTAGCAATAGTTCTGAAGATCTTACCATGAGAAAAATAGTAATAAGCTCCAAAACTTGTCGTTTCCCTAGCCAGGCTCCTTCTGTACAGTTACAACACTACGACATCTACCTGACAATTTTGAAAATTGCCCAGATATGTCCTGCACATAAAAAGCAGGGCAAATCTAACCCGGTCAATTATGGCCCCATCAGTCCAGTCTCAATCATCAGTAAAGTGATGGAAGGGGTCATAAACAGAGCTATTGCTCAGCAATAACCTGCTCAGTGATGCCCAGTGTGGGTTCGGTCAGGACCACTCTGCTCCTGACCTCATTACAGCCTTGGTTCAAACATGGACAAAACAGCTGAATTCCAGTGAGAATGACAGCCCTTGACATTAAGGCTGCATTTGAGATTGGCATCACGCCACCCTAACAAAACTATCAATGGAATATCAGGTGGCAAACCCTCCGGTGGTTGGAATTATACCTGGAACATTGGAAGATGGTCATGGTTGTTGGAGGTCAGTCATCTCAGCTCCAGGACATTTTTGCAGGAGTTCCTCAGGGTAGTGTCCTCGGTCCAACCATCTTCAGCTGCTTCATCAATGACCTTCCCTCTGTCATAAGGTTTGAAATGGGATGTTGGCCAATGATTGCACAATGTTCAGCACTATTTGTGATACCTCAGTCCGTGTTCAAATGCAGCAAGATCTGGACAATATCCAGGCTTGGCAAGTGACATTCACACCATGCAAATGTCAGGCAATGACCATCTAATAAAAGACAATCTAATTAGCACCCCTTGACATTCAACTGTGTTAGCATCACTGAATCCCTTACTATCAACATCCTTGGAGTTACCATTGACCAGAAACTGAACTGGACTCACCACATAAATACAGTGGCTACAAGAGCAGGTCACAGGCTAGGAATACTGTGATGAGTAACTCACCTTCTGACTCCCCAAAACCTGTCCACCATCTACAAGGCACAAGCCAGGAGACTGATGGAATACTCCTCACTTGCCTGGATGGGTGCAACTCCAACAACACTCAAGATGCTTGACATTATCCAGGTCAAAGCAGCCCACTTGATTGGCACTGCATCTACAAGCATCCACTACCTCCATCACCGCGCAGAGTAGCAGCAGTGTGCACTATCTACAAGATGCACTGCAGAAATTCACCCACAATCCAAACCCATGACCACTTCCATCTGGAAGGACACAGGGGAACACCATAAACTTTAATTTCCTCTCCAAGTCACTCACCATCACAACTTAGAAATATATCGTCGTTCCTTCACTGTTGCTGGGTCAAAATCCTGGAATTCACTCTCTAAGGGCATTGAGGTTCTATCTACAGCATATGCTCTGCAGCAGTTCAAGAAGGCAGCTCACCACTTACCTTCTCAAGGGTACAAGGAATGGGCAATAAATACTGACCCAGTCAGCAACACCCATGTCCCATGAGTAAATAAATAAAAAGGGTAAGATTAGGTTCTTCTGCCATTACACGTTTCCTCTTCTTATGATACAGGATAATTTTGAGTTCATAAAGCTGCTTACCCATCAAACTCCAAGTTGGTTTTTGAATCGAAAGCCTGCATAGAGAAGCTTTATTTCTTCTTAAAGCCACATTTTGTATGGAGTTTACACAGCCATGAGGTGAAAGCTAACAATGCAATGTGTTATTAGCTGTAATCCTATTTACAGGAAAATGCTATTAAGATTCCTTCCACACTACCGATCTGTTTGAGAAACAATTTCTGCAACTGATTTTGTGAAGCATTTTAAAATATATCAGTGGATCTTAGGTGGTGTTCCTCACAATGAATCAGCATTATGAGAACAGCAGCTTTATAGTTGTTTGCTTTTGCAGGGTTTAAGAAAAATCGATATTGGGAAATGGCCCTTGAATGGCAGCCTTAGATCCAGAACCACTGGGAATAATGTCTCAAAACCAGCTCGTCAAGGAGGTAGGGTCCTAGGAGACTAGAACTTATCTGATATCAGTCAGATGGGAAAAGGTGTTCCTGCTTAATTTGAAGACAATTAACAGGAAAGAGCCTCAGAATCCAAGAGAATGTGAAAGTATTGTCAAATTTTCAGAATTTGGGAGCAGAGAGGGTGTTCTGGAGACAGATATTCATAAGGGTTGTGTGCAGGAAGTTCAAGAGTTTTGATGAACTGACATGCAAGTTATAAAGCATCAGGAAGGATAGCAATATTAGGATGGGGTGGTGAAGAGATCAGTGGTAGCATCAGAACTCAGAATCTAGTTGTATTAGAATTTAGTTGTATTACAATTTAGACTCTGGGACCAAACGTTTTGTGAAAGTCCATGATGGGGAGGAAATGGCACCCAAGATGCTTCAATGAATTCCAAAATCAACCATTCACCTCATCCCAACTACAGTCTTTTCACATACTCAGTAACCAATTTCTATCTTTAAAGTAACAATAATAATCTGCTTAAAATCACGAATGAGGATAAACCATTTCGTGCCCTACACACTATTGAGTGTGAAAAATTATAAGTTGCGCATTCTTTAACAAATATAATTCTCCGCAAAACGACTTGAAAACTCATAAAAAGCTTCATACAATAATGTTTTTCATTGAATATTCAATTTAACAAACTAAAAAGTCTGGTTTCCTTTTGCAACCACTGGTGTTTCTGTTCCCACATGAAGTCACCCACCTACTTGTCATTCATTAGCTTGAACATGTGCCAGACTTGCCTGAAATATAAATCCAATCTCCACGTTCCATCTTTCAGACTTCAAGAAAAAAGCAAAGTATGTCTCAAATCCTCACCCAAGACACTCCATTGCACTCCTGGTGAGGTCCAACCTGCCAGCTGGAAATGCACAAATGGGAAAGCTTTCCTGACCGCTATAAGGTGAAGTTCAACAGTCAAAGCCCTGGTTCATTAATAGTAACTGGGTAAACTAACACTTCATTGTGTAGCTTCAAATGAATAAAAGGTAAAGTCACCACAGTCCCACTCCCTTGTTGGAGAGAAAAGACTGGTGGTAAGTTGAATCTGATGGTCACTGTGTCTTGGGCCAAGGATATGGTCAAGAAGATAGAATCTTCATGGTGACCTCAGCTGGAATGGAAAACGAGCATACATTGTTGTTGTCAGTCTGCACTGGAAACCAGCCATTGAGCCAACTCAGCTAACAGAGCCACACATCTTACAGGTAGAAATCAGAGAACTGTAGTGGCTCAGTGGTTAGCACTGATGTCTCACTGCACCAGGAACCCGGGTTCAATTCCAGCCTCAGGCGACTGTCCGTGTGGAGTTTGCATGTTCTCCCCATGTCTGTGTGGGTTTCCTCCAGGTGCTCTGGTTTCCTTCCACAATCCAAGGAAGTGCAGGTTAGGTGAATTGGCTATGCTAAATTGCCCATAGTCTTCAGGGATGTGTAGGTTAGGTGCATTAGTCAGGGGTAATTGTAGGAAAATAGGGTAGGGGCATGGGTCTGGACGGATTACTATTCAGGGGTTCAGTGTGGACTTGTTGGACTGAAGGGCCCATTTCCACACGGCAGAGATTTTATGATTCTATTCTATGAAGCACCACTGAACATCCTGCTGACATCCTATCATTTCACACGTGGCACTTTCTACAAGTTTCCCCACCCCAATATGTTTATTCATTCACTCCAAAACACGAAAACAATATGAGTACAAATGAATAAGAGATTCTCTTGAAGCTTTTTGTTTTGCACACATCAGGGCAATTTGAAGAATACCAATTCAAGAGGAACACCAATATTCATACTGCAAGAGTCCTGATCACTTGGCAAGTAGTCTCTCATTGGTATATCTGATTGGTTGGTCAGGGCATGTCTCTGAGAAAGGAAAAGCAAATGGCTGTTACCTATTTTGTTACACACAATGCTAGTGTGTATTCCTTCAGTTGACAAAGACCAGGGCACTGTGGATGAATGCGTGTGGCACACTACAAGCCTGACTGACAATCCTAAATTAGTTGTCAGCATAATGCTTTGTACACTTAAGATTATACAGCAAATGCTGTCCAATTGCTGAATCGTGTCTAAAGTTGGACATAGTTAAGCATGGCCTTGTCATATATGATCACTACCCTGCTTGTTGCGAAGAACTGAAGGGATAAGCTGTTTGCTCCAATCTGACATTCCTTGGACATACAGTGTACATACATGGCAATAACATGTTACTCATTTGTGTATGGGAAAGGGAATATCGTTTTAGCTTTATGGCATCATGCTATGTTCATGGTGAACACCACTCGGAAAACAATTAGCTTCACCAATGTTCTGAGGACCTGGGTTGACCATGAAACCACTGTCAACTGTTGGAAAAAGCCACCTGGCTCACTGATGTTTTTCAGGGAAAGACATCTGCCACCCTCACCTGATCTGGCCTACATGTGACTCCAGACCCACAACCATGTAATTGAATCTCAACTGCCCTCCTGAAATGGCCTAGCAAGCCATTCAATTTATTAATCATTCTGAGGTGCTGGCCAGCGACATTCACGACTCACGAGTGAATTAATAAAAGCTCCGCTACTGCACTCAACAAGACTCATGCTCTGTCACTCCCAATGTTGCCTACAACACCTTCTCTCACCTCCAGCCCCACTAACCATGCACTGTCTCCTCAAACCCTTAGAACAACTCCACCATCTTCTGATTACCTGTAGCCCCCTAAACAGCCATGCCACTACTGTCACCTCACTCAATGCTCGCCTTCCTATCACTACAGGAGAAGATAACCAACAATACAGTCAAAGGAGCCCGAATGGTTGTCTGACAGTGGACTCCTCAGCCTCTGCGAGAAGAGAATCCTTGGACCACCCAGCAGAAAACAAGAGCCGCTCCTGTTCAGACAACCGAGTAAGTACCACTCTGACAGCAAGCTCACTGTCAGTCTCATTCATTGTACACCAGCCTTCTCTCTCTTTTCTCTGGCAGGTACCACCAACATGTCCACTCCGCCTGCGGTGAAGTGGCTAGTTCCCTCAGGAGCCACCTCCATGACTGTGAGGATGAAAATACTGATGTCACAGAGGAAACATCGACTCGGCTGGCTCCTGCATCCTCCACCATCCCAGCTACTGACACCTCCGTGGGGACTGTTCGGCCTAGAGGGGGTGTGGGAGCAATCATGCTGCTGAGGAAAAACACCCCAGGGTCACCGGGAACTCAGAGGACCGCCAGAGACCAAGCCCCAGCTCAGCCCTAGGGTGGACAGGACAACAGTGGTGTCAGAAATCAGGGTCTTTGTCCATATGCACAGGGAGGGCTAGGAGCTGCAGCCAGGGAAGTGGAACACAATGGCCCTTGTTGTCCAGAAGCTAGAGCAGTGTAGTGGTTCATGTGACCATCTGTCTGCTTGCCTCACCAGATACTCACTCCAACGCCAATGTTGAACTTTCTTGGTGATCAGCTTGCTTGGCATGTTTGATAAGACAGGAAGCTGAGTATTAAATGAAATGAACTGTGCCATAATAAAGGCTTTAACAAGCTATTATTCTCTTTTCATTGGCAATTCACCACTGCCTAGCGAGAAGGCCTAGTAAAAATATAAAAGACGGAGCAAGATGCTCCTGAGAGCTGGATGGACCTCGCTTGACTTTCCGTCCAATCCTGCCACAATTTTCTCAAAGCTTACATCACTTGGATGCCTATAAAATTCAATCCTTTCAATCTTTTTCGGTGATTTTTCACATATTCTTGATAAACAAGGGGCGAAAGGTTACCTGGGATTAAGGGGAACACGGTCTAATCAGTTCAGTTGTGACCTTATTGCAAGTTGGAACCAGTTTGAGGGCAGAGTCTTCTTCATGTCAGACTCAAAACGTTAGCTGTTTCTCTCTCTACAAATCCTGCCAGACCTGCTGAGCTTTTTCCATCACCTTCTCTTTCAATTCTGGATTTCCAGAAAATTTGATATTTTGCTTTTGTTAGCTAACAACAATTTACAAAGGACTGCACAGGGCTTAATCATTGTGTGGTTTGAGTTTAAAATATATTTTCTAGAACTAAAAATATCTTTTGAGTTTCATCTACTTGTCACGATATTGTTGTGCATCCACTGTCTATACTGGTCCTGGCAACAGCTAGAGTGTTCTGTGAGCAAACAGCATGTAAATATGTAATTCTAATATATTTTGTAGGGGCCTTAGTGCTGCACAACATCAATTACATTTACAATGCTGTCGTTAAATTTTTAATAAAGAGAAAAATTCATTATAGTTGTTATGCCAACTAAAACTATTAACAATGCAGAGATAAGGAAACAGAAAAATTTGCAAACACAGTTGTGAAGCAAAACCTTTATCTGAAAAGTCACTGTTTTCCCCATTTTCAATATGCTGATAGCCCATTTCAGATTAATGTTTGTTTCTTTACTGCTAATTACCTATGCTTTCAATTCCACTGTTACACTGTAAGAAAAAGATAACTTGTGTCCCCAGGCACATATGCCTACTCACTGTTTGCATCCTCAGGCATTACCACGTAAAATATGCTGTGCTCCATAAGCAGGTTCCTCTGTTTAATGAGTTACAGGTCATACTGCACTCAAATTGACTTGTGCAAACATAAAGACACGGTCTTCATCCTCTTTACCTGAAGTAAACATAATTTCGCTTACATGCATTGTGTTGTACTTAAGGTTGAATGTTCCATTCACAAATCTTATACTAAATTGTATTAGTGAAGGGAATAATTATGTTCATGATCTTTTTTTTAATACCATACAAAGATTATAATAAAATTACACTTTTTTGTTTGGCAGGATTCCTTCTTTAACAAAAGGAAGAACACTGAGGCTGGTAATAAAATTAAACTGTTACTTAGATTGCGCAGCCAGGCAACTAGCATTAAGCCAGGTATCACCACTTCCATTTCCGAGAGGGTTAAAGTGATGCAGCTATCAATAAAGTCCTTAGGCCACACATTATTCTGTTTACATTTAAGATAAATTACGGATGAGGAAACCATTCAACACTAGGTCCTAATTCATCTGTCCATGAAGTACTCACAATCCCCCACCATCAGGTGGTTCTAAATGATTTCAACCTCCTCTTCATAGCAAATGCATTGCATGATTAAAACCAAGCTATTTTATATCTATTTACTGCAGAGTCCCACTGTTTCAGAGTGCACTGTAAATGACAGCTGGTGGGCGGCACGGTGGCACAGTGGTTAGCACTGCTGCCTCACAGCGCCAGAGACCCGGGTTCAATTCCTGACTCAGGCGACTGACTGTGTGGAGTTTGCACATTCTCCCCGTGTCTGCGTGGGTTTTCTCCGGGTGCTCCGGTTTCCTCCCACAGTCACAAAGATGTGCGGGTCAGGTGAATTGGCCATGCTAAATTGCCCGTAGTGTTAGGTTAAAGGGGTAAATGTAGGGGTATGGGTGGGTTGCGCTTCGGCGGGTCGGTGTGGACTTGTTGGGCCGAAGGGCCTATTTCCACACTAAGTAATCTAATCTAAGTAAAATGAACTCAGTGTCTTAGTTCTGATATTGCCTTGGCTCTGTGGTAGCACTCTTGGGTTGGAGTCAGAACATTGTGGATTGAAGCTCTGCTTTCAGGTACGAGAGAACAACCTCAGGCCAGCACTTCAGTGCAGTATTATAGAAAAGCTTCTCAGCTGAAGGTGCCTATTAATATACCTTTCTAACAAGGGTCCTCAGATGGATAAATGATCTCATGAAGCTGTTCAGCAGTGTCCTAGGAGACACATATTTATCAATCAACACTACCAAAAACAGAGAGAATAGAATGCACACGATGTGCAGGCCATTCTAATCATTAAGTCCATAGCAACCATCCAAAGAGCTTCCCACCCAGACCCACTCCATCTTGCATTTCTCATGGTTAATTCTACAGGTCTACACATCCCTGACAATTTAACATGGCCAACTCACCTAGCCTGCACACTTTTGTGGGAGGAAGGCACAGCACCCAGAGGAAACCCACGTAGACACAGGGAGTTTGCATGTTCTCCCACACACACAGTCAACTGAGGCTGGAATCAAACTGCGGTCTTTGGCACTATGGTGAAGCAGTGCTAACCACTGAGCCACGCTGCCAGATAACCTGGTCGTTTATCGAACTGCTAGCTGTGAGGGTTGCTCAAAGGAAATTGGCTGTTACTTCAGCTTGAAGTTATCTTCAAATTATAAAATGGGCTGTGAAATGTTTTGAAAAATTGTGAGGATGGAAAAGAGCTATTTATTAAGATTCTTTCTTTCAAGTCAATATTTAGTTTTAACATTGAATAATGGTCAAAGCACTAATAAGTTGAAAATAGAAGTCAAAAGTTGAATTTGGCGCATGAATGTGTACTATTTTGGTTGTCATCAAATTCTGATTGGGGGAGCTATTTGGATTTCTTCACATTTGGGACTTAAAACAATCACTGCAAATTCACATGACCGAGACTGCAACATCACATGACATTCCACTGAACTCAGCCTGTACATATATACATCTTATGGTGTAACAATAATATTTACATATTTTTCTAATGATTATGGTGCCCACAAGATCCATGTGCATATCAAGTGGACAAGAGCACATAGAAAAATGTTGACAGTTGCCGATATAAAAGGAAGACACAAAGACAAATTAATGCTAGAGATTGTATTCATGCTTTGGAAGAATGGGATTGAATGATTGATGGATGGGTTCGTTTTGGCTAAGATGTTAAACCCATATGCTTGTTCAGATTGACAAGGATATTCAGACCATTTGAGGATAGGTAGAGAGCACCCTACCTTTTCACCAACATTCATCCCTCAACCAATATGACCAAAACCAATTCACCAGCCAGTTGAAAGGAATCATACATGATTGCTGATGTGCCTGAGGACATGGAGGAAGTCCCTACACATGCACATCCATGGTATTTAGATGGCAAGTTTCAACTTCCATATGCTGGTTTTTATCTGGCATGGACTACTGCATGATTCCCCACCAAAGTGATGCTAGGAGTTCCAAAATCACAGTGACATGAGCTGTTTGCACTACACCTTGAAATAAGTCTAGAGGCTGGCATCCTTTCACCAAGTCACTCTTTCTTTACGCGTGCACAGTGCTTGGCAATGATCCAGCTCCACACAGCCAGCTCTCAGAGTAAACAGAGCCTCGGACGCTCCTGTTTTTTTTTACTCTTTTTTTTTCCCAGCACCCATGTTGTGTGTGAAAGATACAAGGTGCACGAATCTTTATTCAAATTTCCACCACCAGGAAGAAAGGAAACACCCGAGTGCCCAGTGACAAGCAGTGCTCTTCACATCAAAGGGCAGTGCTGTGTGATCAAACAGTGAAGGGGAGGGCAGGGATTAAATCAAAATAGAGTTGGAGGGACGTTCCTGTTTTAATCTATCAGCCAGGGCTCCCTGATTGGAACAGATTAACAGCCCCAATCAGAGAACTCATATTCTATAAGGTCCACCTGACTGGCCTTGTACCAATCACTACACATCTATCACAGTTTTTACACTGATTTATTTTGAGTTTTTCCTTGCAGATATAAATCCTACTGAGGAACATGATTTGAAGAGAATCTGCTGGAGATCAAGGTGTTTTAACACCAGCAGTGACCACAGCACTGCTCAGCAGCCACTTCCATCTGTACAATATTCACCCACAAACCTGACAGCGTTCACCTCTGACATCTCCAACCCTGTGACCACACTACTCCTGATGATGTCCAGGGGTTCCAGGGTCCCTGCATCTTGTCTGTAAAATATCAAGTGAGTTTCCAATTTCAGGGATGGGAAACAGAAGAATGTGCATTGTTGGGGGAAGAAGGGAAGATGGGTGAATGAATTAGTAATAACATTAGCAAATTTGCTGATGATACTAAGCTGGGTGGCAGGGTGAAATGTGAGGAGGATGTTAGGAGATTACAGGGTGACATGGACAGGTTAGGAGAAGGCAGATTACTACCTAAATGAAATCAATTTAGGTAAAGGGGCAGTACAAAGAGATCTGGATGTTCTTGTACACCAGTCAATGAAGGTAAGCATGCAGGTACAGCAGGTAATGAAGAAGGCTAATAGCATGCTGGCCTTCATAACAAGAGGGATTGAGTATAGAAGCAAAGAGGTTCTTCTGCAGCTGTACAGGGCCCTGGTGAGACCACACCTGGAGTACTGTGTGCAGTTCTGGTCTCCAAATTTGAGGAAAGACATTCTGGCTATTGAGGGAGTGCAGCGTAGGCTCACGAGGTTAATTCCTGGAATAGCGGGACTACCTTACACTGAAAGACTGGAGCGACTGGGCTTGTATACCCTTGAGTTTAGAAGACTGAGAGGGGATATGATTGAGACATATAAGATTATTAAAGGATTGGACACTCTGGAGGCAGGAAACATGTTTCTGTGGAATGCTCTTCCCCAGAGGGCAGTGGAGGCCCAGTCTCTGGATTCATTTAAGAAAGAGCTCTCAAGGATAGTGGAATCAAGGGTTATGGAGATAAGGCAGGAACAGGATACTGATTAAGGATGATCAGCCATGATCATATTGAATGGTAGTGCAGGCTCGAAGGGCAGAATGGCCTACTCCTGCACCTTTTGTCTATTGTCTATTGAAATGTAGTGGGCATTGAAAGTGTGTGAGGGATATGATGTAATCATTCTTGAAGAACTTGGAGAAACTGAGAGAGAGGCCCATGCCAAAATAAAATTCCTGAGAAAGAATGGTCACACTCATTTACAGCAACTCAACCAGGGGTCAGCTAGTTATAGAATGAGTTCACTTCAGACCAACATTTGATGGGCAGCAGATTGTAAATCTAACTTCCCTTGGATTCCCTTGCACTAACAGCAAGAGTAATGGGAGGACAAACAGTGTGTGACAAAAGAGATAAATTTTGAGATAATGAAGTAGAAATGTGCTTATGATTAGTGTCAGATAGTAAATGCAATTGAGAAAGTTGAGAAGCTCAAGGTAAATCAGTGTAGACCTGTGGTAAGTATGTAGTGATTGGAACGAGGTCAGTCAGATCGACCTCACTGAATTTGAGTTCCCTGACTGTTAATCTGGTCCAATCAGGGGAGCTCTGACTGACAGACATGAACAGGTACATCCAAAGCAAAGAGAGAGCATGAAATGAGACTAGCAACTAACATTAATGTATTTCAATAGACTCAAATTAGTAAAATGGTGGTAAAAGGACAAGGCCAATTGGGAACCAAAAAGGTGATTTAGAATGAAAGAAGGGGGAATAATGAGGTACTAAATGAGGACACACAGATTCCTCTGCACTGTAGCACTCTGAAAAGTTTGTCTCCATTTAGATATGAAGCTGTCTTTCTATTCTTCCAACCAAGTATAGAACGGGACAGCGGCTCAGTGGTTAGCACTGCAGCCTCACAGCTCCAGAGACTCGGATTCGATTCCAACCTCGGGTGACTGTCTGTTTGGAGTTTGCAGGTTCTCCCTGTGCCTGCGTGGGTTTCTGCTGGGCGCTCTAGTTTCCTTCCACAGCCCAAGGATGTGCAGGTTAGGTCAATTGGCCATGCTAATTTGACCACAGTGTGTGGGTTAGCCATGGAGAATGCAGGGTTACAAGGATAGGGGGTGGATCTTGGTGGGATGCTCTTTGGAGGGTCAGTGTGGACTCAATGGGTTGAATGGCCTGATTCCACACTGTAGGGATTCTATGAAAATAGATACCTCACACTTCGCTATGTTAAACTTCATCTGCCAAATTTTGGCTCATTCACCTGTTACCCTAGGGTATTCTGGAGTTGGGGAGCATTTGGAAATTGTGATTACAATATAATAAGGTTCAATATCAAGATGGAAAAGGATAAAAATTAGTCAGGGATTAAGATTCTAGGCTGGAAAAGGCAGATTTAATGGGTTTAACTGTTAAATTGGAGCAGGTCGATTGGAATTTGGGAGACTTTCAAAAGAGAGATAAACAGGGTGCAAGCTAGGTACATATGTATTAGAAATAAATATAGGGCATCCAAAGCCAGAGTACACAGGATGACTAATGATATTAATCAGATGATGATTTTGGGAGGAGAAACATGAAGAAACAATACAAACTCAATGATACACCTTTGGAACAGGAGCACAGGACCTCGGGATTCATGTGCATGATTCTCTGAAGGTGACCAGGCAAGTTGAAACAATTGTTAAGGTGGCTTGTAGGATCCTTGGGTTATAAATTGAAGCATAGATGATAACAGCAAGGAAGTAAAGCTACGTCTCTCTAACTCATTGGTCAGACCACTTCTAGGGCAGCACAGTGGCTCAGTGATTAGCACTGCTGCCTCACTGCACCAGGACCCAGGTTTGATTCTGGCCTCAGGCGACTGTCTGTGTGGAGTTTGTATATTCTCCCCGTGTCTGCGTGGGTTTCCTCCAGGTGCTCCAGCTTCCTCCTACATTCCAAAAGATGTAAAGGTCAGGTCAGATGAACTGGCCATGCTAAATTGCCCATAGTGTTAGGTGCATTAATCAGGAGCAAATATAGGGAAATGGGTCTAGGTGGGTTATTCTTCGGAGGGTCGGTGTGAACTTATTCAGCTGAAGGGCAGTTTCCACACTGTAGGGAATCTAATCAAATGGAATATTGTGTTCAGTTAGCAAATCCTGATTTAAGGAAGGATGTTAAAGTTTAGAGAGAGTGCAAAGGAGATTTACTAGAATGATACCAGGATTGAGGGATTTTAGATACAAGGAAAAATTAGAGAGATTGGGCTTATTCGCCAGCATTAAAGATTAGGAGGTGACCTTATTGAGCTGTCCAAACTTATAAACAATCTTGACAGGGTAAAGAAGGATATTCTGTTTCCACTAGTTTGCTATGTTGTAATTTCAAGACTGTCAGCAAGAGAGCTAGGAATGAGATGAGGAGCACATTCTTTACTCAGAGTTGTTAAGATTTGGAATGCCCTTCCTGGGAGAGTGGTGGAGATGGATTCCACAGGAGGTTTCAAGAGAGAGCTGGATATATGTTTGAAAGTGAAGGATTTAAAGGGCTATGGGGATAGGCCTGGAGACTGGGACTAGCTGAGTAGCTCTTTTGGAGCGAGTACAGACACAACGGGTTGAATGGCCTCCTTCTGTACTGTATCCATGATTCGATCAATATTCATTTGTAAAGGCATTATTTCTTCATTGCAACTTAACCTCCCAACCATTTTACGGTCTTCTGCAAATTTGGCTCTATCCCCTTACCCAAGTTATTTATATAGATTGTAAATAATTAGGGACATGAGACAGAACTCTGTGGCATTCCAACCACTCAAATCTTGCCAACCAGAAAAAAATACCCATTTGTGCAGACGCTGCTTTCTGTTGGTTAGCCATTCCTCTATCCAACGTGATAATTAACCCCTAACTCTATGAATTGGAAAAGGAACATGTTACATTAAACCCTTATCTTCAGCCTTACCTCATATAACAGAAGCTGCACAGCAGAAACACAGTGAGAAACAATAATATCATCCACACAACACTTTACATCGCACTAATAAAAGAGTCATGCCAGAAAGAAGATGTTATGCAAGCTGATGCAAGGAGGATTGGCACAGAGATCATCAGGAGACAGGTGCTCTTTGGGATGTTCAACCACTTACTAACAGACTCATTAATGAATCTTGCTTACAGGTCAAGGCTGGTGACAACCATCAGCACAGAGAGCTGATGAATCAGCAGCACTAAAGCCACTTTCAAAGCTGGCTGCTCTACTTTAACTCAACAGACGAATTAATGGTCTGAGCAAGGAAAGAATTTCCCCTCTGCATATCAGTGGTCCAAGGCAGGGGTCACTAATCAGCATTGAACTTTCAAAATGTTTTACTACTCTGCTGTATTTGGGCCACACAAAGAACAGATAGCCAAGACATGTAAGGCTTTCCAGAACAGATATGCATACCATTCATCTTCTCAAATTATAGGGTATGCATCCAAGTCTGTGCCGAACCAGATTCCATGACAGGTCTGTTACTTGTACTTACAGTTCATCACAACTGGCACATTTCTAATAGATTCTCCTTTGAAACAGTGAACACCCAGTAAAAAGTTGGAGAGTTGACATCTGGTTTAAGGAAAGGGGTAATTTTATATATTTGTAACTTTCTGACATACAGAAAGTTATGGGGCTAACAGTTGGGGGAGGGGATTTAGACATGGACATCTTCACTTCATCCATTTACCGTGTTTGTGAAGTCAGAATCTTTTCTTACTTTTAACAAGGCTGTCCAATTCTCACTGGGCAAATTCCTCCATCTGGGAGATTAATAATGTACCATAGAAATTTATTTTAAAAATGAAAGAAAGGCAGCCTAGTAACAGTTATCTTCTCTCAAAACTTTATCACTGAACATTACTCTGAAGAGTACGACCCTAAACCATTTCAATAATGAATAAACATGCTATTTTTATTGACCATTTAAAAATCTATATGCTGCACCTTTTGTGCATTAAAAATAAGAAATTAATGGGTCAAACTTTGACTCCAAAAACATCCTGTTAACGCACATTAAAATCACTAAAACCAGATTCAAACATGAGCAACATTCAACAAAATAAGCAAGGGACTTCAAAACGATGGTCAAATTTACTGATAAGTGTTTGCAAAATGTATGGATGGCACTTTTAATTAGGCTAACTGTCAGACTATTACAGTCACAGCACTTTTTTAAATTAAAAAATATAGAAGATTTGTTGCAAGAATTAATGACGGGAATAAATTAGTGATGATCCAGTGTGCAGGGGACTAATCAACGCAATAACTGTGCCATTTTTTCTGAACATATTTCCTCACATCTGGCTTGGTTTGGCCATCAGCATTAGGAAGATAATTATCACACTCCACGATGTTGCCAAACCTTTATCCATCAGCATTGACAATGGGCTGCTAAAGGTTGTTAATTGTTTCACACATCTAGACTCCACAATCACCAGCAATCTGTCACAGCATGGCAAAAACTGCAGCTGTTACAGCCACGGTGAGTGAGTGACTGTGAATGGAACAACAGCAATGTGATTGAGAACGATGAGGCTACCAACTCCACAGGCTCAGTATACACCTGTACAGTGGTGAGATAGGGACAATAAGATAGTCAGGAGAAATGGCAAAAAAATGTTCAATCTTCCTGCCTCAGACCATATTCTTGATGTACACTTATTGCTAAGCCAACTGTACCTGCACTTGGCGAAAGTGAGGACTGCAGATGCTGGAGATCAGAGACAAGATTAGAGTGGTGCTGGAAAAGCACAGCAGGTTAGGCAGCATCCAAGGAGCAGGAAAATCAATGTTTCGGGCAGGAGCCCTTCATCAGGAATGAGGCCTCAGTATCTGCACTTGCTCAGCCACATTCATCAGATGGATGACAGCTGGATTCCCACAGGCAGTGAACTAGCCACTAGATCTTGACCTCCTGGGCATCAATATTCAGACTGTTAGGACATGTTCAACATGAAGATAGAAGACATTGACACTGATAACTGGTTCTAAGTATGTGTCTGTGAATTTATTTCCATTCCCCCTTTGAAAGGATGCCTGTCCTCTGTTTAATACTTCCTCATGACAGCACAGTTTATGTACAGCACCAATTCATGTTTTTTTTTAGATTACCCCACAGTGTGGAAACAGGCCCTTCGGCCCAACAGGTCCACACCCACCCTCCAAAGAGAAACCCACCCCCCTATACTTTCCCCTGACTTATCCACCTAACACTATGGGCAATTTAGCATGGCCAATTCAACTAATCTGCACATCTTTGGACTGTGGGAGGAAACCGGAACACCCGGAGGAAACCCTCGCAGACACGGGGAGAATGTACAAACTCCAGTCAGTTGCCCGAGGCGGGAATTGAACCCGGGTCTCTGGCGCCGTGAGGCAGCAGTGCTAACCACTGTGCCACCGTGCTGCCCAGGTTTCTCAGTAGAAACTGATAATTCCCCAAACAGTGTTGTAGTAAAATTCCAATGTATCACCCCAATGTTAGTCACTTAAAATACTGCAGCAACATCACAAAAGGGTAAAATATCCTTCTTCCAAAGGAAATGAAGAGCAAGCAAGATCATTTGAAGTTTAGAGGAACTGTACACGGTATCAACAGTCACACAAAAAAAAAGAAAGACAAGGAAGGAAGAAGGTCAGAAATCCTGGTAAGGCAAAGCAGAAGAAATGATCATGGTAGTTTGATCCCATTATTTGGAGTCAATGTTTGCACTTGTTGGACAGACAGACCACTGTGCAAGGATCAGTATGCCATGGTGGTGGCCCTCAGACCTTCGTTTAGAAGGTTGTGGGTTGAAATTCCATTCCAGGGGCATGAGCACACAAACTTGGCAGATATTTCAATCCAATAATGAGGGACGTGCTGCAGACAGTTAGGTGGAGATGTTAAATACAAATCCCCCAAACCATCCTTCTCTGGGAGAGTCCACACATTACCTCTGATGTCCTGTCTAATATTTTCCCTTATTTTCAGCATCACTAGAAAACAGATTATCTGGTTGCCTGTTTGTGGAACCTTGCTGTGCACCAATTTACTGCTGCAATTCTTATTTACAAGTGATAAAAAATACTTAATCGACTGCAAAGTATTTTGGAGCATCCCAAGGATGTGGAAAAAAGACTACATTAAGTGCAAGCATTTTCTCCCTTTCAGCATATTATTCCTCTTGCAGTTTTACTCACTGATCTGATTTTCACACTGCTGGCACCAATACATTCATCACAGGCTTGGTATAGATTATCAAAGCTTGAGCTTGCATAATAATGTGCTCATTGCATGAAGCTTCTTCTAGATATGGTAAAAGGTTGCTGCTACCTTCTACCTTTATATTACATTCATGACTACACTGTGAGGTCCATCTGAAGAGATATCGGAATCTTTGTATGAATTATCTGGAAGGCAAACAACACATTACCTTGGAACAATTACTTCACTAGCTCAGGGTGATCTTTGAAAGCTACATCTGTTGCTCGTAACAGAAAGTGGCTGCAATGCAGACTGGGAGCAGGACTTTTACAGTGTTCACCATCCTTATGTTTCTCAATTCTTTAAATGCAAGCTGGAACTTGTTTTATATATTGCCATTTTCAAAAAGAATTCCAAAAACCGGTGATCCGCTCAGTTATGCATTGGCAAATTTGCCTACAGCAGACTGAGGACTTGGATTCAAATTGCACCTTGAGAAGAGGAAGAGGAGCAGGTACAGGATAGTTACTACAACAGACTTGCTGCTGCTTCTTACGAATATCTGTGTCTCTAACCCAAACATCCACCAAGTATTACCAGCAGCTATGTCAATATTCCATTCCCAAATTACAAGCCACATAAAGATACAATATCAGGAACAAAGCAAAAGATCATGATGGCATGGTGGCTCAGCGGTTGGCACTGCAGTGCCAGCGACCTGAGTTCAATTCCAGCCTCGGGTAACTGTGTAGAATTTGCACATTCTCCCCGTGTCTGCGTCGGTTTCCTCCCATAGTCCAAAGATGTGCAGGTTAGGTGAATTAGCCATGGGAAATGTGGGGCTATGGGAATAGGATGGAGGTCTGGGACTGAGTGGGATGCTCCTTGGAGGGTTGCCATGGACTTGATGGGCAAAGTGGCCTATTTCCACACTGTATGGATTCTGTGATCTCCCCTTCCAATTATTTTTTTTTCACAGAAGGAATCAATGGGTAGAAATGTATGCACACCCCCTCCCTAGAGGTGGATTTAGAGTTGGTGGGGCATTTGATTGGGTCGGAGGGAGGGGTGTTATAGTGATTGCAACAAGACCAGCAAGGTGGACCTCAATGGAATATGAGTACCCTGATTGGGATAGTTAATCTGGTGCAATCAGGGAGCCCTGGCTGACAGATAAATGGGGGAATGTCAGAGAGGCCGACTGTCTAATAGCTGACTCTGAATGAAGCAATACCAATGTCAGGACTGTTTATGTGTCAATAAAGGGAGACTTAGTGATGGGATACCAGCCTCTGTGGCATCATTTCATGCTCTGGACACAAAGGTCGGAATGTGACCTTCATGTCCATAGGTCACTTGAGGCCTTTAAGTGGCTACAGGATTCTCAGCCCTCTGCCATTTGAATTCCACCAGCAGCCAGCACAACAGCAATGACTCAGTGGTTAGCACTGCCACCTCACAGGGCCAGGGACCCAGGTTTGATTCCAGCCTTGGTCGATTGACTGTGCACATTCCCCCGGTGTCTACATGGGTGCTCTATTTTCCTCCCACAGTCCAAAGATATGTAGTTTAGGTAGACTGACAATGTTACATTGCCGCATAGTGTCCAGGATGTGCAGGTTAGGTGGGTTGACTGTGGGAAATGGGAGATTATGGGGAGAAGGCTGGGTAGGATGCTCTTTGGTGAGTTGCTGCCGACCCAATGGACCAATAGCACTGTAGGGATTCCACGAATGCACCCGGTGGGGTGACAGCACGGCAAATCATGAGGGCATTGCCACATTTTCTCCGATCTAGGGCCCCAGCAACGAGGTGACTCTGGATGTTGTTGTTAAGCTCTCCACTGCCCCCGCCACCAAATACCCACTGCCTTCCCTCGTACCCCCAGCCCACTCTGTCAGCTCCCTCCAGGTATCCTTCAGCTTCAGGTTGGCTGGCAAGTCCTGGCAGCAGGAATGCCATCCTGTATTGGGATTCATTCAGTGAGCAGGCCCATGCTGCCCAGGATAGTGCCCACTTCTTACGAAATTACCGTGGACCTTGAGAAAATAGCAACATTACAAGATAAGACTTGGGGGTCCCCACTAGCTTTCCAGCTGGTATAAATGAACCCCACCTTGGATGTTTAAATTCTATCCAATCACCATTTGAGTCACAGAGATCTACAGCACAGAAAAAGGCCTTTCGGCCTATCGTGTCCAAACAAGTCAAAAACAACCACCTAACTATTCTAACACCATTTTCCAGCGATTTCTTCATAGCCTTGTAGCCTTCACATCAAAAGTGCACACTAAATACTTCTTAAATGTTGTGAGGTTTTCTGTCTCTACCATCCTTACAGGCAGTGAGATTCCCACTGCCTGTGAGTGAAAATGTTCTTCCTCACACTTCCTTTAAACTTTCTGCCCTTTACCTGAAACCTACTGAACCTTTCACCGAGGGAAAGTTTCTTCCTGTCTACCCTATCTATGCCCCTCATAATCACTGTACATCTCAATCACGTCTCCTCTCAATCTCCTCTGCTCTAAGCAATACCATCCCAGTCTGCCTAATCTCTCTTCATTACTGAAACTCTCCAGCTCAGGAAACATACTGGTAAATCTCCTCTGCACCCTCTCCCCTGCTATCACATCCCTCGGATAATGTGAATTCCAGAACTGCACACAGTTGACAGATGTTATGAAGGTCTTTTGCCCGAAACGTCGATTTTCCTGCTTCTCGGATGCTGCCTGACCTGCTGTGCTTTTCCAGCAGCACACTCTCGACTCTAATCTCCAGCATCTGCAGTCCTCACTTTCACCTAGATGTTATAGGCCAGACCAGACCCCTTCAATATTTATTAAGTAGGTAGCCTGGTCCCTAAACCTTTCTTATTTTAGAGGTAAATGTAAGGTGCTGTGGTCAAACTACTCGATAATGTATTGATACATTATAGTTAAAATAAAATAACAGGAAAAATAAAGAAGGAACTGGCTTAGCTATAACCTATTGGAAAACTTAACAGAATAATAGATAGTTAGCTACTAAGCAGTAGCTGTTCCAATACAGAAAAATCCCATAAACACATCCTTGGCAAAAGGCAAATTCAGAAAACAGATTGTCTCATATACAATTCCAGCAGCTTAGGAGGGAAAAAAAAAATCAAGAGAGCTCAGAGAGAGTGTAGCAGGAGAGATGTACCACAGCAACAGACCCAGCAACAGCTGTGACTGAAAGACTGAGAAAATAAAAATCCTGGTTCTGCAGGAGCTTGACCACGCCCATTCAAACTGCTTCTACTGCTCCAATTTTTAAAAAGAATTCCAAGACCTCACAAGCTGTTTACTTTATTAGATTTCCAATTAGACAGTTTAAACTTCTGTCTTTAAACCCCTCTGAGAAAAATGGCAAAACAACCTCTTCAAGCCATAGTATTGTCACATCAGAGGAAATTTCAACAATTTGTTCCATACTCTGCAAAAAAACAACAATCCTGAGTTATTTCAAAGAAGGGGTTACGTTTATCAAAACTTTCATACTCGCAGTATGTTCTGAAATGTTTGACAGCTGATTAAATAGTTTTGAAACCTAGTGACTGCTTTTCCTGGAACAGCAAGGAGGTAAACAGGGCTGGCTAATCTATTTTAGTTGATATTGGACACAAATTAAACATTTGGTCAGGTGTAAGGAGAGTCTTATCAACCTTTTCTGCAAAGCAAATTACAAACTTGAAGAATAATTACCAGGATAGAATAGAATGTAATATCCTTTTTGGAACCTTAAAATGAATTGTGTAAATGTGTTTAGGAGATAATCAGATGATTTGTTGAGAGACAAGCGTGTGAGGGATATAGCAAAAGATAGACAGTAATCTGTAAAAATAGGATGGCTGAAATCTTTTCTGCTTCTGCACTTGTGTATTCTCATTTACTTCTTTCAGGAGATAATGGAAACGCTTAAAATAATATGCATGGTGTTTTCGTATAGTCAGATAATGTGAACTTGACAAAACATTTAAAGTTACTGCAGATTGAACTTTGACACACTGCACCTGCTGCTAGGGGGAAGAACCGCATTTTAATGGGATATTTGTAACGAAGGGAAATGATCATCGCGGTTAACACTAATAGAAAGTGTGCAACATGACTTAAACCAAAGATTGTATTCGATCCAGCAAAAGAGTCTACCTACATCACCACTTAACAGCTGAAACCTCAAACTGATCAGGCTTACTGGAAAAGTGAGACTGGGACCAACTCCAATCAGAAATAATTAGGTTCAAGTGTTGAATTTAATTGCTCGACTTTGCAATAATGTGTGTGACATTATGACACCAAATGCCAAATGACAAATCGTACAGTTTGAATACTGTTGTCCAAATACATCTTTGCTTTAGGGAAGGAAGTCTGCCATCACCACCCAGTCTGACCTGCATTTGACTCCAGAGCCATAGCCACATGGCTAAGTCTGCACTGCCCTTCCAGAAATCGGAGTTGGGTAATAGTTGCCAAAGATGTCTAAATCCCATGAATGTATAAAAATAATCAGAATATTACTTAGTGCCATACCTTCCATTACAGCATTGTGCTCATTCCCAGTGCAATCATTAAATCTGCAAGCTAAATACAGAGCTGCTATTACTAGATATTTCAGCTCAGTCCTCAGAGCCAGAGACAAAAGTAGGCTCAATCAATGCCAATCAATTCTTAAGGTGTATCCATCAGTTAAATAGCTCATTATCTCACTGTCTGAATCCCATTAAAGCATTTAATTATGTCCCTTGTGTACATCTTCAATGTGTATTCTCTCCTCTCCCTCTGGGTAGTTTTCATTAATTTGCAGCAGTCCATCTTCAACTAATGTTTCTTATAACTGTGAGCACTAACCCAAAATGCTGGGGGAGAGGGGCACCACAATTAGTATTCAATAATTCTGTTGAACATATTCCTAGAGGTTTCTTAATTAAATAACTGCCTGTCTCCGTGCTGTTGCCGTGAGTTCATTAGGCACAAACAGTCTCTTCCTGCATCAACTGAAAGGTCAAAGCTCTTCTTTGTGCAATTGGATAGTTCTTAGAATCATAGAGATGTACAGCATGGAAACAGACCCTTCGGTCCAACCTGTCCATGCCGACCAGATATCCCAACCCAATCCAGTCCCACCTGCCAGCATCTGGCCCATATCCCTCCAAACCCTTCCTATTCATATACCCATCCAAATGCCTTTTAAATGCTGCAATTTTACCAGCCTCCACCACATCCTCTGGCAGCTCATTCCATACCCGTACCACCCTCTGTGTGAAAAAGTTGCCCCTTAGGTCTCTTATATATCTTTCCCCTCTCACCCTAAATCTATGTCCTCTAGTTCTGGACTCCCCAGCGCCAGGGAAAAGACTTTGCCTATTTACCCTATCCATGCCCCTCATGATTTTTAAACCTCTATAAGGTCACCTCTCAGCCTCCGACACTCGGGGGAAAACAGCCCCAGCCTGTTCAGCCTCTCCCTATAGCTCAAATCCTCCAACCCCGGCAACATCCTTGTAAATCTTTTCTGAACCCTTTCAAGTTTCACAACATCTTGACTGTTGGCTAACAGACATTGTTCTACTTCCAATTACAATAATAAAAGGAACCAATTGTAATTCTTAGAAACAGACGTGTCATTGAAAATGATCTCATTGCAAGTGCTCCTGTGGTGCTTTTGTGAACAACGACAGAGGAAAAGGGGCTATTCCTGAATTCCTGGAGACTCCAGACCAATCCTGAAGGGGTGACACCCCTAACCATGATGGAAATTCACAGAGATCTTCAACCCATTCTGTTAGGTGTCAGCTATCTATATTAGCCACAAATCTTTCAATAAAACTGCACTGATACCAGTGAGGATAGTCAGCTTTACCCCACTCACTTTGTAGATATTTTTAATCAAACACATTATGACAAATGCCTGCGGCAGAGGGAACTTGAACCCTGACCTCCTGGTCCAGAGATGTGTCACAAGAGCCCTGACTGACAAATGTTTCAGCTCCCGAGAGTAAGCCTGGTCTGAAGCAATCCAATATAATTTAGCTGGGCTGTGAAGATGCTCATGTGTCTAAACAATGCAGAGAAGTCACATTCAAGGGCATTAAATCACCTCCTCTGTAAGTTGAATTGTGTGACAGAATTTATTCAGGGTCATGCAGACCTTTCATCATTGCTCATACAAATCAAGTCAATGGGCTTCACTGATAGGCCCAAAGTTTATTGGTTACTCCAAGTTATCCTGAGATAGCGGTGACAGATTTTCTTCCTGAATTGTTACTGGGCTTCCTAAGAATCAGAATTGGCCTGAGTTTAAAGTTTCTTTGAGGCCAGATCAAGTAAGGATGGCAGGTTTTCCTCCGTGAAACACTGTTAGTGAATCATTTGGGGTTTCAAAACACAGTTTCAAGGTCACTTTTACCGACGTCAGCTTTTCATTTCAAGAAAATGAATTCATGAACCTAATATTTCAGGAGAATGTTCCGACTGAAAAGAAGAAAATTATAATTAGAAAGGAGAACAGTATTAATATATTCCACAATAATAAAAGAAACCAATTGTAATTCTGCACAAAGCAAGAAGCTGAGGTGTTTCATTTCCAACTCATCAGCAGTATAACTCATGGAAGTTTCTGGAAGCTTTCTATTCCCTCTACTCCAATATTGTCAATATCACAATCATTGAATTATGTTCTAGGTAGAGCAACCATCATAATTATTACTTTAGCACCAAATGATCTACACATGGAAAGAGGCCGAGCATCAGAAAACCTTAACTAGCAAAATTAGAAATTGATAAATACGTATATAATGTTTTTAAAAATTATGTATTGACAGCAGACGGCTTCAGTAAAATACACAGGTTTACTGCACTAAATTATTATTCTTTATCATTGTACTTTATGTAAAAGCAATTATATCCTTCCATTTTTCTTAGCAATGGCAGCTATGGTCAACAGTCCTTTGACCTGACAGATTGTATAAAGTGCACTTTCTTGAATACTCCTGAAAGAGTTGTAAGAGATTCTAGTATCAGATCACTGCTAACTTAATTAGAAGTATGTTTTGCAGTGATGCACATAACTGAGACAATCACACAGCATTGTTTGCATCACTTGGATCTCCTTTCAAATTTTGGACACAGCTAAACAAATCTCAGAATGGCCATCAGTGCTCCTACATCTTTAGGTGCTGGTCTTATTTCAAAATCTAACACAGGCCAAAGATTGGGTCTGAGCTGATTTGCAACGCACCTCATGTTGGTTGAGGCTGAGATCAGAAGAAAGTCTATTGTCCTCACAGTGAATTCCTAAAGATCCACCTCCTACATACTTTCAAATCTCCAATCTATCTCTCAGTGTCTAACAAATTAATGCTGCACCCATCATACAGTGTACCCTTTGATGTTGTATCTGCTGGTGCCCTCTGATCCATTAATGACAGCTTTTGCAGGAAATTGATTTAGCGTGGTAAATGAAGATGATGGTGTGCAACACAAAGGGACTTGAATGTACTTACAGTCATAGAGATGTACAGCTCGGAAATAAGCCCTTCGATCCCATACATCCATGTCGACTAGATATCCTAACTTAATCTTGTTCCATTTGCCAGCACATGGCCCATTTCCCTCTAAACCCTTCCTGTTCATATTCCCATCTGGATGCCTTTTAAATGTTGTAATTGTCCCAGCTTCTACCACTTCCTCTGGCAGCTCATTCCATACACGCACCACACTCTGCACGAAAAAGTTGTCTCTTAGGTCCCTTTTAAATGTTTTTTCCTTCTCACCCTAAACCTATACCTCTAGTTCTGGACTCCCCCATGCCAGGGAAAAGATTTTGTCTATTTACCTTATTTAGGCCTCTCATCATTTAAAAAACCTCTATAAAGTCACCCCTCAGCCACCGATGCTCCAGGGAAAACAGCCCCAATCTATTCAGCTTCTCCCTATAGCTCAAATCCTCCAACCCTGGCAACATCCTTGTAAATGTTTTGTGAACAAACATAGAATGCTAGTACACAGGTACAGCAGGTAATGAGGAAGGCAAAAGCAATGTTGGCCTTATTCAAGGGGATTGGAGTATAGAGTAGGGAAGTCTTACTGCAACTGTACAAGGTGCTGGTGAGACCACATCTGCATACTGGGAGCTGTTTGCATTTCTTTATTTAAGGAAAGACATCATTTCATTGATGGTGGTGGTGGTGGTGAAGATTCACTACCCTGGGGTATGGAGGGACTGTATATTGAGCAAATGCTAAACAGGTTGGGACTCTACTCACTAGAGTGCAGAAGAATGAGAGGTGATCTCACTGCAACATCTACAGTTCTTAAGAGGCTTGACAGGGTAAATGTTGGGAGAATGATTCCCCTCACAAGAGAGGCTAGGCCCAGAAGGCATGTGTCAGAAAAAAGCGACATCAATTTAAGACTGAGATGAGGAGAAATTTCTTCTCTCAGAGGCTTCTTAGTCCTTGCCACAGAGAGTTGTGGTCTCAGAGTCCTTATGTATAGTTAAGGCTGAGATAGACTCTTGATCAGTCGGGGAATCACAGGTTATAGGGAAAGGTCAGGAAAGTGAGCATGAGGAATGTTGGATCAGTAATGATCCTATTGAATGTCGAAGCAGGCTCGAGGAGCCAAATGACCTACTCCTGTTGTCATTCCTTGAGGGTGTATGGTCTTAATAATTCTCTACAATAATCACTTAAGGAACAAAAGTCCTATCACAGTCAAATCAGTGCATTGAGATGCATTACATTAGTTTTATTTCCAGGATCAATTTATGTATGGAGGCTAAAGCTAGCAATCACATTTAGTACTAACCATTAAAAATGTCTTCTGGCAGACAATTAGTGTGCACAATTATCTCCAATGCAAAGAATGAAGTAAGTCCCCACAAAACCAAGCACTTTGGCTTTTCAAAGAGAACTTAATACATAAGAACAGTCCAGCACTAAAATCCCATTTCAGAAGAGTGAAATTGTGGCAATGTGCTTTTTATGTTGACAAAACAAACTTCCCCCTCAGGGACTAATCTGCCTCACTGTCATACACATGGGATAACTTCAAATACATCCAGAGGCAACAAAAATACAGATAGGTTCGCAGTGAAACCAGATCAGACTAAAATAAATTGAAAAAGAACAAGTAACCCTGCTTTCTATGAAAATGTTCCTTCGATTTGAGCTTTTTGAAGGAACAAAACCAGAAAATCTTAAACTATCAATGTATTAACAGGAGTTTCAGTCTCTTTATGTGAAGAAGTATGTTCTGGCTATTGAGGGAGTGCAAAGGAGGTCCAACAGACTGATTCCTGAAATGGCAGGGCTGATTTACAGGGTGAAACTGGATTGATTAGGACAGTACTCACTAGAGTTTAGAAGCATGAGGTGGGATATAATAGAAAGGTATAAAATTCCAACAGGACTGAACAAGGTAGATGCGGAAGAAAGTTCCCAATGACCAGGGTGTCCAAAACCATGGTTCACAGTCTATGAATATGAGGTAGGCCTTTCAGCACCGAGATGCAGAGGGATCTCTTCACACAGATACAGTTGGTTCTGATGTTACGTGATAGTTCTGTTCTTGTGCAATCTCATGTCAAAAGAAAATTGTGAAATATCCGTGCCATTTAAATTAATGGGGCGAGAATCATGTTATAGCCAACAAAGGTATGGAAAGTTGGAGTTCTGCAATAACGGTCTAAATTCTTCAATCATACTAAAGCCAATTCACATTGAAGAAACACGTGTCACAGCAGAACTGACGGTAGTGGTGATTCTGGGAAATTGTCTCCCACAGGAAATTGCTGAAGCCAAAACACTGAAAAATTTGAAGAAAGATGTAGATAATAGTTCTTAGGAGTAAAGTGATCAAAGGAAATAGTGAGAAAGCAGAAATAAGTTTGAGCTGAATGAGCAGCCATGATCACAATGAATGGCAAAACAGGCCCAGGTTTGAGGCCAAATGGCCCGCTCCTACTCCTAGGTTCTACATTAATCCAATGAGTTAGGATATTGCAGGTTTTGTCCTCAGTCTATGCAGACTTAATGGAAACCGGCACAATTTACCAAGCACCTAAAATCAGCTGAAGCTGAAAATAGCTTCACTATTCTGATCCCCAAGGGAATCTCACTGCAACATCTACAGTTCTTAAGAGGCTTGACAGGGTAAATGTTGGGAGGATGATTCCCCTCACGAGAGAGGCTAGGCCCAGAAGGCATGTGTCAGAAAAAAGCGACATCAATTTAAGACTGAGATGAGGAGAAATTTCTTCTCTCAGAGGCTTCTTAGTCTTTGGAACTCCTTGCCACAGAGAGTTGTGGTCACAGAGTCCTTATGTATAGTTAAGGCTGAGATAGACTCTTGATCAGTCGTGGAATCACAGATTACAGGGAAAGGTCAGGAAAGTGAGCATGAGGAATGTCGGATCAGTAATGAAACTATTGAATGTCGAAGCAGGCTCGAGGGGCCTGCTTATTATCCAGATGTACCTCAACATCATAGTCAACTCTGCAGCCTGCACTCAATTACAGAGTACCTACCCTGAAGATGGGACCATTCAGCCCATCGAGTCTGCACAGGGATAACATGCAAACTTCACACAGGTAGTTACCCAAGGTTGGAATCGAACACATGTCCCTGGCACAATGAGGCAGCAATGCTTACCACTGTGCCACTCAGATGTGCCATGTTTAATTAACAACCGCTTCATAGTGGTACCAATAATAAGTTTCCATTGCTAAACAACAAGTCAACATCTTCAAATGAGAGGAAATGAGAGGAGTGAAATAAAAACCTCTCCAACAAAACTAATTAACAAACTTGGGTATCAGTCCTGTGCTGCAGTCCAGATGGATCGTAATTTCTCAGAGTTATTTTAATTTAATTACTTTGATGAATGTTTGAGTTCATCAAGGGATCCAGGCTTGAACCAAAGCCAGTCTAATGGACAAAGGCCTCCTTTACATTGTCGGCTATGAAAAATTAGTCATCTAAATTAAGTTCCAAGTTGGCACCGATTTCGCATCTCGCTCAGATGGGAGAATTAAAGCAAGAAACGGGGGGAAACAAAAACATTAAGATGTCATTCGGCATGCTGGGGAAAACTTTTAAGAGTTGTGAATCTTTAGAATTCTCTAGCCTTAAGATTGTTGTGGATCCCTGTAGATGAGCATATTTAAACTTGAAATTGATAGGGTTTTGGACACAGAGCCAATCAAGGGTTGCAGGAATAAGGTGAGAAAATGGAATAAATGGCTAAGCCTTAGTCTTATTGTAAGGCGAAGTAGTGTACGTCCTTCTACTGCTGCAATTTCTTATATTATTTAACCTTCGCATTTTAAAAAAAAATTAATTGATCACCAAATGTGGGCATTGCTAGGTAGACCAGTATTTAATGAGGAGAAAGTGAGGTCTGCAGATGCTGGAGATCAGAGTTGAAAATGTATTGCTGCGCTTTTCCAGCAACACATTTTCAGACCAGTATTTAATGTCCATTCTTAATTGTCCGTGAGAAGATAGCAGCAATTTGCCTTCTTGAAGTGCTACAGCCCCCTGGGTGCAGGTATACTCACCAAGAAGGGATTTTGATCCAGCAACAGTGATAGAGTTACAGGTGATTATGGTTCCAGGTCAGGGTGGTGTGAGGTTTGAAGGGGAATGTTCATGTGATGACACTTCCATGCAGCTGCTGCTCTTGGCCTTGTAGATGGTATCAGCTGCGTGTTTGGAAGTGCTAGTGAAGGAGCCTTGGTGTGTTGCTACAGTACACATTGTGACAGTGCTGAAGGCAATGAATGATGAATGCTTTGGATGGAGGAACAATTAAATGGGTTGCTTTGTTGTGATGGCATTGGGGGCAGCTCATTTAATTGGTCCCCCATCTAATTTCAATATCTAAAGCCACTATGTGTACATATAAAATTTTTCCATAGATATATAATGTGCTTTTGCAGACTGAACACTAATACCAGTTCTGCTTCACAATGACTGGAAGCGCCGATATTGAAGGATCAAAACATGTCATCTCTATGAACGCTTGGCCGCTACAAACCAGTTATCCTTGTTGTAACTTTTCTGACATGGGGACCTGCTTTCATGATGAGTGACCTTATAGAGGTTTATAAAGTCATGAAGGGTATGAATAGCCAAGGTCACTTCCCGAGTGAGGTGAGTCCTAAACTAAAGGGCATATGTTTAAGGTGAAAGGAAAAACATTTAAAAGGGACCTAAGGGGTAACTTTTTCATGCAGAGGGTGACATGTGAATGAGCTGCCAGGAGACGTGGTGGAGGCTGGTACAATTACAACATTTAAAAGGCACCTGGATGGATACATGAATAGGAAGAGTTTAGAGGGATTTGGGCCAAATGCTGGCAAATGGGACTAGATTAATTTAGTATATCTGATCAGCATGGACAAGTTGGACCAAAGAGTCTGTTTCTGTGCTGTACATCTCCATGACTATGGCTGACAAAGGAGTACAAATATTTTCAAATGCTTTCACATGGGTCGGAACAACTAGCTAAAAATTAATAGGAGTTAATGGTCAACTAGAGTCCAATGTAAAGTTTAGCTGCTAACATGCCTGTTCCTTTAAGACCACTATTCAAACATTTTTACTGGAAATTAAAATACATGTAGCTACTTGCAAATTTTTAAGGGCAATAAGCTGCTTGTAAACTTCAGATTGAGAAGGGAGGAATAAGGAGGAAAAGGTATGCCCTTTGTTCCTTTACATTGTCCCTAACAACTAGATACAAGATTTTTTTCATTGATATTGTTAGATCTCCCATGGTGATGCAGAGTGTATATCAAGGTGAGTTGTTCCACAACATCAAGAGCATTAGATCATGCAATGCACAATGTATTAAAAATTACCAAAGGGGCTCAATCTAACAATCCCAATAAGGTCTGAAAGTCACTTTGTAATGACTCTCATCCGTGAAAGTCCAAATTCAGTAACGTACACACGCAATTCACTGTTTATGAAATCCAAACTCCATTATAAAAATGTGCAATTCACCATACCTGCTGCAGTTTAACACATATATTAAGAAGTGCATTGTCCCTCAGTCTTAAAACACTAACATTCCACACCCCTGAATTGTAGTGTATTTTGTTTAGAGAGCTTCAAACAGGGAAACTCTAATACCCACAACTCTAGTTAAAACATGTTTAAAAATTTGTCCCAATGTCAATCAATGGAAACTATAACTCCCAGGAGATTTACAGTCTCCTCAGTTTAGAGCACAAAAAAATGGAAACTATAACTCCTACAGCAATTTGCAAAAGTTAACTAATCTGAAAGCTTTTAACTTCATCTATGGCTCAAGAAATTATGCACCTCAGGAACAATATAGACCTCAAAGTAAAGAAGACACATTGCAAAGCTGAAACTTTGGTCAGATAGAGGGTTCTGAGGAAGGATGATTTGCGTGAAACACAACTGCTCTTAGGGTACAGCCCATGTGTTCCCTATATGTTACAAACAAAACAGAAATTGCTGGAGAAATCCAGCAGGTCTGGCAGAATCTGTGAAAAGAAAACAGAGTTCACGTTTTGAATTCAGTGACCCTGAAGTGTACTGAAGTATTAAAGTTTTGCTTTAATATCTTACACTCAGAATTTTTTAAACTCACTTTCAGGACATTGGTGTGGCTATCTGGGCCGGCATTTATTACCCATTCCCACATTGCTCTTGAGAAGGTGCTGGTGAGCTGCCTTTGTCAAATGGTGCAGACCATGTGCTGGAGGTAGACCCACAATGCTCTTAGGGAGGGAATTTCAGCCGCATAGTCCACATTGACTAAATACAGCAAAGACACAGAAATTGCAAGTAAACCATTCCTCACATTTCTGTCATTGGAACGATTAGCACTAGCAAGGTTGGTACTGGCTACTTAAGGTGGAGTGGATATCTTTATACCGAAATGTCACAACTCATGTTTTTCATCTACCATTTTAAAGGTACAATGCATGTCTGGTCTGCAATCTAGGCAAACATCAAAGGTCTCAAAGAGCAAAGGCACATATTCAGGGAAAAAATTCAGATTGTGTGGCCTTTTCAGTGAAAGGCACAGACAGCAAAATGGGGTGGGGCAAAATGGAGCAAGGGTTTAGATTCCAGGCAACAAAGTGATGGCAAGAACAAATCTAACAACACAAGACTATGCACCAGGAGGCCATCCGCTTCTGGGGATTTGTTGATTTCAGTCCCTTAGGTTTTATTGCAGGATCAAGACAGATGGCAACGCTCTGGGGAAGCCGAAGTTTACATAGGATAGCAGATGGAAGGTCGAGCAAACAGGCACTGGGACAGATATGGTTGAAGATAACAAAGGCACGGATAAACGTTTTAGCAACAGTTGGTTGAGAATGGTTAGACCACCTGAGGTGTTGATATAGAAACGAGTGATCCTTATGAAGAAAAAGACAAGGAGTGGGAAATTTACCAAGGTTAACGAGGACCTGAAAGATGCAAACAGTTCTGCATGAGAAGTATTTTGCTTCTGTCTTCACACTTTAAGTTCAATATGCTTCCAGAAGAGGCTAATAGGAATGATGGACTTAAAGTAATGAAAAGCAGCAGGAAAAAAAATACTGGAGAAACCTAAGGGACTGAAACCAACAAATCCCCAGAAGGTGATGGCCTCATGGTGCCTAGTCTTGCATTGAAAACTACAGTGAAGTTTCTCACCCAGGGCACATTGCCACCCTCAGTGCTTCTTCCAAGTGGGGCTCAATATGGAAAACTTGACTCATCAGCCATGAGGGTGGAGTGGTACATGGCAATCAGCAGGAAGCTTCCTTCACCATGTTTGACTGATGACATGTCGCCCAGTGTTGTGGACTCCCACAGCAACTCCCTCCTGGCTGCATACCACTGTGCTGTACAAAGGGTTAATCCACAAGGTTGAATAGGGGATAATATATTAACATGGATAGTGTACTGGTTAACTGCCACGCAACAGACTTTATTGTTCATTCAAAGGATGGAGGCTCTGCTTGATTGGCCCATTCCAAGCTGGCCATCCCTTATTCCTTTGATAAGGTATGGTGAGCTGCCTTCTTGCACCACTGCAGTCCGCATAGTGTGGTACACCCACAGTGGAGTGAGGATTCTGATTCCAGGATTCCAGGATTCTGATGTTCCCATGTATGTGCTGCCTCTGTTCTTCTTGATGGTAGTGGTCATAGGTTTGGAAGGTGCTGTCTCAGGACCCTTGATCAATCTCTATAATTTGACCAAATTCACAACAACAAACACAATAAGTTTTAAGTTTATTACAGAAAATGAAAATGGCAGCCTGAAAAAAAGGGTTTTGGATTGAGAAACAGCAGATTTTATTAAACTAAGATGGGATATGGCCAAAGTAGGCTGGAACAGCTACTTTAGAGTAAATCTACAGCAGAACAATGGGAGGCATTCAAGAAGGAACTGGGGAGAGAACAGGCCCAACATGTTTCATTTAAGATGAAATGTAGGAATAACAAGCCCAAAGATCACCATCACGGAATTCTGAGATCCCGATCAACGAGGAACGCAAGGACTGAAATAGGAGATGGTACTCCTGGACCTCGACCCATGAGGACTGGGGAACTGAGAAAGGAAGTGAGACTCTGTACAATGCAGAACCAAGACGATAAAGCAGGTGGAGGATCTCCATGTCCTTACAAGCACAGCCCAAAGATGTGCAGGTGGGGTGGATTAGCCCTGGAAGTGCAGAGTGAGAGAGATAGGGATAGGGTGGGTCTGGTTGGGATGTTCTTTGGAGGGTCAGTGTGGACTTGATGGGCCAAATGACACCAAACAGGTTCTATGCACCCCGCCACATTTGTCAGTTTCAGGTCCTCGATTCCTCATTGAGGCGGCACGGTGGCTCAGTGGTTAGCACTGCAGCCTCACAGTGCCAGGGACCCCGGGTTCGATTCCAGCGTTGAGTGACTGTGCAGAGTTCGTACATTCTCCCCAGTGGCTGCCTGGGTTTCCTCCCACACTCCAAAGATGTGTAGGCAAGGTAGATTGGCCATGGGAAATGCAGACTACAGTGATAGGATGGGGGCGTGGGGCTGGGTAGGATGTTCTTCAGAGGATCGGTGTGGACTCAATAGGGCCACTTTTGGGAATCTATAACTGTGGATATTTCAGAATAGGATAAAAAGGAAAAGAGAGGCATACAGCAAGTACAAGAGGAGGATATCAACAGAAGCCCTATGCGAATTTAGAGAATGCGGTGGGGGGGGAGCGGAAGAAGCAATCAGAATTACAAAGAAGGGGCACATAAAAACTCCGGCTGGCAAGATTAGGAAGAATCTCAAGATAATCTACAAGAATATCAAGAGGAAGAGAATTACCAAGTAAAGAATGGGGCTCATTAGGGACCAAGGGGGAAATTGTTGCGTGGAGCAGGAGCACACTGGTAAAGTGTTAAATGAGGACTTCAAGTCTGTCATCACTTTGGAGAAGGTGGATGTAGGTGCAGAATTTAGGAAAATGGACCATAGGGTTTTGAGAAGATTAATAAAGGATTTGAGGAGATACAGGAGATTTTTTTGATGGGTTTAAAAGCAGACAGATCTCCAAGTCTAAATAAGTTACATCCCCAGCTTCTTTGGGAGACAAGGGAGGAAATTAGAAGGACTCTGACTCAAATTTTTACTTCCTATATGGTCACAAGAGAAATGCCAGAGGACTGGAGGATGACTAATGTATTCCACTTTTCAAGAAGGATTGTCTACATAAAATAAGGAATTACAGACCGGTGAGTGTCACAACAGTAGTAGGGTAACTAGAGCAGATGTGACTTGGAGAGGAATCTTCACTTGGAGAGGAATACTTTGATCAGGGATAGTCAGCATGGCGTTGTCAGAGGGAGGTCATGCCTAACAAATCTGGTGGAATTTTCCAAGGAGGTGACCAAACGTATAATTGAGGGTCATGTAGTTACATAGTTTATATGGATTTCACCAAAGCCTTTGACAATGTCACACATGGGAAACTGATAAAGCACATGGAATCCAGGATAATTTGGCAAGTTGGATCCAAAATTGAATTAGCGACAGGAGACAGATGCTGGTGGTAGAAGGCTCTTTGTGTGACTGGAGGCCAGTGTGCAGTGGGATACCACTGGGATCTGTGCTGGGTCACTTACTGTTCATAATATATATGAACCAGGTAGCTGAGAACATGGGGAGAATCAAAAGTAAATTTGTGGATGCTGCAAAGACTGGCTGCTTGCTTGAAGAGGAAGATATTAGATTACAGGACAATGCAGACAATTGATCAAATGGGCAGATCAGGAGCAGATGGAATTTAACACTGAGAAGTATGAGGTGATGCACTTTGGAAGAAATATCAAAACAAGGGAGTACTCAATGAATGGCAGGAGAGTAGGGAGCTTGGAGAACACAGGGATCTTTGGGTCCTTGTCCAGAAAACCCAGAAGGTGGCAAGACAAGTTAAGAGGCTAGTTAAGAAGATACATAAGACATGTGCCTTTATCAGATTATAAGAGCAGCGAGGTTATGTTGGAGCTATGTAGTACTTAGTGAGGGCACAGCAGGAGTACTGTGCATAGTTCTGGTCATCACACTATAGGAAGGATGTCAGCCCTTCATTTCTGATGAAGGGCTTCTGCTCAAAACGTCAATTTTCCTGCTCCTCAGATGCTGCCTGACCTGCTGTACTTTTCCAGCACCACAGTTTTGACTACAGGAAGGATGTGATTGCTCTAGAGAGAATGCAGAGGCAATGCACCAGGATGGAACACTTTAATCATGAACCGAGGCTGGATACACTCAGGTTATTTCCTTTGGATCAGGGAAGGTTGAGGGAGAATCTGATTCAGTTGTCTAAGATTATGAGGGGCATGGATAGGTTGAAAAGAAAGCAGCTGTTCCCCTTAGTTGAAAGGTCAATAACAAGGGGGCATAATTTTAGGACGAAAGGCAGGAGTTGAGGAAAAACATTTGCACCCAGAGGGTGGTGGGAATCTGGAATGCAATGACTCGAAAGGTAATTGCGGTGGGAAACCTCACAACCTTAAAAAATACTTGGATGAGCACTTGAAATGTCACAACATTCAAAAAGCCATATGTCAAGTGCTAGAAAGTGGGATTTATTGTGAATTTAGTACAGTTTTGGCTGTACAGACTTGATAGGCAAAAGGACCTCTTCTGTATGATTCTATGACTGTAGTGCTAACTGGGCCATTTTCATGTTCATAGACTGTAAATACTACAGTAACACAAGCATCATTGCTGCGGCCTCCGCCATTGACATCCTCCCAGTTTAACAATATTAAAGCACGGGCTGCACAGTGGCTCAGTGGTTAGCACCGCTGCCTCACAGCACCAGGGTCCCAGGCTCGATTCCAGCCTCGGGCAACTGTCTGTGTGGAGTTTGCACATTCTACTCATGTCTGTGTGGGTTTTCTCTGGGTGCTCCGGTTTCCTCTTGCAGTTCAAAGATGTGCTGGTCAGGTGAATTGGCCACGCTAAATTTCCCTTAGTGTTAGGTGCATTAGTTGGAGGGAAATAGGTCTGGGTGGGTTACTCTTCGGAGGGTCTGTGTGGACTTGTTGGGCCGAAGGGCCTGTTTCCACACTGTAGGTAATTTAATCTAAAATATTGCAGATGCTGCAATTCTGAACGTTAGTAAACATTCATCACACGGTTCCAACTCTGAGAGAAAAGGGGCTAGTATTTCAGGTCAATGTCCTTTCATCAGAAACAAAGACTGTCTGGGACAAATCTCTGTCGGGTCCCACTAAAGTGACTTTGAAGCAGAGACCTGGAGCAATCCTGGAGATGAGGGAATCAGATCACCAGGTTCCTGTGAAGGGCTTTTGCCCGAAACGTCGATTTTGCTGCTCGTCGGATGCTGCCTCAACTGCTGTGCTCTTCCAGCACCACTGATCCAGAATCTGGTTTCCAGCATCTGCAGTCATTGTTTTTACCTCACCAGGTTCCTGTCTCTGGTTAAATCTCGCTGGAAACAGGTGAGCAACTGAAATTAAATAAACAATCAGCAGAAACCTTCCCTATTGCAGAACCTATTTTAAAAAAAAGACCAACTGTGCCCGAGAATCAAAACACATCTTGATTTAAATTCCTTGGAAATGAACCTCAGTCAAATCGCTGCTTATTACAAGTGCGGTGCCACACACCAATCCTAACTGACATTTAGACCAATGAGAATTGTGTCAAAGTTACCGAGATTGGCACTTCCGTAACTTCCCTCTTTCCTTGTGAGGAAGTCTACCTGGCACCTGAGTTAGTGTTCCTGTGCCAACAGCACAGCTGAGGCTGCGAGGCTGAGGTATGAAGATTCACAGCCCTGGTGCTGTGCCCTGGCTGCAAGGTTTTGTTCTCAGGCAGAAGGAAGCTCAGTGCAATTAAGGATGGAGGAGAAGGCATTTCTGATGAGTAGTCTTGAATTAATTACGTAGAAATGAGGCCATGGCAATAATCTATTCAGTCACACGGAATCCAGGACATTTGACCTGCAAATGGATTTAACCACCTCATTACAGACCACAAAGAAAAAAACATTAGCAGTTTGCCAGGCCAAGAATTTTCGGCTAAAAGAGGAAAAATTTGCTTTTATTCCCCCTCCAGCAGGAAGTAGTAATCGTCTGTGGTAAAGTAGTAATTTGTGCCAACATGCTATCAGGGATACTGGTAATGTTATCAAATCAGATTGAAAATATCCTGGTTCATGTACATGAAACCAAAGTGACTACACTGGGTCTCACTTGGGTTGGTAACACCAGCAACAAAGAAGAGAGTGTTGGAGAAGGCTTCTGAAAGTAAAGGGAAGATCGTAAAAAGCATTATTTCGTTTTCTCGTGTGATCAAATATCATGACAGAGCCCTTAGAATAAAAATTTGCATTCACAGGGTGACAGTTCAACGTTCAAAGGACTGGAGGATCTGTCAAAGTAGGTTCAATAGGTCAGCTCTCTTCTTCAAACATTTCTGACAGTAGATGGACACTAAATGCTGTGTTTTCAATTAACTCCATGTAGGTCCTAGTCTAGCAGAATAGATGGCCTTATACTTCTAACATAAGGCCAGCATTCAAGTAAGTGGAGAAATATTACCTCTAGCAGTTAATTCTCAAAAGACAAAGCTAGAACCATGCAAATTACAAAACAGTATAAAGGTGACCTACCTAATTTATAAAGGAAATCTTTGCTTTTACATAAATTTAAAATGTAAAGCGCACAATGGAATGGTAATAAGTAGCAGAAATATGTGTTCTAACAGGGATACTAGGAATGTATGAAGACTTACTAAAATGAAACATGGAGTCTCAACCTCAATTGGAGAAATGTTACCAATTTTCCTTACACCAAGTTAAAATAATGTAGCCCTTGCTAACTGAGAATGAAGGGGTAGACATGTCTACCCATTTAGCTCATTAACATATTCAGCCACAAAGTGCTTATCTTAGCTTTTACTCAGCTACAAGATTAGATGGGATTGAGGTTGACAAAGAGGAGGTTATAGCAATTTTGGAAGATCTGAAAACAGATAAGACCCAGGGGTCAGATAGGATTTATTCTCGGATTCTCTGGGAAGCCAGGGAGGACAGTGCAGAGCCTTTGGCTTTGATCTTTATGTCATCATTGACAACAGGAGCAGTGCCAGAAGACTGGAGGATAGCAAATGCTGTTCCATTGTTTAAGGAGGGGAGTCAGGATAACCTGGTAATTATAGGCCAGTGAGCCTTATTTCGGTTGTGGGTAAGGTTTTGGAAAAGGTTATAAGAGATAGGATTTATAATTATCTGGAAAGGAATAATTTGATCGGGATAGTCAACATGGTTTTGCGAAGGGTAGGTCATGCCTCACTAACCTTATTGAGTTCTTCGAGAAGGTGACAAAACAAGTGGATGAAGGTAAGCCGGTTGATAAGCTTCCACATGGTAGGCTATTGCACAAAATATGGAGTTTCGGGATTGAAGGTGATTTAGCCGCTTGGATCAGAAATTGGCTAGCTGAAAGAAGGCAAAGGTTGGTGGTTTATGGGAAATGTTCATCCTGGAGCTCAGTGACCAGCGGCATGCCGCAAGGATCGGTTTTGGAGCCACTGCTGTTTGTCATTTTTATAAATGATCTGGAGGTGTGCATAGAAGGATGGGTTAGTAAATTCACAGATGACACTGAGGTCGGTAGAGTTGTGGATAGTGCCGAAGGATGTTGTGGGTTACAGAGGGACATAGATAAGATGCAGAGCTGAGAAGTGACAAATGGAGTTTAATGCGGAAAAGTGTGAAGTAAATCGCTTTGGAAGAAGTAACAGGAATGCTGAGTACTGGGCTAATGGTAAAATTCTTGGCAGTGTAGATGAACAGAGAAATCTCGGTGTCCAGGTGCATAAATCCCTGACAGTAGCCATCTAGGTTGATAGAATTGTTAAGAGGGCATATGTTGTGTTGGTTGGGGGATTGAGTTTCGGAGCCACGAGATCATGCTTCAGCTGTACAAGACACTGGTAAAATCACACCTACAGTCTGTGTGCAGTTCTGGTCAACACATTATGGGAAAGATGTGGAAGCTTTGGAAAGGATTCAGAGGAGATTTACTAGAATGTTGTCTGATATGGAAGGAAGGTCTTATGAAGAAAAGCCGAGGGAACTGAGGCTCTTTTCATTGGAGAGCAAAAGGTTGAGAGGTGAGTAAAATAGAAACATACAAGATAATCAGACGGCTAGATAGGGGGACAGTGAGAGCCTTTTTCTTTGGATGGTGAAGGCTAACATGAGGGGATATAGCTTTAAATTGAGGGGTGATAGATTTCTGACAGATGTTAGGGGTAGTTTCTTTACTCAGAGAGTAGTAGGGGTATGGAATGGCCTGCCTGCAACAGTAGTAGACTCACCGACATTAAGTGCAGTTAAACGGGCCATTAGACATACATATGGATAATAATGGAACGGTGTAGGTTAGATGGGCATCAGTTTAATTTCACAGGTCGATGCAACATCGAGGGCCAAAGGGCCTGTACTGCGCTGTAAAGTTCGATATTCTATGGTCTACATTGTTTCTATTTCATTTAAATGTAACTTGAGCCCAATTAAGCACCAGATTATTCATATATATAGTCAGCCACTGTAATGCAATTCCTCAAATAGGAGAATCTCCAACTAACTGTATATTTTCCTCAAAACACACAAGACGGGGTTGGATTTATTCAGGACAATATGACCCTGAAAGTGTCCAAAAGCTCACAGTAAGCAAACCGCAAATGTCTGGGAGACCCCTGGCTGCATCTTCGGCTCATCCAGCAACATATTAGTCATCATCAAGGCCCCCCATCTGTTAAGAAAGACTCTTGATTGGCTCAGCAATTTTACCAGGATGAGAGGTAACTGAATCACAGAATGATTACAGTACATAATGAGGCCATTCAGCCCACTGTGTCTGTGCTGTTTCGCTGAAGGAACAATACACTCATATCACTCAATCAATAGCCCGGTAAATATTTTCTCTTCTGATAATTACTCCTCAATTCTCTGCTGGGAATACACCCAGCTGAGAGGACACAGTAAATGGATGCTACATTGACAACAAGTTGAGTGGGGTCACTGTAGGCAGACACTAGCAATGGGCAAGTGTGGGAGGCAGGGGGTTGGGGAAGAGTTGTGTAAGGGTTGCTGCTGAGAGTGTCACCCATGAGGAGGAAAGCCCCAGAGCCAAATGGAAAATACTCAAGTTTACCAAATGGCAGGGGATTTCACTCACTGCTGGCAAAACGCCAAAGGAATCAGGAAGAGGCACTTCATTGGGCGGCATGGTGGCACAGTGGTTAGCACTGTTGCCTCACAGCGCCTGAGACCCAGGTTCAATTCCCGCCTCAGGCGACTGACTGTGTGGAGTTTGCACGTTCTCCCCGTGTCTGCGTGGGTTTTCTCCGGGTGCTCCGGTTTCCTCCCACTGTCCAAAGATGTGCAGGTCAGGTGAATTGGCCACGCTAAATTGCCCATGGTGTTAGGTAAGGGGTAAATGTAGGGGTATGGGTGGGTTACGCTTCGGTGGGTCGGTGTGGACTTGTTGGGCTGAAGGGCCTGTTTCCACACTGTAATGTAATGTAATCTAATCTAAAATCTTAACTTGAACAATAAGTCATAGAGATGTACAGCAGAGAAACAGACCTTCAGTCCAACATGTCCATACTGACCAGATATCCTAACCTAATCTAGTCCCATTTGCCAGCACTTGGCCCATTTCCCTCCTAACCCTTCCTATTCTTATATCCATCCAGATGTCTTTTAAATGTTGTAATTGTATCAGAGTCCACCATTTCCTCTGGCAGCTCACCCACTGCCTGAAAAAGTTGCTCCTTAGGTCCCCTCTCACCGTAAACTGATGCCCTCGAGTTCGGATGTCCTCTACTCCTCCACCCCAGGGAAAATACCTTGCCTATTTAACCTAACCATGTCTCTCATGATTTTATAAACCTCTATAAGGTCACCCCTTAGCCTCCAACACTCCAAGGAAAACAGCCCCAGCCTATTCAGCCTCAAACAGTTGGCATTTGGGTAGAAAGGCAATCATCCACCTTCCCTACCAGTAAAATGTCACGCAATAGAAAGACAATGATCATTCTAATCCCATGTCATTCCTCCTTATTTACAGCCTGATTTCCCTTCCACCATCTCCACTATCAAACTGTACCACAGCATATTTCATTTGCCATGTTCCTGCACAATCAGCCTGCACGCTCTTGTACGATCACATAAAAACCACACTGAAAGTCACAAAGAATCTCACCTGGTCCCTCAACACCAGCTCCGTGGCCAAAAAAGTGTAGCAGCATCTCGACTTTTTGCGTAGACTGAGAAAAGCCCACCTACCACCACCTCCCCCCGTCATACTCACCACATTCTAAGGAGGGTTCATTTAGAGTACCTTGAGCTGCTGCATCACTGCTTAGTTTGGGAATTATACCTTTTTGGATCGTAATACCCTACAACAGGTAGTGAGGACAGCTGAGAAGATCATTGGGGTCTCTCTCCTCTCCATTACAGATATTTACTCCACACGCTGCATCCGAAAGGCTGAGAGCATTGTGGAAGACCCCACACATCCCTCACTCAAACTCTTCTCCCTCCTGCCATCTGGCAGAAGATGCCGGAGCATTCAGTCTCTCACGGCCTGATTATGCAAGAGTTTCTTCCCCCAAGCCAACAGACTCCTTAACACTCTATGACTGGACTTTTTTCCATCTGAAATTCTTTGCATGACGTTGGATTGCTGCGAGAACAATGTCTATTAATTATCATTATTTTATTACAGTGTAATTTTCGTGTTTTGCACTTCTTATGCATTTTATACCACCCTGTGTATGATCGTGTAGTTTGTGCTGTCCACATAGCACTTTGGTCCTGGTGGAACGCTGTCTCACTTTTTACTGTATCAGTTATATACGGTAGAAATGATAAAACAAAATCTACTTTACTTTAAAATCAACATTTGCCGGTTTTAAACCTTTTAAAGAGAAGTATTCTTACCAGAGCGAATAAGCTCACATTAATCTCCATCTGCCTACTCATTTAACCGATCTGCATCTATCTGTCTGTAATAGCCTTATAGCATCCTTCTCATTACTTACTTAATTTCACGTCTTCAGAAAACAAATTGTAAAGAACAGATCCCCAAAATTTGGTCCGGTTATTTGCAGCCTGCTAATCTGAAAATATGTGTTTTATTTCTACTCTCTGTTTCTGTGCATTAATTAATCCTCAGTCTACATTGATATATTACTCTTAATTCCACAATTCTCAATTTTGCATAATAACCGGCATAATGTGTTGACATATATGGAATAAAAAGTGTATAAATATTTCACCATCATTTTGATTGCAATGAAAATCTCATCTAAAGATGTAATTTTCATTATACTGGTATCTTGGTTACCTTCAAGGCTCCATAATTAACAACCTTTTAAAAATCAGAATTGTTAGGACACAACATAATCTATAAATAATACAGTAAAAGTAACTGATTTTTACCAAACTTGTGAGGGAACCACAAAATAACCATTCACTGAATGATCCCCAAATGAAGAAATTACCAAATAATTTCACCTTCTGTAGCTTTTACAAAAACATGAATCAAAACCAATGCAAAATTAACATGAATTATTAACAAGAGTAAGTCGCTACACAATTCCTCAATATGCTGTTATTTAATACTTACATAGGGTAGGTTAGGAATTGTATTTAACAACACCTTTCACTTTTGAGTTGCAATTATGATCAGCAATTATGACTTGCAAAATTCTCCTCTACCTTGGGCCATGACAGTTCTGTTAGCATAGCTGTTCTGAGTTACTTCTCAAATGACTGGTCAATAATACATTAGTTTATGTTTTGGCCACTTCTGGGAAAACATGCAATCCTTTAGTATCTCTTGGGTAGTCACGTAGCTTTCCAGGTTTTAAACCTTTATCGCCAGCTTGCAACGTGTGACTGAAAGTTTCTGCTAAACAGAAAGACTGATCTATTCCTGAGTGATTTCTTTCTTATCCAAACAGGAATTCTCTGTGTTTCTCTTTCTGTCTCTGTCTGTATCTCTGCATTAATTGCTTTCACCTTCCAACTCCTTTGCATGCAACACTCCTCTGTATCTGCAGCTTATCTGTGTGTTGGGCTATGTGAAATCTTAACTCTCTTCCGATTGGTGCTGCTATCAGATCAAGGGATACTAGGTCACATGCCCCAGTATTCCTTACTATCCAAGAAAAATCCAACTGATCCCTTTAGAATAGATGCAAATTCTTAAAAGTCATTGACAACCTTTAACATTCTTAAACAATTATAGAATACATCAGACATTTTAAAGAAATTATTGTTGTGCCTTACTTTGTTTCCAGGTCAAAAGTCGTCATACAGATCGTTCTGCTATAACGCGCATTTCATGAACGCGAATTCCCTATAATGCGATTGACAAATTGGGGGACGTTATTTCTAAAGCACAAACTTTTAAAGCATGTATTGGTTAAAATGCTATTCTGCCCCTATTAGTTTAAAGAGTGCTGCTATTATGTGATTTTCTTATAACAGAGAATTGCAATGAGAATAGAACTGTGGCAGCACTGACTGTATTTAAAACTGGAAAGGTTTCTGGAAGGTCCAAATAAAAGAAAGCCAGGAATCACTGGCCTTACCTCAATAATAAAGTTTGCTGGTGCTTCTTTGAAGAGTAGATAAATTCATGTTTATGGAATAGCCCACTGTGAACTCTAGAGGGGAAAGGTTCCTGCTAGAGACAACAGTTGAATATGTTTCTAAAAAGGATATAAGAATCTTTCTGCTTTCTTCATATGAACAGTACAAAGGATTCTTGAGCAAGTGCTCATGGAGTTTTTGTATTATTTTTGTTGTTGTATGCCTGCATTATTGAGCAGGAGTACAAAACCATCACATTCAGGCAATACTTCAAATCAGCCATGTCATGAGATTCCCTGCAATGTGAATTTAGTGCATTAAATATAGTGTGCTAAACACCACTTACCAATTAAATGTTTAATAATCTTTCTCCATTAGAGCAGGAGTAAGCCATTTACCTACCTGGACCTATCCACCACTGAATGACTCCATGAGATCTGTAGCTTGACTCCAATTGCTATTAAAGGTCAACATGGCAGGTGAAATCACTCCACAGAGGCTGTCACCAAGTCTCCCTTTTCTACACATGAACTACCTTTGACTTTAGTAGAAGATAGGTGGAGTTGTGGACAGTGAGGAGGGCTGTTGTCGGCTGCAGAGGGACTTAGATATGATGCAGAGCTGGGCTGAGGAGTGGCAGATGGAGTTCAACCCTGCCAAGTGTGAGGTTGTCCATTTTGGAAGAACAAATAAGAATGCGGAATACAGGATTAATGGTAGGGTTCTTAGTCAGGTGGAGGAACAGAGGGATCTTGGGGTCTATGTACATAGATCTTTGAAGGTTGCCACTCAGGTGGATAGAGTTTGTAAGAAGGCCTATGGAGTATTATCGTTCATTAGCAGAGGGATTGAATTCAAGAGTCGTGAAGTGATGTTGCAGCTGTACAGGACTTTGGTTAGGCCACAGTTGGAGTACTGTGTGCAGTTCTGGTCGCCTCACTTTAGGAAAGATGTGGAAGCTTTGGAGAGGGTGCAGAGAAGATTTACCAGGATGTTGCCTGGAATGGAGAGGAAGTCGTACGAGGATAGGTTGAGAGTTCTCAGCCTTTTCTCGTTGGAACGGCGAAGGATGAGGGGTGACTTGATAGAGGTTTATAAGATGATCAGAGGAATAGATAGAGTAGACAGTCAGAAACTTTTTCCCCGGGTACAACAGAGTGTTACAAGGGGACATAAATTTAAGGTGAAGGGTGGAAGGTATAGGGGAGATGTCAGGGGTGGGTTCTTTACCCAGAGAGTGGTGGGGGCATGGAATGCGCTGCCCGTGGGAGTGGTAGAGTCGGAATCATTGGCGACCTTTAAGCGGCATTTGGATAGGTACATGGATGGGTACTTAATCTAGGTTAGAAGTTCGGCACAACATCGTGGGCCGAAGGGCCTGTTCTGTGCTGTGTTGTTCTATGTTCTATGTTCTATGTTCTAGATTAGATTCCCTACAGTGTGGAAACAGGCCCTCCGGCCCACGAGTCCACACGGACCCTCCGAAGAGTAACCCACCCAGAACCATTCCCCTCTGACTAATGTACCTAATACTATGGGCAATTTAGAATGGTTAATTCACCTGACCTGCACATCTTTGGACTGTGGGAGGAAAATGGAGCACCCAGAGGAAACCCACGCAGACACTGGGTACTGCTCCATCAGTCAGCTCTCAGTGCCAGAATCTCTGACAGTTCCTCTTTTTTAACCCCTCAGCTAGGACTCCCTTACTGGATCAGATTAACATCCTCAATCAGGGAACTCATATTCTATGAGGTCCAACTGGCTGACCTCGTTACAATCACTGCAAAGGAATTAAAAGTTGGAGAAATCAACCTTGCACTTTGACTGGGACAACACATCCATTCAAAGCCAAGCCAAATTGACATGCTCGAGAATTCCGAGAAGCATGGCATTCCAACTGGAACTCTATCAACAAACACACTGACTTGGATCCCATTTACCACCCCCTGAGAAAAACAGGAAATTACATCACCATAGGAAATGATGTCACCACAGGAAATGTCATCACCACCAGAAGTGAGATTACAAAACTAAACACACAAATAGAAAGTGGGCTACACCATCAGTGCTTCATCCAGAGGCTCACTGAAGATAATATCGAGTATGGTGACGAAACATCTGAAAACGAACCTTCCAGCTCAATGAGCAAACCTACATCCAGAACCTTTACTGTGTCTTTAATGTTACATATACAGCAACGAGGTCCCTTCGCTGCCTTCATGGTTTGAATATTGTCCATGTCACAATAAGCTTTAAGAGGAAAGATGACATTTGACCAGCAGGCACTTTCAGCATGACACAATTGCACTAATAATAAAGGTGTCAAGAAATATAATTATTGATGATTTAAATCTTGTACATTAATTTCTCTATGTGTATACATGGGTTTTTTTACCTGCACATTCCAGACCGAATGTACCAGTTGTACGCGCATTATACTAGAATGACTGCAAGCCATACTTGGTGACCAGGATCACACGCACAGCTGCTGCACATTGAGTGCCTGAAAACAAGCAGTCGGGAAGGGCTCAGAAAATGCAATGGACAAAAGAAATGAAAAGATGGCAGAAAAGAAAGTCTGTCAGAAGGAAAATGTATCAGTCAACTTTGTGCCAACACTATTCACCTATACCAGCCTCAAAAGAGACTGCCATTCACAAACTGGTCTCGAAAGGCACAAGTGACCATATTCAATATGGAACAGGCATGTCCCTCTCTGTCCCAATCCACCATCTCAGAGCCACCAGCATAAACATCCAATTCACTGCAGGTTGAATGGAATTGAATTGCATTTATTGTCACGTGTACTTAGGTACAGTGAAAAGCTTTGTTTTGCGAGCAATACAGGCAGACTACTTTGTTAAGTAGCATAGATAATGTGCTGCTGGAAAAGCGCAGCAGGTCAGGCAGCATCCAAGGAGCAGGAGAATCGATGTTTTGGGCATGAGCCCTTCTTCAGGAAAATTTTTCCTGAAGAAGGGCTCATGCCCGAAACGTCGATTCTCCTGCTCCTTGGATGCTGCCTGACCTGCTGCGCTTTTCCAGCAACACATTTTCAGCTCTGATCTCCAGCATCTGCAGTCCTCACTTTCTCCTAGTAGCATAGATAAGTAAACAATAGGTAAACAGCAGCAAAAACAAAAACACAGGTACAGGTGAATGTTAAGAGCTTGTGAATCCATTCAGTATTCTAACAACAGTAGGGTAGAAACTGTTACGAAACCGGCTGGTGAGTGTGTTCAGGCTTCTGTACCTTCTCCCCGATGGTAGAGGTTGTAGAAAAACATTGCCAGGGTGGGATGGATCTGAGAATGCTGAACGGCCTTTCTTTGACAGCAGGCCTGGTAGATGGAGGTTGGCCTTTGTGATGGTCCGGGCCGAGTTCACCACTCTCTGTAACCGTCTCCGATCTTGAATGGTACAGTTGCCATACCAGGTAGTGATACATCCAGACAGAATGCTCTCAATGGTGCACCTATAAAAGTTGGCAAGGGTATTCGCCGTCATGCCAAATTTCCTCAGCTAACTGAGGAAGAAGAGACGTTGGGCCTTTGTAACCAGTGCGTCCATATGAAGAGTCCAAGAAAGCTTGTTGTGGATGACCACTCCCAGAAACTTGACACTCTCCACTCGTTCTAACTCTGTGATGTTAATGTGTAGGGGGGGCATGAGTAACATCCCGCCGAAAGTCAATAATGAGTTCCTTGGTTTTGCCAGCATTGAGAGCTAGGTTGTTCTCAATGCACAATTTTTCTAGGTCTTCCACCTACCGTCTGTAATCTGTTTCGTCACCATCTGAGATTCGACTGACTCTGGTGGTGTCATCAGCAAACTTGTAAATGGCATTAGTCTGGTACTTGGTGACGCAGTCATGGGTATACAGTTTGTACAGTAGGGGGCTAAGTACACATCCCTGGGGGGGCTCCAGTGTTGAGTGCTAGTGAGGATGCAATATCATCCCCAATCTTCACTGATTGTGGCCTGTGGGTCAAGAAACTGAGGATCCAGTTGCAGAGAGTGGAGCTTAGTCCGAGATCACTCAGTCTAGTAATCAGTCCCAAGGGGATAATAGTGTTGAAGGCTGAACTGTAGTCAATGAGTAGGATCCTTATGTAGCTGTCAAGATGTTCTGGGGAGGAGTGAGGGCAAGTGATATGGCATCTGAGGTGGATCTGTTGGTCTGATAGGCAAATTGGAGTGGGTCAAGAGTAGTGGGAAGGCTGGAGTTGATTAATGCCATGACCAGCCTTTCAAAGCACTTCATGACCACCGAAGTTAGGGCCTCTGGATGGTAGTCATTGAGACATGGTGCATGAGCCTTCTTAGGCACAGGGATGATGTTAGCCCTCTTGAAACAGGCAGGGACAGTGGCCTGCTGCAGGGATAGGTTGAAGATGTCTGAGAAGACTTCTGCCAGTAGATCTGCGCATGCTCTGAGTGCACAGCCTGGTACTCTGTCTGGTTCCTTCGCTTTCCTTGGATTCACACGAAGGAAAACAGATCTGATGTGTGATGCAGTGACTGTTGGGATAGGTTCATCAGGACTTATCAGAATAGGTGTTACCTCTCCGCTGAAATTCTGCTCAAAGCGAGCATAGAAGGCATTGAGATGATCTGGGAGGGATATTTCATCTTCTGCAATCTTGCACTGTCTCTTTTCGAACCTGTGATGTCATTCAGTCCTTGCCATAGTCGCCGGGTGTCTGTCTGGGTCTCTTTTTTGGATCGGTATTGGTCCTTGGCTTAATATCATACTTGGATTCCTTATACTTGAGTGGGTCTGCTGATCTGAAGGTCTCACACTTAGCTTTTAGCAGGTTCTGTATGTCCTGGTACATCCAGGGTTTCCTGTTGGGGAACACCCAGACTGACTTCCTCGGTATGCAGTCCTCCATACACTTGCTGATAAAGTCTGTGACGGTGGAGGTGTACTCGTCCAAGGTCCCTGTAGACTGTTTGAACATGGCCCAATCAGCCATTTCCAGGCAGCACTGGAGTTGATCCACTGCCTTCTCCAACCAGCACTGGACCTGTATCCACGAGGGGGTCTCCTGCTTGAGCTTTTGCCTGTAAGCCGGGAGAAGAAACATGGCATTGTGGTCGGAGTTCCCGAAATGAGGGCAGGGGATGGAGCTGTAGGCATCCTTCACAGTGGTGTAGCAGTGGTCTAAAATGTTTGGGCCCCTGGCGGGGCAGGTAATATTCTGGTGATACTTGGGCAACACTTTCCTTCGATTGGCTTGATTGAACACACCAGTTACAATAAACAGGGCCTCGGGGTATTCCATCTCCAGGATGTTAGTGGTGGAGTATAGCACATCCAGAGCTTCCTCAACCTTTGCTTGTACATACCGCTGCTATACTAATGGTGGTATGTACACGCCATTAGTATAGCAGCGGTAAATTCTCGTGGTAGATAGAAGGGGCGGCATTTGATGGTGAGGAATTCAAGATTTGGGGAGCAATGGCTGCCCAGGGTTGCAGTGTCCATGCACCGCAAGTTGTTGATTAAAAAGCAAACCCCTGCACCCTTTGTCTTACCTGAGGATGCTGTACGGCCCATACGATGGATAGAAAAACCATCAGCCTGAAGTGCGTAGTTGGAACTGGATGGGTTGAGCCAGGTTTCTGTGAAGCAGAGAACGTAGCAGTCCCGCAGTTCATGCTGGAAGCTGAGCCGTGATCTGAGTTCGTCCACCTTGTTGTCCAGAGATTGTACATTTGCTGGGAGTAAGCTAGGAAGGGGGAGGGGGTCTTGAAACCACGTCCAAGGGACCAGATGGATTTCCCTTATGACAGTTGACAGTGGTTTTCAAGTGTCCAAGTGCATAGAAGTCTGCATCCCCACACTTCTGCGAGTTGCAAACCAACTGGGGAAGTGGTGACATCACAGTAACGTCACTGGCCTCGTATTCCATAAACCCAGGCTGGTGTGCTGAGCACATGGTTTTATATCCCACATGGTGAACTGCATACAAAGCTGGAATTAAAATCTAGCCTAGTGACAACCACTGTCAACTATCATAAGGGAAAATCAACTGGCCCCTTAACCTTTATTAGAGAAGAAAATCTTCCATGCTAACACGGTTTGGCCTATGTTTGACTCCAAACTCACAGGAATGTAACTGAGTCTTACCATCCTCTAGGCCATTAGGGATGGGCAATAAACAATGACCAATGCAACAACACCCACATCCCATGAATAAATAAAACAATTGTCATTAGCTCACTCTGAACAAGCAGACATTTCACTTTATGATATCAGCGTTGCACAACCGTTTCCACAGCTCTGCCATAGAGTATGCTTGATTTTCACAGCATTTATTTTTAAATAAATGACTGAAGGTAACTAGAGGATGGTAAACACTAAGAACACAGCAGCAATAAATCTAAGGATGCTTAAACCATGCTTAACTAATTGCTTTCATTTTGGGTTGTTTACTTTCCTCTTGGTACTTAGCTTGGCAGCCATGGCTTAGTAGTCGCACATAATCAGAGGTGGCACTTTGGGATAACAGTGGGTGACTGCTGCACCATCTCAGATATCATAAAAGAACCAATAGCAAACTCTAAGAAGAGTATGTGAGCACTCCCAGTCTAGATTAGATTAGATTAGATTAGATTACATTGTGGGAACAGGCCCTTCGGCCCAACAAGTCCACACCGACCCGCCGAAGCGAAACCCACCCATACCCCTACATTTACCCCTTACCTAACACTACAGGCAATTTAGTATGGCCAATTCACCTGACCCTGCACATCTTTGTGATGGTGGGAGGAAACCGGAGCACCCGGAGGAAACCCACGCAGACACGGGGAGAACGTGCAAACTCCACACAGTCAGTCGCCTGAGGCGGGAATTGAACCCGGGTCTCTGGCGCTGTGAGGCAGCAGTGCTAACCACTGTGCCACCGTGCCGCCCTCTACTCACCAATGTTTACCCCACAGATAATATATAAGACTGAAACTATTCCAATTAGCATATTCATACAAGGGAGGTGATGGCCTCTTGACTATTAATCCAGGTAATGTTTGGGGGACCTGGATCAATAAAATAACAATGCCTCACTGGAGACCAAGGCTACCAGAACAATCCAAAATAGATTCCACTGCCCTACTCATGCAATATAAGTCGGTACTTTGTGGAAATATCTCTCCACTCTTTCTTTAAAGACACCATTGTCTTTGCCTTATTTACTCATTGCAGTAAAGCAATACATACCAGCAAATAGCTGGTGGCACTCTTGGTTTTCACTCACAAGCTCCAGGTTCAAGTTCCACCCCAGTACTTAACGCAGGTGAGGGATTGCTGCTGTGTCTGAAGCACTGTTGTCCAGAAGTGACATTAATCAGAGATCCTACCAGCCTCTCAGATGAATGTAGACTACCCAAAGGACTATATCGAAGAAGAAAAGCAGGGGAGTTAACACATAATCCCTACAGAGTAGAAGCAGACCATTCAGCCCATTGAGTCCAAACCAGCCCTCTGAAGACCACCTCACCCTGTTACCCTATCCCTGCATTCCCCATAGCCAATCCACCTGGCCTGCATATCCCTGGACACTATGGGTGGTTTTAACATGGCCAACCAACCTCACCCATACATCTTTGGCCTGGAGGAGGAAACCCATGCAGACACAGGTAGAATACGCAAACTACATACAGACAGTCGCTCGAGGCTAGAATTGAACCCAGGTCCCTGGAGCTGTGAGATAGTAGTGCCAACCACTGAGCCACCATGTCACCCTAACACTGATATCCAGACCATTATTTATTTCTCAATAAAGTTTGTGGCAGATTGATTTGTGCAAATTGGCTACTGCATCTCATACAGAAGTACTTCAGTGGCTCTAAAGCACTTTGAGACGTCCTGTGATTGTGTTAACCAGTAAATAAATTCTAGTCTTTATTCCTTACTTTTAAATAGAAAAAGATTTCACCAATCAGGAAATATGGGACTAAATAACAATTTTTGAAACAAGTGGGGTATAAAGTTTCAGAAATCAGTTTCCCGACCTGAAACTGACTTTAATTTTCCCATTTCAGACATTTACTAAATTTGGAATTTACCCAACCTCATTAGCTCAGTTTACAAGTTTGGCAGGTTTGCAATGCAGAGTGGTGCCAACAATGTGGGTTCAATTCCCACAACGGCTGATGTTACCATGAAGGTCCCACCATCTCAATCTCAACCTCACCCCTTGCATGAAGACCCCTCAGGTTAAACCACCACCAGTTGCCTCTCTAATAAGACAGTGGATTATGTGATGACGTTATTTATACAATATTAAAAAAAACTACTGCCATTTGTAAATAAATAATACGCTATCTTATATCTTTACCAATTTTTAGTAACCAGAATTCTAATGACACATGCACAATATATACACTACAGGAAATATAAAATAAGTTTTTGCTTATATCATACAGACCATACAAAACATGGGACAAGCATGGGAACAGGCCCTCTATCCATTAAGGCAGTACTGTGCAATCACAATTCACTGGATACTGAAGTATTATTCATGGCTGCATTATTATTTGGTCATCAGGTATATAAGATAATAAATATCATTCATAGCAAATTTAATTTAGGAACAATCTCACATTAGACTGGTATGCAATGGATCAGAATATGCGGCTTTTAGACAAATAATTCATTGTAGTCAGGAATTTTTTTAATCTTTTGCTTTAATATTAGAAAATCAACCTGGTGCAAGCTGTCAAGTTCCAACTGTGTTATTTCTTTACCATTTATACATATTTCATTAACTCACATCTGTAATTTCTCTTCAAAGTCTCGTTATTTGATAAAAACAAACATTTGGCACACTTTAATCAGGTTAGACAATAAAATCCAAGAATTTGATCGAACTCTGTTCATTGAAATATTTTGAGACAATTCAAAAGTATACTTGCCACTTCATGAATGGCTATAATTCTGCTTAGCTTCCATTAAGACTGGAATAGCTGTTACATGCCACAGTTTTGATATGTATACTTGTAGCTCCCAACAGCAATCTTTGTAGTTGATTAGCATATTTACCTAATCTAGGTAGACGGATTTAAAATGAATGCATTAATTATACAATTAATGAGCTAATTGTACAAGTTTTGTATTTCTTGGTATGGTGGAGCACATGTAAAGAGAACTTTAGGTTTCAGCTTCATTTCAACTATTTAATGAGGCTGCTCCTACTTCAAAGTTCTGACAAAGAGTCCAATAGAAGCCTGGAAACTACAGACTTGAGAGTCTGACACTAGCGAAGGCTGAGTTGTTGAAGGTTATTCTGAAAGATAGGATTTTCATATATTGAAAAGGCAAGGGCTGATTAGGGATAGTCAGCTTGTCTTTGTGTCAGGAAAATCGTGTCTCACAAAATTGATGGAGTTTTTTGAGGAAGTAACCAGAAAGATTGATGAGGGCAGCGTGGAAAGACATTGTTTACAAGGATTTTTGTAAAGCCTTTGACAAGGTTCCACATAGTAGACTAATTAGTAAAGTTAGATCACATGGGATTCAGGGTGACCTTACCAACTGGATACAAAATTGGCCTAATGGTAGAAGACAGACTGGTGCTGGTGGAGGGTTGTTTTTCAGACTGGAGTCCTGTGACCGGCGGTGTTCCACAGGGATCAATACTGGGTCCACTTTTGTTCATCATATATATGAACAACTTGGATGAGAATTTAAGAGGTATGATTAGAAAGCTTGTGGATGAACCAAAATTGGTAACATGGTGGACAGTGAAGAAGGTTATCTAAGATTATGAAGAGATCTTGATCAATTGGTTAATGGGCTGAGGACTCGCAGATAGAGTTTAATTTGGATAAATGTGATGTTTTGTATTTTGGTAAAACAAACAAGGGCAGGACGTATACAATTAATGGTGGGGTCCTGGGTAGTGTTGTAGAACAGAGACCTAGGGGTTCAGGGACATAATTTGTTGAAATTTGCATCACGTGTAGATAGGGTGGTTAAGAAGGCATTTTGTAGGCTTACCTTTATTGCTCAGACCTTTCAGTATACAAGTTGGGACGTCATGTTGAGATTGTACAGGCCTTTGGTGAGACCCCTCTGGAGTATGTGATGATACCACGGCGTTAAGCTACAGGTATATACATCAGAACTGTGGCTTGTACTTTGTCCTGTTATTTTATGAAGAAATGTTGAGACAGAGGTGTAGAGCAGTCTGCTCAGTCAATAAACTAAAAGCTTGTAACCTTGGGTTACTTTCTAAAAAAAAGTTACAAAGACAAAAACAGCCTGAATGGTTGGATCCAACTTCCACAGAACCAGAATTTTTAAATTTAGCTTTCTGCAGTCGCTGCAATCTTGAAGCTGGATGCAGGAGCTCTAATTCCTCTCTCTGTTATAGCTAAAAGCTGGGATTCTCTTCCTGCTGCTAGAATTGCATGTGAAGTCATCTATTTTACTGAATTTGCCTTTGCCAAGGGTGTTTATGGGATGTTACTATATTGGAACAGTTAATTAGCAGTTGTTAAATATATTTTATTTTGTTAAGGATTTTGATAGTTAAATTAAACCGATTCTTTTATTATATTTTAACTGTAGTGTAAAATGAAAAACAAAATAAAATGCATTTTGCTTAAAGTCGTGTAATTTGATCAACTGAATTGCATTTGGAACTCAAAGCAACTTATCGTCAAAATAAAAAAAAATGGTTAGGGTCTAGACCATCTTCTTTATATATTTTGGTCTGGTCCATAAGAAATATTGTGTACAGTTTTGGTCACTGTGCTATAGGAAGGATATTATTAAATTGGAGAGGGTCCAGCAAAAATTTACAAGGATGCTGTCAGGAATGGAGGATTTGAGCTATAAAGATAGGCTGGGTCATTTTTCACAGGGGCGTAGGAGGTTGAGGGATGACTTTATATATGTTTATAAAATCATGAGGGGCATAGATAAGGTGTATAGCAAGGATATTTCCTTAGGGTGAGAGAGTTCCAAACTAGGGACTATATTTTTAAGATGAGAGGAGAAAGATTTAGAAAGGACATGGGGGCAACCTTTTATTTTACACAGAGAATAGTTCCTATGTGCAATGAACTGCCAGAGGATGTGTTGGATGCAGGTACACTTGCAACATTTAAAAGAATTTTGGATAACCACATGAATAGGAAAGGTTTGGAGAAATATGGACCAAACACTGGCAAGTGGGACTACATATGCTTTGTGACTGTATGTGGTATGCACTGGTAAACTTGGGGGCTACAGTAACTAGTGGAAGCCATATAAGCTGGATTGTACAATCAGTCCAGTAAACAGCGTCAGAACCTGACATTTCCCTTGAGTCTGTTACAGTAAATCTTTCAGAGACTGTTGATTCGTTAATGTGTAAATAGAGACACTATTGAAACTGTGGTGTGACTGACTTGGGAGGTTTTTGTTTTTGTAATGGTTAAATCTGTGAAGAAATAAGGCTGACAGAAGATTGGCTCCACCAATGGATGTCCGGAGTAAAACACAAAACTAAACAGCGGACTAGATGCTCAGCAAGTATAATCCAAATAAAGTTTACCATTAAATTTCAATATGACTCACAGCATAATATATGTACAGTGGGATATTATCAGTTTTTTGGAATTTGTAGACAGAAGGTCACATAACTATCAAATGCCATAATTGTCCCTTGTCCTTCTTAAAGATCTGCTTTAATTAATTCCTGGATAAGATCTGACAGTGTGTTTGTGAAATGGCATATGGTAACTTCTCAGGAGCTTGCAAGGAACCAAGCCAAATGATAACTTTTTTTAAAAACTAGTCTCAGTGATTCTCACTGAAGTGGGAAGCAAAGGTAGATATTCAGCAATTGAACATAAGTTGTCTGAACCTGCTCTCACAATGCTTAAACAAATCAAGAGTACTCTTATTGGCACTAAGAATACTTTACATTTCAAAATGTATTTCTCAGCGAGAGCAACACCTACTGCTAATCATTTTACCAAATGTCCAGAAGTAAAGATCTTGCATTTATATGATGCATTTCACAACCTCACAATGTTCCAAAGTGCTGTAGAGACAATAAATTATTTTAAGTGAAGCCACTGCAGTGTATTATGAAAGACAGAATGGTGCAGATATTAGTCCTTTCCTGAAACCATCGCTGAACAACTTTAATTTTAAGATTACACATCCCTGTTCTGGATTTCTCCCTATCCCACCCCCCACCGCCAAAACATCCACCGGAAACAACTGCAATTATATTTTGGGTGATCAACCAGCAGACAGGGCAGTGGATCAACCATTCCTGAAGTAAAGGTCAGAGTTCCTTTGAGAGCAGAGCTTCATTTAAATGGAACTGGTAAGCTCAGTATCAAACAGGCATCTAAAGGCAAATTCTCCAAACTCAGACAAACTCAATCTTGAACAGACCAATCAAATCTGATAAGAAAAAGGCTAACACAATCAATGGAAGATGGGTTGATCAAACTCCAAACTGTTCCTCCTGCCACACAAAAATATTTTATAACTTATGGAATCACAGAGTTATAGAGATGTACAGTACAGAAACAGACTCTTTGGACCAGTTGATTCACACCGACCAGATATCCTAAATTAATCTCGTCCTATTTGCCAGCATTTGGCCATTATCCCTCTAAGCTCTTCCTATTTATGTACCCATCCAAATACCTTTTAAATGCTGTAATTGTACCAGCCTCCACCACTTCTTCTGGCAGCTCATTCCACACACACACACCATCCTATTTATGAAAACGTTGCCACTCGGGTCCCTTTTAAATCTTGCCCCTCTGATTTTAAAATTTACACCCTGCCCTCTAGTTTTGAACATGCTGGGGAAATGACCTTGGCTTTCCATGCTCCTCATGATTTTTAGGTCTTATTATGTTTTCAGGTTCTTTTCAATTCTGAAATTGGGTGGTCGGAGGGCGTGGAACTCTAGCTCCAGCCATGTTGAGATTAAAATACATAATAAAACAGCCTCCTAATTGTGCAGGTAAGGACTAGCTGTTGAAAGCAGTAGAGAGCTGTCAGCTTTAATGAGGCAGTGGCTTGACCTGCCCCACTGTGAAGCTGTTATCATACCTTTAATATCTATTTCAAGAAGATAAAATCAACCTTATTCTGTGGAAAATAAATCTGATGTGATACTATCTACAGCTAAGTTATAAGGACTGCTCCTTTGTTTTGTTTGACAGTGAACCTGTGGAACACTGCTAGATCACTCCTCATGTGGAATCACAAATACTGTTGTTACCATTATAAACATAACACAAAGACACCATGTCATTAAGCAAACTCTGAAATACAGCAACTATGAATATTACTATGGGAGATTATGAGAAGGCCTAGAATCTGATAGAGAATTGCAGCAAAAAGTGCCCTGGTCTGTATGAGCATACTGTCTAATCTCCACTGATGAGCCATGCTGTATGTTGGAGACATGCTGTCTTTTAACAATTGAGTACAAGGGAAAATGTTACAAGATTTGAGTGTGGCCAGGATAAATGACCACATGAAAAGACTTTTAATACAAACTAGCAGATCTCCTGCATTTTTATTTATGATACTGGCTAAAATCCCAATATCATTCAACTCAGAACAACTACACAGTGCTCGAGTCAAAGTACTATTAACATAAATCATAAAAAGAAATGAAAAATTGGTGATAACTCACACAACAGAACAATGGGCAGATATTTTGCAACAATAGCATGCACAAAGAGGAGAGATTCTCATCTGATATTTTGACCAATCTCCAAATGTCTGGGGCTGGCACCCTGTTAACATTCACACCTTTACACCTATACTGGCACAACACAGGAGATGAAACTGAGCTGAAGATTAATTTCTTAATGAGAAGTTGGCCTCTTTTCTAAAAGCAAACTGATTCTTTTGTATTTGACTGCAATTTGCCTCTCTATTTTGGACCATAAATTTGGTACATAACACATCATTTGTCACTTAAATGCCTGCTCTCAGCAGGTGTTAGTCCACACAGGGATTACGGTGGGGGGGGGGCGCATATAAAATTCCCAAGGATTCGCTCAGACGCACAAAAACTGGCAGCAATTTAATGGGAGTAGGTAAGAAGGACAATCACACCAAACTGCAATTTGTAGAGAATTTATTGTGTGTTGATATTGAAAAGTTGGTTTTTACTTTGATTACTGGCCACCAACAACACCACACCATGCCCCTATCTCAATCTCCAACCGATCCCACCATATGCTCTAACCACCCCGACTCATGTGATTTCTAAATATAGATCTAGTTTCCAGTTAAGTGTAAAATATGGTGCACTGCAATAAAAGGTTTAAAAAATAGCAGCTCAGTAAAATCACATAATCTTAAACTGAATGTTATTGCTTCTCCCCTACCTGAACTGAAATTCAACCCATTATATATGTGCAAACAGTGACCTATGGACACTGAGTAGCAATCCAGCCTTGAGTGACTCAATGCAGCATAATACAGATGGACACTGTAGCACAATGGGCCCAACAGAAAGAATTCCTGATGAAGTTCAGAGAAACACATGGCATCTAACCATAATGATTACAATTCATTTAAATACACTAATAAATCACTCCAGAGACACCAAGAGGTAAAACAAAATGATCCAGAACCTTGTACGAACCATGTTCTCAATTACATAGTGAATAAGTATTTTGCAAACATAAAAATGTAAAGCATCAAAAAGGCCACTGAACACAAATTATTTCTTGTTGTGTATCAGGATTGTCTATCTGCTGCAATTTCCATTCTCCTCTCTCCAAAGCAAAACAGGGCCACCAGTTGAACTTACTAATAACGTTCACTTACGGTCATAGAGTCACAGAGTTATACAGCACAGAAACAGACCCATCAGTATATCCTTCATTAACCTAGTCCCATTTGCCAGCATTTGGCCCATATCCCTCCAAATCCTACCAATCCAACTTCAGTGGCTGTCCCTCCCCTAAATTCACTACTCTACAATCTAAACTGGAGTGAAAAGTTATACCTAATTCTTTCTTACTCATAATTGCTAATCATTTTGCCCTGGCAATAGAACTAGTCCCATCATGAACTGATAAACTGAAATCAATGCTGTTAGCTCCTTCACGATCTTGAATGCATTCAGCTGGTTTTGCAATAAAAGTCTGAAAAATGCATCTTCTATACTTCTCCACTTTATGTTTGCATTTCCAACCTGACACTTTATTTCCAGCTCCTTCACTGATATAACAATAGATGAATGGAAGGTCCAGGGGTTCCCTTTAATGTTTTTATTCTAAAAACGTTTAAAACGTGAAGAAAAATGAAAGGATGTGCACTTAAATATTTGTCTTAAATTAGATTTAAAACAGTGCGTTAACAAAGGACTCTTAAACCGTTAACAATATTAAAATGAAAACACAATTTGGTGTTTGCTTGTTATTGTCAACACACGGATCCTTTAAACAAACGTTCGTTGGTTAAAGAGTTTATTTGCCTTTTCTCCAATACCTACGGCACATATTACACTCTTAACATTACACTAATGAGGGCCGATTGTTCTCAACCTACCGGAATAAGATAACGCTAATGTTAAACTTGCATAAAGGTTTGTTTGCCTTTAGGTTCTGTGAAGCGCCAAATCCCTCCAGACCTGAGGTCAGGCATTTTAGGTAATTCGTGCACAATTACATGGAATAAAATGTGCAAATGTCAAATAAATCACGCCCTGACAAGTGTACACGAAGTCCGTTATGAAAGCAGTTTGCCCTCAATTCACCTTCACCCTGTGTCTGACGGATATTATGGGGATTGATGTGTTCTTGGATGGAGTTCTTGACTCTCTTACTCGGATCTGGATATTTCGATCAAAATCTCGGCGGAGGATGGTCAACATGAAACACAGCTCCCACATTCACATCTCGACGACTGGCTACAACTTTTATGAGCCCCCATGGTAAAATAATCCTGTCACATCCAGCGACAGCGAACTGCGTGCATCTGACTGGGTACCAGAAAGCGTCTAGTATAAAATAAATCACAACATGCAATCAATTCCACTTGCAAAGGGAAAGGGTGAATATTCAGTCAGACTACGAGAAGCATTTATAATGATTTGTCGAAACAGTTTGTTTTTAGGGGACGGGGTGGTATTGAAACTTTTTTCAATTTTGCAAGTGTGAAAGTTTCGAGGCGATGAGCGGGGCGGGGGGGGGGGGGTGACTGATGTTGGACACCTTTTAGGTTTCAATAACTGCAACATTTTTAAAAAGCAGCACATTTCTGCTGGACCAGTCGGCTCCCGCCCTTTGCCAAACAGTGACAAGTATCTTCAGACATCATTATCTCTGTACACATGGTTTACAAAACACACCGAGTGAATGCAAATATAACTCCTACCAACACTACAACCCCACCCCCCCCCCCCCCCCCCACCACTCTATTTTTCACGGAGATTGATCGCAGTCTTATCGTGTCTTGTCCCTCATCTTTCTTGCAACCCTGTAATTCTGTCGCATCTGAGTAGCCCAGATAACCAAAGGAGAACCGTCCACCTCTTCTCTCAACCACTGGCTGCGCCACCTGATGCACCCGCACCGAACAAGAGGAAAAAGGAAGGCTCTCATTATTCCACATAAATTAGCGTTTTATTCCAACAACACCACCCGAGCAAACTCACCGAATTTCCTATCGGCGCTCGCGATCAAGCGGCTGTGGAAAAGCGATAGGAGCAGCAGGATGGTGTGGAACAATTCCATCATTCTTCATCCATTGCACTGGCACTAACAATCCATTCCAGGGTAGGGGGCGAGAGATGAGAGGGATGAGGAGAGGGAAGGTGTGATGGGGTGAAAGGAAGCGGCGATGTCCGTCTCCCTTATGGGCACGCCGCGATCACAGTGAGCCAGCAGCCAGACTGAGCCCTCCTCACTCCGCCCCGGATCGCCTGTCATTCAACCCAACCCTGGACCAGGCCCATCCTGTCAATCAGCTGAGCCCAGCCCGCCCACAGCACTGATATCAGCGCCAAGAAAGCTTGCACACCATTGACTGACTGTGCCAATGCAAAGGTCTTTTTAAAAGCGAGGGGCGGGGAAGGTTGGAAGGGAACTGCTCCATATTGGCACATAGCTCTTTGTGCAGCATCCTTCACTGCAGCACTATGTTTTGCCTCTGTGTTTTCTGTTCACGTTTGTAGGTCATTGATCCCAATGGGCTCGTGTTAATTTATCTCTCAGTTGATATTTACAGTTAGGCCTGGGTGGGGTTCAGCGTTATGCTACTGGGACATCATACCAAAGTCACAGAGGAGTGTGGTTCGTGGTTTTCTTTCTCAAAACATCCTGCTTTTGGTGACCTTACAACGCCGGTCTAAATCTGCATTCGCCCCGACGGATCACGTTTCAATTTGCCCAGTGCACAAATGCATGAGGAATAAAACAAGCGAGTGAATAAGGTCAAGTTCAGCTTGAAATGATTTCACATAGTTATCGGCATACTGGAAGCTAAATTGTGCAGGTAGGCGAGGAAAGAAAAATTGTGAAAACATGGGAATAGTTAACATTAAAAATGCAGTACCTATTAAGAAAATGTAAGCAGACGGGCAAACAAACATCGCTTCAGCATTAACCATAGTATATCAAAAATGCAAGACGAGCAAAAATTGCATATACACCTAAAGTGGTGGATTTGAAAAAAATCTTAAAATATGGTCCAAAAGGTTAAGAGGAGATTCATTGTGAAAAAAAAGGAACTTGTTTTAAAAGCATGAATAGCTGGAATATTCTAGAATACAGGAACATTCTAGAACTGCATTTTAGAAACAAAACACTACACTAGACTAAATGATAAATAATGAACTGGAATTAGTTAACAATGGACAGACTGGGAATACTTTGCAAACTGCTTGAAGATTAGATTGTTTGAGAGGGAAATGAGAGCCACAAACCATTCATGTTAGCCTTATGTTTGAAGCTTAAGTGGTGAAAAGTACGTTGACTTGTTAAATGAGGCATCAACCCAAGCATCATAGTCACAAAGATTACAAATTTAACTGGTGTTGTAAAACTATTCCCATTGACATTGGGAAATTTGTATCAAAAGATGGAGAGCTGTGTTGTGATAGTTTCTCTCATGATCGCAGCCTGATGGTAATACCCCCAAAAAAAATCAGCTCCTAAAATAAACTTGGCTTGAAAAATAAAAAAACAAAATGAAAACATATGATCACGTGGTCAGTCAATGAATATAGTCAAGATAAGCTGCCAATATACTTTTAACAAAAGATCACAGTTAATTACAAGGGGGGAAACTTTCACTGCGCAAAAACTAGTTGAAGCAATCTCATTACAAATATCAGAAATTGAGATTCAACTTTCTTACAATCTTACAAAACTGCAACTTCAGTGAAGGGTCAGCTTGTCTCATGTGAACGTTCCATGTTCATTTAGCACAGTCGTAATTGGTTTAGAGCTTACATCCTACTGCTTTCTAAACACTTTCAAAACAAATATGGGTTTTCCATACCCTCGGTTGCCAGCAGTTTTATGCTTCTATTTTCCAAGCCACTCAGGATCTTCTCCCAAACTTGAGAGAGGGAGAAAGCTAAAACTTAAGTGTCTTTTCATTTTGACTGAATCTGCTTTATTCTTTAAAGAACTCTACAAACTGCCTTTCTAAATGAACTCATTTGTCTCAAAGGAACAGGTGAGGGTCATTCAGCCTGTTCTGCCATTTAACACGATCATGGCTGATCAAGTACTTCAATACCTTTTACCAATACTCCTATGCTTTCTTATCAATTTTCTTCATCCTCCTCCACTGTACTCAAAAACATCCCAATCATCAGATTTATTACTATTTTTGCACACTTTATAAGCCTTTTCTTTTAATCTTGAGACTCTCAACTTCATTTGTCAGTCAGGGTTTTATTAAAGAGTTACACATCTTAAAGAAATGTATAGTTATTGCAAGTCATACTTATTTCTTGTCATAGGACACCTAGTTGCTAGCTAACAGTTTAGCAGCTTCTTTACATCTTTTCAACTGTTGTTTCTAAATCACTGAACTATACACCTCAAAAAGTTTTAAACCCTTGCTTAAATGCATGTAAATAATCCAGACAACCCAGCAGCACACTCAGAAATGAAACTAAAGCTCTGTCCTTCTCAAAGCAGTAATACTCAAAATCAAACCATCAACATCAGAACCCAAATTTCCAAATAAATCATGAATCTTTATCACATTCAGCATGTCTATTAACCAACCTTCCAGACTACACTTGCACTATATTAAGGCTATATTCAGGCTCAGTAGCAGGTTAAGAAAAACTCTAGATGTATAATCTACAACAAATATGGGTCCATTATTGTCCCAGATTCAGAAGAATATATAATAGAGAATGATGAAATGGTACAGGTAAATGATTAATGTCAGTTTTCATTGTGGAGGATGTAAGACATTTCCCAAAATTAGAAATCGGAGTGACATGGGTGAATGAGGAGTTGAAGGAAATAGGCATGGATTTCTCCAGTACAGTTGAAGACTACTTAAACAATGCTCTGAAGGAAGCAAGGGCACCAAATGTGCTATGGATAAAGTATTTCAAATGTTCAAAAGGACCCAAAAATCACCATTACTGACCAAAACCTAAAGGAAATAGCTGCCAAGTTGGGCCTGCTGCCTGTGGCAAGAAAACCAACAATAAGGGGTAAGAATTTATCTGACCTCATCATCACCAATCAACAGACTACATCTGTCTACAACAGTGTTATTGGGAATGACCACTGTACAGTCCTTGTGGACCAATAAAATGGTGTATTGTAGTGTGGTGCAATCCCTACTGAGAGACCACACTTCAATCAATCAGATCTCCCAAAGTGGACATCAATGTGGAAATGTGTCAAATTGTATTTCACCATAATCTGCACTCTCATTGCATAAAGTATCCCACACTCTAAACCTTGTCATCAACCATGGGATCAATTCTGTTTCAATGATGATCAGAGGAAAGCATATCAGGAGCAACACCAGCACACCCAAATATGAAGTGTCAATCTGATGAAGCTATAAACATCGGACTATGTGCACAGTAAACAGCAAAAGCACAACACTACAGACACAGCTGAGTCATCTTGCATCCAAGATATCAAATCAAAGCTATGCAGTCCTGCAGATCCAATCATGAAAAGTGCTGGAAAATCAAACAAACAGAAGGATATTGGCCCAAAAGGATTTCCATCATCAATTGTGCCTGATCTGCAATGCAAGTGAAAAAGTAAGGAAGGTTGAAACTTTTATAGCCATCTGCGACCAGAGACCATATGCCGAGCTTGTGGTCCATCTTGGCATTCAGAGGACTCCTACATCACAAATGTCAGCTTTCAGCCATTGGATTCACTTCATGTATCAAGAAATGCATGAAGGAACTGGATACAGCAAAATCAGAGATCATGGGTCCTGACAACATCCTGGTTTTATTACATGCTTGTGCTCCAGAGCTTGCCATTCCTTTCTAATATATGCATAAAAGGTGAAAGATTGTTGAGGGATATTACGCACAAATCTAATTCAAGCAATAAAAGTGCACTGCAATCAATCAATAAAATGGTAGAAATCATCAACACAGCATTCAAGCAATACCTTCTTGCCAGTGTTAATATAAAAACAAAACTGAAGGTCTGGCTACATCAGTGGAATGGGAAACAGAGTTAATGTTGTAGGTGTAATATGACTCTTCTGCAGAAATAAAGGAAGTTGAAAATTGAAAGCCATTACGCACAAGGCCTTGCTATTTCAATATACCATCACACTTTCATGCTAACACTGCTCTCCTAGGCCAAACGCAAGCTGGAAGAACAGGAGCTCATTTTCCACTTTGGCATTTTACAGCCTTCAAGTCTCCACATTGAGTCCAGCAACTTCAAAGCATCAGCACTGTCATCTGTTTTGATTATTCAATACCCCCCCCCCCCCCCGACAGTATGTTGTTTCCATGGATTTGCTCACAGCAAAGTGATAAGACTGCATATTTTTAATATGACAATCACTAAAAAATATTTTGCATCAATATTGCTTAGCACTTCCTTTGTCTTTTATTCTGTGCATCCTCAACATCTGTTCCACCCGCTCCTCCACCCCCTTAGCTGCTGATATTTTCCAGCTCCTTTCAATTGTAACAGGCTTACTGCAGTTGAAATGTTTATTCAGTATCTGTTGAAAAAAAAACTGTTATAAAGTACAGCACTATTTTATTTCAGATCTCCAGTCTTAACGTTGCTTCTATTTGCCTGTTCACTAATTATGAGCTTGAGTTTCACTAGGACCATTCAATATTACACCTCCTTACAGCCACCAAAAATACTAGGGGCAAAAGCAGAATTTCAGAGGTGGGATAAAAAAAAAAGAGTTCCCTAAACATCAAAGCAGCATTTCATCAAATATTGCATGCAACAGCCCTATCAAAATCGAAGTTAATGAGACCAGGGAAAAAAAAACATTCTATTGGCTTGAGTAATACATGGCACAAAGATGGTTGTTGCAAGTTGGAGCCCAAATATCTTAGTTCCAGAGTACCATTTGCATGAAGTTTCCAGGGCAGTGTCCTCGGCCCAGTCATCTTCAACAAGTAATCTTTGTTAATCACAGGGCCAGAGGTGACAATGTTCACTGATGAAGGTCTTCAGTTATACTTGCAATTCCTTTGATGAGGAAGTAGTCCACATCTGCATGCAGCAAAACCTGAATAACATTCAGCTTAGACTGCTGTGTGGCAAGTAAGTTGAGTGTTAAAGCAATGATCATTTTCAATAAGAGAATGTAACCAACTCGCTTTCATATTCAACAGAATTACAATTGCTAAATTCCTCATAATATTCTGACTTATCATTGATCATAATCTGACTTGGTTCAATTATTTGTGGTCAGAAGAGCAAATTAGAAATTCTGCATATGACTCACCATAGCCTGTCCACCATCTAAAAGGTACAAGTCAGGTATGAGAGGGAATATTCCCCAAAGACCTAGACGAATGCAGCTCCAACCCCGCCCCCCCCCCCCCAAACACTCAAGAAGCTCATCACTACCCAAAACACAGCGTTGAATGGCAGACTAGCCACAGTGCAACATAAAGGTACACTGCAGCAACAGCAGGCATATGAGAATAACACCACCTGAAATCTCTACTCCAAGTTCAAAATCATCCTGAATTACAAATGTAATCACAGTTCCTTTACGGTCATACATTCAAAATCTTGCAATTCCCTCCCTAACAGCAGTGCAGATGTATCAGATGATGATGGTTTCCCACCCTCTCAACGACAACTCGGTATGGATAAGAAATACTGGTCTTTGCCAGGATGCCAATGTCACACAAATGAGATAAACTCGAATGCAAAGATTTGACAGACTTATTAGATGAATGCTCCTTGAAGCAGAAGAGATCAAAATATCCAAGATGCAGAAGAACCAAAAAATCTTGCATGGAAACATATTGGATTTTGATCATTTGGAAAACAAATGGCCTTAAGATATCAAGAACTGTTAGCTCCTCTCCTAAAAGATGGCAGAGATTTGCAGTGGCATTCTTCAAACTGTGCTTGCATTTTGGAAAACTGGAAATGGACTGAGAAGTGTAGAGTGAAAATGGGATGGGAAGAGTAGGAGAACAGCACAAATTTAACCACTAAAAGCTTTATTACATATTCACCAAAACGTTTTACATTATTTAATTCAAATAACAAAAGGTAATTCATTTCCCAAACACAGATTTTTAAACATTAGCAATGCATTTTCTTTTTTTAAATATAAAGCCTTTCATTAGACATAACAGATCTCACTACAATATTATAGTATGTTTCAGTGACATCTCCTGGCAAAATATTGCAATCCAGAATAAAAGTACAAAATGACATTATTTTCATTATTTCAAAATATAAGAAAATAGATTCCTCTTTTTTACGTGAGAGAAGAGTTGTACATGTACTTTCACCTTATACTATTTAGAAAGAATCTGAAACTAAGTAACCAAATTTCATACATTACAAATACAATTTTAAATTACATTAGAGAAGATATGTACAAATATGTTTCTACAAGGTATATTGCAAAATTTTAAAAAATGAAATGTTTTGCAGCTTTATTGCATCGACTTTCACATTCAATGTGAAGATTTTTAAAAATAGAAAGAACACATTTGCACCTGCAGAAGTTTACAAATGTAAAAGATCTTCCAGATGTTTGTTTGAAGATGTGTACAAGGCTCTGTAAAACAAGAAAGTCTAATTCCATACATGTAGTTTTCAAATCCCATTTTAGCTAAATTATATTCTGCCCCAAAACGTAGTAGCCCATAACAAAGCACATTATGCATTTTCCTGAATGTTAAATTTCAAAATATTATTGAGCATTATGTAACCATTAACCCATACTGAAATTGTTATTGAAATAGTCAATAGGAAAAATGCTTAAAAGAAAAAAGATCATTCCCACTTCTCTTATCTATGCAAACTGCTATATATTCTTACAGGAAAGACAGGGCTAGTGGTATTTTTACTGGACTATTAGTCCAGAAACTTGGCTAATGTTCTGGGGACCCAGGTTCAAATCCCAAAACTATCGACTGTCAGTGAAACCCATCTGGTTCAGTAATGTCCGTCAGAGAAGGAAACCTACCATCCTGGAAATCTCCCCCTTACGTGGGGGTACCTACAGCACATGGACTGCAGCAGTTCAAGAGGATAACTCAGCACCATCTTCAAGGGCAACTAGGGACGTGCAATAAATGCTGCCCAGCCAGTAATATCCACATCCCGTGAGTGAATACATTAAAACTTCTGAATGCCATTCTATATTCTTAGTACAACAACTATTTGTAATTCCTAAATGTTGCATCTCCTATTTTTGTTCAATATAACTTTGTTTGCAATTTTAAAAAGTGCAGGCCAATGAAGCTCATTTTAATGGCATCTTAAACTTAAATACATTACATCTTGCATTATTCCAAATATTAGAAATGGAATAACATCACATCCTTTCTGCTTTAGATAGTACTGTTTTTACAAGAGATAAAACTGAATACACCCAACATGCTTTATCAATAGACTGACTATTTAGCAATGTTAGAGCATTAAAGCTTCGATATTATTATCTCAATATTTAGAACTGTATAGTTACTTCTGTTGTAGGAAAGAAACACCATTTTTGCAATTCATCAAATTGGATAACGTTATTTGGCATCCATTTTAAATTAGAATGCATGGTTTTCCTGCATAATTGTAGATATGTTTTAAAGAAGAGAAAATGCTTAAAATACTTGTGGCATAAACATTTTTAAAATCATACCTTTCAACGTCACTCAACTCTGTTGCTACTCCATTATAACACTGAAACTTCATGTGAATGGCTACTGCTGTCTCTTTGATTGCAGTTCTTGTCACTTTACCTGCACAAAATAAATTGCCTTTAGAAACTGGAAATGGGTGCTCCCCAATTTTTATTTAAAAAGATCAAATCAATACACTAACAGGCTTAATCAAAAGATTGTTTTTAAAATATACTGCCATATATTTTAAATCCTCTCCAACAACTGAAAAAAAACATAAATTTAGAGAAAGAAAATAGACAAGATGTTTATACTGGATAAATTATCCCCCTTTGTCGTTTCAGAAACATTAATGAGAGTTTGTGGAGGTCTCCAATTTGTCACACCTTTGCATTTAAAATCATAAGAACACCGATATGCTACCTGGACCAATTTTTGAAGGAAGGCTTTTTAAATGAATTGGGAAACTAGGATACATTTTGTCCACTCCTATAATCTTCAGACGAGAAAAGCAAGCAAACAAAAGGAAAAGATACTAGGAAAACAGTTAATTCACAGTAATGAAGAGAACAGATCTGTTAACAGCGATCGTTACACAAAACCGGGAAGGAAGAGTTAGTAATGACTTGTTTCATAACAGCATTTCCTTCTGGTTGCATACGGTAACTTAGATCTGATCCACTAAACATTGGTTTCAAGATAAGCCACTGGAACTATTTTCAGAGTTGACTATTTTCCTTAGCGCAGAACCAAGTTTTGAACTGTATATGTCTCCACAAAAGGAAATAAAAGTGAAAGAGCTATTGAGACAGAAGGATTATGTATGTAAGTTAGCTTGCTGGAAGATTTGTTTTCAGACATTTTGCCACCATACTAGGTAAGATCATCAGTGAGAGCCCCCGGTGAAGCACTGGTGGCATGTCCCACCTCTCTATGTATAGGTCTTGGTTTCTTAAGGTGGGTGGTGTCATTTCAGTTTTTCTTTAGAAAGGGAAAGTAGATAGGATCTAAATCAATGTGTTTATTGATGGAGTTCTGGTTAGAAATCCATCATGCCACGCCTCTAAGAATTCTCGTGCATGTCTTTGTTTCGCCTGTCCTGGAATGTGTGTGTTGTCCCAGTCAAAGTGGTGTCTTTCTTTGTCTGTACGTATGGAAACTAGAGAGAGTAGGTCGCGTTTTTTAGTGGCTAGTTTTGTGTACATGTATCCTGATGGCAAGTTTCCTGGTTGTTTGTCTGATGTAGTGTTTTGACAGTTCTTGCATGGTATCTTGTAAAGGAAGTTAGATTTGCCGGTAGTATCCAATGGATCCGTTAATTTCATTAGTTGCTATTTTAAGTGTGTTGGTAGGTTTGTGGGCCACCAGGATGCCAAGGGATCTGAGTAGTTTGGAAGTAATTTCTGATATGTTTTTGATGTAAGGTAATGTGGCTATAGTTTTTGTTTGCATTGTGTCTGCTTTTTTGGATTTCTTTCTGAGGAATTGGCGGATTGTGTTTATTAGGTATCAGCTTTTCTTGAAAAGCTTGTATAGATATTTTTCTTCTGCTTTTTGTAGTTCTTGGGTGCTGCAATGTGATGTAACTCATTGAAATAATGTCTTGATCCAGTTCCATTTGTGGGTACTGGGATGATTGCTTCTGAAATTAAGTACTTGGTCTATGTTTGTTTTTCTGTAGATGCTGGTTTTAAACTCTCTGTTAACTGTACTTTCAACTGTCATGTTTAGGAATGGAAGTCTGTTGTCATTCCCCTCCTTTTTGTGAATTTTACGCCTGTCAGGATATTGTTAATGGTGTTGTATGTTTCCTCTAATTTGTTCGGTTTTAGAACATAGAACATAGAAGAATACAGCGCAGTACAGGCCCTTTGGCCCTCGATGTTGCGCCGATCCAAGCCCACCTAACCTATACTAACCCACTATCCTCCATATACCTATCCAATGCCCGCTTAAATGCCCATAAAGAGGGAGAGTCCACCACTGCTACTGGCAGGGCATTCCATGAACTTACGACTCGCTGAGTGAAGAACCTACCCCTAATTTCAGTCCTATATCTACCCCCCCTTAATTTAAAGCTATGCCCCCTTGTAATACCCGACTCCATACGCAGGAAAAGGTTCACACTGTCAACTCTATCTAACCCCCTAATCATCTTGTACACCTCAATCAAGTCACCCCTAAACCTTCTTTTCTCTAATGAAAACAGCCCCAAGTGTCTCAGTCTTTCCTCATACGATCTTCCTTCCATACCAGGCAACATCCTGGTAAACCTCCTCTGCACCCGTTCCAGTGCCTCCACGTCCTTCCTATAGTATGGCGACCAAAACTGCACACAATATTCCAGATGCGGCCGCACCAGAGTCTTATACAACTGCATCATGACCTCAGGACTCCGGAACTCAATTCCTCTACCAATAAAAGCCAGTACGCCATATGCCTTCCTCACCGCACTATTTACCTGGGTGGCAACTTTCAGAGATCTGTGTACATGGACACCAAGATCCCTCTGCTCATCCACACTACCAAGTATCCGACCATTAGCCCAGTACCCCATCTTTTTGTTATTCTTCCCAAAGTGAATCACCTCACACTTAGCTACATTGAATTCCATTTGCCACCTTTCTGCCCAGCTCTGCAGCTTCTCTATATCCTGCTGTAACCTGCCACATCCTTCCTCACTGTCAACAACTCCTCCGACTTTCGTATCATCCGCAAACTTGCTCACCCAACCTTCTAACCCCTCTTCCAGGTCATTTATAAAAATGACAAACAGCAATGGTCCCAAAACAGATCCTTGCGGAACACCGCTAGTGACGGCACTCCATGACGAAACTTTGCCATCAACTACTACCCTCTGTCTTCTTCCATCCAGCCAATTCCTAATCCAAACCTCCAACTCACCCTCAATGCCATATCTCCGTATTTTCTGCAGTAGCCTACCATGGGGAACCTTATCAAACGCCTTACTAAAATCCATATATACCACATCTACCGCTTTCCCCTCATCACCTTTTGTGATGACAAAGGTGTCCTCCAAATAGCAGACCCCAAAGTTTGGGTTGGATAGATGGGAGGGCAGCTTGTTCAAGTTTCTGCATCACTGCTTCCAATAGGAGACCTGATATTGGTGATCCCATGAGTGTTCCGTTGACTTGTTTGTAGGTTTTGTTTTTGAATGTGAAGTGGGTGGTGAGGCACAGGAACACTAGCTTGAGGATGTTGTCCTGGCTGATGAAGTTGGTGCTGTCTGGTGTTTGTGGTCCTGGTTTTCCCAGTAGTGATGCCAGTGTTTCTTTGGTCAAGTCGATGTTAATTGATATAAAAAGGGCTGTAATGTCAAAGGAGACCTGTATTTTGTCCTCTTCTATCTTGACATTTTTGATAGTGCTCAGGAATCCTTGGGTGAAGTGAATGGAGTGGCATGAATCTTCAATTAGGTGTTTAATTTTTGGTGGAGTTCCTTGGCTAGTCTGTATGTTGGTGTACCAGGTAGGGAGATTATGGGTCTGAGGGGGGCCCCAGGTTTGTGTATTTTTGGTAATCCATTAGAAGCGTGGTGTGTTGGACCCATATTTTGGAAGTCTGTCCTGTTTAATTCTCCTGATTTATAAGTCCTGTTAGAAAAGATGAGATTCTGTTTATTGGTTGTGGGGTCAGGTCATTGCCACCTGCTGGTAAGTTTTAGTACCTACAAGCAGAGCATTTGCCTTTTCAAGATAGTTGGATTTGTTTAAAATAACGGTCATGCGTCCCTTGTCTGCAGGAATTATTATAATGTTTTTGTCTTTAAGTCTTCCTAAGGCTTTATTATATTGAGCATTAAATGTGTTTCCTTCCTTTTTTTGGCCTTTTTTTGCAATAGCTTGTTTTATGGTCTGCTGTATTTCCTCTGAAAAAATGTTATTTTTTAATGTGGATTCAAATTCTGCAAGGAAGTTTTTTTTTCCTGGCATCTTTGCAATTGTTGTTTGATCCTCTGACTAGGACTGCTTTTTCTGCGAGATGTTACCTAGTATGGTGACGAAATGTCTGAAACCAAATCTTCCAGCCCAGCGAGCTAACTTACATACTTATCATCACCTGAGCTACAAATCTTCTCAAATATCATTAACGTCAGGATTATGTTATACAGGAGGATGGAGAGTGGCATTGAGGCAGATCACCCAAGATCATATACAATGGAGGAGCAAGCTCAAAGGTTGTGTGTGTGTGTGTGTGTGCGCGGATTGGGGCTGGGGTGGGGGGGGGGGGGTGGTGAATGCAGGAGGAGGAGGGGAGTGGTGGACACTCTCCGGTTGACTTCTGTATCTATTATTAGTTCCTTATGTTTTTAAAATATGCTGTTTTGCACTGTGGAAGAAATATCTATGTTCATCTCAACCATCCATTCATAAAAGTAAAGTATGTCTCAGACCTTTTCCAGATGTTTGCACTGCATATGAAGCACACTATTGCTTTATCTGAGATTTCGTCACCAGCCAATACACATTAGCAATCCATACAGATAGCCCAAGAGGATAGCATAGTGTCAAGTGAGCTTCCGAGAATAGGCGCTAAACTGATTGGCCCCCAGCTAAAACCAATCTACATTTGAAAGCAAAAATACTGTTAGGTCAATGAGGGTCCTACTTAGTAGTTTGAGAAGCAGCATAGAACCTTCAACAAGTGTGAGGAAGTCCAACAGTCTTTCAGACACTTAATTGACCACTATTGGGCCACTATAAGATTCTGGTGGTAGAAGTCCTGCCTATCCAATAAAATACATTCTAAGGTTCAGAAAATTGATCTGGAAACTTTATAGACAGCACATTGAACAGGTGAGGTGAGGCACCATTTATCTTTATTGTACTTAGTTTACTTCAGAGGGATTTGGTCAGTTTTGTTCATCTAGTTGGAACACCTTCAATGTGGCAGGAGCGAGAGTTCATTTGATGATGATGATGGCTGCTTTCCACATTTTACCAAAACTAGCTATTAAAAACTAGTTTCCAATCTGGTACATTTTTCATTGGAGCGTAGGAGGTTGAGGGGTAACTTTATAGAGGTTTACAAAATCACGAGGGGCATAGAGAAGATGAACAGCAAAGGTCTTTTCCCAAGGGTGGGGGAGTTCAAAACTAGGGGGCATATTTTTATGGCGAGAAGAGAAAAATTTGAAAGAAACTTGAAGGACAACATTTTCAGAGAGTGGTTCAGATGTGGAATCAACTGCCAGAAGAAGTGGTACAGTTAAAATATTTAAAGACATTTGGACAGGTTGTGAATAGGAAAGACTAGAGGGATATGGGCCAAATGGAGACCAGTGGGACTAGTTTAATTTGGGAAATTTGGTTGGCATGGACGAGTTAATTGAAGCATCCGCTTCCATGCTATCTGACTCTGAGAATTTATTAGCATTATTTTCATTTTTTCATCGTTTTCAGCACCAATCCCTTCACTTTTGAAAGCAAGAAAAATAGGAGATATCCACAACAGATGCTTTTCTGACATTACAACAGTGACAACGCTTCAAGTGTATGTCAATGGCAAAATATAATTGTAAATATGTAATTCTATGTATTGCTTTTTGAAAAACATAAAGACTGATAGAAGAAGAATCAGGGCAGTTGTTTGGCATCTTTTGAAAAACTGCCCAAGTTCATTTGAAAATTGTAAGTACATTCAATAACGTAATGGACCAGATGACACAGCTCATCTACAATCACAGTACTTCAGTCATCATTCCCAAGTTACTTGAAATATGTTTGCAATTCTGTTATGCTACCTAAGCGAAACTTGTGTCCATATAAATCTTATGATGTATAACTTACCTCTACTAAGTACAAGCAGGATATAGAGAGCAGCCACCAATCCCACAACTCCTTGTATTGCTTCAGAATTTATGCAGTCCATTAATTCATTTAAAAATGATCTAAAGAGATGGGCAATAATTATTACCAGCCGTTTTCTAGTAGAAACAATAATTGATACTGATTCAGTTATTTAAGCAGAGAATAATCTAATTTTAAAACAGAAAAGATTTAAAAAAATATATATTCTCTATTTGACTAGAGCTAAACACGTTCTTCACATTCAAGTAATGATCAGCATGTTTTCTTTGAAACAGGTCAAAGAAACCACAGAACAGGATCATGAACAGATGGGCCAATGGGCTAAGAAGTGGCAGATGGAGTTTAATTCAGATAAATGTGAGGTGCTGCATTTTGGGAAAGCAAATCTTAGCAGGACTTATACATTTAATGGTAAAATCGTAGGGAGTGTTGCTGAACAAAGAGACCTTGGAGTGCAGGTTCATAGCTCCTTGAAAGTGGAGCCGCAGGGAGACAGGATAGTGAAGGCGGCATTTGGTATGCTTTCCTTTATTGATCAGAGTATTGAGTAGAGGAGTTGGGAGGTCATGTTGCGGCTGTACAGGACATTGGTTAGGCCACTATTGGAATATTGCATGCAATTCTGGTCTCCTTCCTATTGGAAAGATGTTGTGAAACTTGAAAGGGTTCAGAAAAGATTTACATGGATATTGCCAGGGTTGGAGGATTTGAGCTATAGGGAGAGGCTGAACAGACTGGGCTTGTTTTCCCTGGAGCTTTGGAGGCTGAAGGGTGACCTTATAGAGGTTTACAAAATTATGAGGGGCATGGATAGGGTAAATAGACAAAGTCTTTCCCCTGGGGTGGGGGAGTCCAGAACTAGAGGGCATAGGTTTAGGATGAGAGGGGAAAGATATAAAAGAGACTTACGGGGCAACTTTTTCATCCAGAGAGTGGTAAGTGTATGGAATGAGTTGCCAGAGGAAGTGGTGAAGGCTGGTATAATTGCAACATTTAAAAGGCATTTGGATGGGTATATGAATAGGAAGGGTTTGGAGGGATATGGGCCAGGTGCTGGCAGGTGGGACTAGATTGGGTTGAGATATCTGGTCGGCATGGACGGGTTGGACCGAGGGTTTGTTTCCATGCTGTACATCTCTATGCATCTATGAACAGTACTTAAAATATTTGTTAGTTGACACAGCAAATTGCAATTAAAGATGACAATACTGATCAAAGTTTGTGAGAAGATTTGTAGCTCGGGTGCTCGTTGCCGTGGTTCTGTTCGCCGAGCTGGAAGTTTTTGTTGCAAACGTTTCGTCCCGTCTAGGTGACATCCTCGGTGCTTGGGAGCCTCCTGTGAAGCTCTTCTGTGGTGTTTCCTCCCAGTCAAATTCATGTTGCTTGTCATTTGCGTGTGTGGCTACTAGGGATAGCTGGTCGTGTCATTTCGTGGCTAGTTGATGTTTGTGGATGCGGATCGTTAGCTGTCTTCCCGTTTGTCCTATATAGTGTTTTGTGCAGTCCTTGCATGGGATTTTGTACAATACAAAATCCCATGCAAGGACTGCACAAAACACTATATAGGACAAACAGGAAGACAGCTAACGATCCGCATCCACAAACATCAACTAGCCACGAAACGACACGACCAGCCACACACGCAGATGACAAGCAACATGAATTTGACTGGGACAACACTACCATTATAGGACAAGCGAAACAAAGAACAACCAGGGAATTCCTAGAAGCATGGCACTCATCCACAAACTCCATCAACAAACACATCGACCTGGACCCAATATACCGGCCACTACAGCGGACAGCTGAAACTGACAACCGGAAGCTGCAGGGACAGGCCACTATAAATGCCGGAGGAAACACCACAGAAGCGCTTCACAGGAGGCTCCCAAGCACTGAGGATGTCACCTAGACAGGGGACGAAACGTTTGCAACAAAAACTTCCAGCTCGGCGAACAGAACCACAGCATGACAATACTGAATTTGACCCAAATAACACAATACAACATCAAAACCTTTACTGGTATTTATTAAGTAAGCGTGACTATAGCCTAATCGAAACTCAAAATATATGATAGAATAAAAAGTAAATTGCTCTTTGAGCTACATCGTGGCTCAATCTTAACACTATTTGAATTGAGGTACTGCTTATATTCAATATACCATAACAGTTTAAAACAAACATATACAATACACTCAGCAGTGGCTAATAAAAAAATACTGTCTCAACGATTTTGTGGCAAACTGCAATCTTTGGTTTACACCCAATGAAAGAAAGAGTCAAGAATATATAGATAGGTTTCTATTTTTTCAATTTTGAAGAAAAAACATAATCTTGTCTCAAATAACATAATAATGTTTCCTAGAAATGAAATAAAAACACCACTCTTAATTGTTACTAATTGCTAGTTAGCCATCAGTTACTTCATTTAATCTTACTTCATTACACCAGGATATTTTAACACAATGGCCAGAAAGTAGCTTGAAAGTAGTGGCAGGTCATCAGTGGTTTCAGGTGGAACGACATCTTCTGGATCAGATTTCTAAAATTGAAAATACACATTGAGGAATTAGATAAAAGAATAAATTTATGAAGAGTATAAATCATGACTTCTGAAATTCCAACAACCAAGCTTCCAAAATATTTTCTTTTAATCAACTTATGTATAATTTAGAAAATTACAAACATCTGTGTTTAAAATATTGAGGCTTCTCCATTCATTCAAGAGATGACAGTGTTTTTTTTATTGTACTATATTTAAAAATATTTACTATTGCTGAACTCACTAGTCAAATAATTGTCAAATAATATATTGTCAAAAGATCTCAATTCGAACATTTTGTTACATAAGTGCTGAAATTCATTTTATTCAAGATTGTATCTTTAAGTAGCATACTCTATAGAGTTCATTCTGTAAACTGGATGGTAATTTGTACAGAAAACACTAATCATTACATAACACTTTTGCTAATTATGAAATTAGCACAAACGGTCCTTTAACTGATAATCACAAAAATGACCTAAAATCAATCAAATGGCCAGTTTAAGAATTATAATTTGCAGCAATTCAACATTCATTACATCTATTACATATAAAAAAATCTAGGTAATATTCACTGCACAGTAGTTAGAGTATGCTAACCAGTTAGCATGTTGAAACAATTCAATTAGTGCCTTAGTTATTACTCTCAGCTCTTCAGTTTGTAGTGCAGAAAAATGTGTTACAACTGACCACTGCCCTTCCCAAATTATTGTAAGCCTTGCTAGATAATCACTGAAGTCATATGAAATAAGGACAGGAAATCAGAGTTGAATGCAATAGTATGTTATATGCAGATGCCAGAAAACCTGAACAGGAGATCATGAAGTGTATTGGACTTGCTCCAAATCACGTGATGCTTCTGAACACGTACCGACAAAAAAACAGTTCACAATTCAATATGCAAGACCCATCTCCAATGATTTGCAATGTTATAGTGACATTCAGAATGCCTGTAATTTCCAGGAAAATGCTTTTGTACAGATGGAAATCACTTAACTGTGGAAGAGCAATAAATATAATTGTTTTTGCAGAGCATCAATTGAAGAGACTACTTTATATTTCACAGGGAATGCAGCAACTCAATTAATGTACATTTACTTCAAAATATCAGCCACCAGATAACCACAAGCATCATTTGCAATACTTACATTTTATTCAGCCTACATTGCAATACAGCTCAACTCAATCAGGAAGATTAGGCATGACCTCATCATGAATTGAAGAAATAAACTACATCAGCCCCCTCTCTGTTGTACTTACTTGTGTGATGCATAATAAGACATTCTATAGCTCAATGAAACAAGCCAAGTACAGTACAATAACCCAACTTTGCTAAAACATGGTAGATAAGCGATATAATAGTACATTGAGCCATACTTTTCAAGCTCACCTTTTTTAAAGAATGAATGGTTTCAGCCAGCATTGCAGCCAGAAGTGTTGAAAGTATCTCTTGGTGAACTGCGTCATGGGTTCCATGCCAGGTGTGAACAGCACTGATGAATTCTCCAAGAACAGACTGAATAGACTCAAGAATCTTGAAAAAATTAAAAATGCCCTTTTCTGTCATATCAGTAGATAGTGAAATTCCTTGAAATACATAACTTACAAGTTACAGAACAAAATTAAATTTGTTAAAGCAATGCAATTGACCTATGAATAATTCCACAGTTCAGAATGCTTATTTCATTCACTCATGGAATGCAAGTGCTCCTGGCAAGGTCAAATTCATTGCTCATGTATAAATACTCAAGGTAGATGACGACGAACCACTTTGTTGAATCTTGGCAGTGTAAGGATTCTGAGTAATCCAAGATAGAGGACAGGAAAAATTTCTAGCTGTAAAAGGCTGCTCCGTTTTTCAGGTATATTAGATATTGGAGGTGATTTTCTCGAATTCCAGGAGCAGCAATTACTGTTTTATACACTGTTGCAATTGTTTTGGAATTTTGGAGAAAAAAAAAGTCAAAACAATAGCACTTTTAAAAGGGAGACAGACAAAGGCAGCAGGCAGATGGTTTGTAAGGGACAAAGAGAAGAAATCCACACTGCTGACACAGCAGTGAATCTGTGCAGTTAAGGCCTTTATTGTTTGAATTCAGGCATCGCTGGACAACAGAGTGTATCTAGGAAAACCTAAACAGCAAAATTCACAACTGATCTTGGAGGAACTTGTTTGGGAGAGGTCGCAGCACAGAAACACATAAGTAAAGAGTTTTAAGTATAACCTTGCTGTAAATCTACATTAGTGAGTAGAGTGAGTTCTTTCCTGATTATATGTTTGTATTGGGATCTGTCTCTGATGGAATTTTAAAAATACAAGTCAGAAGTATTAAGTTAGCTTGGAACAGTGTTTTGTAGAGCAATAAGACAGTGCTATTTACTTGGTCTGTAGACTGGAAGGAGCAAAATGGCTTTTAGTAGAGTGATATGCTCTTCTTGTCGGATGTGGGAGTTTTGGAAGAGTTTAAGGGTTACTGAGGATTATATCTGCAATAAATATTGTTGGTTGCGAATCCTGACAGATCGAATGGATTGGTTGGAGTTACAGTTAGAGGCAATGAGAAACTTACAAGAACTAGGAGGGTATGAAGATGGCAGTTATAGGAAGGGAGAAAAGCCGCAGACAGATGGCTTAACTCCAAGAAAGGTAAGAGAGATAGGCAGGTCCACAGAAGTCTTCTGTGGCTTTTCCCATTTCAAACACGTACGCTGTCTTGGAAAACATAGGGGGTGATGGACTTACAGGGGAATGTAGCACGAACAGCCAAGTTTCTGGTATCTATTGGCTCTAATGTAATGAGGGGTACATCGGGTTCCAAACAATCGATTGTGTTAGGGGACTCTCGGGTCAGGGACACAGACAGACATTTCTGCGGCCAGCAGCAAAAAATCAGAATGGTGTGTTGAGAGGGTGCAGAATGTTCTCGCAGGGGGGAGGGACCAGCAGGAGGTCTTTGCACATATTGGCACCAATGACATAGGATGAGATTCTGAAGGGAGAATATAGAAAGTTAGGCAGGCATTTAAAACTCAGGTCCTCAAGAGTAGTAATGTCGAGATTATTCCCAGTGCTGCGAGCTAGTGAGTGTAGGAATAGGAGAAAAGAGCAGATGAATTCATAGCTGAAGAGCTAGTGTATGGGAGAAGGATTCACATTTTCGGATCATTGGAATCTTTTCTGGAGTAGATGTGACCTGTACAAGAAGGATGGATTGCACCTGAATTGGAAGGGGACTAATATATTGGCAGGGAAATGTGCCAGAACTGCCCAGGAGGATTTAAACTGTTGGGGAAGTGGTGGGGTGGGGGGGGGGGGGGGGGGGAGAGTGGCGTGGGGAAGAGTCCCAGAGAGATACTGAGGAAAGATATCAATCTGAGACTAGTACAGTTGAGAAAACAAGCGAGTCAAATAGTAGAGAACATAGCAGAGAACAAGGTAGGACTGATAAATTAAACTGCATTTATTTCAATGCAAGAGGTCTAACAGGGAAGGCAGATGAACGCAGGGCATGGTAAGGAACATGGGACTGGGATATCATAGCAATTACAGAAACATGGCTCAGGGATGGGCAGGACTGGCAGCTTAATGTTCCAGGATACAAATGCAATAGAAAGGATAGAAAGGGAAACAAGGGAGGAGGGCAAGTGGCGTTTTTGATAAGGGATAGCATTACAGCTGTATTTAGGAAGAATATTCCCGGAAATACATCCAGGGAAGTTATTTGGGTAGAACCGATAAATAAGAAAGGGATGATCATCTTATTGAGATTGTATTATAGACCCCCTGACAGCCAGCAGGAAATTGAGAAACAAATTTGTAAGGAGATTTCAGTTATCTTTAAGAATATAGATTAGATTACTTACAGTGTGGAAACAGGCCCTTCGGCCCAACAAGTCCACACCGACCCGCCGAAGCGTAACCCACCCAAACCCATTCTCCTACATTTACCCCTTCACCTAACACTACAGGCAATTTAGCATGGCCAATTCACCTAACCCCTGCACATTTTTTTGGATTGTGGGAGGAAACCGGAGCACCCGGAGGAAACCCACGCAGACACGGGGAGAACGTGCAAACTCCACACAGAGAGTCGCCTGAGGCGGGAATTGAACCCGGGTCTCTGGCGCTGTGAAGCAGCAGTGCTAACCACTGTGCTACCGTGCCGCCCAAATATGTTTGGAAAATTAAAATTCCCTGCTATAGACTGGGACTGCCATAGTGTTAAGGGTTTTGATGGAGAGGAATTTGTTAAGTGTGTACAAGAACATTTTTTGAGTCAGTGTGTGGATGTACCGACTCGAGAAGGTGCAAAACTTGACCTACTCTTGGGAAATAAGGCAGGGCAGATGACTGAGGTGTCAGTGGGGCCAACGACCATAATTCTATTAGTTTTAAAATAGTGATGGAAAAGGATAGATCAGACCTAACAGTTGAAGCTATAAATTGGAAGAAGGCTAATTTTGACAGTATGAGGCAAGAACTTTCAAAAGCTGATTAGGTGCAGATGGTCACAGGTAAAGGGACAGCTGGAAAACAGGAAGTCATCAGAAATTAGATAACTAGAATCCAGAGACCAGTATATTCCACTTAGGGTGAAAGGAAAGGCTGGTTGGTGTAGGGAATGCTGGATGACTGGAGAAATTGAGGGTTTGATTAAGAAAAAGAAAGAAGCATATGTCAGAAAGGCAACGACTGATTAGGAATAGTCAACATGGCTTTGTGTGTGAAATCATGTCTGACAAACTTGATTGAGTTGTTTGAAAAAGTAACGAAGAGGATTGATGAGGGCAGAGTGGTGGACATGATCTATATGGACTTCAGTAAGACATTTGACAAGATTCCCCATGGGAGATTGGTTAGCAAGGTTCAATCTCATGAAATACAGGGAGATCTAGCCATTTGGATACAGAACTCTCAAAAGTAGAAGACAGAGGGTGGTGGCGGAGGGTTGTTTTTCAGACTGAAGGATTATGACCAGTGGGGTACCACAAGGATCGGTGCTGGGTCCATTATTTGTCGTCATTTATATAAATGACTTGGATATGAACATAGGAGGTATAGTTATTAAGTTTGCAGAGGAGACCAAAATTGGAGGTGTAGTGGATAGCAAAGAAGGTTACCTCAGATTACAACGGGATCTTTATCAGATGGGCCAGTGGGCTGAGAAGTGGGAGATGGAGTTTAATTCAGATAAATGCAAGGTGCAGCATTTTGGGAAAGCAAATCTTAGCAGGATTTATACACTTAATGTAAGGTCCTAGAGAGTGTTGCTGAACAAAGAGACCTTGGAGTGCAGGTTCAGAGCTCCTTGAAAGTAGAGTCGCAGGTACACAGGATAGTGAAGAAGGCGTTTGGTATGCTTTCCTTTATTGGTCAGAGCATTGAGTATAGGAGTTGGGAGGTCATGTTGCAGTTGTACAGGACATTGATTAGGCCACTGTTGGAAAATTGCGTGCAATTCTGGTCTCCTTCCTATTGGAAGGATGTTGTGAAACTTGAAAGGGTTCAGAAAAGACTTACAAGGATGTTGCCAAGGTTGGAGGATTTGAGCTATAGGGAGAGGCTGAACAGGCTGGGGCTGTTTTCCCTGGACTGTTGGAGGCTGAGCGGTGACCTTACAGAGGTTTATAAATTTATGAGGGGCATGGATAGGGTAAATAGACAAAGTCTTTTCACTGAGGTGGAGGAATCCAGAACTAGAGGGTGTAGGTTTAGGGTGAGAGAGGAAAGATATAAAAAGAGGCCGAAGGAGTAACGTTTTCACGCAGAGGAAGCTGGCAGAGGAAGTGGTGGCGGTTGTACAATTGCAACATTTAAAAGGCATCTGGATGGGTTTTAGAGGAAGGAATAGGAAGGATTTAGAGGGATATGGGCCAAGTGCTGGCAAATGAGACAAGATGAGGTTGGAGTATCTGGTCATCATTGACGAGTTGGACCGAAGGATCTGTTTCCATGCTGTACATCTCTATGACTCTAAGTACATCCAAAAAGTTGCTATGGCATGAGTTTGGCCCAATGACAGTGAAGAAACACTGATAAAGTTTAATGTCAGGATGGTGTGCCATTTGGAGGTTTATTCTTGTTCCTTCCAGATGGTAAAGATCTTGAGTTTAGGAAGTGCTATCAAAGTATCGATGTTACACACTGCTGCACTGCATGTCAATGGAGGAAGGATTGAATATTTATAAAAGGCGATAAGGGATGCCAACTAATATTGGATGCTAGCAAGTTTATTGGAACTGCCCTTATCTACACTCCTAACTTGCACATTGTAAATTGCAGGAGAAAGTGGGGACTGCAGATGCTGGAGATCAGAATCAAGAGTGTGGTGCTGGAAAAGCACAGGAGGTCAGGCAGCATCCAAGGAGCAAGAGAATTGATGTTTCCTGATGGAGGGCTTATGCCCAAAACATCGATTCTCCTGCTCCTCGGATGCTGCCTGACCTGCTGTGATTTTCCAGCACCATGCTCTCAGTATTGTAAATTGCAGCCAGGCTTTGAGTTGTGCTCAAACTATGAGGAATCAGGAGGGGAGTTAGTTGCAAAAAGATGATCAGCCGCTGACCTGTATTAAATGCCACACTACTTGTATGGCTGCTGCAGTTCAGTTACTGGTCAATTATACCAACCAAAGTACAAAGGATAGTGAAGTAAGGAATAGTACTGCGTTTGAATGTTAAAGGAGATGGCTAGAAGGAAGTGACATTGCCTGCCACATCTACAGAATAAACATATTTGCCACTTATGAGCCCATCCAGAATGGCGCCTATTTCTTGCTGCGTACAGGCATGGTCAGTTTCAGTATCCAAAGACTTGCAACACCAAACATTGAAACCATCAGCAAGCCTCCTCATCTCTGACCTTATTTTGGTAAGTGAGACAGATGAAGCAACTGAAGATAGTTGGGTGCAGAATGCTCCCATAGATACCCCTATAACAACGTCAGGGACTGAGATAAATGACATCCAAAAAACACAATTAAGTTTGGTTGGAGTCTTATCTGGCACAAACAAAGAACTTTACTCCTATTTCCTTGACTTAAATTTGGCTTGGGCTTCTTGATGCCGCTTGATCAAATGTGCCTGGATGATATGGGCAGTTACTGTCACCTTACTCTGGAATTTAGCTCTTTTTCCATGGATGTACCAAGGTAGCACTCAAGAGTAGAGCAGAGTGACCCTGCCAGAACCCATTTGAGCAGCAGTGAACAGTTTATTGTTGAGTAGGAGTTGCTTATAGCACCTTTAATGACACCTGCTATCACCTTATTGCAGATTCAGAGCAGAGCTAATGAGCATCAACTGGGCAGCCTGAATGCTGTCTACATCTTGCTGCATACAGGCATGGATAGTTTCAGTATCCAAGCACTTGCAATATGGAAAATCGCGACCATCAGCATGCCTCCTAATTTCTGACCTCCTTTCAGAAGGAAGATCAGCTGAAGGGTGTATCCAACTGAACAAGTCACTCCCAACTTTACTCTCAGAAACATGCATTTGCAATGAGTAGGTTTGTGAGGATAAATGAGAGTGGGCTTTACAATGGGTAAACCATAAGCATACTTTATAAAAATAGCAAGATTTTATCTTGCTGCAATTTTTCTCAGACTTGGAATTTAGTTCACTCGAGACATTTACGAATTTTTTTTATTTTGACCACCATATAGTTAAACTAAGTACTGAAGACTTGCATTCAATTTTAACGGATTATATAAACAAACAGTTTGAAGTTGTACCTGCAGAGTTTCTTCCTGGCTTTTCCTGGAACAACGAGCCAGAATTTCCAAAATTTTGTGAAATACTTTCTGGATAATGTCAAGTATTTTATTAGTTTTCTCACTACTGGTGTAGATGTTCTGAGATAGGCAGTTCACTGCAATTTCTTTCAGAATGGATATCAGTAATGGTAAACTGAAGACTCCTTTCTCTGAATGATGAACAGAAAGTAAGAAAAGCCAAATTATTCAAAACAGATTTTATAATAGAACTGTGATGCAGCAAAGTACCTCAATCTATGGTCAGCTAGAGGAAGTGGTGTGGATATTAATACACAAAAATCCCCATAGTCATTATGTAAAGCAACTAAATAAGTTAAGTACAATAAGAGCACAATACGTTGGCCAATTATATGGTCAGTTTTGACCTTAAAGGAACACTATAATTTTTTAAATAATTCATGAACAAATTGAATTTTAAATAATTCATGAACATAGTATGCATTCAAAGTAGAATATAGAAAATCCTGTCACTTAAGATATTACGATCCAAGATCAGAAAATTTAAACACAGATTGAATAATAAAAACATAATGTAATGCTAAATATTTAAAAGTGTCATATATGTTTCCTTTAGATCCCATTAACCACTCAGGAATACAGGAAATAAGACCAGGAATAGGTCATATGGCTAGAGGCCAATCCATCGCTTAATGAGTTCAAAGTTGAATCTTGACTTGAACTTTATTTTCCACCTCATCCTCATTTCTCTGGATGTTCTTTGATGTCAAAAATGTATGGATATCAGCCTCAAATCTACACGACAGTTAAGCATCCTTTTTCAGAGAGTAGAGAAAACCAAAAAGTTGCATCCCTCAATGAAATAAATTTCTTATGTTAGTCCAAAGTGGCTACTCCTTTTCCTATTAACCTTACTTTAATTCTCTCCAGCTATGAGAAACAGCCACTTAGCCTCTTAACCACATCAAGCCCTTAGAATCTTGTATCTTTCAAAGAGATCACCTCTCATTCTTCTCAACTCCAGAGAATATTGGTCCATTCTACTGAATCACTCCTCAAAAGGCAACTTCCTCATCTTAGTAATCAAATCCAGTACACCGTCCTCTTTAAAAGAGGAATATATCCTCCTTGAGTACTTGGGCAAAAACCCCACAGTCCTGCTGATGTGATCTCAACAAAATCTTGAACAATTGTAGGAAGACTTGCTTACTTTTACACCTCAGCCCCCTTTTGTGATTTGAATAGAAAATAAATTGTACAGAATAATACAGGCAGCCGATTCACTACTATCACCACCCAAGGCCAATTTCACTTCCATAGTTTTAGTCAGAAAAATAAACCAGTAAACAGAGCTGGGAAGATCATCTGAGATGGAAGTGTGAATTTTCAAAGGATGGTATCACAAATGCTTTTCCTTCACATTAGAGGTTTCTATTCAAAAGTAACAAGCTCCACAAATGCAATTAGTAATGTATTTTCTGATGAGGTGATAGTGGCATAGTGATAATACCAAACTGGACTAGTACCATTCTGGGGACCAAGTTTCAAATCCCACTATGATAGCTGGTGAAACTTGAGTAATAAAATGTGGAATGATAAACTCGTGTTGGTAATAATAAACTAATAGTTTGTCGTCATGTAAAAATAACATTTGGTTCATCACCTGGTCTGGTCTGGTCTTCATATGACTCCAGACCCACAGCAATACAATGGATTCTGAACAGGCCTCTAGAATTGGCTAGCAAGAAACTAAGTTCAAGCAAAATTAAAGATGGGCAATCATTGCTGACTTTATTAGTGACACCCATTAAACAACAAAGAACAAAGCTAGCTAATTCCAAGGGAATCTTCCATTTTCATATCTACAAACACAATTATAACACAAGGAAAGAAAGAGCTGATCAGTATTAGACTTTGTACGGTGCATGTTGACAGAATGCATAGGTCATTTCAATGGAGCGGGTCGAGAATTCCTAATTCTCTCCATTAATCCACTTGTAATTCACTCACATGAAGATCAACTAATTAATGACATAAGTGTGACAAAAGGAAATTGCACAAATGACACAAGACACAATATATGATAAGCAGATTACCTGACTGCATTACAGCAAGGCCAAAGCCAAGTACCTGAGCTTGGAATTCCATATCAGATGCACCAACCATAACAATATCCTTACAAACTGTGAGATATACCTATACAAAGAAAATGTAACCTTAAGTTTATACTGGAATTTACAAATACCAAGAAATAAGAAAATTCACACCTTAAGATCCGTTAGGCAGCAAGCTTAAATTAAGGTACCTAAGTTTTTCTTAAGATATCTGAGTGAAAGGATCAAGATCTGAAATTCCAAAGTCTAAAAAATGCAAGAGAACAACATGTTCCCAATGCAAGAAACACTTAATGTGCTGAAATCTTTCTGCACATTCACAGGTGCGCTTGCATGCATTTGCAATGAAGATTGGAAGAAGAAAGGATACTTGACAGGCATTTTGGATGTCAGACTGTAGCTAAAGCTTAAGATGCATACTGTGGGAAGTTAATAGATGGTCAAACATATATTGTTTCTTGTTCTGAAATTTGATGGAGCTGCAGTTCAGATGCCAGCATTTTTATCCTTGAAGGCCACCCTTGTTAATAGTAAACAGGCACTGCAACAGACTTTTCTTTATGAATTTTGTCAAGAATGACCAGTTATTCCCATTAATTAGATTATTTAAAATAAATAGAAGGTACGATATCAAACAGAAGATGAGGCAAGTTGTTTGACAAATGTTGTTTTGCTGCTGTATGCAAGTTTCAGTTAACATTCCAACCTTATGCATTACAGCACTGTCTCCACCTTGTGGTCGTATTGACAACAAACAGCCAAAAGTGCCTGAAGAATCTAAAGCAAGGTGTTGATATTGATAGCTCATTCTTTTGAAAGAAGGACCAAAGGGAATATTAGCTACTAAGATACAACACACTTTTAAATTTGAAATGAAGGGGAGAAGCCATCTGCCTAAGTGCTTAATAAAATATTTTCAGCAACTTACACCAATTCTGAAACCTAGATAGGATTGAATCCCTACAGTGTGGAATCAAGCCATTCAGCCCATCGAGTCCACACCAACCCTCCAAAGAGCATCCCATCCACACCTACCCTATCCTTGTAACCCTACATTTCGCATGGCTAATTAGCTTGCGCAGGAAGAAGGGCTTATGCTCGAAACATCGATTCTCCTGTTCCCTGGATGCTGCCTGACCTGCTGCGCTTTTCCAGCAACACATTTTCAGCTAATTAGCTTGCACATCCCTGGATATTATGGGCAATTTAGCATAGCAAATCCACTAACCTGCACATCTTTGGTTTGTGGGAGGATACTTGAGCATCCAGAGGAGACACACGCAAACACAGGAGAATATACAAATACCACCCAGACAGTCACCAGAGGCTGGAATCCAATCTGGTCCCTGGCGCTATGAAGCAGCAGTGCTAACCACTGTGCCACCCCTTCATTAATACATCAGAACGGGGTTAGGCCATTCAGCTACTCGAGCCTGTTCTGCCATTCAGTTAGCTCATAGCTATCTTGTCCTAAATCCTTTGACCCTTCGTACCTCTGATTAATAAAATCCTATCAATCTCAGGTTTAAAATTAACAATCAATCTAGCATTCACTGCTGTTTGTGAAAGTGTTCCAAATATCTACCTCCCTTTTTGTCTTAAAGTGCTCCCTAAAGTCTCTCCTGAACAGTCTGGTCCTAATTCTCAGGCTGTGTCCACCTCTGGTGGCCCTATTATTGGAAAGATTTTATTAAGCTGGAGAAAGTTCAGAAGAGATTCACCAGGATGTTGCCAGAAGGTTTGAGTTATACGGAGTGGCTGGATAGGCTGGGACTTTTTTCAATGGAGCGTAGGAGCTTGAGAGGTGGCCTTATAAAAGTTTAAGATATTGAGGGGTACAAATAGAGTTGATAGCAGTTGTCTTTTCCCCTGAATGGGGAATTTCAAGATTAGGGGACACATTGTTAAGATGAGAGGAGCAAGATTTTAAAAAGACAAGAGCCAATTTTTTTGTTACACACTGAGTGGTTTGCAAATCAACTTCCTGAGGAAATGATGGACATGGGTACAATTACAATGTGTAAAAGACATTTAGATGGATACATGAATCGGAAAGGTTTGCAGGGATATGGGCCAGGAGCAGATGGATGGGACTAGTTTAGTTTGGGATCATGTTCAGCATGGACTGGTTGGACATAAGGGTCTGTTTCTATGCTGTCTGACTCTATGACTATGGCTATAATACCCAGAGTTCTACAATACCCAACCAGTGGAAATAGTTTATTTTTATCTACCCCGTCTTTTCCTGTTAACATTGTGAAGATTCGATCAGATGATCCCTTAAACTTCTAAATTCCAGAGAAAATAAGCCTAATTTCTTTAACCTCTCCTCATAACCTAAGCCCTCAAATCCAGTTATCATTCTTGTAAACCTACAACATATTCTCTCCAAGGCCAAAATATCCTGCCTAAGGTACAGAGCAGAGATCTATTCACAATATTTTGGGGAGGTGTCTGTCCAGGGTCCTGTATAACTGCAACGTAACTTCTGCATCTTTATTCCCCAGTCAGTACAGAAAAAAAACCGAAAGTTTTGAAAAAAATTCCCAGCATTGCATTTTTTGGTAATTATGTGAAATGAGAACATCAGTCCCCTTTCAAAAGGGTCACATTTCCAACTGTTCAGAATAGCAGCACAAAAATATAGTCCTCGCACATAAACCACCAACACTTCTTTAGTTCATTCCCCAAAACCACCACTACCAAGATACTTGTTAAGTTACCATCTTTTTCTCTCGTCTGAAGGGATTCTTAATGAAAATGGGATAGAACACAAACTACCATTGCAAGCTTCCCAAAATAATGCATCACAAAAAAATAGATGTTACCACATTTATAATTACAACTGGTGAACATTAACATTTGAACACACTTAATCCCATTACTTACATCAACTATTTGTCTTGCAGTCTCACTTTGATGCTCTGAAACCTCTATCTCCCTTCCTGGAAGGTGCAGAAATTGCAACACAACTTCATCTATCCAGCCTGCATTACGTTCGAGATCCAAAAGATAAGTTCTACCATCTGCACAGAACTGAAAATAACAAGCAGAAAACAAAGCAATACTTAATAGTAAGTAGTTTATTATAAGGGTGTTAACAGAAAAATGTTTAAAAACAGACAAGATATTCGTTTTAATTAGCTTCTGAAATTACAACTCAAAATACTTTTCTTGAAAATGCAAAAGAATATTGGATAAACACAAACATATGGGACGTAACTTTCACAGAAACATGAGTTTTTTTTAAGAAACTGATTGTACGTGCCAAAAGGTAAATCAAAACAAAAGTGCTGTGTATCTGTTAGGTTTGGATCAGGAGGAAAAGTGCTAAAAGGTAATACTGGGATGCTGAGAGCATCCAGATAGGCATTGAGTGAATGCTATGACAGCAAGTGAGCAGACCAAAGATACAGCCTGGTTCAATCTGTGAACTAGGTGCTTATACTTTTATGCAAAGTCTTCTTGGAGCAGCAATGTAATGATAGTTGCCAGTGTGCCCCAAAATACAACATGACAGTACAGACGTGTACTGAAAATGGATTAGAGATGTGCCATTATAGTGCAGAGGCTAATATGCTGGTCGTCAGCATCCACTGACAGGGTGTGCATGCATCCAATGCCCTGAAGTCTACTTCTCAGACAACAGTGGCACACTCTCAAGATGCATGTTGAATGAACTTCCTGAGGAAATGTGCATGTGGGTACAATTATAACATTTAAAAGACATTTGGATAAGTACACGAATAGGAAAGATTTGAACAGATATGGGCCAGGAGCAGATGGGTGGGACCAGTTTAAGTTTGGAATTTTGGTTAGCATGGACTGGTTGGACCAAAGGGTCTGTTTCCATGCTGTATAACCCCATGAAGTCCCAAAGAAGCAAATGGTGAGCAGAGCTGCTCGGTATTCGCTCTGACCTTCACATTAGGAATCTGTGCCACCTAGTTTCCAACTGGCAAGTGGTAGAATTAGAACCTGCATATTAATCAGGTGAGATTAGGAAGCAATCAGCAATAATCACAATTAATAGATTTCTCATCATTAACTAGCAAGAATCTTGTCTTGCATGTCTAGTACTGTTTGAAATTGAAAATTGTTTCCATCATCAAGGAAGGCCTCATTGACTGCTTCGCGCTATTGCCCATGTTGTTCAAGGCCCGGAAAGACTTTGTTGTGTTTGAATCAATGGATTGAACAACAATAACAATGTAAAACCAAAATGGTGACTGGTTACCCATCTGTGAAAACCAGGTTAACAAATATTCTATTTAGATTTCTGCAAACTAACAAAAAAATGAAGCTCTTAATTGCATTTCTAGAACGAAGTAATTAAAACAACTTTTAATATCTATGTAAAACTAATATCTTACAGAATTAATTCAATATGGCAAGCATAGCGAAAGAAAAAGATAAGATTAACTTCTATATGGGCTTATCTTAATCTCCAAAAGTAAGAACAAACTAGCACATTTGCCATCAAAATAGAGAATGATGCCTGCAAATAAAAAGATTATCTCAGTATATATGTGACTTCTGAGGAATTCAGTAGTGATGTCACACACTGAACATCTTTCAGAATTTGATACAAATGATTTACTCCTAAATTAGTAAAAGCAAAATATTGCAGATGCTGGAAATCTGAAACAAACAATTGCTGGAGAAGCTCAGGAGGACTGGCAGCATCTGTGGAGAGAGAAACAGAGTTTTAATATATAATCCCGTATGAGGTTCTCAGAGCCGTATTGTTCTGAAGAAGTCACACCTGACTCAACTCAACTCGGTTTTGTTCTCTGCAGGTGCTGCACACCTGCTGGGCTTCTCCAGCATTCAATGTCTGTTACTTCAAACTTAATTTTAATTTAAATATTACCACTTACATACCTTGTTCTGAAAATGAATAGTCAGTCGACAATATAAGCTGAAAGCCTTCAGAGCTGTATTCACGCCTATGTCATGAAGCATCAGTTCTGAAGTGTTCAAGAAGGAAGTTAAGAGTTCCTAGAACACAAATCAACTCAGATTACACTGAAGAATTAAACAACTAAGCAATTTCTACTTAAAAGATACAACTGAGAATGTAAATAAATTTATTATAATCACATTGTTTTATTAAATAATTTGTAAATTGAACTTATACATATTAGTATTAAGAAACAAATCTAATAGTTATACAGCATTGTCATTACTCAGATCAGTTCCATGAAAAATCTGCTGTGCTTTATTCTGGATGCTATCCATGTCAGCAACTAAAGAAATCTGCATTTAAATGTGATGGCACCTTTGTAGAGTTCATCCAATTTATGGTAGCATTCTCATTAATATTCTGCCTATCTTTCCTTAAATTTTAATTCTGCCAATGTCTGCCTCTCCACAATACTAAAACAGTCATAATGAAAGACAGAAATGACAGCTCCTGTGACTATGATCCATTGTCTCTCTTTATCTTCCCTGCCGTCACTAGCCTCTTGCATGCATTACATTCATTGTTCTATGCAGTGACATTTTCTCACTAGATTCCCCTATCTGATCATAGCAAGAGCATCTGTATCTTCTCTTCCTATTCCAGCATCATTACTTCCAAAGTTCTGAAATGAAGTACCTGTGATGTCCGTACCCTACTCAACTGCAACCCTGTGACACCATCTGCAGACACGGGATCAGATTTCACATAAACATTAACAAAATGGATTTATCAATCAATGGCCTATCTGCAATTAACATTGTAGTCAGTTTTCTTATCCAATGTCTAGTTGTCGATGAGCCCAAAACTCCTACAGTTGAACATTAAGATTCTAGAAATCATTGCCTTAAGTCACGACCACACGTTCTGCTCTGTGCTACGGATTTCATACCTCATTCAGACGGTTGGGCTGGAGTGCATTAGGACTGTTTGCAATCTTGTCATTTATTCAATTCCAAACTGAGCTTCTAATCTTATGTTCAATTCATCATTAAAAAAAAATATCCATCTGCATAATATCCCTGTTGTAGCTGTGCTCCTACCTCAGCCCATCTGTTACTCAAACCTCAATTTTTTTTAAAAATCTACACACATTTAGACATTCTCCTCCATGCCCAATCATCTTCGCTCTAAGCTCCATCCAAAATTCTGGATTAGAGTGGTGCCAGAAAAGCACAGCAGTTCAGGCAGCATCTGAGGAGCACTCTGCTTGTATTCCTGATGAAGGGCTTTTGCCCGAAACGTCGATTTTCCTGCTCCTCGGATGCTGCCTGAACTGCTGTGCTTTTCCGGCACCACTCTAATCCAGAATCTGGTTACCAGCATCTGCAGTCATTGCTTTTACCTAAGGTCCATCCAAAACTCTACTACTCTTATTCTATTCGAGACTGACCAGCACAACTATCATGTTAATATTTGCTCATCCCTCTGGCTCAGTCCTCAATGTCTCAAAAGTAAAATTCTCACCATCTTATGGCTCATTACTTCCATAAAGAACAGCACCACATCTACAATGGTTCTGACCATCCATGATGCTTTTAACATTCAGGTGTTTTGACACATTCCTTCCTTTGAACACCACCACCACCCTTTAAAAGCATCCAATTGACAGAAATACTTTTGGCCATCCAACCTAATTTCACATAGATCTGTCTCTAAGCCACCTTAAAAGGCCTTCCATTCAACATTTCTTTTCATCACAAATTAAGGTAATTTCTTCCAGCCCTAATCTTTTCCTTTACACCGATTTGTATCAGTTACATCTGTGATGAGCCTTAAGAGTTTTCATGTGAAAAATATACTGAATAAATGCAAGTGTTACTATTCTTTTGCTTAACAAAGTTACTAACTTTTAACGTTGTGTGTCATCAGGAATTTAAGATTTTAGGGAATACTTGCATGGTCAGAACCATTGTAGCTCGGATTGTGGTTGAATTTGTTGGTTGATTTACTTGCAAACATTTTGTCCCCCTCCAGGGTGACATCTTCAGCGCTGTGTTTGTGATCTGCCCCCCATTCATCCGGTTCTGTCTGTTGTGTCGGGTGGCTCTACTTCCGGTTGTGTATTATAGTGGTCTGTGGATGGGATCTATTTCAACGTGTGTTTATGGAACCAGTGGATGAAAACCACGCCTCCAGGAATTTCCGAGCTCGACTTTGTTTAGCCTATCCCAGTATCGTAACATTGTCCCAGTTGAATTGGTGATCCTCGATGTCAGTGTGTATTGACAGGAGAGGGGACTGGTCGTGTCTTTTCGTTTTGTTGTGAGCTGATGCTCATGTATACTAGTGGCGAGTTTCCCACCCATTTGTCCAATGTAAATGTTTCTCGCATTTACTACATGGTATTTTATACATCACATTTGTCCTGCATGTTGTGGGTATGTGGTCTTTTGTCCTGGATAGAAGCTGACGAAGTGTGGCTGTGGGTTTGTGTGCTGTCATCATTCCTGAGAGGACGTAGAAGTCTCATTGCTAATTCTGAGAAGTTTCTAACATAGGGTAGGGTGGTCAGTGTGTTGGGGGAGCAGTGTCTTCTTCGTGTTGTTTGCATGCCAGGCATCGGCAGATGAAGCGGATAGGATATCCATTATTGGCAAATACTTTGTATGGGTGTTCCTTTTCTTTTTTGTGAAGTTCTGGGATGTTGCAAAGTGCAATGGCTCATTTAAACAGCATCTTGACACAACTGTTTGTGGAAGCTGGGGTGGTTACTGTTGTAACTGAGGATCTGATCTGTAATGTGTAGCTTTTCTGTACACTCTGGTAAGGACGTCACCATTGTTTGTTCATTCATTCATTCGTTCAACCAGTACATAAAAGAACAGGAATTGGTTATTGTTCTCTCTTCTGGTGAACTTGATCGCGGTGAATATGCTGTTAATAGAGTGGCGTGTACTTTCCAATTTGGACCATTTATCGATAACAAATGTATTGTCCACGTATCTGATCCATTGTTTCGGCTGGATCTGGGGCAGGGCTGTGCTTCCTGGTCTTTCCATTACCATTTCAGCAATGAGTCCAGTGATGGGTGAACTCATGTGTGTCCCATTAATGACCAGGTATATAAATAAATAAAGACAAAGTGTAGGGTCAGGCATAGGTCCAGTAGTTTCAGAATATTGTCTTTGCAGATAGTTTCGTGTCAGTCTGCATTGTCAGTTTGTTTAGAAATGCAGCCAGTGTTTCCTTTGCTAGTGTTATATTGTGGAGGTGCCGGTGTTGGAATGGGGTGGACAAAGTTAAAAATAACAACACCAGGTTATAGTCCAAATAAACCTGTTGGACTATCAGATGTTGTGTGATTTTTAACTTAGTGTTTTATTGATAGAAGTGAAGTGCTGTAATGTCAAATGAGACCATCATTTCATCTTCATCGATTTTTGCATCTGTAATGTTGAGGAATTCCAGTGTTGAATGGATTGAGTGTGTAGAGCCAACGATACAAAAGCATCTAAACTGCTTGCAGATACTGACACCTACCAACAGAGGGAGCCAGACCCCACACCAGAATTAACAATCCAGATTACTTACACTTTAAAGAAACTAGAAATAAGAATGGACATCCAGAAAATGAAGGCCGAAATCAACAGCTCCCTGTTTTTACAGAGTTCCCAAATTGCACAAACCAGACAATCCCCCATAGACCTATACTCTCCCTACCAGGTACATTGTCAAAGAATGTGGTGTTGGACAAGCACAGGTGGTCAGGCAGCATCCAAGGAGCAGGAGAATCGACGTTTCGACTCTAAGCCCTTCATCAGGAATCCTGATGAAAGGATTGAGTATAAGCCTTTCACCAGGATACCAGATGAAGGGTTTAACTTGAAACATCAATTCTCCTGCTCCTCGGTTGCTGCCTGACCTGTGCTTGCCCAGCATCACACTCTTCGAATATGATCTCTAACATCTGCAGTTCTCACTTTCCCCACACTGACATACAGACTAGCCAAGGAGCTACACTGCAGATTGAAATATCTCATTGCAGACTCAACACACTTAATCCATTCAGCACAGGAATATCTCAACAACATCACAGATACAAAAATCGAAGATGAAATGATGGTTTCATTTGACGTTACAGCACTGTTCACCTCCATCAATATATCTGACAAACATTGGCTGCACTTCTAAACAAATGGACAATGCAGACTGGCAATGAAACTATCAGCAAAGATAATATTCTGAAACTACTGGATCTATGCCTGAGCACACACCTTGTTTTTAATAACCAGGTATATAAATAAATAATGGGACAAGCACGGGTTCACCCATCACTGGGCTCATTGCTGAAGCAGTAATGGAAAGACCAGAAAGCTCAGCCCTCCCACAGATCCAGCCCAAACAATGGATCAGATCCATGGATGATACTTTTGTTATCGTTAAAACGGTCCAAGTTGGAAAGTACACACCACGTTCACTGGCATCAAGTTCACCAGAGAAGAGAACAATAACGAACGAACGAAGAAATGAATGAACAAATGAACGAACAGTGAATTCCTTTCCAAAGTGTACAGAAAAGCTACACATTACAGATCAGATCCTCAGTTACAACAGTAACCACCCCAGCTTCCACCAAGTTATGTCAAGAACCTGTTTAAATGAGCCATTACACACTGCAACGCCCCAAAACTCCACAAAAAACATGAGGAACACCCATACAAAGTCTTTGCCAATAATGGGTATCCTATCAGCTTCATCTGAAGATTCTGGCATATAAACAACACCAAGACGACACTGTACCCAGCACACTGACTACCCTATCCTACATTAGAAACATCTCAGAATTAACAATGAGGCTTCTACATCCTCTGGGAATAATGACAGCATACAAACCCACAGCCACACTTCACTAGCTTCTATCCAAGACAAAAACCCCATACCCACAATATGCAGGACAAATGTGATGTATAAAATACTATGCGAGAATTGCTGTAAACATTACATAGGACAAACAGGCAGGAAACCTACCACCAGAATACATGAGCATAGGCTCACAACGAAACAAAATGACCAGTCCTCCCTCCTAACAATACATACTGACAACAAGGGACACCAACTCAACCGGGACAACGTTACAATACTGGTATAGGCTGAACAAAGTCACGTTCAGGAATTCCTGGAGGCCTGGTATTCATCCACTGGTTCCATAAACAAATACATTGAAATAGACCCCACCTATAGTCCATTGCACAGTACAAAACCAGCAGTAGAACTACTCACCACAGTGGACAGAACCGTATAAATTTGGGCAGATCATAATGACAGCACTTCATCCGGAAGCTACACAGCACTGAAGATGTCACCCAGAAGGGAGATGAATCGTTTGCAAGTAAATCAACCAGCTGGCGAACTGACCAACAATGTCACCAGGAACATTTCCTTTCTCTTAAAATTTTAAAAGAGCTAGAAGATCTCATGGTACATAAATCTACATATATAATGTTAAAATTGTTTACAAAACAGACAAATTATACATACATTAGCAGCTGTTGATAAATGCTGCCACCATACATTAGAGACATAGGAATATTTCACATTAAATGGTCAAATGGTTAAATTGTATACTATAATTTATACAAGCCAAATGAAACATTTTCTTTAAAAATTACCTTGACTGCTCCCAAGGCCTTCAAAAGCTGGTTCAGCTTGTTTTGCGGTGAATTTAGGAAGCACTCCTGAGTCATGATATTAGTCAGTATATATTCTAAAAACTTTAATGCCAACTCGAATTTAGGTTCCACAGTTTCCTGGATTTTTACTGTACGCTGTCGGATATTTTTATTCTGAAAGAAAACGGGCAGGAAAGATATTTGTTCAACAAACACTTTTCAATGATCTTAAACATTCATTGCAGTTTTCAACTGAACAGAAATTTTTAACTTTTTCATGCTGTAGATACTATTGGTGTTCACATACAACTTGAAAATTAAAAAGGTGAACACTCAGACCACTAAATACATTAAAGTTATACCTTTTAACTGAAAATGATTGGGATCTCAAGTATTTAGTCTAAATCAATATCGTGGACAAAGGAATAAAGGTATTCCATGTATTGTAGCTAAATTTACTGATGACGCAAAAATATGCAAGAAAGTATGTCATGAAGAGGACAAAAAGTCAGCCTACGAGTATTGATAAAGTGAAAGGGTAACAATTTTATCAGGTGTAACAGTGTGGAAAAATTGCTCGAATCTTCTGAACAGTGACAATCACTGTCGAATCAGTGCTCCGCTCAAACATTTCCACAACATGATACTGCTCCAAGCTCAGTTTTAACAGCAAATGGGATTGCTACATCTCTCTGAGACCTCCAGCACACAGCAGATTGTGGGAGAAGATAGGACACACTCCTTTTTAAATGAATGTACAAGTGAACAAATGAGTGAATGGGTAGGGTGAGGTCATAGGTGTAGGATGTGGGATGTAAAGTGGCTGCTGAGGAAGGAATCAAGGACGAGGAACTGGGGGAAAGCCAGTGAGTGTGATTGGATGCCTGTTCTGGAACCATGCATTAGACCCTTTTTTTGTCTAACATTTCCGAGGTAACATATCAGACAATTCCCACAAACTTCAACCCTTAAGTTGAAACTTTCCAGGCAAATCCCATGTATGATCATGCATGAGGACTTCCACAGAATCCAAACATACACTTGCAAACATATCTCTGGTCTCAGATAGTCTGAAGACCGGAAGATTTGAACCAATGTGAATTTATTCTTTTTGGCAAGAAAAGTAGAAAAGTACCACATTATTTAAATGAAGAGACTTTAAAACTGCGCAATACAGAGGGATCCCCTACACTTATATGCTTCTTTTAAAATTCATTCACAGGATGTGCACATAGCTGAATAGACCAGTGTTTACTGTTCATCTTTATCTATCTTACATAGACCAAATCAGGATGGTTTGGGCAAGAACTTACAGGTGTACACATTTGTCTACTAGCCCTGTTCACTTCGATGTTTGGAGTCCCAGGTTTAGAAGTCTAAGGGGCCTTGCTGAGTTTCATTTTCTGTATTATTTTATAGAACGCAGGAGTCACTGTCAAAAATTAGCATCTGCTGTATATCCCTAACTGATCGGAGTGATTTGCTCAGCCATTTCAGAAGATAGTGATGAGTCAACCACATTGCAGATGATTTGGAATCACATATAGACCAGACCAAGCAAGGATGGCACATTTCCTTCCCTAAAAGTGAAGCAGCTGGGTTTTGGTTTTGAGAATCGAGGTTAGGTTTATGGCATTATTACAGGGACTAACCATATATTCCAGACTTTATAAATTCGATGAGCTGCTGTGGTTTTGAACTAGTGACTCCAGGGCACAATACCTGGATGAATACCTCAGTAACGTTATCATCAAACCACGGTCTCCCACAAAAAGATGACATCAAGTTGCTACAGTGCACTTTGTAGTTTGTGCACACTGCTGCCACTCCATGGTGGTGGAGGGAGTCAACATTGTTGGAACTCGAAACCTTAGCAACAAAATTTCAAGATGTATCATGCTACCAAAATCTTACGCATGTTTTGTTTAAATAATCAAAATTCCCAGATAGCCCAAAGCTCTAATTATTGTTGACTTGGAGTGCATCACATGAAAGCGAAGAAAGCAGATCCCATACAAATGTGGAAATGGGAATTGTATATATATACTCAAGGGGGAAAAAAAAATGTTGTAGGAATCTGCAGAAAGAGCAGAGAAGAGAGTAATTCACTCAAATCCTTACACATCCAAACCAAGAATCGTCTTCATCTTGAAGGACAAGGGCAGCAAATACTTGAGAACACCACCAGCCACAAGTTCCACAACTGCCCCAAAAACTCACAATCCTGACTTCCAAATATATCAACTTTCTTCGCTCTTGCTGGATCAAAATCCTAGAATTCCCTAAAAGCATTGTGGGCCAACCTATGGCAAATGGACTGCAGCAGCTTACCACCACCTTCTCAAAGGCAACTAAAGGCAGGCAATAAATGCTGGCCAAAAAAAAATTAAATTGTCAAACAGAAAACAAAGGCATAATAGTCTAAATGGTGTACTGTTCAAGATAATTCTATGAATGAATGGTCTAAATAAAGTAATTACTCAGGTGCATTAAGTGATTAGGAAAGTAAATGTTGTTTACTGCAAGGATAAAAACAAAATTAAAGACGGATGTTTTGCTATAGTTGTAGTCTTAATGCCCTCCCTGTACATGGACAGTACTGCATTCAGTTTTGGGCTACATATTTGAAAAATGATATAATTGCATTGAAAACAAAAGTAACATGATTCACTTGGTTAGTCTCAGAGATGAAGGAGTTGTCTTAAGAGTAAAGAATTGGACAGGTCAGGCCTGTAGCCTTTGGATTTCAGAAGCACGAGAGATGAATGTATTGAACCACTTAAGATCCTGAAGAGATCTGACACATTGGAAGCTTAATTTTAAAGAATGTTGCCCCTTATGAGAGAGACTAGAACTAGAGGACACTGTTTAAAAGTATTGGGTCTCCCATTTCAGGTGAAGGTGGGAAGCATTTTTTGTCTGAGAGGGTCATTAGTCTATGGATTCTCTTCCCTAGAAAGAGAGTGGAGACTGGGACATTGAATTTATTCAAGATGGATTTTTAATTGACAAAGGGAGTCAAGTCTAATGGAACAATTAGGAAAGTGGAGTTGAAGCCACAATCAGATTAGCCATGATAGCAGGTTTAAGAGGCCAAATGGCCTATCCTGCTCCAAATTCTTCAGTCAGTACAAGAACATAAGTTACAAAATTACAAGTATTCATGGTTTCTTTAGGTAAGTTAGATTACCAAGTTGAGGTATTTCTTTCATTTTTTTCAAAGTTCTATCCTCAGATTTGAGAATGGAGTACCAAAAAGAAATAGAAGAGGGGAGATTATTAACACGTCTGCCTTTTAGTAAATTCACAATATCTTACTGCTATTTGGGTAGATGATCTTCCACTATTTTTAATATTTAATGAGTCTTATTCTGAAATAAACCCAGAGTAGAGATAATATTTTTCAAGTTCACTCAAGGGATGTGGGCACTGCTGGCTAAGCCAGCATTTATTGCCCATTCCTCATTGCTCAAGAGTGGTAGTGAGCTACCTTCTTGAAGCACTGCAGCTTATTTCATGTAGGTACACACACACACAATGTCATTTGGGAGATTTCCATGATTTTGACCAAGCAACATTTAAAGAACCGCAATGGATTTCCAAGTCAGGATGCTGAATGGCTTGAATGAGAACTTGCATGAGGCGGTGTTTCTATTTATCTGCTGCCATGTCCTTCTAGATGATACAGGCTGGGAGTTTGGAAAGAGCCTTAGTAAATTTCTGCAGCGCATCTTGCATATAGTACACAATAACGCTACTGAGCATCAGTGGTGAAAGAAGTGAATATTTTTGGAAATGATGTCAGTCAAATAGACTGTTTCATCCTGGATGGTGTCAAACTTCTTGAATGTTGCTGGAGTGCATGCATCCAAATAAGTGGGAAGTGTTCCATCACACTCTTGATCATGTACCGTGTAGATGGTGGCTCTGGGGAGTCAGGAGAGGAGTTACTTTTTTAAACTTCAAAAATATACTTTATTTATGGAAATCTTTGGCACTTGTAGAGTTGATGATGCCATTCAGATGTATACTTTACACGTCTTTACATTCAGAGAATAGACTGAGTCATTGGTATTTCCGATTTTGTATGTTAACCATCCAGCCTCTTGGCCTTTAGCTGAGGCGTCAGCGAAGCCTAATTACTGAATGGGCTCCCGTTATTCTTCAGCAGAAAGACCTTACACAGTGGTCTTTCCCCACAGCACCTTGGCGGCAGCTGCCCCAAGCTTCAGCATGCTCCTCAGCACGTAGGCCTGGCCCTTGGAATGTGCCAGTCTGCAACACTCAGTCAGGGTCAACTCTTTCATCTGGAAGACCAGCAAGTTTTGGGCAGACCAAAGAGCATCTTTCACAGAGTTGATGTTTGTCTCAGTGTGTATCCCGGGGAACAGACAGTAGAGCATGGAGTCCCGCGTCATGGAGCTGCTTGGAACAAAACTCGACAAACACCACTGCATTCCTCTCCAGACTTCCTTTGCATAGGCACATTCCAGAAAGGAGAGTCAGAAGAGGACTTACATGCTGTATGACTCCAAGTTTATGACCAGTACTTATATGACTACAGCAATTCAGTTTCTGGTAACCCCATGATGTTGTTAGTCAGAGTTCAGTAGTTGTGATGCTATTGAATGTCTCAAATATCGAGTATTTGATTCCAAAGCCCTGGTGGTACATATACAATACAGGTTATTGCAACATTGTTTAATTCAGATAAATGCGAGGTGCTACATTTTGGAAGACAAATCTTAGCAGGACTTATGCACTTAATGAGAGTGTTGCTGAACAAAGAGACCTTGGAGTGTAGGTTCATAGCTCCTTGAAAGTAGAGTCGCAGGTAGATAGGACAATGAAGGAGGCGTTTGGTATGCTTTTCCTTTATTGGTCACAACATTGAGTATATGAGTTGGGAGGTCATGTTGCAGCTGTACAGGACATTGGTAAGGCCACTTTTGGAATATTGTGTGCAATTCTGGTTTCCCTCCTATCAAAAGGATGTTGTAAAACTTGAGAGGGTTCAGAAAAGATTTACAAGGATGTTGTCGGGGTTGGAGGGTTTGAGCTATAGGGAGAGGCTGAAAAGGCTGAGGCTGTTTCACCTGGAACATCAGAGGCTGATCTTATATAGGTTTATAAAATCATCAAGGGCGTGCATAGGGTAAAAAGACAAGGTCTTTTCCTTGGAATGGGAGAGTCCAGAACTAGAGGGCATAGGTTTACAGTAAAAGGGGAAAAATTTAAAAGGGACCTAAGGGGCAGCTTTTTGATGTAAAAGGTGATGCATGTATGGAATGAGCTGCCAGAGGAAGTGGTGGAGGCTGGTACATGGACAACATTTAAAAAGCATTTGGATGGGTATATGAATAAGAAGGGTTTAGAGAGATATAAGCCAAGTGCTGGCAAATGGGACTAGATTAGATTAGGATATCTGGTGGGCATGGACGAGTTGGACCGAAGGGTCTGTTTCTGTGCTGTAAATCTCTATGACTCTGACCTGAGGATGTAGCTAGGAAGCCTGCAGCAAATAACTCAGTCCCCAAAGTGAGAAGAGGCAAGTCAGAACTGACTGCCCAGAGAGTTCATTACTACTGAAGTAACAAGGGGCCGACAATTCCCTACTGAACACTATGCCACCCAGAGTGGAATACAAAAGAACAGGGTTAGAAGTCCTGCTTCAATTCAATTCCTGCGTGCTACTGGGACTAAATGTGTGTGACAGTAAGCAAGTGACTCACCACGCACCATACTGGGTTCCAGCGTCAGTGTGCTGTTAAGATCACAGTCCATGAACTATAAGCCAGTCCCCCTTATGTTGCAAGTAAAATGACTCGCTCACTTTTAGAAATCAGCTAGCTAGCAAGCCAGATAAAAGGAAACAGGATAGCAATAGGACTCTCTATTAATGTTAGAATTCAATCATGATTAAAAGGAATCAGAACAACAGAATCTCAATGCCACTGTGATTGATAACCTCAACTGCATTAGCCACAAAGTTCAACGATCAGTTCATTGTGAGCAATTCAGAGACTGCTCTATATATTTTTATTTTTCAACTTTTATCTTTTTGAACTCCCCTCTTATTTCTAACTTATGTATTTGTGTATTGCATTGTTAATTCTTCTCATTTAGTAATTAATAAGTTCACACTTGTGTTAACTCAATAAAGCCTCAAGTTAAATTGACTACTTTTGAAACACAAGCACATTTGACCCTGGGAGAAAAGCTATCTGCATGGGAAAGGATCCATTTTTAAACATTACCTTGTTGTGCAATGAAAGATGGTGGTTAAATGAAGACGGGTAACCAGTTCATTAAATGGTCATTAGATAGGCACGTGGACGAGAATGGAATAGTGTGGGTTGGATGGGCTTCCGATGTGTTCCATAAGTTGGCACACTATCGAGGGTCAAAGGGCCTGCACTGCACTGTAATGTTCTATGTTCATCTTTCCTCATTTGGGATCTGCCAATTTGGGATATCGTATCTGCAATTTCAATCAGTGTCGAGACATAACTGTATTTGATTTTGTTCTTGTTGCTAATGCATTTAGAACGGACATTACATTTGTATCAACCATCTAACATGTATTTTCCATAATTGTTTTAAATATTTCAGAAAATCAAGAACTGTCTTTTTATGATTCCACATGTTGAGAGGAACAACCTGCAACAACTTTTCTTCTATATACAAATCAATTTAAATCTTAAATAAATTTTCTAACCTTCTGGGGAAGTCGATCTGTTAGCCAGTCAGTGATCAACTCAAGCACATGTCCAACTTTCCCCCACTGACACAGACAGTCTATCAACGAGGAATATTTATTCTCATCAGCTCCTTCATCTAAATTTCTCAGCTTTGAGAGGACCCCACAACTGCAAACAATAAACAATGATTAGAAGATGAAAACAGTAAAAAAAAAAATTATTTTTCCTCTTTCTTCAAGTGGCTACAATTCTGGATAATGACTTAATTTCTACCCTTATGTCATCATAGCTTAATTTCAAGCACCACATATCCACAAACTAAAAAATAGCAACATATTTTCACCATAGTTTAGTTTTAAAAGTTTCAACAGTGTCAATAGTGAAAATGTCAACTTTTACTTTGCAATTCTGAAAATTTTGCAGGATTAAATGATAGAAAAGCTCACTTCTCAAGACTTAATTTTATTCTTTGTTAATGAGACTTCATCGCTGATAATATGAACAGATATTGTCCATTCCCAAACATTCTCGAGAAAGCGACTCCAGTGCTGTCATCACAATTGGTTCACCACCATGTAGACTGACTGAGCTGGTCAAGTCTTAAAGATCATTGCAACAAGTGGTAAGGAAACCAACAAAAGCAAGTATGTACACCCAACTTCGTCCTCACCAACCTGTGTGCTCCAGATGCATTTATCCATTACAGTAGCAGTAGAAAAAAATCACCACACAGTTCTTGTGGAAGTGAAGTCGTATCTCCACATTCAGGATAATATCTAACAGTTTATATGGCATTCATACCATGCTGAACGGGACAGATTTCAAACAGATCTAGCAGCTCCAACCTGGGTCCACAGAGTCTCATGGATGCCATTGGTAGCAGCACAACTGTATCCAACAACATTTGAAACCTGCTGATCCAGCACATCTCACTCACCATGACAAATCCAACCCAGTTAATTACTGTCCCAGTCTAGTCTCTATCATGAGTAAAAGAATGGAAAGGGCCATCAGTGTTATTGAGCAGTGTTTACTGATCAAGAACCCACTCACTGATGCTCAGTTTGATTTAATCAGGGACACTTAGCACCTGACTTCAACACAGCCTTGGTTCAAACATGGTTAAAACAGCTAAACTCAAGGGTAGGCAAGAGTCTTGACAACAAGGCCTCATTTGACAGAGGGTGATGTCTAGCTGCCTGAGCAAAATCAGAGTCAATGAGAATAGAATAAAATTCTGACAGTTGAAGTCAAATGCAGCACAAAGATGATTGTGATTCTTGGAGATTAATAATCTCTGCTGGAGTTCCTTAAGATAATTCTATGCTCAACCATCTTCAACTGCTGAAAGTCAATGGAAACGTCACTACCTGCATATTCCCCTTCAAAGCACTCACCATTTTAACCTAGAAATATATTATTGTTCTTTGCCCATATCTAGGTCAAAATCATGAAACTCCCTTCATAGAGCATTGTGGGTATACTTACAACAAATGGACAGCACTGGTTCCACAAGGCAGCTCTGCCAATCCTTACTTCCCTTGAGAACATGAAGGAAAGTCCTCATCTCCTGAACGGATGAGGATGGAATTGGAACGCCGTGTTGTTTGGAGAGGAACATGCAGTTGCCATTGTGGTGCCATGCATCTGCTGCCCTTATCCTTTGGGTGACAATGGTTGCAAGTTTGGTGTTGTTGAAAATGCTTTTATGAGTTGCTGCAATCCATCTTGCAGGTAGAATGCACTGCTGACAATATAGGCTGGCAGTAGAGATGGTGAATGCTGAAGACAGTGGTTTATGGTGTCAATCATAGGTCACACATCAAGTTGATTTTTGCCTTGTAAATGATGAACAGACTTTAGTTAATCTAAGTGGCATATTACTTGCAACATAAATTCCCAGCCTCTGACCTGCTGTCAGTAGCTACAGAATTTATATGGCTGGTCAATGGTGGACATCAATGTGTTGACAAAAGAGGATCCAGTGATAGGGGCACGAGGCTAGAGTCTCTTTTGTTTGAGTTGCTCATTGCTTGTCACTTGTCTCCATTGAATATTATTTTCTACTTATCAGCTCAATCGTGAATGTTGTCCAGATCATGCTGCATAAGGATACCAAAGCACTGAGATATCGCACTGAATATTGCATTGAACATCCGCTCCTTTTACATAACGATATAAGGAAGGTCACAGATGAAGCAGCTGATAATGGTTGGGCCAAAGATACTATCCTGAGGAACTCCTGCAGCTATGTCCCAACACAATAGATGACTGATCTCTAACATCTTCCTTAATGTAAGGCATTACTGCAATCAGTAGAGACTTTCCTCTATTATTTCCTATTACATCAATAGGCTCTTGATGCCATACACGTTTGAACGCTACCTTGAAATTTCAAGTTCAAAATCACACGACACTAGGTTCTAGTCCAAAAGGTTTATACAAAAATACAGGCTATCAGAGTGCTGCTTCTTCGTCAGGTAGCTAGTGGGGCAGGATACATAAAGCACAGAATTTATAAGTGAAAGATCAAAGTGTCATACAACTGATGTGATGTATTACACAGACCTAGATGGCTGTCAAGTCTTTAATCACTTAGAATGGTGGTGCACATTTCGATTGAATCCCAGAATTTACTGTCGCCAGACAACTTAAGGTTTTATCAGTACTTCAAAACATTCAGTTCATTCATTACCAGGGCACAGCACTACAATGCGCACCACACACAAAATTAACTGCAGCAATCTGCCAACATTTTTTCAACATTCCCAAATTAGAGACCTCTGCTACCTACAAAGGGCAAGGACAGCATGCACTTGAGACACTACAATTTGTACGGTCATCTCCTATGCACACACCATCCAGATTTAAAAATATATAGCATGTCCTCATTGTCAATGTCACTCCAAAATCAATACACCAGAACCACCTGTACAACAGTTACAGGGCCACAAATGCCACACAAAATCTCACTAGCAGCTTCTCAAGGGTAATTTTCCAACATTAACAATCCATGAATGATTAAAAGTACATGATAAGTAAGTGCATACTGTGGTCAGAACATAGTTACAGTACTTGAGAATAAATAATCACATAGGGAGATGATGAATAGGCCGAGGCTGTTTTCCCTGAAGCGTCAAAGGCTGAGGGGTGACCTCACAGAGGTTTATAAAATCATGAGAGGCATGGATAGGATAAATAGACAAGGTCTTCTCCCTGGGGTGGGGGAGTCCAGAACTCGAGGGCATAGGTTTAGGGCGAGGGGAAAGATATAATAGGGACCTATGGGGCAACTTTTTCATGCAGAGTGTGTTGCATGTATGGAGTGAGCTGCCAGAGGATGTGATGGAGGTTGGTACAATTGCAACATTTAAAAGGCATCTGGATGGGTATACAAATAGGAAGGGTTAGTTGGATATGAGCAAATGGGACTAGCTTAGGTTAGGCTATCTGGTTGGATAGTTGGATTGAAGGGTATGTTTCTGTGCTGTACGTCTCTATGATTCTGTATAAATACATTTAAAAATACAGATTTCAGAATGAAGAATGATTTACTCCCACACCAATGAGCTTGAAGATAGCGAATAAGCAAAAGACAAACAGATTCTGAGAGGTCATAGCAGTAGGTGCTCAGATAATCAGGTCGATAGGTTATTTGGAGGCTTTGTGCATTCTCTCCAGCACCTCAACTTAATCTGTGTTCCTGATAAAGTGTCCCATGTATTCAGTATAATGGATCAGTACAAATCAGGGACTTCCTTGAGTCAGAGGGGACAGTTCAATGTTGTTAACAGGACGTCCTGAAAGCATTTATGCTATCTTCCTGAAAGTCTCTGGCTGCAAGTGTTTAGGGCAGAACTGTTGCCTCTGGAGTCTGGTGTCAAGTATACAAAGGACATAATACTCACAGCTAAGCTGCTTTGAGAGATTAGTGCATTAATGTCAGACATGTGTTTTGGGAGAGGACACGGTTTTCATTAGAATCCACAGTGTGGAAACGGGTCATTTGGCCCAACAAGTCCACACCGACCCTCCAAAAAGCATCCCATTCAGACCCATTCGCCTACCATTTTCCTATAACCCTGCATATCCCATGGCTAACACATTTAACCTATACATCCCTGAACACTATGGGCAATTTAGCATGGCAAATCCACGTAACTTGCACATCTTTGGACTGTGGGAGAAAACCAGAGTACCTGGGGAAATCCATGCAGACACAGGGAGAACTTGCAAACACCACACAGGCAGAGAATAGAATTGAACCACGCTCCCTAGTACTGTTGCTGGATTGCCTTCCTTGACGTTCCCAACAGTACCCCTCCACCGACACTCTCATTCGTTTGGTCGAACTGGTCCTCACCCTTAACAATTTCTCCTTCGAATCCTCCCACTTCCTCCAGACCAAAGGGGTAGCCATGGGCACACGTATGGGCCCCAGCTATGCCTGTCTCTTTGTTGGCTACGTAGAGCAGTTGATCTTCCGTAATTACACTGGCACCACTCCCCACCTCTTCCTCCGCTACATTGATGACTGCATTGGCGCCACCTCGTGCTCCCGCGAGGAGGTTCAGCAATTCATCAACTTCACCAACACATTCCACCCTGACATTAAATTTACCTGGACCATCTGACACCTCCCTCCCCTTCCTGGACCTCTCCATCTCCATCAGTGACGACCGACTTGACACTGACATTTTCTACAAACCCACCGACTCCCACAGCTACCTGGATTACACCTCTTCCCACCCTACCTCTTGCAAAAATGCCATCCCGTATTCCCAATTCCTCCGCCTCCGCCGTATCTGCTCCCAGGAGGACCAGTTCCACCATAGAACACACCAGATGGCCTCCTTCTTTAGAGACCGCAATTTCCCTTCCCACGTGGTTAAAGATGCCCTCCAATACATCTCGTCCACATCCCGCACCTCCGCCCTCAGACCCAACCCCTCCAACCGCAACAAGGACAGAACGCCCCTGGTGCTCACCTTCCACCCCACCAACCTTCGCATAAACCAAATCATTCGCCGACATTTCCTGCGGTGGCACTTTCCCCTGCCACCGCAGGAACTGTAAAACCTGTGCCCACACCTCCTCCCTCACCTCCATCCAAGGCCCTAAAGGAGCCTTCCACATCCATCAAAGCTTTACCTGCACATCCACTAATATCATTTATTGTATCCGTTGCTCCCGATGCGGTCTCCTCTACATTGGGGAGACTGGGCGCCTCCTAGCAGAGCGCTTTAGGGAACATCTCAGAGACACCCGCACCAATCAACCAAACCGTCCCGTGGCTCAACATTTCAACTCCCTCTCCCACTGCCGAGGATATGGAGGTGCTGGGCCTCCTCCACCACCGCTCCCTCACCACCAGACACCTGGAGGAAGAACGCCTCATCTTCCGCCTTGGAACACTTCAACCCCAGGGCATCAATGTGGATTTCAACAGCTTCCTCATTTCCCCTTCCCCCACCTCATCCTAGTTTCTAACCTCCAGCAACACGATCCCCTTGACTTGTCCGACCTGCCCAGCTCCTTTTCCACCTATCCACTCCACCCTCTCCTCCCTGACCTATCACCTTCATCTCCTCCCCCACTCACCTATTGTACTCTATGCTACTCTATCCCCACCCCCACCCTCCTCTAGCTTATCTCTCCACGCTTCAGGCTCTCTGCCTTTATTCCTGATGAAGGGCTTTTGCCCGAAACGTCGATTTTGCCTGTCCTCGGATGCTGCCTGAATTGCTGTGCTCTTCCAGCACCACTGATCCAGAATTCCTTGCCGTGAGGTTTGGGGAAACCTGCTGTGAAACCATTAATACTTCACTGCTTTGAAGCTCCTGTTGCAGGTTGTGCAAGCCTCTGGAGCATACAGGAGCTTAGGGATCACTGTTACTGAGTAAACCATGAATTTAGTCTTGAGCTTGTATTTCCTGGCCCTTAACTACTCTAACAATCCTTGTATCTACTCAATTTACAACTCCTTCCATCACTTACATGAGATAGTCTGGATCTTTACAACTGGATATTTCAGTGCAGCATGCATGCAGTTCCCATTTAAACTAGTATTTTTAAAAGTTATTCATTCAGTAATCTGTGCATTAAAGAAATCAAAACGCCCTGAACCAAACAAGAACAATTGCTCAGCCTCTCAAACCTGCTTTTGCTTTCAACATTACCACGGCTGATCTGTACCTCATCAAGTTACACGTATTAGCTCCTTATCCCACATTATTTCACCAAGTTCCCGATTTATTTTCAGAGCAGAGATTTCTTTGTAAGATTACAGATGCTGCTTTAATTCCCCCAAAAGGAACAGTTTCTTTGCATCAATAGTAATCAAAATCTTTTCAATGCATTCAATAAAAAGTAATCTTCGCTCAATGTCAGGCAAGATATTCAATTCTTTACCACAATGTTGAGGGTTCTAATGAGATTTAAATTTGAATGGGCATACTTATCCAATGATTACATACCTAAGCTTAGGTATGTTCTCATTGGGTAAATTTGCCCATTCAAATTTAAATCTCATTAGAACCCTCAACTTACATTCAGAAATAAATGTACACATTTCAAACAAAGTATTGTTTTCGATGTGTAAAACAAAAATTGGCTCATTTTATACCTACCACTATTCAAAGTGCAATTTACAATGCCTTAAGCACAATTGTGAAGTAAAAGCTCATCTCCACTCCCCATCTACAGTTGAGAGAGTAAATCAATGTCGAACAATAAATTATTTCTTAGAAACTTTATTTCAGGCTCACGGTAGTAATGTTTTCCTGATCAATAATGGACATGTTAACAACTAAACAGAACCTATTTAGCTGTAACTTTACATAAAACAATGTACCTGAAGGTAGGAACAGCGGTTGCAGGCATGAAAGAAGCCAAAATCACTAAGGGACCAGTACAGCGATCATCCTGTTGAAATTTTAAAAAAAGTCACATTCACATCTAACCAACATTCTCAGTTGCATAACGCAAATGATTTTCCCTGTTAAACTTGTCCCCACTATTGGACAAATACTGGTGGACAACAGTTAAGACCAAAAATTAAAATCTAAAGCATAATTTAAGATCACTTGAAAGACCATACACTGAAACCCAAAACATACCGTAAAAGTTTTAAAATACTGAGGAAGCACAGTTCCAAACTTGGCAATTGTGTAGTTTTTAGCTTCTTCATTTTTACTCAGTGTCTTGTCGATGCTCTTCCACAAAATGACAATAATTTCCAGTAAGCTAGCCATTGTGGCACCATCGTTCACAGAAAGCACATCGTCTAGCACCTGTGGGGACAAATTCTTTAAATTAAATATGTCTATGTTCCTTCCTCCCTATCATGAGCCTTCATGTTAACAATTATGTTTTTCATTAAATATCTGGCATACAGTTAATCATACAGGGAGAAAGTGAAGATTGCAGATGTTGGAGATTAGAGTCGAGATGAAAAATGTGTTGCTGGAAAAGCGCAGCAGGTCAGGCAGCATCCAAGGAGCAGGAGAATCGACGTTTCGGGCATAAGCCCTTCTTCAGGAATCTGGCTTATGCCCGAAACGTCGATTCTCCTGCTCCTTGGATGCTGCCTGACCTCCTGCGCTTTTCCAGCAACACATTTTTCAGCTCTGACCTCCAGCATCTGCAGTCCTCACTTTCTCCTGATTTGAGTCGAGAGTGTGGAACACTCACCAACTTTAACACATTGCACGCAGACCTTAAATTCACCTAGACCATCTCCAACCCCACCACTAGAGATATACTTCCCTCCCCACTCCTATTTGCTTTCCGTAAAGACCGTTTCTCTCGTCAGGTCCACACCCTCCACCAACCCAACCCAACCCCCCCCTCCCAGCACCTTCCCCTGTCACCACAGGAATTGCAAAACCTGCACCCACATCTCCCCCTCGGCCCCAAAGGAGCCTTCCACATCCAAAGTTTCACCTGCAGTTCCACACATGTCATTTACTGCATCCGTTGCTCCTGATGCGGTTTCCATGAGAGACTGGACACCGACTTGCAGAGCTCTTCAGAGAACATCTCCAGGATACCCGCACCAATCAACCCCACTGCGCAGCAGGGAGTTGAAGTGGCCGAACACTTCAACTCCCTCCACCCACTCCGCCAAGGGCATGCAGGCCCTGGGCCGCCTCCTTTGCACTCCCTTACCACCAGATGCCTGGAGGAAGAACGCCACCTCAGGAACCTCCAATCCATTGGCATCAATGTGGATTTCACCAGTTTCCTCATTTCCCCTCGCCTCACCTTATCCAAAATCCAACCTTCCAACTCTGTACCGCCCTCATGACCTATCCTACCTGCCCATCTTCTTTCCCACCTATCTGCTCCACCCTACCCTCTGACCTATCATCATTACCCCCACCTCCATCCACCTATCGCACTCTCACCTAACTTTCTCCCAGCCCCACTACTCCCTTTTATCTCTCCAACCCCTCGGCTCTCAGCCTCATTCCTGATGAAGCTGAAACATCGATTTTCCTGCTCCTCAGATGCTGCCTGACCTATTCAGTCAGTCATACAGCACAGAAACAAACCCGAAGTGAAGACAAAAATTGAAACAATTAAAAGGTCTACTAGACCAATACTTGGAATGAGCAGATTGTCTTATAAGGAAAAGTTGGATAAGACAGGTTTGCATCCACTGTAGTTTACAAGAGTATGAAGTGACTTGATTCTGGCAGAGTTTGACAGGGGGATGTGGAGAGGCTGATTTGAGAACTCGCAGTCAATGTTTACAAATAAGAGAAGGCCCATTTAAGACACAAATGTCGGAAACTGAGACACTTTGGAATATTCTTCCTCCAAAGGGGTTGTGGAAGCAGAACGTAATATTTTGTACAAAATACTATTTTAAAGATACACAAAATCTCTTTACACAGTAATGCAAATTAAGTTTCATGAAATAATTATCCAAAAAGATTTGTGGGACTACATGTAAAAGTACGAAGTGAGACTATGTGAGCTGCTCCTACAAAATGCCAGCACAGACACAATATGCTATCTCCTATGCTGTACCCATTTTATGGAATAAACTGCTGGCCTGATGGCGATTGTCACAAAAATGTCCTTTCGGGGAGGAAATATGGTAACATTACCTCGTCTGGCTTACATGTTATTCCAGACCACATCAACATGGCTGATTCTTAACTGCTCTCTGGGCAATTATAAATGCAACACCCACGATCGTTTAAAAAAGAAAAATCCTGGTTTAACACAATGATTACATACAATTGTTTTCACTGGCATACCCATCAGGTTAAAAAAAAAGATTCTGTCGGGGCAGGGAGGGCAGAAAAACAATGGACTTCCCTCTGCTTTCCCAAACATTTGATAACAAGGAAAAAAAATAATTTGTGCATAAGCTTTTCCCACATCAATGTTATTTCAAAATAAATTACCAAAACCTAGGGTTAAGAAAGACAATCCATCTTCAAGTAGTGACAGAAAGCATAACCAAACATGCAACTTTTTTTATAAAATGTGCACAAGTTTCAGAGTAGGAATAAACTTACACTGCTATTTTCCATGTGGTATTTATCATCGTCACCACCACCATCTTCATTTTGCACTTCCCTCGCAATACAAGCATTCAAACATCGACGAAGCACAAGCATCAATTTGGCTATTATAATAAAGAAAAGTGCAGTGATGTGGCAAAGAATAATAACCAACAACATTTACATATTATTAGCCCAGTTCTTGTAGGCGACAGTGAAGTGGTTACATTCAATGCGTGATGTGGAGGAGGCGGTATTCGTCTGCAGTGGACAAAGCTAAAAATCACAACACCAGGTTATACTCCAACAGATTTATCTGGAAGCACTCGCTTTCGGAGGGCTGCTCCTTCATCAGGTAGCTGTGCAGCAGGACCATAACATGTAGAATTTATAGCAAAGGTTTACAGTGTCATGCAACTGAAATGGTATATTGAACAAACCCAGATTGCTGTTAAGTAGAACATGGAACACGGAACATTTAGAGCGCAGTACAGACCCTTTGGCCCTCAATGTTCCACTGACCTGTGGAATCGATCATAAGCCCATCTAACCTAAGCTATTCCATTTTCATCTATATGTTTATCTAATGATCAATTTAAACGCCCTTAAAGTTGGCGAGTCTACTACTGTTGCAGGCAGAGCGTTCCACACCTGTATTACTCTGAATAAAGAGTCTACCTCTTACATCTGTCCTATATCTATCACCCCTCAATTTAAAGCTATGTTTTTGAACAGTGCTTTTGAACCTCCTGTGATGTCACCTAGACAGGGGACGAAACGTCTGCAAATGAACTTCCCAACTCGGCGAACATACCAACAACTATGACAACCAGCACCCGAGCTGCAAATCTTTACGCAAACCTTGAACTCTATAGGCTCACTCCTCAGCCTCCTGAACTCCATGGAAAAAATGTCCAGCCTACCCACCTTCTTCTTAGAACTATAAACCTTCAGTCTCACTAACATCCTTGTAAATCTTTTTTGCACCCTTTCCAGCTAAGCAATGTTCTTCCCATAGCAGGGCGACTGGAATTGTATTCAGTACTCCAAATGTGGCCATACCAATGTCTTTCTACTACCAGAGCATGACAACCCAACCCCTGTACTCCATGCTCTGATGGATGAAGGCAAACATGCCAAATGCTTTCTTCATCGCCCTGTTTAATTGTGACACCACTTTTAAGGAACTGTGCACACTTCCAGTTATCTCTGTTTGACAACCCTCCCCAGGGCTACACCATTAACTGTATAAGCCCTGTCCTTGTATGTCTTACCAAAATGCAACACCTCACATGTATCAAAATTAAACTCCATCTGCGATTTTTTGGCCAAATCGATTAAGATCCCATGATATTCTTAAATACCTTTTGTCACTGTGCACAATTTTGGTGCCACCTGCAAACTTACCAACCATCCCTCAGACATTCTCATTCAAATCATTCGTATAAACAAGCAATGAAATGGACCCAACACCAAACCTTGCAGCATATTGCTAGTCATAGGCCACTAGTCTGAACAACCAGCAACTCTCTATACTACAGTCTCTGTCTCCTACCTTCAAATGAAACTTTGTATCCAACTGGCAAGCTCTACCTTACTTATCAATCAATCAGTCTATCATACAGAATCTTGTCTAAGGGCTTGTTTGGGTCCATGAGACCACATTTACCTTCTTAGTCACCTCTTCAAATAATTTAAATCAAGTTTGAGAGACACAATTTCCCATGCACAAAGCCATGCTGACTATCCCTAATTGGTCCTTGCCTTTCCAAATATATGTAGATCTTGTATTTTGTCTCTCTGAATCCCCTTCAACAAATTCTCTACCACTGACATCAGCTCAAAAGGTCGGAGTGCTGACTTTCCCTTGCAGCCTTTCCTAAATAATGGCACAAAATTAGCCACCCTCCAGTTTTCCAGCTCCTTACTTGTGGCTGTTGATGATACAAACATTTCTGCTCGGGGCCCCACAATTTTTTCCTTACTTTCCCACTATGTCCTGGGATACACTTGGGTGACTATACTCTGACTTTAATTATATTTTATCCTTTTTTGTACATCGAGAGCTTGAGACAGAGGGCTAGAGAGTCATAGAGATGTACAGCAGGGAAACAGACCCTTCGGTCCAACCTGTCCATGCCGACCAGATATCCCAACCCAATCTTGCTAGTTTGAAAACAACTTGTATTTATCTCACATTTTCACAACACTATACTTTTCAAAGTGCTTTACAGCCAATGAAGTACTTTTGAAATGCAACGTTGACAAAGCAGCTAATTTGTGCACAGCAAACTCTTTTAATCAGCAATGTGATAATGACCAGACAGTCTGCTTTTGTGATGCTAGCAGAGGGTTAAATATTAGTCAGACCATCAGGGATGACTTGAAAATAGTAGCATGGGAGCTTTTACATCCACCTGAGCAGGTAGATGAGCGCTTAGTTCAAGATAGTCATGATTTGGACGTGCCAGTATTGGACAGGGGCAGACAAAAAAAAAAAATCACACAACACCAGGATATAGTTGAACTGGTTTATTTGGAAGCACCAGCTTTCAAAGTGCTACTTCTTCATCTGATGAAGCAGCACTTCGAAAGCTAGTGGTTCCAAATAAACCTGCTCAACTAAACCTGATGTTGTGTGAATTTTAACTTAGTTCAAGATCTGATCTAAAAGCAGCTTAATACATGCAGAAAATGTGCCTTGATATCTGTGCTTAAGGCCTGGAGAGGAACTTGAACCAAGAAATCAGAGACTCAGAAGAAAGTCGGCACGAGTGGCACAGTGGTTAGCACTGCTGCCTCACAGCGCCAGAGACATGGGTTCAATTCCTGCCTCAGGCCACTGTCTGTGTGGAGTTTACACATTCTCCCAGTCTCTGCGTGGGTTTCGTCCCACAGTCCAAAAATGTGCAGGTTAGGTGAATTGGCCATGCTAAATTGCCCATAGTGTTAAATGTAGGGGAATGGGTCTGAGTGGGTTGCTCTTTGGAGGGTTGTTGTGGACTTGTTGGGCCAAAGGGCCTGTTTCCACACTGTAAGTAATCTAATTTAATATTACCAAAGGAATGTTTAAAAGCAAAAGTCCATTTCAAATCAGACATTTCCACCTGTGAAGACTTTGACAAAACATTCCGTGGAGAAGGGAATCATCAACATCTGGATTTCTGCATTTAACAGAGTTCATATAGAAGCCAAAGGTTCCTGCCAAATTGACAGTTTAATGACAGCCAAACTGCAAAATGTAACTACTACAAATTCAGCAGAATATCCACTTCATGTTTACAAACTTTACTTTGCATATCACTTTTAATTCTAAAATTTATACAGGCATTTAGTGATACAGTGTGCTAAATCAATAAATAGCTTGCTATCATTTTCGCTCATGCAAAAGTAACCCAGGCTGACATTTCAGTGCAGTAATGTTGAAAGTGGCATTTTTTTTGGTGAAAGATTATATCCATGTTCCATCTGCCCTCAGGTGAACATATAACAATACAAATTCAAAAGATGGCTGGGGAGATTCCCAATGTGTACTTTGTAATATTTATTCTTTAACCAACATCAGTAAAAATGATTATCTAGGCACATGTATCATCCTGTCACACCTCACTCAAAAGACAACAGTATCTAAGCTTCAGCAAAACAATCTACATTCATATGATCCCTTTAACATAGGAAAGCATTCCAGTGCATTAGAAGGGTTATTAATAAGCAGGGTTTGACACAAGGAATTACTAAGATGAGTGACCAATCAGAAGTTTAGCCCGAGGTTGGTTTAAGAGATTCTTAAATGAGAAGAGAAAATTATGACAGCAAGATTCAGAAATTGAATTGCACTAGAGACAACTTTAATAGTTAGTGGAGCAAAGAACACTGGGGACATGCGAATGCTGGAACTGGAGTAACATATGGAGATCTAAATGGATTTGTTTGGTAAGGCTCTTGAAAGTTGCTAAGATAAAGAGAAACAAGGCCATAGAGGGATTTGAAATTAAAAGATCAGAATTTTAAATAGATGTTAGTCAACTTAATTCATCTTAAGTTCATAAATGCTGTGTAAATGAAAATCATTCCTTTCTTTAATAAAAGTGCACTCACTTTCAATATTCAGTAATCAACAGTAAAGAACATACCAATATTTGTTGGTGCAGTGTGCTCATGTGCATACTGATAAAATTTCCTCGCTGCCATGGGATTCATTTGTACAAGAGTGACACATCTTTCACACCATACCTCCTCAGATTGATTCACAGGAAAGAAGGAGTTAAACAACAAGTTGACAATTCGTCTTGCAACTGGTCGGGAATCAAGTTCCAAGCGAGCCAGAAGATGCTCCATTGGACAGACTTTCCAAAACTGTTAAAGATTATTCAAATTCTCGTATTAATATTGGTCAAATTTATAACCATAGCATCAATTTTCCTATGTTGTACTTTATGAATGACAATTAAACATACTACATACATTATAAGTTTTCTGTTCAAATCTCTATCCCGCACATGTGGTACATACAAAATATAGTTTGAAAGGAACAAGCACTACACCCTTTGATTCTAAGGTTGATGATCATCATACTCGGATGATAACAAAGTCACAACAAGTCAAACCTCAAACAACCTGTCCACAAATTTATGTTAAGTAGACCTTCAAACTAGCAGATGCAGCCCTAATGCAACCCAATTTTACCTACAATTGCAGTCTATGTCAAAATTATTCAATGACACAGTAAATGTGAAAAGTGTCTTTATTTTTCCATTTGTTAACATCTTACAATAGTGTGACCATGTAAAAGACACTGAAAAATGTCGAGTGTTTTTTCTGGAAAAAGCATACAATCTTTTTCTACTTAATATGCTGTCTTCAGATGAGTGCAATACATCTGCCATAATGACAATGCAGTCAAAGATCTTTTTTGATGTGATAACAGAAAAGAATCTTTACAATGCACAGTCAAAATGGGTACGGTCAGTGTGCATGAGACTTGAGTACAGTGAGACAAAGGTCTTGTGAATATACTATTGGAAATTTGGTTCATATGAGAATTCACCTGGTACATCCTTTCCCAGTTCAGTTTGAATGTTAAAGTTCAGTTCACACAAGAGCCTTTAAGTAGAGTGAAATAGATTAATTATAGGAGTAGCTGCCTGATCCTGTCAAGTAGGATAGAAGCACCTGAATGTGGTGATCACTGTAGCTAAAAACTTTCCCTGAGCGGACCCAAATCAGCAAGGTACTTCTTACATTGCAGTCAGTGTGCAGTCAGTAGCAGAGGGATTGAATTCAAGAGTCGTGAAGTGATGTTGCAACTGTACAGGACTTTGGTTAGGCCACATTTGGAGTACTGTGTGCAGTTCTGGTCGCCTCACTTTAGGAAAGATGTGGAAGCTTTGGAGAGGGTGCAGAGAAGATTTACCAGGATGTTGCCTGGAATGGAGAATAGGTCGTACGAGGATAGGTTGAGAGTGCTAGGCCTTTTCTCGTTGGAACGGCGAAGGATGAGGGGTGACTTGATAGAGGTTTATAAGATGATCAGAGGAATAGATAGAGTAGACAGTCAGAAACTTTTTCCCCGGGTACAACAGAGTGTTACAAGGGGACATAAATTTAAGTTGAAGGGTGGAAGGTATAGGGGAGATGTCAGGGGTGGGTTCTTTACCCAGAGAGTGGTGGGGGCATGGAATGCGCTGCCTGTGGGAGTGGTAGAGTCAGAATCTCTGGTGACCTTTAAGCAGCAATTGGATAGGTACATGGATGGGTGCTTAAGCTAGGACAGATGTTCGGCACAGTATTGTGGGCCGAAGGGCCTGTTCTGTGCTGTATTGTTCTATGTTCTAAACTTCAGTAGAATATACAACATTACAGCGCAGTACAGGCTCTTCGGCCCTCAATGTTGCGCCGACCAGTGGAATCAATCTGAAGCCCATCTAACCTACACTATTCCATTTTCATCCATATAGGTTTATCCAATGACCAATTTGAAGCCCTTAGTCGGTGAGTCTACTACTGTTGCAGGCTGGGGGTTGAGTAAAGAAATTACCTCTGACATCTGTCCTATATCTATCACCCCTCAATTTAAACCTATGTCCCCTCATGCTAGCCATCACCACCAGAGGAAAATGGCTCTCACTGTCCAACCTATCTTACCCTCTGATTATCTTATATGTCTCAAATAAGTCACCTCTCAACCTTCTTCTCTCTAATGAAAACAGCCTCAAGTTCTCAGCTTTTCTTCATAAGACTTTCCCTCCATACCAGCCAACATCCTAATAAATTTCCTCTGAACTCTTTCCAAAGTTTCCACATTCTTCCTATAATGCGCTGACCAGAACTGCACGCAATACTCCAAGCATGGCCGCTCCAGAGGTTTGCAACATGACCTCGTGGCTTCGAAACTCAATCTCTCTACCAATAAAAGCTAACACACCATATGCATTCTTAACAACCATATCAACCAGGGTGGCAACTGTCAGGGAACTATGTACATAGACACAGATCTCTCTGATCATCTACACGACCAAGCATTTTACCATTAGCCCAGTAGTCTGTATTGCTGTTGCTCCTTCCAAAGTGAATCACCTCACACTTTTCTGCAGTAAACTCCATTTGCCACTTATCGGTCCACCTCTGCAGCTTATCTATGCCCTTCTTAACCTGCAACATTAGGTTGGGCTATCTGGTCGGCATGGATGGGTTGGACCAAATGGTCTGTTTCTGTTCTGTATATGTATCTGACTGTATGACATGGTTACAAGAACAGGGAAATTAAATGTTCATTGGTCTGTGGCGTTTCAAAAGGATAGGTAAGAAGAAAAGATTGGTGGGTAGCAATATTAGCACAAGATCAAAAAGTGATCTTGGAGTGGAAGGTGTAACATCCATACAGGTGGAGATAAGAAAGAAGAGATAGAACACACTGGTAGGAATAGCACCCCCAGCAGCAGATATACAGTAGGACAAAGAATAAATCAGGTGATAATGAGGGCATGCATAGCTTGGCATGGTGGCTCAGATGTTAGCACTGCTGCCTCACAGCGCCATGGAGTCATGTTTGATTTCACCCTTGGGTAACTGTCTGTGTGAAGTTTGTACATTCTCCCAGTGACTGTGCACTTCCTTCAGGTGCTCTAGTTTCCTCCCACAATTCAAAGAAGTGCAGGTTAGAATCATTGGCCATGCTAAATTGCTCATAGTGTGCAAGGAAGTGTATGAAGAAAAAGTCATATGTGACAAATATATTAGAATCTGTTTTAAGTAATAAGATAGGTAGGTAAAAAAGCAGTAGATGTAATATATTTTGTATTTTCAGAAGATATTTGATAAAGTAACAAATGTAAGGCTTCTTAAGCTATCAGCTCAAATGTTTGGAGGCAGTATACTAGCTTAGAGAGAGGACTGGCTGAATAATAGAAGACAGTTGGGTAAAGGGGGCATTATCAGGATGGCAACTCGTAGGGTGTCAAAGGGATCAGTATAAGGTCCACAATTATTTACGTTACATAATTTATGACTTGGATGAGGATGAATATATTTTAGCCACACCTGAAGAGGACACAAAAATAAATGGGAAGGCAAGCGGTGAGGATGACAAAGGATCTGCAGAGGAATGTAGACAAGTTAGACAGTGGGCAAACATTTGTCAGATGGAATATTATGTAGGGATGTGTGAAAGTTTGCACATTGGCAGGAAGAATACTTAAATATTGAAAGACTGCAGAAAATTACAGAAATGAGGGATTGGCAGTCCTCAACCAGTAATCACAAAAAACTACCATACAAAAAAGCCAAAGTGTCACTGGACTTAAAATGTTAACTTTGCTTTCTCTTCAAAAACACTGCCAGTTTTTCCAGCAATTTCTATTTGGGATTGCTTGAGGAACCACTGAGAAGGTTGGATGTGAACTGATCAGAGTTTGAGAAGATTGACATGCAAGCAGTTTTTCTAAACACAGGATTCACAGGAGGTTTGACAGTGTTGATGGAGAGAAGTCAGTTTCCTTGTAGGAGAGTCTAGAATCATACAGCATAATCTCGAAGCAAATGTTTGCCTAGTTAGAACAGAAATAAGGGTGAATTTAGAGTCATAGAGATGTACAGCTTGGAAACAGACACTTCGGTCCAACCCGTCCATGCCGACCAGATATTCCAACCCAATCTAGTCCCACCTGCCAGCACCTGGCCCATATCCCTCCAAATCCTTCCTATTCATATACCCATCCAACAGCCTCTTGAATGATGCAATTGTACCAGCCTCCACCACATCCTCTGGCAGTTCATTCCAGACACGTACCACCCTCTGCGTGTGAAAAAGTCGCTCCTTAGGTCTTTTTTATATCTTTCCCCTTTCACCATAAACCTATGCCCTCTAGTTCTAGACTTCCTGACTCCAGGGAAAAGACATTGTCTATTTACCCTATCCATGCCCCTCATAATTTTGTAAACCTCTATAAGGCCACCCCTCAGCCTCTAACGCTCCAGGGAAACAGCCCCAGCCTGTTCAGCCTCTCCCTATAGCTCAGATCCTCCAACCCTGGCAACATCCTTGTAAATCTTTTCTGAACCCTTTCAAGTTTCACAACATCTTTCCAATAGGAAGGAGACCAGAATTGCACGCAATATTCCAACAGTGGCCTTAACCAATGTCCTGTACAGCTGCAAAATGACCTCCCAAATCCTATACTCAATGCTCTGACTAATAAAGGAAAGCATACCAAACGCCTTCTTCACTATCCTATCTACCTTCGACTCCACTTTCAAGGAGCTATGAACCTGCACTCCAAGGTCTCTTTGTTCACCACCCCCCCCCCCAGGACCTTACCATTAAGTGTATACGTCCTGCTAAGATTTGCTTTCCCAAAATGCAGCACCTTGCATTTATCTGAATTAAACTCCATCTGCCACTTCAGTCCATTGGCCCATCTGGTCCAGATCCTGTTGTAATCTGAGGTAACCCTCTTCGCTGTCCACTACACCTCCAATTTTGGTGTCATCTGCAAACTTACTAACTGTACCTCTTATGCTCGCATCCAAATCGTTTATGTAAATGACAAAAAGTAGAGGGCTCAGCACCGATCCTTGTGGCACTCCACTGGTCACACTCCTCCAGTCTGAAAAACAACCCTCCACCACCACCCTGTCTTCTACCTTTGAGCCAGTTCTGTATCCAAATGGCTAGTTCTCCCTGTATTCCATGAGATCTAACCTTGCTAATCAGTCTCCCATGGGGAACCTTGTCGAACGCCTTTCTGAAGTCCATATAGATCACATCTACTGCTCTGCCCTCAATCTTATTTGTTACTTCTTCAAAAAACTCAATCATGATTTCCCACACACAAAGCCATGTTGACTATCCCTAATCAGTCCTTATCTTTCCAAATACATGTACATCCTGTCCTTTAGGATTCCCTCCAACAACTTGCCCACCACTGAGGTCAGGCTCACCAGTCTATAGTTCCCTGGCTTGTCTTTACTGCCCTTCTTAAACAGTGGCACCACAGTTGCCAACCTCAAATCTTCTGGCACCTCACCTGTGACTATCGATGATACAAATATCTCAGCAAGAGGCCCAGCAATCACTTCTCTAGCTTCCCACAGAGTTCTCGGGTACACCTGATCAGGTCCTGGGGATTTATCCACCTTTAACCGTTTCAAGACATCCAGTACTTCCTCCTCTGTAATCTGGATATTTTACAAGATGTCACCATCTATTTCCCTCCAGTCTAAATCTTCCATATCCTTTTCCACAGCAAATACTGATGCAAAATATTCATTTAGTATCTCCCCCATTTCTGTGACTCCACACAAAGGCCGCATTGCTGATCTTTGAGGGGCCCTATTCTCCCCCCAGTTACAATTTTGTCCTTAATATATTTGTAAAAACCCTTTGGATTCTCCTTAATTCTATTTGGCAAAGCTACCTCATGTCCCCGTTTTGCCCTCCTGATTTCCCTCTTAAGTATACTCCTACTTTCTTTATACTCTAAGGATTCACTCGTTCTATCCTGCCTGTACCTGACATATGCTTCCTTCTTTTTCTTAACTAAACCCTCAATTTCTTTAGTCATCCAGCATTCCCTATACCTACCAGCCTTCCCTTTCACCCTAACAGGAATATACTTTCTCTGGATTCTTGTTATCTCATTTCTGAAGGCTTCCCATTTTTCAGCTGTCCCTTTACCTGCGAACATCTGCCTCCAATCAGCTTTCAAAAGTTCTTGCCTAATACAGTCACAATTGGCCTTTCTCCAATTTAGAACTTCAACTTTTAGATCTAGACTATCCTTTTCCATCACTATTTTGAAATGAATAGAATTATGGTCCCTGGCCCCAAAGTGCTCCCCCACTGACACCTCAGTCACCTGCCCTGACTTATTTCCCAAGAGTAGGTCAAGTTTTGCACCTTCTCTAGTAGGTACATCACATAATGAATCAGAAAATTGTCTTGTACACACTTAACAAATTCCTCTCGATTTAAACCTTTAACACTTCTTGTACAGGTCGCCTCTACCCCAAAAGAGATTCCAATGATCCAAAAATGTGAATCCTTCTCCCATACACCAGCTCTCCTCTCAAAAGATAGTGAATCTGTGGACGATGAACAGAAATTGCTGCACAAACTCAGCAGGTCAGGTAAATCTGGAGAGAGGGAAATAGAGTTTAGATTTCAAGTCCGGTGACCTTTCTTCAGAACTGGCAGCATCAAGGAAAAAAATTTTTTTACCTCAATGACAAGGAATGCGTGTGTCTGGGGAGGGCGGGGAGGAGTGCAAAAGAGAAGTGGTGGAGAGAAGGAAGGGAGGGCAGGGGAGGGCAGGGAGGGAGAGTATAAGTGAGAGTGTAAGAGAGAGAGAGAGAGATATTAAGTCATGACAGTTCCTGGGGTATGGCAGTGGGAAGGATGTTGTGCAGTCTATGAAAATGAACTTAATGGCGACTCCTGAAGGGTGCAGGGTCCTCATATGGACAATTAGATGCTGATCCTCCAGTTTTCACTGAGTCTCACTGGAGCAATGCAGCAGGTTCGTGACAGAAATGTTTGCCAGGGAACATGACGTATTGAAGAGTAAGCAACTGGAAGCTCAGGATCATTTTTAAGGTCAGAACATAGGTATGCTGCAAAGAAAGTATCCAAACTGTGCTTCTGTTCTCACACTTACCCAAAACCACATTGTGAACAGCAAATACAGGAGATTAGATTAAGGGAAGTGCTGGTAAATCGCTACTACACCTAGGTGTCTGCGGCCTTGGATAGAGAGGAAGGCGGTGGTCGCATCTTCTGAAATTGCATGGGGAGGTGCCTTAATGGTGTAGAGAGGTATTGGGGGTGAAGGAAGGTATCCTGGAGAGACGCTCCCTGCAGAATGCTGATAAGAGGGGGAAGGGGAATATGCGTCTGGTTCTGGCATCATGCTGTAGGTGACAGAAATGGCAACTTGATCTTCTGGAAGCAAAGATTGCTGGTGGAAGCTGAGGAACTGAGAATCATATTGGTTCTGTCCCCAGCAGAGAAGAAGTGAGTGAAGATGTGCAGAAAACTAGTCAGTTACGGCTAAGGACAAAGTAATTGAGGAAAAAGGTGGAAATTTTTGATGATCCCTGTAATAAAGATGGCATCATTAGAACAGATGCAATGGAGACCAAAGAAACTGGGAGAATGGAAATGGAGTCTTTACAGGAAGGAGGGTGTAAAGATGGAAAGTACAGGTGGGTTTGTACTGGATATCAGTGACCAGTGTTGAAACTTTATTGCTGGAACAGCACAGCAGGTCAGGCAGCATCCAGGGAACAGGAGATTCGACGTTTCGGGCACAGGCCCTTCTTCAGGAATGAGCAGAGAGTGTTCAGCAGGAGAAGATAAAAGGTAGGGAGGAGGGACTTGGAGGAGGGGAGTTGGAAATGTGATAGGTGGAAAGAGGTCAAGGTGAGGGTGATAGGTCGGAGTAGGGTGGAGGCGGAGAGGTCAAGAAGAAGACTGCAGGTCAGGAAGGCGGTGCCGGGCTGGAAGGATCCGGCTGAGACAAGGTGGGGGGAGGGGGGATGAAGAAACTGGTGAAGTCCAAGTTCATCCCCTGCGGTTGGAGGGTTCCCAGTCGGAAGATAAGACGCTCCTCCTCCGACCGTCGGGTTGTTGTGGTTTGGCGGTGGATGAGTCCAATGACCTGCATATCCTCGGTGGAGTGGGAGGGGGAGTTGAAATGCTGTGCCACAGGTTGGTTGGGTTGGTTCGTCCGGGTGGCCCAGAGGTGCTCCCTGAATCGCTCCGCAAGTAGGCGGCCTGTCTCCCCAATATAGAGGAGGCCACACCGGCTGCAGCGGATGCAGTAGATGATGTGGGTGGAGGTGCAGGTGAATCTGTGGCGGATATGGAAGTTTCCCTTGGGGCCTTGGAGAGAAGTGAGGGGGGAGGTGTGGGCGCAAGTGTTGCACCTCCTGCGGTTGCAAGGGAAGGTGCCGGGAGTGGTGGTTGGGTCGGTGGGGGGTGTGGATCTGACAAGGGAGTCGCGGAGGGAGTGGTCTCTACGGAAAGCTGATAGGGGAGGGGAGGGAAATATATCCTTGGTGCTGGGGTCTGTTTGGAGGTGGCGGAAGTGACGGCGGATGATGCGCTGTACATGGAGATTGGTGGGGTGGTAGGTGAGGACCAGTGGGGTTCTGTCCTGGTGGCGGTTGGAGGGGCGGGGCTCAAGGGCGGAGGAGCGGGAAGTGGAGGAGATGCGGTGGAGGGCACCGTCGACCACGTCGGGGGGGAAATTGCGGTCCTTGAAGAAGGAGGCCATCTGTGTTGTACGTATTTTGAACTGGTCCTCCTGGGAGCAGATGCGGCGGAGACGAAGGAATTGGGAGAATGGGATGGCGTTTTTACAGGGGGCAGGATGGGAGGAGGTGTAGTCCAGGTAGCTGTGGGAGTCGGTAGGTTTGTAGTAGATGTCCGTGTTGATTCGGTCGCCTGAGATAGAAACAGAAAGGTCTAGGAAGGGGAGGGAGGAGTCCGAGACTGTCCAGGTGAATTTGAGGTCGGGGTGGAAGGTGTTGGTGTAGTGGATGAACTGTTCAACCTCCTCGTGGGAGCACGAGGTAGCGCCGATACAGTCATCAATGTAGCGAAGAAAAAGATGGGGGGTGGGGCCAGTGTAGTTGCGGAAGATGGATTGTTCCACATACCCTACGAAGAGGCAGGCATAGCTGGGGCCCATGCGGGTGCCCATGGCTACTCCTTTTGTTTGGAGAAAGTGGGAGGATTGGAAAGAAAAGTTGTTCAGGGTGAGGACCAGTTCGGTCAGTCGAAGGAGGGTGTCGGTGGAAGGGTACTGGGTGGTACGGCGGGAAAGGAAGAAGCGGAGTGCTTTGAGTCCTTCGTGATGGGGGATGGAGGTGTACAGGGACTGGATGTCCATGGTGAAGATGAGGCATTGGGGACCGGGGAAGCGGAAATCCTGGAGGAGGTGGAGGGCGTGGGTGGTGTCACGAACGTAGGTGGGGAGTTCTTGGACTAATGGGGACAGGACCGTGTCGAGGTATGCCGAGATGAGTTCGGTTGGGCAGGAGCAGGCTGAGACGATGGGTCGTCCGGGGCAGTCAGGTTTGTGGATTTTGGGCAGGAGGTAGAAACGGGCGGTTCGGGGTTGTGGGACTATGAGGTTGGAGGCGGTGGATGGGAGGTCCCCTGAGGTGATGAGGTTATGGACGGTCTGGGAGATGATGGTTTGGTGGTGGGGGGTGGGGTCATGGTCAAGGGGACGGTAGGAGGAGGTATCTGCGAGCTGGCGTTTGGCCTCAGCGGTGTAAAGGTCAGTGCGCCAAACTACTACTGCGCCTCCCTTGTCAGCTGGTTTGATGGTGAGGTTGGGGTTGGAACGGAGGGAGTGGAGGGCTGCGCGTTCCGAGGGTGAGAGGTTGGAGTGGGTGGGGGGAGTGTGGGAGTTCAGGTAGCGGTTAATATCGCGGCGGCAGTTTGCTATGAAGAGGTCGAGGGCAGGTAGGAGGCCAGCACGGGGTGTCCAGGTGGATGGGGTGTGTTGGAGGTGGGAGAAGGGGTCGTCAGAGGGTGGGCGAGAGTCTTGATTGAAGAAGAAGGCACGGAGGCGAAGGCGGCGGAAGAATTGTTCGGTGTCACTCCGTGTATTGAATTCATTGACCCGAGAACGTGTGGGAACGAAGGTGAGACCTCTGCTGAGGACTGATCTTTCATCCTCAGAGAGGGGTTTGCTATGAAGAGGTCGAGGGCAGGTAGGAGGCCAGCACGGGGTGTCCAGGTGGATGGGGTGTGTTGGAGGTGGGAGAAGGGGTCGTCAGAGGGTGGGCGAGAGTCTTGATTGAAGAAGAAGGCACGGAGGCGAAGGCGGCGGAAGAATTGTTCGGTGTCACTTTCCCTTGCAACCGCAGGAGGTGCAACACTTGCGCCCACACCTCCCCCCTCACTTCTCTCCAAGGCCCCAAGGGAAACTTCCATATCCGCCACAGATTCACCTGCACCTCCACCCACATCATCTACTGCATCCGCTGCAGCCGGTGTGGCCTCCTCTATATTGGGGAGACAGGCCGCCTACTTGCGGAGCGATTCAGGGAGCACCTCTGGGCCACCCGGACGAACCAACCCAACCAACCTGTGGCACAGCATTTCAACTCCCCCTCCCACTCCACCGAGGATATGCAGGTCATTGGACTCATCCACCGCCAAACCACAACAACCCGACGGTCGGAGGAGGAGCGTCTTATCTTCCGACTGGGAACCCTCCAACCGCAGGGGATGAACTTGGACTTCACCAGTTTCTTCATCCCCCCTCCCCCCACCTTGTCTCAGCCGGATCCTTCCAGCCCGGCACCGCCTTCCTGACCTGCAGTCTTCTTCTTGACCTCTCCGCCTCCACCCTACTCCGACCTATCACCCTCACCTTGACCTCTTTCCACCTATCACATTTCCAACTCCCCTCCTCAAAGTCCCTCCTCCCTACCTTTTATCTTCTCCTGCTGAACACTCTCTGCTCATTCCTGAAGAAGGGCCTGTGCCCGAAACGTCGAATCTCCTGTTCCCTGGATGCTGCCTGACCTGCTGTGCTGTTCCAGCAATAAAGTTTCAACTTTGATCTCCAGCATCTGCAGACCTCACTTTCTCCTCCATATCAGTGACCAGCCAATCCCCAGAAATAAAACCAGAGATGTCGAGGAAGAGAAGAGAGCAGTAAAAAATATGGATCAGGTGAATGAGATCAGTGGAAATTGGAAGCAAATTGATAAACTCTTCCAATTCCAAACGAGGGTGGAAGCAACAATGACATTGATACAATGGAAAGAGTTGTGGGGAGGTTACCCGCATAGATTGGCACAAGAAGACATCCACGGCTACATCTTTGAAGGAAGTGAGAAAGGTTAAAGGAGAAGTTGTTCAAAGAGAGAATGAGCCTGGACAGGCAGAGGGTTATGATGGTGGTAGATGGCGATGATTCAGACTCTTTCCAGCTAGAAGAGAGAATCCCAAGAGCATCCTGATAAGGGACGGATGTACAATCGCAGTCATATCACAGCTCTGTTTTATTTTAATGAATTTGTGGAATTCTTTAGCACAGACAGCATAGAGGTTTTACTGTTAAATATATTCAAGATTGAGAAAGACAGATTTGCAATCAATAAGAATCAAACGTTGTGGGGAAAAGAGAGTTGAGGATTATTGGATCAGCCATGATCTCAGTGACTGGGAAGAACACACTCCATGGACTAAATGGCCTACATCTATTCCTATGTCCTCTGGTCTAGAGCTCTGTAATGGTTGTGGTCACTAACTTGTACTTACAATAGTTTGACCTGAAGTTTATCAGACTTGCCGAGTGTTACAACCCACGAATACTGAAGAATGTAATTGTTATTTAAGATTCAATTCTTTATAATGCAGAGGCATTTGTACCAAAGTTTCAAATTAAGTGGACAGTTATTACAAAATAGAATGTCCAAAGGAAGTATTTAAGCATTACAAAAATCCTCCACTACAAAATTATGAACCATCACTTAGTCCATACACAATAGCATCGATTAAAAACAATTCTACTGAATTATAAACATTCCTGACTTTGGAATGAGCAACATTTTACTTATACAAAGTTGTTTGGCAACCCGGAAGATAAATAATTGTTATTTTACATTTGAAGCATTTCATCTTCTTAGTAATCTTACCTTTGCAGCTCTAGCAGCTTTAATTTTCAGCAGCATATCAACAAAGGCTACTCTTACTTTTTCTGAGTTGTCATGGAGACTGTTTTTCAGTCCAGGAAGAAGCTGCTCTAACAAGGGATGGCTCATTCTGTTATCCAAAGTAACTGGTAAACACTGTGGAACACAACAGTGAAGATCTTTTCACACAAAGTATTAAGCAATTTGATACATTTACATTTGCCACTGTGCTGTTAAAATGGCTGAAATATGAACATCATATAAATTGTTTAAAAGTTCCATGGAGAGAAAAAAATCCTGCAACAAGGTGAATTTAACAATATGCTCCCACATTATTGAATTTTGAATTTGAAGTCCTGAAACTTCCATGTTTAAATAGTTAATTGGCTCTGCAAGAACCAGAGAAATCAGTTTGTTTGTCATTCAGGCAAAATAGCCAGAGTGTCAAAACTGATGCTCAACAGGCTCATGTGAAATCCTCTTGTGGCATCATGTCAGGAGAATCAATGAGGTCCTAGGAGGTGGTTGTCGCCAAGGTGAAAGTTGGCTAGCACAGATGCTGATTCTAGGCTTAAAAGGAGTCTCTGTGAGGTGCAGTTCCTTGCATCCTTAAATGTAGGAGCATTGGCAAAAGGAAACTGGAAGAAAATACCATCTCATACCTTAAAGACAGAACAACGAACATCAGCAGAACTTGTATCAGCAGAGAGCTCACGGAGCACAGTGGTAAGAAGTTCAGTAAGAATAGCAGGGGGAATCATCTCCCAGTATTTTGCAGCAATCCTGCACACACCAAGTACACCAGTAGAACGAACCAGAGGTTGAGGATCTTCCAAAAGACTCTACAAAAAACGTAATTAAAACATTGCAAGTTATATTTTTTTGTATGGACCATCTGTTTATCACTTGTTACAAAACTTATTCTGTGAAGAGATATGGCAATAAAAGAACTTAACATGCCGTGATTATGCTATCAACAAGATTTTATTTTAATTCAGGCACATATTTTGTCCATCTGAATTCCCATGTCACTTCAACACTTTGCACCCATTTACAAATCAAACCATCGTCCATTATGAGCGGCATAATGAATTATTTTCCTGCTATTTCACTCAAGAACAGTGATGGAATGCTTGGGGCATTTTTAGGATCTCCAAAGAACAGGTTCATAATAGGACTGAGCTGCCATTGCAATCAATCATAATTGAGATTTGATATCTATTAAAGGAAAGTCTATCCTGACCAATAGGCTTCATCTAAATAAATCAACTTGCTCAAAAGTATACTTACAAAAATTTCTTCAAATTGCTTTTGAATTTGAACATCTACTTCTTCATTGGCAAGTCCAGGGTCTCTTATTGGAAATGCTTCGATAAAGAGAATCGCAGCATTGGCTCTAACTTCAGAATTTCTGGCCTGAAAGAGAAAAAACTAACTTGAGCGAAAGTAAAACATAAAATATTGCAGAAACATGGAAGGTCAGATCCTCTAAAGTACGAAGACCAGAAGTGCGTTCAATCCTGGCACTCATCTAAATAAGATTATAAATCTAATATGCAGCAAACATTGTTTCAACCAGCACCTTATGAACCAGCACTCTTGATAAACCAGCAAAAATCGTATTGCTCAAAATCAGAAGTTTACTGTATTATTGCGATCCCAACAATGTCCAAATAGTCAGCAGAGGATGAGAGTGAGAAGGCTCTCTTATCCTAAGTTTTATTTAAAGCAAAGTTGCATTATCATTTAAGTGATTTGAAGAAAGTATAACAATGTGTGTAGTGCCTGCATTGCATTTATATTACTTTGTGCATGTTTTTCCATTGATTATGCAAATCCCTTGATCAACTGGAATATTTGACCAATTGCTACACTCCTGCTGCCATAGGTGTCGGTTAATAAAAAAAGTTTGTTGTTGTTGCTTCACCTCGAAGGGGACTATTTACTTCTTTCATCCTATTCTACCATATTCGCTTCTCGGCAAATGTGGTGCCCTCCATACCAGGATTGCCAACTTCAGACTGGGTGACTGCTTTGCAGAACACCTCCACTCTCTTCATAAGTATGACCACAGCCTTCTGCTTGCTTGCCATTACAATACACAACTTTGCAAGCATGCTCATATTTCCACCCGAGGCCAGCTGCATTGTTCCATAAGCTGAAAGAGAAGCATCTCATCTTCCATTTAGGTAGTACAGCTATCTGGACTCAAGAAAGATCAGAGATCAAAAATTTATACTTTGTACTCTAGCCCCAGTTTTGATTTTATTTTGTTCCATTCCAAGTCCATATCTAGTTTCCATGTTGTTACTTCTGATAAGAGCTGACCTATATGCTGTTATTAACATCTACGATTAACAACCACCTCTGGATCTGTGCGTAATGCCTTCTCCACAAACACCACTTTTTAGATGATTAGATTCCCTGCAGTATGGAAACAGGCCCTTTGGCCCAACAAGTTCACACCGACCCTCCAAAGAGTAACCCACCCAGACTGATTCGCCCACATTTACCCCTGATTAATGCACCTAACATTATGGACAATTTAACATGGCCAATTCACCTGACCTGCACATCTTTGGATTGTAGGGAGAAACCGGAGCACCTGGAGGAAACCCATGCAGACACAGGTAGAATGTGCAAACTCCACATAGACAGTCGCCCGGGGCAGGAATCAAACCAGGGTCCCTGGCGCTATGAGGCAGAGGTGCTAGCCACTCAGCCACCGTTGCACAATGCCACTTCTCCCTTTATCTTTTGTTGTGCGACATCCTTGATCTTTGATCTCCTCACCCTCTAACCTATTTCACGATCTTCCATTTTGTTTCACTAACACAGCATGAAACGCATTACTTTTCCACTTCCTTTTAAAAAAAAAAATTCATGGGATGTGAGCGCCACTGGCTGGCCAGCATTTATTGGCATTCTCTAGTTGCCCTATAGAAGGTGCGGCAAGCTGCCTTCTTGAACTGCTGCAATCCACATGATGTAGGTTGGACTCGTGCCATTTAAGGAGGGAATTCCAGGATTTTGATCAGCAACAGTGAAGGAACAGTGATATATTTCCAAGTTACGATTGTGAGTTTCTCCAGGGAGATCTTGCAGATGATGATATTCCCATGGATCTGCTACTCCCGTCCTTCTAGACAGAAATGGTCAGGGGCTTGGAAGGTGTTGTTTAAGAATCATTGGTGTATTTCTGCAGTGCATCTTCCAGATAGTACACACTGCTGCTACTGAGCATTGGTAGGAGAGGAAGTGGATACTTATAGAACATAGAACAGTAAAGGCTCTTAGGCCTTCAATGTTGTGCCGACCTGTGAAATTAATCTGATGCCCATCTAACCTACACCATTCCATCATTATCCATATGTATGTCCAATGTCCATTTAAATACCCTTAACGTCCACGGGTCTACTACGGTTGCAGGCAGGCCATTCCACACCTCCACTGCTGAGTAATAAAACAATCCCTGATGTCTGTCCTAAATCTATCACTATCTAGAGTTCCATCTCTATCATTTGTGAATATCACAAACAATAACGGACCAGGCACTGCTCCCTGTGATACACCAGGCTCCAGTCGGTATCTCTCCACATCGCAAACCAGCCAACGAGAAATCAAACCCAAAGTACAAAAGGAGTACATATATTGGTGATGGATTCCATGTCAATACACAATTGCAGAGATGACACATCAACAAAACACACTGCATTAAATCATCAAGCCATGTTTGTGGATGCAGTGCTAATCAAATGGGTTATTTTAAACCTGGATGGTGTCAAGTTTCTTGAGCGTTTTTGGAGCTGCGCTCATCCAGGCAAGTGGAAAGTATTCCACCACACTCCTGATTTCTGCCTTGTAGATGATGAATAAGCTTTAGGGGAGGGAAGTTACTCACCTTGCTATTCCTAGCATCTGACTTGCTCTCATAGCCGCTGCATTTATGTGGTTGGCCAGTTGAAATTCTGGTCAATGGTATCCTCCAGAATATTCATAGTTGGGTATTGAGTGATGCTAATACCATTAAATGTCAAGGGGCATTGGTTATATTGCCATCTCTTCACTTTTAATTCATTTTACAGGAAGTGAAACAAATGCTGCATACATATAAAATTATGATAGCAATTGAATGATAAACATTGGAAAAAATTAGAAAGTGTGAAGTGCTTTTAAAATATTGGAGAAATTTGTTGTACCACACTTATAAAATTAGTTTTCCACAACTCGAGGGAGTTTTCAGTGCTAACAATTAACTCAGCGTGCCATTAAATATTCAAAATACTGTAAGTTCCCTTGGGAAAAAGTAAGAGCTGTTTTGTAAAATTAGATCAATGGGATCCAGCAGAGTTAGCCAAGTGGATACAAAATTGGCTTGACAGTAGCAGACAGATAGTGGTGGTGGAGGGCTACTGCTCAGACTGGAGGCCTGTGACCAGTCTCCATTGTCTACATTTGGCCTTACATCCCTCGAAGCCTTTCCTATTCATGTACTGGTCAAATATATTTTAAAAGCTGTAACTGTACCTGTCTCTATCACTTCCTCTGGCAGTGTGTCACAAGGATTGGTGCTGGGTCCATTGTTTTTTGACATTAACAAAGCAATTTGGATAAGAATATAGGAAGCATGGTTAGTGAGTTTGCGAATGACACCAAAATTGGTGGTGAGATAATCAGCTTCATTGTCCACAATGGGATTTAATCAACCAGGCCAATGGACCGAGGAATGGCAGATGGATTTTAATTCAGATAAATAAGAGGTATTGCATTTTGGTAAGCAAACCAGGGCAGGACTTATACAGTTAATGGTAGGGTCCTGAAGATTGTGTCAAACAGGGTTCAGATATATAGTTTCTTGAAAGTGGCGTTACAAGTGAAGTTATAAGGAGAGCTTGGATAGGCTGGGATTATTTTCCCTGGAGGGTAGGAGGTTGAAGGGTGACCTTTTAGAGGGTTATAAAATCATGAAAGACTTGGATATGGTGAACGACAAAGATCTTTCCCCTCGGCAAAGGGAGTTCAAAACTAGAGTGCACAGGTTTAAGGTAAGAGGGGAAAGAATTAAAAGGGACCTGAGGGGCAACTTGGTCACAGAGAGGAAGGTGCATAAATGGAATTAACTGCCAGAGGAAGTAATGGAAATAATGGTCCAGATCTAGCTGTACAGTTACAACTCTTAAAATATATTTGAACAGGTACATGAATAGGAAAGGCTGAGAGGGGATACAAGCCAAATGTAGAGAAACAAGACTCGTTCAGAAAATCTGGTCAGAATAGACCAAGTTTGACCGAAGAGTCTGCTTCCATGCTGTATGACTCTATGACTCCATAACATTAGTTTATGTGAAAGTGTGGATTCACTGCCAGAAGGATCAGATTTTATGGTTTAACTGCACATGATAATCAACTTCAGAAGTGCAATGCTGCCAAACGGTGACAGTTTTGCTGCAATAACTACAGCTAGATCTGGACCATTATTTCCATTATAAGGCTGAATCATTTTTATGAAAAGAGAACTCATTAAGTATGAGCAAGGGATTGGTCTGATCTCAAATCTATTAATACTGTACTATATATTGACAGCTCTATATTGTATACTGTCCTTTAGGGAAGGAAAGTGTCATCCTTACCTGGTCTGGCCCAGATGTGACTTCAGATTTATAGCAATGTTGGTGACTCTTACTCGTCCTTTGGGCAATTAGGGCAATAAATGCTGACCTAGCCAATGATGCCCTCATCCCACGAATGAATAAAATGAAGTTAAAATATTACTGATCCGTAAAATGTCAGAATATTCTTACCCACCACAACTTTGGAGCAGATTTCAGAATTGGGCTTGAGTGTTCACTCTCATTTAGATTATATAATAATGGACAGCACTGAATATTTGCAATGTTTTCTTTGTTTAAATTCACTCCAACAATTTTATAAAATCATTAAATATCGAAAACAGTCTTCATTTATTAAAACATTCTTTAAAAATGTCCTCAAAGTTCCTTCTTTAGAATGAATGAAGGCATAAGAGTAATGTGTCAATAATTTATCCTAAAAAGTTACGGTAGTACCTTCAGTCCTCTCCATAGAATAGGCTGGTACAAACGATGCAACATTTCATCAACCCCCTGTCGCAGTTTTTGTTGATGGAAGTAACTTAACAACTGCAAAGATAATTTCAAAAATTGTTAAGAGCTACAATTTAGGCTTCTCAAAAATCTTGATTCATGCTGACAGCAAAAGACAAGTCTACAACCAGGCCAATCCACAAAAACAAAGTCTCTTCAAGAATGTTTCTGAACTCAATCTTTTGCCAACAGTCAAAAGAAACTATAGAAGACAATACAAGGAAAAATTCACAGCTACCAACACAGACAACTAAATTTATCGAATGAGAAATGACATGCACTGCAGTACTTCCTGCATTGTTTACAATACTCTATAGGTCAAGTGTTTGCACCATGGAGGCCATAAAATGTTAAAACCACCCTTAATTCATCACTTACATCAAAGGACCTGCAGCAAGTAAAAAGTAAAACAAATGAGGAACATTTATCTCTTGTGTACCAGTTTCATCAATATTACAATTGCAATTTGTAACTGCATCAGTAGAAAAATCTATCGTAATGTGGTGGACAATCAAAAAAATCTTTTTCATTAACTTAACATTACTTAAAATTACACATACCTCTCGCACTTTTGAATGGACTGGGGAATTCCTTGGAAGGTGAACTCCATGATGCATAAAATCCTGGATACAATTATATTCAATAGTCTAGAGGAAAGGGAAAATATTTCAGGGTTATACACCCAATCACCTAATTTTACAGTTATTTTGTGATGATGTAAAATGGACTAATGATATGTGAATGTTAAAATTTTCCATAAAGATATTTCCCGCATAGCAATGATTCTAAAATTCAGTTTTAGATTAAAACAAATTATTGATAAAGCTAATCACATTTTAATAAACAAACAATCTGCAACAACGAATGATTAATATTTTTTTGGTGGTTAACTGCTGTCTCATTGCGCCAGGTACTCAATTCAATTTCACTTTTGGGCTACTGTCTGTGCAAACTCCACACATTCGCCCAGTGTCTGTGTGGGTTTCCAGTGTCCTCTCAGTCCAAAAACGTGCAGGTTAGGTGGATTGGCCATGACAAATTGCCCATAGTGTCCAGGAATGTGTACGTTGGATGGATTAGCCATAGGAAATGTAGAGATACAGGGATAGGGCAGGGGGATGAATCTGGGTTGGATGCTCTTTGGAGAATCAATGTGGACTTGTTGGGCCAAATGGCCTGCTTCCACACTGTAGAGATTTTATAACAATCTAAGTGAATGCAGTATGCTAAAGTGCATTAATATTAGTTAACAAAAATTGTTGTGACGTGTTTGTTTGATCATAAATATTAATAGTAACTTAAAAATAAAAAAATTGAAACAGGAACATGGTATGTTACTCTCCCCACTATTTAAAACTCGCTTTTTTAATGGTTCAACATCTTTGATTTCAACAGATTAACCTTATTTTCTGTTTGAGTAGGTTTTTTTAATTGGGAGTATAGTAGAAGAAACTATTAAAAGCAATGCAACTATTCCTTCAAGGTTTTCTGTGTATTCTGTTTATTTTCATTGTGAAAGCTGAAATAAGAGCAGAAGTAGGATATCCACCTCAAACTAGCTCTGAGATTTGAGAATATCATCGCAGATCTGTTTGTAGCCTCAACTAAACATTTCTGTCAACACCATTACCCTTGAGTCTCACAATGATAAACTGCTTATAACCTTATCTCTTGAAACGTAGAAGCACAATTAGGTCATTCTCCTTATTGAGTCTGTTTTGCCATTCAGTTAGATCAAGTCCTCAAACTTCATGAAACCTTTGCACAAACCTGTTGATCCCAAACTTGAGAAATTCCGACTGATTCAAAGACTCCCTCTATTCTGCCTGAAACATTTACATATTACAAAAAAAAAGAGACACCAACACAGATTCTTGCAGAACACCACTGATCAAACACTTCCAATCAGCAAAACACCCCTCTGAAATGATCTTCTATGACCAAGGCACTTTACAAACTCATCCAGGATCTCATATTACTTAATCTTCTGGAGCAGCCTACCAGGAGGGGAACTTGTCAAATGGTTTACTAAGTCCAAGTAAACAACATCCATTATCCTACCCTCAATCATCTTCATCGCTTCCTAAAACAATCTCAATCAAATTAGAAAAACAAAATGTCCCCCTCACAAAGCCAAGATGACTATCCCTAATAAGTCCATTATTTTCCAAATGCAAGTAAATCCTGTCCCTCAGAATCTTCTCCAATAATGCCCCAATTACTGATGTAAGGGTCATTAGCCTATAATTTCCTGGATTATCCCTGTTGCCTTTCTTAAATAAAAAAAAATGACATTGGCCATTCTCTAGTCTTCCGGGATCTCTCCTGTGGCTAAAGAGGATACAAATTTTGCCATCAAGACCCTAGCAATCTCCTCCCTTGCCTGCTTCAGTATTCTGGGAAAGATTCCATCAGACCTAGGGGCTTTATCTATTTTCATGTTTTCCTTCTTAATATCAATATGCCCTAGAATATCCACAGATCCCTCCCTAATCTTAATGTCTTAGAATTAAAAACACTTACCTTCAGAAACATTCCAGATGCCTTTTTCCAAGCTCTAAAATATATCTCAGCTACATAGGTCATGATGGACCTACAGGCAAAAATTTAATCACAAACTTCATCATTAAGAGTTAATCATAACAGAATAAGAAAAGCAAAGTTTGCAAAGTCCTGATACTTAAGCATTGATTCAGTGCTTTGAAACTCCTATCAGACAACATGACAATCCTGAAATTCAAGCCATCCCTGGAATTAATTGCAGTCGGACAAGGCTCAGAATTGGAATATAGGAAAAAACAGAGCTAAGCACAAAGCTAAAATTAGGCATATCCATGTAAAAAAAAAGTGATTATAGCTGCATCTCTGTCATTTGTGCAGATTGATTACTAGAGGTGAGAGTGCACACAGTTGTCAAACCTGAGCAATAAAGCCATTATGAAATGTCAAGTTCAGCATAAAGAGAGCATAACATCACAAATAAAATAAAAATAATCCAATCAATTAGCAAAACATAGCATATGAACTCTAAGCTAGAATACTATCTATGGTTCCGGCATTACATCAGAAAGATGTAATATAAGACGTGCAGTATTGTTTCCAAGAATGAGGAACTTCAGTTTTGGGGATCAAAGAAATTCTAATGTTCATGCCCATGGGCCAAACACTGGAAAGTCTGATTAGAGTAGATAGGCCCGGACAGATATGATGAGGCGAGGGCAAGTTCTGTGTTATCTGATTCTGACTCTAAACTGAGACTGTAATGCTTGGAGAGGAGAAAGCTAAGCTGAAACCTGAGAGAAGTTTTCAAAATGATGAGAAGCTGGAGAGATTGAGAAAAACTGCTCCCGCTCATAAAAGAAACAAGAAGAAGAGGGCAGCACAGTGGCTCAGTGGTTAGCACTGCTGCATCACAGCACCAGGGACCCGGGTTCGATTCCAGCCTTGGGCGACTGTCTGCGTGGGTTTCCTCCGGCTACTCCAGTTTCCTCTCACAATCCAAAGATGTGCAGGTTGGGTGAACTGGCCAAGCTAAATTGAATTTCCCAGTGTTCAGGGATGTATAGATTAGGTGCTTGAGTCAGGGGTAAATGTAGGGAAATGGGTCTGGGTGGGACGCTTTTCGGAGGGTTGGCATGGACTTGTTGGGCTGAAGGGCCTGCTTCCACACAATAGGGATTCGAATTTTAATTCTTAAAAAAAAGGGCACAGATTTAAAGCAAGGTTGAAGTTAGGAAAACCTTTTCATTGAGTAGTTAGAGTATAGAATGCAATGTCTAGTAGTGTGGTAGAGGGAGGTTCAATTGAAGTATTCAAGAGTGCAGTGGATGATTATATTGTTGGAAATAAAGGTGCAAGGGTATTTTAAAAACTGGTAATAATGTTTCTTTAACCAGCACATGTCGGCTTGATGGGCAAACAGCCACCTTTGTGTCATAGTCACAGAAGTGTTATGATACTTTTTGAACTAATTACCTAGTTCTTAAACGTTATTTGCAAGCACTTAAAAAGTAATCTAATAATTGAGCAAATGATTTGGCTGGATATTCTGAACTCCCTAAATGGAAGATCACTACATAAATCAAAAGTTTCACTCACATTCCTACATTTAAATTAACTCTCAGTGCATGCTTTTCTTGCCTAAACCCCATGCCCTAATTACTTTGTTCATACTTAGGAAAGACATGTAGCTGGTTCTTAATGGTGTCATGGATCATCTTGATGAATTCCACATCCCAGCTAAACAAAAAACTTAAAAATCGCCTTCCCTGAAAAGAAGAAAGGAGCAGTATAAATTCACAACAAAAAAAATTTGCATTTATACAAAGCTTTATACACAACCAGATCACCCCAATGTGCCTTAAAACAAAAGTACTTTTGAATAAGAACAAAACAATGTCGGTGAAGATCTGAAATTAAAAACAAAGCACTGGAAAAACTCAACAAATCCGGTAACACCTGTGAAAAAGAGGACCAGTGTAAACATTGAGCCTAAGTACTCTTCTTTGGAGCTGAAGAGACATCATGGCTTGTTTGCTTCAGAAGGGGGCTTGTGGTTGGAGTTGGAAGAGTAGGGCAAGAAACATCGCAATGGAGGACAGAGTTTATGGCTTATTATTCGTCACTTCTGCTGAAGGAAATGTGGCAGCCAGTGTGCTACTGGTGAGATTCAGTTCTAATAAAAGATTAAATCAACCAGAAACATGAACTGTTTCTCTCCAGAGATGCTGATTTCTCTGCTTTTCTACCTTCTTTTAAAAACAAATTGCTCCCTGTGGGATCACAGCTTAATATCACGTTTGAAAAATGGCATCTTGAACAGTAGTGCACAGAAGATGGATTGTGCTCAAGGCCTAAATTAGAACTTGAACCAGTATCTCAGAAGTGGAAATGATGTGATTTGGATTTTATTCATTAGATATGGGCACCACTGGTTAGCTCAGCATTTATTGCCCATCCCTATTTGCCCCAAGAGCAGTTGAGAGTCAATCACATTCCTGTGGTCTGGAGTCACATGTTGGTCAGACCCTGTAAGGATGGCAGTTTCACACCCCGAAAGGACATTAGTGAACCAGGTGGGATTTTCCCCCATCAATGGATTAATGGTCAGCATTAGGCTCTTAATTACACATTTTTATTGAATTGAAATCTGCCGTGGTTAGATATAAACCAGAGCCCCCCCAAAACATTACCTGGGTCTCTTAGATTAACAGTCCAGCAATAATACCATCTTGCCATCGCCTCCCCATGATTGAATACTTTCTTTTGTCTTTGTGTCAAAGAAAAGTGATCTCATCATGAAAGTTATTATGAAGGCAAAACAGCCATAAGCATACAGTTTCCAAAATGTATGTTCTTTTTATATAATTGCAATCATCTAGCTTAGCTAGCTGGATCTTGTATTTAAGCTGTAAACACAAGTTACTTTGAAATACTGAGCCAGTATGGCTTCAAGGGAAGGTCACATCTGATAAACCTGTTAGAACTTTTGAGGTGGTAATGAGCATTTAGACAAAGGAGAGCTATTGGGCATGATCTATTTATATTTCTGGAAGGCCTTTGACAAGATAGATAGCCTCTTGATTAGTAAAGTTATCAAGGCATACGGGAAGATGGCACGAAAATGGGGTTTCGAAACATATCAGGCATGATCAAACGGTGGAGTGGACTGCTTGGTCTGAATGACTTAATTCTGCTCTTATATCTTATGGTCTCATAATTACAGCAAAGCTCTCTTTCAAAGGCATTCTTTGTAAAGGCACACTACAGGAACATTGAATATTACAGAAAGTGTGATAAAATTCAATTTCGCTCCATCCGATATGTTTCAGTCTGAGGTAACATTATAATTTCAATACTGAATGTATACTGTGAATATCAACAATTTCAAACATTTAGAAAGGGGGTTCTCCAGTTTTCCAGCTCTCAGTGTACTATGGCTGAAAGGCCTTGGGCAGCAACTTCCCCAATGCACCCTTGTGGCGACTGTCCAAAGCATTACTACATTTCTCAGCGCTGAGCCTACACTTTGGAATGTGCCATTTTGCAAAACTGGGTCAAGAACAAAATGTTACAGTGGACAACCAGCAAAGTTCACGAACATCAATGAGTGCTTTTCACTGTTGAATGGTCCTCCAGACACTGCTGACCCTTACCTCGTGTGTTCTCAGAACAGCACATGCAGAACAGTGTCAATAGAGCTGCTACGGCTGAATCCCTTCAAAAACCACTGCACCTCTCTCCAAATTTTGTATCCATAGGTGGACAACAGTCTCTTTCCCAACTTCAAGATAAACACACAAATATGGGGTGAGATTCCAAGCATGAAGAAAGGATTGACAGGAAGGGCCTTCCTTACCATCAGGCAAGTATTCCTTGACGCTAGCTTGAAAGTTCTTATGACTATGCAATCTATGAAATGATTTTGCTCAGGGAACTATCCAAAGGAATCTTCCATCTACTTTTCCTGAAGGACCTCAAGGTTGTCATGTGTAGAACACTATTTGATGGACTGGCAGTCAAACATGCCCTCCTGCAAATATTTTCCATATGTTTTAGGTAGTATTCCATAGTACAAAAGCTTGAAGTGTTTTACAAAAATGTGGCCAGACCCACCCTTCATTACATCGGAAACAGACAGCACCTCAGCACAGAAATTACCCTTATGGTCGCATGCCAAGTATTCATGTACAGCTTGATATAGCCACAGAGGTAGCCGTTAGAATGAGGACAGTATCGAAATCTTTTAGCTAAAGGTTTGTCAATCATGGCCTTGTAACTACAGTTACTTTCAATTCCTACATGGAGCAAAGGATGGTACAGATAATCGCCACAACTTAGCTGAGTAACGGATCAGACCTGCATCATGTACTGCAACACAAAGAATGCCTTGTATTTGACAACCAGGTTCTTACACAAAATTGAGGGGGAACATGGTTCTCAGATGCCAAATTTGTTTTGTTTTAAAATTGCAACTTCTCCTTCTGGTTCCTAGTGCATGCCCCAATTTCTATGAACCACATGCACTGCAAATATCCCTCCTGCCCCAAGCCCCACACATATCACCTTCTCATACAATCACAGAAGGAGTAAAGTTTGCCCTTTTATCTCTTCCACCTTCACTCTCCAAAATGCCCAATACAACTTTGAGGTGAGGCAACAATTTGCTTGTACTTCTTTCAATCCATACTTATTTTGCTATTTACAATGCAGTTTCGTCTACATTGGAAAGAACAAAGACTGACTGACTGCTTTGTGGAACACTTCTGGTCTATCAACCAGTAAGAATAATGCTAGCCTTCCAGTTGCTTGCTATTTCAATATACCATCGTGATCTCATGATAACATTTCCATCCCAGACTTGCTGCAATATTATAGCAAAGCTCAACACAAGCTGAAGGAATAGCAGCTCACTTTCTGCTGAGACAATTTACAACCTTCAGGACTGAACACGGAGTTCAATAGACAATAGGTGCAGGAGTAGGCCATTCTGTCCTTCGAGCCTGCACCACCATTCATTATGATCATGGCTGATCATCCTCAATCAGTATCCTGTTCCTGCCTTATCTCCTATAACCTTTGATTCCACTTTCCTTGAGAGATCTATCCAACTCTTTCTTAAATGAATCCAGAGACTTGGCCTCCACTGCCCTCTGGGGCAGAGCATTCCACATACCCACCACTCTCTGGGTGAAGACGTTTCTCTCATCTCTGTCCTAAATGGCCTACCCCTTATTTTTAAGCGGTGTCCTCTGGTTCAGCACTCACCCATCAGCGGAAACATGTTTTCTGCCTCCAGAGCGTCCGATCCTTTAATAATCTTATACGTCTCAATTAGATCCCCTCTCAGTCTTCTAAACTCAAGGGTATACAAACCCAGTCACTCCAATCTTTCAACATAAGATAGTGCCGCCATTCCAGGAATTGACCTCGTGAACCTATGCTGCACTCCCTCAATAGCCAGAATGTCTTACCTCAAATTTGGAGACCAGAACTGCACACAATATTCCAGGTGCAGTCTCACCAGGGCCCTATACAGCTGCAGAAAAACCTCTTTGCTTCTATACTCAATCCCTCGTTATGAAGGCCAGCATGCTATTAGCCATCTTCACTACCTGCTGTACTTGCATGCTTGCCTTCATTGACTGGTGTACAAGAACACCCAGACCTCTGTTCTGCCCCTTTACCTAACTTGACTCCATTTAGGTAGTAGTCTGCCTTCCTGTTCCTGCCACCAAAGTGGATAACCATACATTTATCCACATTAAACTGCATCTGCCATGCATTGGTCCACTCACCTAACCTGTCCAGGTCACCCTGTAATCTCCCAACATCCTCCTCACATTTCACCCTGCCACCCAGCTTTATATCATCAGCAAATTTGTTAATGTTACTATTAATACCATCTTCTATATCATTAATATATATTGTAAAAAGCTGCGGTCCCAGCACTGATCTCTGCGGTACCCCACTGGTCACCGCCTGCCATTCCGAAAGGGAGCAGTTTATCACTTCTGTTTCCTGTCTGCCAACCAATTTTCAATCCAAGTCAGTACTTTGCCCCCAATACAATGCACCCTAATTTTGCTCACTAACCTCCTATGTGGGACTTTATCAAAAGTTTTCTGAAAGTCTAGGTACACTACATCCACTGGATCTCCCTTCTCCATCTTCAGAGTTACATCCTCAAAAAATTCCAGAAGATTAGTCAAGCATGATTTCCCCTTCATAAATCCATGCTGACTCTGACCTATCCTGTTACTGCTATCCAGATGTGTCGTAATTTCATCCTTTATAATAGACTCCAGCATCTTTCCCACCACTGAGGTCAGACTAACTGGTCTATAATTTCCTGCTTTCTCTCTCACTCCTTCCTTAAAAAGTGGTACAACATTAGCCACCCTCCAATCCGCAGGAACTGATCCTGAATCTATCGAACTCTGGAAAATAATCACCAACGCATCCACGATTTCTCGAGCCACCTCCTTCAGTACCCTGGGATGTAGACCATCAGGCCCCGGGGATTTATCAGCCTTCAGACCTAACAGTCTCTCCAACACCAATTCCTGGCAACTATAAATCTGCTTCAGTTCAGATCCTTCAGCCACTGTCACCTCTGGGAGATTGCTTGTGTCTTCCCCAGTGAACACAGATCTGAAGCACCAATTCAATTCTTCTGCCATTTCTTTGTTCCCCGTAAAATATTCCCCTGTTTCTGTCTTCAAGGGCCCAATTTTAGTCTTAACCATTTTTTTCCCTTTCACATACCTAAAAAAGCTTTTACTATCCTCCTTTATATTTTTGATCTTCAACACCTTCAGAGCATGAACATTGTCCTCCATTTAGTTTTCACCCCCTTTTCCTCTTCCAATATCTTGATGGCATGTGTTTGCTCTCAGGAGAGTTGACCTATATTATACTATTCACACCCATCTTGCCCCTGAACCTCTTTTGCTACTATTAGCATTCCTTTTTGTCTTTTGTTCTGGGTACCTTCATTATCTTTTCCACTTTCTCCCCCTTTGTCAATAACATAAAAGCCATCCTTTTCCAGTCTCTAATTCTGAAGAGCAGTCATTGGATTTGAAACATTAACTCTCTTTCTCACTCCACAGATAAAACAAGACCCATTAAATTTCTTCAACATTTTCTGTTTTTATTTCAGATCTTCAGCACTTTTATTGTTGCAGACAATAACAATTGCATCCAAATAAAAGTGTCTTAAAATGCGAAGTCAATGACATGTCATCCTTTGAGCCATTAACAAAGGCAAGACCAATACTCTGTATGGCTCACAAACAATTTAAAATAGTTTGTTTCCCTGATTTACTTCAAACCCATACACAATTTTGCAGAAGAATAAATTCTATGCAGAACCTTTAAGAATTAAAACAGCTTTTATTGAGAGATGAAAATTAGATGATCAGTGTAATGGGTCTCAGATGACTAAACCATAAAGTTAAAATGGGGCAGAATTTATGATTAGAATGCACAACATACACATTGGACAATAGCAATCATAAACTGAGACTGATCAATAAAAAATACCCATCAGTAGCACTCCTGGTAGAGACAAAATACTATGGAATATATGCACGTTCATTCTTTAATTAGTTGGGGTATGGCTGCCACTCTGTGGAGGCTTAGGAGAGAGTTGGAGAGTGGAGAAGAGGTTTACAAGGATATTGCCTGTATTGGAGTGCATTAGCTATAAGGAGAGGTTGGACAAACTTGGACTGTTTTGTTCAAGTGTCAAAGGCTGACAGGCAACCTGATGGAAGTACATAAAATTAATCAGAAGCATGGAAAGGATGAAGAGGTGGAATCTTTTTAGACACTCACACAAACAGGCAGAGAATAGAAGGATATGTGCAGGCTGATGGAATTAGTTGAGAATGGCACGCTGGTCAGTACAGACCTGGTAGACCAAAGGGCCTTTCTTGTGCTGTGCTATTCTATGTTCCACAGTCTGCATGCCAATGCACAAATACAGAATATAAATAAAGAACAACCAACTATACTCACATAACATCCATTGGGTTTTGTGGCAGTGTCCCTTGTTCAGGGCCAGAAGGGGCATGCTCAAGTCTCACATTCCACTAAGGTGTGTCACAACATGTCCCAACAGATTGATTAAAATACTTTTTGTGAAAATATAACACCAGATTTTAAGTGGAACATAAAGCAGATTATAGAAATGTAAAGTACAAAACAAAAAATGCTGAAAATGTTTGTCTCCTAAGTTACGGTTTGACCGTGTAAATAGAACCAGCATTTTCTTTACATAGAATGTTCAGTCAATTATTTAGAACACTGATTGAAATGTAAATTTCTGTTCTAATACTAAATAGAACCAAGGTATTTGCAAACTCTTACTATTTCCAGATAATTATGCCAGAAGTGCATTGTGTTTTGAAACATTTTGCTTTAAAATATCTGCATTTAAAACACGTAAAACACATGTTATTTTCTTCACTCACCTCTTCCTTTTTTACGTGGGCAACACTCATGAAACATTGAAGCAAAGTATTTTTCACCTCATTGCTGTCTTCAGACTTGAATTCAAAATTTTGCAAAGCTTGATGAAAGTGCCACAGTCGAATTATATCAGCACCCTATGCACAATGATGTGGAAAGGAGAGTAACGTTTATTGGACCAACGTGCAAGAGTTACAGCATCAGAGGATTACACCTCTAGCCATTTCAATAGAATAAACCAATGAAAATTCAAGAGAAAATAAAGATACCATAACAATATAGGTGATAATTAACTAACTGAGCGCATAATGGCAATTAGTGTGTCACGAATTACTTGGAATAAGGCACAGTCACAAGATCACAAGCTTCTCATTTTATGCAGGAATACACTTTCAGCTATTAGAGTCATAGTCAGAGTTGTACAGCATGGAAACAAATCATTTGGTCCAAGTCGTCCATGCTGACAAGATTATCTAAATTAATCTAGATCCATTTGTGAGCATTTGGCACATATCCTTCTAATACATAGTAGCACTTTAAATGCTATAATTGTACCAGCCTCCACCACTTCTCTTTCTATGCACATACCACTCTCTGCGTGAAAGTTGCTCCTTGGGTCCCTTTCAAATCTTTCCTCTCTCATCTTAAATCTATGCCCCCTCATTTTGGACTCCCCTATCCAACCAAGTTCAATGTTATCTTCGTGGAAGAGAAGCAATTTGTCTAGTGACAATCAGAAGAGAAAATGGCATAAAGGTTTGTCTTCACTATCCATCATTATTACTTTTAAAACACAAAGTGCCTTTTATAAGTTTCTTGTTTCCTTGCAAGCTTGATTCTGCTTTTGTTCTGCTTTGACTGGATTTTGGGCCAGCACTTATAGCCCATTTGTAGCTGTCCTCAAGGGGATGATGAGGTGCCTTCTTGAAATGCTGCAGTCAATTTGATTTAAGTCATCCCACAGTGCGGTTAGTGAAGGGAGTCCCAGGAGTTTGACTTAGTGACACTAAGGAATGGCAATATATTGCCAAGTCAGCTGGTGAATAGCTTGGAGGAGAACACAAGGGTCACAAGGGTCAGCAGCTTGGTCAGTTCCTCTCATGTATCTTGTGGATGGTACACACTGCTGCTGCTCAGTCAGTGATGCATGCAGTGAACGTTTGTGGATGAGGTGCTAAGCAAGCAGCTGCTCTGTCCTGGATAATATCAAGCTTCGAGTTCTTTAAGCTGCACTCATACAGTCAAGTAGGGAGCCTTCCATCACATCTTGACTTATGCCTTCTAAATGGTGGATAGACTTTGAGTAGTCAGGAGGAGTTACTCACTACAGGATCTTTTCGTCACCACTGTATTTGTATGGCTTATCCTATCTCTGGACAATTGTTACTCCCAGGATGTTTTGACAGCTGGAATTCAATAGTTATGCTTTTAACATCATGGAGCAGTTCAATGCTCTCTTACTGGAGATGATCACTACCTTGCATTAGTGTGGTGCAAATGTTACTTACACTTTTCAGAAAATAACCAAAAACTGGATGTACACAACTGAAAATTACTGCAACAAATTCAGAAATAAACATGCAAGAGGCAAGGGCAGGAAGCAAATATGAGGAGGAAGGCAAGATTGAGAGGAAAATAAAGTCAGACATTGATAAAGTCAACCAGAAACAGGCTAACAGATGTGCAATTACTTTCTATCTTTTTGACTATGAACAGTGGCACATATAAATCAACTTGCATAAAATAATCTGTACAATTAATGTTTTGATCAATAAAAAATGATATTACCAAATATTTTGACAATAAGCTTTTCTCCAGCAGCATTATAAAGGCAGTTTTTCCCAATTCTTCTTTTCCTTCTAATCCTTTGTCCCACCAAGCCACAAACAAATGTTGGATTGTAATCTTCAAAGCTCCATAAAACTTAGGCAACGCTGGCAAAATACCTGTGAAAAATTAAAAGAAATAAAATGTTTCAAATCTATTAAAGGAAGAATGGGTCTAGGGATCCTTTGATAGATTCAGAAAGGTAGAAACCAATAATCATTGATGCTATTATTAATTCTATTCCGCTTTATGAGTCCTTTCCGCAAGTTTTGTTACAATATCCCATTTGAAATTATTGATTTAATATTTTTCATTAATTGCATGGTATCCTTTCTTGGTCATGTTATTACACATTACAGTTTAAATCCACAAGACCGAGATAAAAATAAGCTGCATTTAACCTAGTTTTTCGACAGCATGAACAAACATCAGTAATAATTGCAGACAACAAACTTGTTTTCCCTGGTAACCTTCAGCCTTGTGAAACCATGGTTTATAAGTTGGTAGTTAACTCTACACTGAAACATCACTGGTATGGCTCAGGAGTCCCAGTGGCTGATTCTATTATAGGTGTTGCCAATTGAATGCAGTTAAGTTGAGAAGGTAGAGACTTTGTTGGTCTCAGTTCTCTCAGCACGCCCCTCAACTAGCTGAGCATTAATTTTTCTTCATCTCTTTCAATGTCCCTCCCAACAGTCAGCAACCAAGGTCGCAGCTATCAGTGCCGTACCCAATAGTCAACATAGAGTCATAGAGGAACATCTGTTACTGTAATTTCCCCACATGCTACACTATTACAATTTATCATTGTCAATTTGCACAACCTGTTGAAAGATCAAAATCCTCTCAGAAAGAAACCCCAACATCTAACCTCATTAATGTTTGCATAACATACACATTCCCTCATTTCTCCTAAACTTTTTTACCCAAAATAACAAATGAATAGACTAAACCTAATCTGATATTCTGTTACTTACCTTGGCGAGAAAATAAAACTGAGCACAGATTAGATGACGTTTACCCAGTTTTATGTAAGAAATTCAATATTTTTCAAGACAACTGTGATGGACTGTACATGAGTTACTGTACACATTTTAAGTTGTCATTGAACAATGGTGACATTAAGGTACAGAGCACTTACCATTCAAAATAACAGCAATTTCCAGCAAGTCACTGTAAACATCATCCTTATCAATTACATGTACGGAGGCCACAACCACCTCAGTTACACCACCAATCACAGACAGAGTTTTCTGCTGAAAAGAACAGGACAGGTCTCACTTTCCTTTTCACAAAGCAACGATGAAATACAATTTTCACTTCAGTAGTATTTGATACAATTAAACATCCCCATATTTCCAAAGAATAAAAGTCTTAAAAAAAAAACAAAATAAAATACACACCAAAGCAAGTTCCAGTCCAGTCCATTCAGTTCCAGTCTTAACCCATGAAGTTTAAATGAGGTGATGACCTCTTGGGATTATCACTAGAATATCAATTCTGAATAATGCTCTGGGAACCCAGAGTTTGAATGCTGCTATGGCATTGGTGGAAGTTCAATTCAAAATCTGGAATTAAGCTGCAGGGACATAGTTACGCCAGAGAGCAGAGGTAGCAAGGCGAGACTCTCAGATGGTGTGTTGCCTCACGGGTGCCAGGGTCCGAGACGTCTCAGACAGTGTCTTCAGAATCCTTAAGGGGAAGGGTATGCAGCCAAAGGTCGTGGTGCACATTGGCACCAACGACATAGGTAGGAAGAGGGGTGGGGAGGTCATTCAGGAGCTCAGGGATTTAGGCTGGAAGCTAAAAGCTAGGACGGACAGAGTCGTCATCTCTGGGTTGTTGCCGGTGCCACGTGACAGTGAGGCAAGGAATAGGGAGAGAGTGCAGTTGAACACGTGGCTGCAAGGACAGTGTAGGAGGGAGGGCTTCAGGTATTTGGACAATTGGACTGCATTCTGGGGAAGGTGGGACCTGTACAAGCAGGACGGGTTGTACCTGAACCAGATCGTGGCACCAATATCGTGGGAGGTAGGTTTGCTAGCACTCTTGGGGGGGGGGGGGGGGAGATTTAAACTAATTTGGCAGGGGGGATGGGATCCAGACTTGTAGTCCAGCAAGTAGGTTAGCTGTTTTTCAGGATGTCCAAGAATGTAGGGAGGCTGTGGAGAAGGTAGCACTGACAGGGAATACTTGCAAACACAGAGATGGGCTCAAGTGTGTATACTTCAACACAAGGAGTATCAGAAATAAGGTGGGTGAACTTAAGGCGTGGATCGGTACTTGGGACTACAATGTTGTGGCCATCACGGAAACGTGGATAGAAGAGGGACAGGAATAGTTGTTGGAGGTTCCTGGTTACAGATGCTTCAGTAAGATTGGGGGGGGGGGGGGGGGTGGTAAAAAAGGAGGGAGGGGGTGGCATTGCTAATTAGAAATGGTATAACGGCTGCAGAAAGGCAGTTCGAGGGGGATCTGCCTTTGGAGGTAGTATGGGCTGAAGTCAGAAATAGGAAAGGAGCAGTCACCTTGTTGGGTGTTTACGACAAGCCCCCCAATAGCAGCAGAGATGTGGAGAAACAGATTGGGAAACAGATTTTGGAAAGATGCAGAAGCCACAGGGTAGTAGTCATGGGTGATTTCAACTTTTCAAATATTGATTGGAAGCTCTTTAGGTCAAGTAGATTGGATGGGGCGGTGTTTGTGCAGTGTGTCCAGGAAGCTTTTCTAACTCAGTATGTAGTATGTAGGGGAGAGGCCATATTGGATTTGGTACTCGGTAATGAACCGGGACAAGTGATGGGCTTGTTAGTGGGTGAGCATTTTGGTGATGGTGACCACAATTCTGTGACTTTCATCTTGGTTATGGAGAAAGATAGGTGCGTGCAACAGGGCAGGTTTTACAATTGGGGGAAGGGTAAATACGACGCTGCAAGACAGGATCTGAGGAGCATAAATTGGGAGCACAGGCTGTCAGGGAAGGATGTCGCTGAAATGTGCAACTTTTTCAAGGAACAGATACGACATGTCCTTGATATGTATGTACCTGTCAGGCAGGAAAGAGATGGTCGTGGGAGGGAACCTTGGTTGACGAGAGAGGTTGAATGTCTTGTAAGGAGGAAGGAGGCTTACATAAGGTTGAGGAAACAAGGTTCAGACAGAGCGTTGGAGGGATACAGGATAGCCAGGAGGGAGTTGAAGAAAGGGATTAGGAGAGCTAAGAGAGGGCAAGAAAAATCTTTGGCGGGTAGGATCAAGGATAACCCCAAGGCCTTTTATGCGTATGTGAGAAATATGAGAATGACGAGAACGAGGGTAGGTCCGATCAAGGACAGTAGTGGGAGATAGGAGAGGTCTTGAATGAGTACTTTTCTTCAGTATTTACAAATGAGAGGGACCGTATTGTTGAAGAGGAGAGTATGAAACGGACTGGTAAGCTAGAGAAGATACTTGTTAGGAAGAAAGATGTGTTGGGCATTTTGAAAAACTTGAGGGTAGACAAGTCCCCCGGGCCGGATGGGATATATCCTAGGATTATGTGGGAAGCAGGAGAGGAAATTGCAGAACCGTTGGCATTGATCTTTTCGTCTTCACTGTCAATGGGGGTGGTGCCAGGGGACTGGAGAGTGGCGAATGTTGTGCCCCTATTCAAAAAAGGGAATAGGGATAACCCCGGGAATTACAGGCCAGTTAGTCTTACATCGGTGGTAGGCAAAGTAATGGAAAGGGTACTGAGGGATAGGATTTATGAGTATCTGGAAAGACACTGCTTGATTAGGGACAGCCAGCACGGATTTGTGAAGGGTAGGCCTTGCCTTACAAGTCTTATTGAATTCTTTGAGGAGGTGACCAAGCATGTGGGTGAGGGTAGAGCAGTGGATGTAGTGTACATGGATTTTAGTAAGGCATTTGATAAGGTTCCCCGTGGTAGGCTTATGCGGAAAGACAGGAGGCATGGGATAGTGGGAAGTTTGGCCAGTTGGATAGAGAACTGGCTAACCGGTCGAAGTCAGAGAGTGGGTGGTAGATGGTAAATATTCAGCCTGGAGCCCAGTTACAAGTGGAGTTTCGCAGGGATCAGTTCTGGGTCCTCTGCTATTTGTAATTTTTATTAATGATTTGGAAGAGGGAGTCGAAGGGTGGGTCAGTAAATTTGCAGACGATACGAAGATTGGTGGAGTTGTGGATAGTGAGGAGGGCTGTTGTTGGCTGCAAAGGGGCTTAGATATGATGCAGAGCTGGGCTGAGGAATGGCAGATGGAGTTCAACCCTGTCAAGTGTGAGATTGTCCATTTTGGAAGGACAAATAAGAATGCGGAATACAGGGTTAACGGTAGGTTCAGGGGAATAAATAGAGTAGACAGTCAGAGACTTTTTCCCCGGGTTCAACAGAATGTTACAAGGGGACATAAATTTAAGGTGAAGGGTGGAAGGTATAGGGGGGATGTTAGGGTAGGTTCTTTACCCAGAGAGTGGTGGGGGCATGGAATGCACTGCCTGTGGGAGTGGCAGAGTCAGAATCATTGGTGACCTTTAAGCGGCAATTGGATAGGTACATGGGTCGGTGCATAAGCTAGGACAAATGTTCAGCACAACATTGTGGGCTGAAGGGCCTGTTCTGTGCTGTATTGTTCTATGTTCTAAAAGTCTAATGATGACCATGAAATTGTTATTGTTTGTCAGAAAAACCTATCTGGCTCATTAATCCATTTACAAAAGGAAACAGATGCCCTGACCTGGTCTTGCTTACATGCGAATCCAGACATACACTCATGTGTTGATTCTTAACTGTTCGCAGAGAAAGAGATTCTGGCCTGGCTAGCGTTGCACACATCCCATGAATGAATTAAAAAACATTGACACTTTTTTGAACCCTTTCAAGTTTCACAATATCCTTCCAATAGGAAGGAGACCAGAATTGCATGCAATATTCCAAAAGTGGCCTAACCAACAACCTGTACAGTTGCAACATGACCTCCCAACTCCAATACTCAATGCTCTGACCAATAAAGGAAAGCATACCAAATGCCTCCCTGTGACTCTACTTTCAAGGAGCTATGAACCTGCATTCCAAGGTCTCTTTGTTCGGCAACACTCCCTAGGACCTTACCATTAAGTGTACAAGTCCCGCTCTGATTGACTTTCCCAAAATGCAATACCTCACATTTATCTAAATTAAACTCCATCTCCCAATCCTCAGCCCATTGACCTATCTGATCAAGATTACTTTGTAATCTGAGGTAACCTTCTTCACTGTCCACTACATCTCCAATTTTGGTGTCATCTGCAAACTTACTAACTATACCTCCTATTTTCACATCCAAATTATTTATATAAATGGCAAAAAGTAGTGGACTCAGCATCAATCCTTGTGATACATCACTGGTCACAGGTCTCCAATCTGAAAAGCAACCCTCCACCACCAGCCTCTGTCTTCTATGTTTGAGCCAGTTCTGTCTTCAAATGGCTAGTTCTCCCTGTATTCCATGAGTTCTAACCTTGCTAACCAGTCTCCCATGGGAACCTTGTCGAATGCCTTACTGAAGTCCAGATAGGTCACTCCACTGCTCTGCCCTCATCAATCCTTTTTCTTACTTTTCAAAAAAACTCAATCAAGTTAGTGAGACATTACTTCTCAAGCACAAAGCCATGCTGACTTTCCCTAATCAGTCCTTGCCTTTCCAATTACACACAGATCCTGTCCCTCAGCATTCCTACCAACAACATGCCCACCGCCGATGTCAGGCTCACCAGTCTATAGTTCCTTGGCTATTTCTTACTACCTTTCTTAAATATGGGCACCACGTTTGCCAACCTCCAGTCTTCCGGCACCTCACGTGTGATTATCGACGATGCAAATATCTCAGCGAATGGGCCAGCAATCACTGCCCTAGCTTCCCACAGAGTTCTAGGGTATACCTGATCAGATCTGGAGACTTGTGTTTAATGACATCCAGCACTTCCTCCTATGTAATATGGGCATTTTTCAAGATGTCACCATCTATTTCCCCCCCCACATTCTATACCTCCCATGTCCTTCGCCACAGTAAACACGGATGCAAAAAATGTCTTTAGTATCTTCCCCATCTCCTGCGGCTCCACTGCTGATCTTTGAGGGGCCCTATTATCTCCCTGATTACTCTTTTGTCCTTAATGCATTTATAAAAACACTTTGGATTCTCCTTCACCCTATTTGCCAAAGCTATCTCATGTCTCCTTTTTGCCTTCCTTATGTCCCTCTTAAGCATATTCCTACTGCCTTTATACTCTAAGGATTTACTTGATCTCTCCTGTCTATACTGGTCATATACTTCCTGGTTTTTCTTAACCAAAACCTCAATTACTCTAGTCATCCAGCATTCCCTACACCTTCCAGACTTTCCTTTCACCCTAATAGGAATATACTGTCTCTGGACTCTCGTTATCTCATTTTTGAAGGCTTCCTATCTACCCCTAATTAGCATTTGAAAGATCTTCCCTAATACTGTCAAAATTAGCCTTCCTCCAATTTAGAACTTCAACCTTTAGATCTGGTCTATTCTTTTCCAGCACTTTTTGAAAGCTAATAGAATTATGGTCACTGGCCCCAAAGTGCTCCCCCACTGACACCTCAGTCACCTGTCCTGACTTGTTTCCCAAGAGTACATCAAGTTTTGCACCTTCTCTAGTAGGTACATCCATGTACTGAGTCAGAAGATTTTGTTGTCCATAATTAACAAATGTGTCTCCATTTAACCCTTAACATTGTTTGGAAAGTTAAAATCCCTTACCATTACCACCTTATAAACTCCTTCCAAATTTGTTTTTCAATTTCCTGCTGATTTAGGGGGTCTATAATACAATCCCAACAAGGTAATCAATCCTTTCTTACTTCTCAGTTCAACCCAAATAACTTTCCTAGATGTATTCCCAGGAATATCGTGGGCGGCACGGTGGCACAGTGGTTAGCACTGCTACCTCACAGCGCCAGAGACCCAGATTCATTTCCCGCCTCAGGCGACTGACTGTGTGGAGTTTGCACATTCTCCCCGTGTCTGCGTGGGTTTCCTCCAGACACTCCGGTTTCCTCCCCAGTCCACAAAATGTGCAGGTTAGGTGAATTGTCCATGCTAAATTGTCCGTAGTGTTAGGTGCAGGGGTAAATGTAGGCGAATGGGTCTGGGTGGGTATGCTTCGGCGGGTCGGTGTGGACTTGTTGGGCCAAAGGGCCTGTTTCCACACTAAGTAATCTAACCTAATCTATTATCCTCCCTAAAATCGGACGAGTTTCAGAGAGAAACTTCTGGCAACTCACAGCAATGTTTCATAATTAAGCTGAAATAAAGTTTTTTTTCATTCTACATAACTAAAGATTATGTAAACATTTACATAAAATTTCCTAATATAAATGCAAACAGTATTGCACATATCTCCTTACCATATTCAAAGCACCCTCCACCTCCATTTCATCATCACTGTCTTCATGCTGGGCCCAATTCTCCACTGGGTTGTCTAATAGAACATCAGTTAGAAGTTTCTTCAGATGCTCCCATAATGCTTCTCTTTGCTTCCGTGGGAACTCCTGCAACACTTCAGTCAAATCAAATGGATCCGAAGTATTTTTCTAAAGACAGAAAAATTAAACTAAAAATCAAATATTTCTCTTCGATCTACCAATTCACCTGAAATCACATGATCATGAGTAAGATTCAGAAAACAAAGTATGAAGCCCACACAAGTTAAAGTTAGTTTGAGGAGAAAGTGAGGTCTGCAGATGCTGGAGATCAGAGCTGGAAATGTGTTGCTGGAAAAGCGCAGCAGATCAGGCAGCATCCAGGGAACAGGAGAATCGACGTTTCGGGCATAAGCCCTTCTTCAGGAATCAGGAAAGTTTGTCCAGCAGGCCAAGATAAAAGGTAGGGAGGAGGGACTTGGGGGAGGGGCGTCGGAAATGAGATAGGTGGAAAGAGGTCAAGGTGAGGGTGATAGGTCAGACTGGGGTGGGGGCGGAGAGGTCGGGAAGAAGATTGCAGGTTAGGAAGGCGGTGCTGAATTCGATGGATTTGACTGAGACAGGGTGGGGGGAGGAGAAATGAGGAAACTGGTGAAATCAGAGTTCATCCCTTGTGGTTGGAGGGTTCCTAGGCGGAAGATGAGGCGTTCTTCCTCCAACCGTCGTTTTGTTGTGGTCTGACGATGGAGGAGTCCAAAGACCTGCATATCCTTGGTGGAGTGGGAGGGGGAATTGAAGTGTTGAGCTACAGGGTGGTTGGGTTGGTTGGTCCGGGTGTCCCAGAGGTGTTCTCTGAAACGCTCCGCAAGTAGCTGACCTGTCTCCCCAATATAGAGGAGGCCACATCGGGTGCAGAGGATGCAATAGATGATGTGTGTGGAGGTGCAGGTGAATCTGTGGCGGATATGGAAGTTTCATTTGGGGCCTTGGAGGGAGGTGTGGGCGCAAGTCTTGCATTTCCTGCAGTTGCAGGGGAAGGTGCCGGGAGTGGAGGTTGGGTTGGTGGGGGGTGTGGATCTGACGACGGAGTCACGGAGGGAGTGGTCTTTACGGAATGCTGATAGGGGAGGGGAGGGAAATATATCCTTGGTGGTGGGGTCCGTTTGGAGGTAGCGGAAATGACGGCGGATGATGCGCTGTACATGGTGATTGGTGGGGTGGTAGGTGAGGACCAGTGGGGTTCTGTCCTGGTGGCGGTTGGAGGGGCGGGGTTCAAGGGCGGAGGAGCGGGAAGTGGAAGAGATGCGGTGGAGGGCATCGTCGACCACGTCGGGGGGGGAATTGCGGTCCTTGAAGAAGGAGGCCATCTGGGTTGTGCGTTTTTGGAACTGGTCCTCCTGGGAGCAGATGCGGCGGAGTCGAAGGAATTGGGAGAATGGGATGGCGTTTTTACAGGGGGCAGGATGGGAGGAGGTGTAGTCCAGGTAGCTGTGGGAGTCGGTCGGTTTGTAGTAGATGTCCGTGTTGATTCGGTCGCCTGAGATAGAAATAGAAAGGTCGAGAAAGGGGAGGGAGGAATCTGAGACTGTCCAGGTGAATTTGAGGTCGGGGTGGAAGGTGTTGGTGAAGTGGATGAACTGTTCAACCTCCTCGTGGGAGCACGAGGTGGCGCCAATACAGTCATCGATGTAGCGGAGGAAAAGGTGGGGGGTGGGGCCAGTGTAGTTGCGGAAGATGGATTGTTCCACATATCCTACGAAGAGGACTAGTTTGCCTGATAAAGTCGTAAATGTTCTCAGGGTAGATAAATCCAAATTACATAAATCCAGCTATTGAATGAGTAAATTTGCCATAAAACGCTGACTTCACTCAAAGCTTTAATCTCTAGATATTTCATTTTAGAGCTGGATTAACTTCTTTCCTTTCTCAGTACCATGTGGTAGATTGCAGGAGTTCCTCAACATGGCAAGCAAAGCAATCTTCCATTCACAAATACAGTGTGAGCATAAAATCCAATTAAGCAATTCTGTCAGCTGGGATTGTAGAAATTTAGCAGTATGGGTCTGCCTTTCAAATCAAGTAAGAAAAGATATGATTTGATTTATTGTCATATATACTGAGATACATTGGAAAGTATGATTTTGCATGGTAACCAAACAAATTATACCTTACATGAGTGAGTAAGATTAATCGAACAGAATGCATAAGTGTTACAGCTGCAGAGAAAGATCAACTCTAATATATGAGGTCAGTTCAGAAATGTGATAAAAGTGGGGATTAAATCTGTTGTAAATCAAGCACTAGAAATAAGGAAGGCAATTAAATCCATCCTCTTTCATTCACTCAAACACCCAGCCAATCCTGGGATTCTATCTCCAACCGTTTACACACAGGTTCATTTCACATGTTTGGCACTGTGAAAGGAAAAAAAATCATAATATTAGTCTGAAGTGTTCCTTTTAGGAGCTTGAACCTATTGGAATTTTGTTCAAGATTTCTACCATAAGTCTACCTTTAAATGGATGCTTCTTAAGTTTTTCCTCATACCCCTGAAGTCAAATCAATTTGGCAAAACGTTTCCAAAGAGCTTCCGCTTTTTGAATCCTTCTGTGTCATGGTAGCAGAATTAAAGGTGTCGTCTGGCCCGCCAAAACAGTTACAACTAAGCCTACTGACTAAAAGATGGCAACAGTAAAAGTGTTTTTTTTTGCATTGGGAAAATAATTGCATTATCTAAATCATCCCTTAACTGGTACCATACTGAAAACGTGACTCATGAAATGTTGGTCATGACTGATTAGAAAGAATTTCTAAAGTACAACATAAACTTATCAAAATGGGAAGAGGCCACATGACAAAAAGTAATCATGCAGTGGAATGCATTGCCACAGAGAGTGGTGGAGTCAGATTAAATAATAAGTTTTAAAAGGAGATTGCGTAAAACATTTGAAGGACTATAGGGAAAAAGCAAGAGACAATTCATTCTACACTAGAGTGCTCAGATTTTATCTGAAGTTCCACAGAAATAAGGTTTTGTTCAAACTTATAACAACAAACATCAGAGAAGCAGTAATATAAAAAAGCTAAATACTTCAAATGATGAAAACCTGAAATTAAAATAAAAAGAAATTGCTAGAAAAAAATCTAGCAGCAGTTGTGGGCAGAGACAGAGTTAACAATTCAGAACCCAGATGAGGATCAGATAGATTGCAGTTTTTTCCGGTCTTGTGACATTTTCTATTCTTAAGTCCCATCAAATTTATGATCATAGAATCCCTACAGGGTGGAAACAGGCCCTTCAGCCCAACAAGGCCATACCAACCCTCAAGCATACCCCATCCAAACCCATTCCCCATCCTATTACTCTACATTTACTCCTGACTAATTCACCTAACCTACACATCCCTGAATACTATGGGTAACATAGCAAAGCTAATTTACCTAACCTGCATATATTTGGATTGTGGGAGAAAACCAGACCACTCAGAGGAAACCCACGGAGACACAGGGAGAACGTGCAAACTCCACACAGACAATCACCCAAGGCTGAAATCGAACAAGAGTCCCTGGCACTGTGAGGCAGCAGTGCTAACCACTAAGACACCCTGCTGCCCCTTATGACAGTTTTGAAACAAACCACACCTATTGGAATTGAAACAGCTACAATCTTTAATGGCAAAAATTAATAAATATTTGAAGCAGAGCAAGATTAGGTAGGTGAGATGCATATGGCAAGTGGTGCAGATTTGGGTCTGAATCTTCTGATTCAGGTCAGAATCTCTAGTTGTTACCCCAGGAAAAGTTTGCCAACTTTTACCTTAAGAGAAAAGTTTTCCTGGTCAAACTTTCAGGCCAGGAACTTTCCCAGCCAATGCAGCACAATGCAGTTCAGCAATCCATACTGAGTGCAGCACAGTTGTTCAGCATTGAACCACAAGTATCACATAGTAGCTGCTGCATTGCATAGAGAAAAGGCCGAAAACCATCTCGATAGCGACTGAGAAGATACATGCGTAAGGAAAGTGCATGGTGTAAGGTTAATGGATGAAGAGATGGAGTAGGCCAGGTTGTGTGGGGCAATAGGGAGTGTCAGTGTTGATCTTGTCAAAAGTGGGTCAACTGTCCATGGAGGTCACACAATCCCAAGTTACAGTCCAACAGGTTTATTTGAAATCACAAGCTGAGTGCTGCTCCTTCATCAGATGCTCCTTCACTTGATGAAATAACAGCATTCTGAAAGCTTGTGTTTTCTGACTTTGTTGTATGACCTGTGACTTTGTCCACCCGAGTTCAACACCAGCACCTCCACATCATGCCGATGGAGGGCTAGTGATGAGTGAGGTAATGAGTGAGGTATCAATTGTAGTTAGAGGCATTTGGATCAGATTTGAAATCCATCCATAATTTACTGGCTAATTATTGGGTAATGAATCAAAGGCCTCCAAAATCTCCAACACTAACTCGAAATAGGGGACATTTTTGGAAGGTTTCAGTCATCTGGTAAACACCCAATGGGCATTTGTACTATGCAGGCAAGTCTGATGAATCAGCTGCATCTGGACTTCTCTCTGTTAATAGTGTGGAACTCCAGTCAATGCTTCAGCAATGAGTATCTTCCTAATCGAAGAGCTGGGTCATGAATGATCCTTCGCCTTATGATTCTAATAACCATAGGTTACAACTTACAGTATTAATTATGCTTGTTTATTTAGTTATTCAAGTGTATTATTCAAAAAATTATTTCAAACATGCATTACTTACATGAAGCTGAATAAAATTCAGGAAGTCCTCCAAACATTCATTACACACAGACTGCAAAAAGAGGTCACGTTTCGACATTATGCACAATACACTTCAGCATCTAAAGAAATAGACTATGACAGAAAATAGATATTTATTACAAAAGAGCATAACATAGTACACATCTGCATAAATCATTAAAGATAAAATAACTGGTTGCAAGAGCAGTTAATAAAGCTTTTCTTTAATGTTTTAACTCGTGGAATGTGGACATTGCTGTCTGGCCAGCGTTCTTTATTGCCTGTCCTTAGTTGCCCGAGTGGTGGTGAGCTACCTTCTTGAACATGCTGTAGAGACACACATTGCCGTTCGGAAGGGAATTCAAGGCTTTTGACCCAGTGACAGCAAAGTAACAACAATATATTTCCAAGTTTGCATAACAAGTGGCTCAGAGAGGAACTTGCAGGGGATGGTGTTAGACCATAAGACATAGGAGTGGAAGCAAGGCCATTCAGCCCATCGGGTTCACTCTGCCATTTAATCATTGTTGATGGGCGTTTCAATTCCACTTACCTGCACTCTCCCTCCAGCCCTTAATTCCTTGCAAGATCAAGAATTTATCAATCTCTGCCTTGAAAACACCCAAGATCCCAGCCTCCACTACGCTCTGTGGCAATGAATTCCACAGGCCCACCACTCTCTGGCTGAAGAAATGTCTCTTCATTTCCATTCTAAATTGACCCCCTCTAGTTTTAATGCTATGCCCGTGGGTCCTAGTCTCCCCGCATGACGGAAACAACTTCCCAGCGTCCACCCTTGTGTTCCTATTTATCTGCTGTTTTTGTCCTTCTAGAGCAAAGTGTTTGTGGGTTTGGCAGATGCTAAGGACTTTGGTGAATTTCTGCTGCGCATCTTGTAAATCGTATTAGCAATGTGCACTGAATTTCAGTGATAGTGGGAGTGGATGCCTATGGATATGGTACCAGTCAAGTGTGCTGTTTTGCTCTGAATGGTGTCAAGCTAGAGTATTGTTGAAGCTACACCCATTCAGACAAGAAGGGAATATTCTTTCACACTCCTAACTTGCAGATGGTGGACAGGTTTTATGAATTACTCACCAAAGTATTCTTAGCCCATGACCTGTCAGGTTGGGTATATCCTGCATTTTAGGCAAAGGCTTTACCTCGGCAGTTTTCCACATTGTCAGATAGATGCCATTGTCATAACTGTACTGAAGCAGCTTGGCAAGGCAAGTGGTAACTTCAGTACTATTGCCAGAATGTTGTCAGGGCCCACATAGTTTGCAGTATCCTGTGCCTCCAACGGTTTATTAATATGACATGGAGTGAATCAAATTGGCTGAAGACTGGTATCTATAATGCTGGGGACCACTGGAGGAGTTAGAGATATATCTTTCTTCTCTCAGAGGGTAGTTAATCTGTGGAATTTGTTACTGCAGAAGGCTGCCATAGCTATTCATTGAACACATTCAAGGCTGAGATAGACAGACTTAATCAGTAAAGTCAAAAATTATGGGGATAAGGCAGGAAAGCAGAGTTGAGGATTCAAATCAGCTATAATCTCATGGAATGGCAAAGCAGAGCAAAATACCAAGTAGCCTACTTCTGTTCTTATAACCTGAATGTAATAGACAAGCTCCTTGGTGTCTGTCAGTCAAATATTGCTTTCATGTTGAATGATGATACATTCACAATCAATCTCAAATTGAGCTGCTGCATCTACACAAGATGAAGTCCTTTGCGAAGTTCAAAGACTGAATATTTTTGGTGAAACAAACTTTGCAATTATGGGTAATCAGTTAACACTTGATGGAATCAAGGTTCTTTCCAGTACTTCATCAATTACTGGAAGGAATCGAAAAGTGTGGCGCTGGAAAAGCACAACAGGTCAGGCAGCATTCAAGGAGTAGGAAAGTCGACGTTTTGGGCATAAGCCCTTCGTCAGGAATGCAGAGGGGGAAGGCGGCTGAAAGATAAATAGAAGAGTGAGGGTGGGGCTGCAGGGAAGGTAGATGGAAAGCAATAGGTAGATGCAGGTGGGAGGTAATTGTGATAGGTCAGTGGGCAGGAAGATGGACAGGTCAAGAAGGTTGCGCCAAGTTGGAGGATTGGATCTGGGCTGAGGCAGGGGAAGGAGAGATTTGAAAACTGATGGAGTCGATGTTGATGCAGTGTGGTTGTAGACTTCCAAGATGGAAGATGAGTGTTCTTCCTCCAGTTGGCGGGTGGCTTTGATTTGGCGGTGGAGGCGGCAGGGCTTCATTTCCTTGGGAAAGTGGGAGAGAGAGTTAAAGTGGTTGGCTACAGAGCGATGGGGTTGTTTGATGCATGCGTCCCAGAGATGTTCCCTGAGCCACTCTGCGAGTTGGCATTATCTCCCTGATGTAGAGGAGACAACATCAAGAGCAATGGACACAGCAGATGAGATTGGTGGATGTGCAGGAAAACCTCTGCCAGATTTGAAATGATCCTTTAGGGCCTTGGATAGAGATAAGGATGCAGATTTTCACCTCTTGCGGTGATAAGGGAAGGCGCTGGGTGTGGAGGGTGGGTTGGTGGGGAGGATGGACCTAACGATGGAGTCTCAAGGGGGAATGGTATCTGTAGAAGGCAGATAGAGGTGGAGTGGGAAATATATCTTTGCTAGTGGGGTCCGACTGAAGTTGGCGGAAATGGTGGAGGATAATGTGTTGTATACGAAAACCTGAGCCCAAACCACCCACCTCACCTCAGTCCCATCCCTAAAGGATCATTTCAAAATCGGCGGAGATTTTCATCCACTGCATCCGTTGCACTCAATGTGGTCTCCTCTACATCAGGGAGACAGAACAACTTACAGGGTAGTTCTGGGAACATCTCTGGGATGCACACACCAAACAAACCTATCACCTTGTGGCTAAATGCTTTAACTTCCCCTCCCATTTCTCCAAGGGCATGAAAGTCCTGGGCCTCTTGCACTGCCAAGTCAAACCTATCCGCAACCACGAGGAAGAACACCACATCATCTGCAGGACCCATCGTTAGGTCCATCCTCCCCACCAACCCACAGCATCAACATAGACTACTTCAGTTTCTAAAGATTCCCTCCCCCTCAGCTCATTCCAGATCCAACCCTAACTCGGCACCGCCCTCTCGACTTGTCCTACTCGCCCATCTTCCTTACCACCTATCCACTCCCCAGCGCAATTACCTCCCATCTGCAACCACTAATCACCTTCCCAGCTACCTTCCCTTTAAGCTCTACCCCCACACCCCTATTTATCTGTCAGACTCCTTCCTCCTCCACATTCCTGATGACGGACTTATGCCTGAAACATTGATTCTTGTGCTTCCCAGATGCTGCCTAACCTGCTGTGTTTTTCCAATGTCACACTGACTCTCCAGCATCTGCAGTCCTCCCTGTCTCCTAGTGACTGGAAGGAGACTAACAAGTGTTTTTTTAAGAATGTATTATGCAGAAAGTTTAAAGGTAAACCACTAGTGTGGATTTGGATTTCCAAAAGCTATTCAATAATATATTGCATAAAGATTACTGTACAACACAGAACTCATGGTGTTGGGATGGTTTACTAGTATGAATGCAGAACTGGTTACCTGATTGGAAACAGAGTCAGGGTAAAAGTTTCATTTTTTAACTTTTGCAAATTGTGGAATGCAACAGGGATCAGTACTGGGACTGCTTCAATTTTTTTCCCAACTGTATTGGATATTGTAAAGAACAGAAAGTTGTGAGGAGGATAGGATCTGAAAAGGGTTTATAGATAGGTTAAGTGGGAGAGCAACAATTTAGCAGATGGAACATAATGTAGATACATAAGGTTGCCACTTCAGCAGGAAGAATGAGAAAGCAGATTATTCAAAGTGGAGAGGCTGCTGAATTCCATGACATGGAAGAATCTTGCTGTTTTTGTACATGAATCACAAAGTCTTAACATTCAATTATACCAAGTGATTAGGAAAATAAATGGAATGTTGGCTTCTATGGCAAGGGAAATGAAGTGAGGAAACATTGATCCAGCTGTACAATGTATTGAAAAGGATACATCATCGTACAGTATTCATCTCCTTAATGAGAGATACCTGCATTAGAAACAGTTCCAAGAGCAGATTCTCAGAATGAAAAGGGTGTTTTATAAAGAAAACATGGCCTCTAATCATTGGAGTTTGAAAGAATGAGAGATGACCTAGCTAAAAAACACAAGATCCAGACAGAACTTGACAGGACAGATGAAGGGATGCTGCCTTGCATGGGGGAATCTAGAACCACACAGCAGGCTTTAAAAACAAAAGTGCTTCCCTCAAGATAGAGATAGCTTGGAATTTCTTCACTCAAAAGGCTATTAAATCTTGGAATTGTCATACGAAAAGAGACGGTCGGTTTGTTGAGTATGTTCAAAGCAGAGTTAGACTGATTTGGTCAGAAATCAATGAATCAGGGATGATCCTAGAGAACTGGAAAATGGCTATTGTAACAAACCTGTTTAAGATGGGAGGCAGAAGACAGGAAGCTGTAGGCTGATGAGCTTGACCTCTGTCCTTAGTAAGGCTTGAGTCCATTATTAAGGATGAGATTGCAGAATATTTGGAAGTGCATTGTAAAATAATGCAAGGACAGCACTGCTTAATCAAGGGAAGGTCATGCCTGACAGATTTATTAGAATTCTTTGAGGAATTAACAAGCAAGTTAGACAAAGGAGAGCTAGTTATTGTGATCTAGTTGGACTTCCAGAAAGCCTTTGATAAGGTACCACACGGGAGGCTGTTAAATTACAGCCAATGGTGTTAGGGGCAGGATAAAGGATTTGAGAGTGTGGTGCTAGAAAAGTCCAGCAGATCAGGCAGCAACGGAGCAGTAGGAGAATCAACATTTCAGACATACGCCCTTCATCAAGAATGGATAAAGGATTGGCTAACTGGCAGAAGGTGGAATCTCATTGAAACTTACAGAATAGAGTGGATGCGGAGATGTTTCCACTGGCAGAAAAGCCTAGGACCGAAGGGCAGCGTGTAATGATGCTTATTCTTTAACAAGGTTGTTGTCCTTAGCATTTTTCCCCCCCAAGAGAGATCATAAAAGACACAGACTCCAAAAAGTCTCAGTTTGAAGGGTTTTAGAGCCAATTTGATTATAGTTAACAGACCCTGCCTCAGACAAAAGGCTTTCAAGTTTTAAAAGAAACACTTGTACAATGAAAGGGGAGGGACCAGTTCTCCCAGCTCAGCTTTCCTCTGGTTTGGTTTGGTCTGGCTATTCATTGAAAGCAGTCAGGCAGTTTTGAAGCTGCTGGACCCAAACAAGCAGGTCCAGGCTGATCCTTCTTTCTCTCTATTTCTCCTGTAAGACCCTGTGTTTGATTTTACCTTTCGTGCCAAGGAGTGTTTATAGGGATTATTGCAAGTATTTGGAACAGAACCATTAAGTGGTGATAGTCTGTTAGGTTTTTGGATCAGTTACATTATTCAGTATTCTGTTCTCTATTTTTTGTGTTTTATTTACAAAATTACCAAATGAATTCTGTTTTGTTTAAAACTAAGTGCTTTGACCAGCTGCATCACTTCTGGAATACCGCATTACACCTGCTGAAAACAACTAGCAAAGTTTGGGTCTGGGCTATTTCCCTGAAATGTTTCCAGGGGATCTGGCCAGGTCCATAACAACAGCCTCAGAGTGAAGAGACAACACTTTAGAGTAGATTCGCTACAGTATGGAAATAGGCCCTTTGGCCCAATAAGTCCGCACCGACCCTCCTAAGAGTAACCCACTCCGACCCATTCCCCTACATTTACCCCTGGCTTCTGCTACTCTAACACTATGGGCAATTTATTATGGCCAATTCACCTGACCTGCACATCTTTGGATTGTAGGAGAAAACCAAGCACCCAGAGGAAATCCACGGAGACACGGAGAGAATTTCTCTGTCTCTGTGGAGTTTGCACAGTCACCCGGAGGCAGGAATCAAACCCGGGTCCCTGTCGCTGTGAGGCAGCAGTGCTAACCACTGAGCCACTCTGCCACCCCAAACAGAAAACTGAGATGAAGAGGAACTTCAGCTAGAGAGTGGTTAGTCTGTGAAATCCATTGACGCAGAGGGCTGTGGAGGCCAAGTCGTTGGGAGTATGCAAGACAGAGCTGGAGAGATTACTTATTGGTAAGGAGATCAAGAGTTATGGGGAGAAGGCAGGAGAAACATAATAGCCACGATTGAATGGCAGAGCAGACTCCTTAGGCGGAATTGTCTAATTCTGCTCCCATATCTTATAGTCTTATGGACACCTAATTGGAAAGTTTGGAGTGATGAACAGTGAGGGAGAAAGGGTGGACGTAGGAGGAGAGGGAGAGAGCACATGTGAGAATGAGCACAAGCAAGAGGAAGAGAAGGTTACAGTAAGATGAGCTGTGATCTAATCAAATGCTGGAGCTGGTATAATGAGCCAAATGGCAGACCTATGTGCTATGATCCTAATGTCCCTTCCATCATCCTGCTTTCCAAGCAGATTCTCTGTCCATTATCCACCTCCCCATTCTTCCTTTCCTATCTCATTCCTTCTCTCTACTCCTGGTGTTCTGCACATATTTCTTCTCTACAGAACTTTTTTAATCCATTGATTCCTTTGTCTTCAAGAGCGGCGCATAAATGCTGCACATGGTTTTGATAAGGTTGAGTTTAATGTATTTTCCCTGACAAAATTTGAGGGCAGAGAAAACATTTACTCAAGGGATGACCCTCACCAATCTCTTACCTCCACCTTGATTAAGTCTATGACCTGTAGTCTGTTAAATGACCCCCATCACCCACCCCAATTATCAACCCAGTGATGGGTGAGGGTTCTGCCATCCAGAAGCATGACAAGTAAGCCCCCATGTGGAGTCCCTAATCCAAGAACATCAAGTGCCTGAGTAAGGGACCTTGGCATCATGGATTACACAGGGATCTGGTGAAACACAAAAGGACTCCAGTGACAGCCATGCTCCTGCCCTTGCTGCCAATCATGCTGCTCCACTCCTCTATCCTATCCCCTCGCGGCAAATTATCTCCCCAACCTCTTTCACTTGTGCGCATTGGACTATCCATGTTCCTAAGCATCAAAAGGATGTTGCTGACACCATCTCCATGGTGGCACTGCTGTTTAATAGAGCTCTTAGTCTGCAATTTGCTTGTAGGAAAGTGGAACTGAGACCAGGATATGATGAACCATGATAATGTTAAGTGTCTGAACAGGCTCGAAGGGTTGAATTGCCTACTTCCACTACTTTTTCCCATATTCCAGAAACATACAAGATGTTCTGGAACTATGGAAAGCAACATGCTTCTATTTTCTTCACTTATATTGTAAGGAGAAAGGAATATAAAAGAAAAGCTTTACTGCAGCTGTATAGGGCACTGATGAGACCACATCTAGAGTACGGTGTCATGACCTACTTGTTTGGAAAAAAAAGTTAATTGTTTCAGAAGCAGTTCAAAGAAGGCTTGCTGTACTCATGCCTGGGAAGAAGGGCAGGTTAACAGGTTAGACTAATCTGCTGGTTTAAAGGTGGTCCGGAGTCTGTGTGGGATGAGTTGGTTACGGAGGCAGGCACTGAGGAAGCAAATAATGGCTGTGGTAGCGAATTTGTTTCAGGACATGGTTGAACAGCTTCAGGGCAGAGGTGGAGTGGATAGGTGGAAAAGATGATAAGCAGGTAGGACAAGTCATGGGGACAGCGCTGAGCTGGAAGTTTGGAACTGGGGTGAGGTGGGGGAAGCGGAAATGAGGAAACTGTTGAAGTCCACGTTGATGCCCTGGGGTTGAAGTGCTCCTAGGCGGAAGATACCTAACTAGAATTTAGAAAATGTGAGATTGTAGATTGGGTACAGGCTCTGGGGAGTCAGGAGGTGACCTGCTCTTGTGGCCATTTGTTTATGTGGCAAGTCCAGTTGAGTTTCTGGGCAATGATAACCCACAGGATTTAGTGGGGGAATTCAGTGATGATAACAGCATTGACAAGGGGTGTTTGGCCCATTTAAATAGTGTCCTGATGCAGCTCTGGTTGTGGGTGTTGGTATGATTGCTACTGTGTTCTCAAGAATTACCTATATAGCCTATTTCAACTTCCAAAACTCAATCTCTAATAAAGCTTACAGACCCATGGGAACACCAGCTGCAAGTTTCTCCCCAAGACTTGGAAATATGTCACTTTCATCAATTTTGCTGAATTAAAATTCTGCAACACCATTCCTAACAGTGCTGAATGTTACAACAACCCAAGGACTGAAGCAATTCAAGACCACTCAATACCATCTTCAGCAAGGCAATTAGGAATGGGTAGAATTAGATTAGAATTAGAATCCCTACAGCGTGGGAACAGGTCCTTCGGCCCAACAAGTCCACACCGAACCTCTGAAGAGTAACCCACCTCGACCATTTCCCCTACTATCGTATATTTAGCCATGACTAATGCACCTACTCTGCACATTCCTGAACACCATGGGCAATTTAGCATGGCCAATGAACCTAACCACGCAAATTCAGATTGGGTAATAATTGCTGACACAGCCAATGACACTCACATCCCTTGAAAGAATATTTTTTTTTTGAAAAACCCTGATCAGTTTTAATATAGGGGTTTAACTGAAAGCAGAATTTGCACATTCTTTGACAGCAACACCAGGGTTCAAGACCAATCTGAACTTGTGATAAGATAAATCGCTGTTTCTGCTTCATGACAGGGAAGTTGCCGATGTGAAAAATGTGAACGGTCCACAAACATTTCAAAGTTCCTGAAGCATGATCTAAGTTACACAAGAAGCCACCTGACAACACACATATGAGAAACGAACTAGTTCGAGAATCTCTTGCTACTTCTCCAGGTCACTTCGCGGTATTTTGGGAACAACAGTCCTCACTCCCTGGGAACAAAACTCCCCTGTCCACACTAAGCTGCCTACTATATGACCACGCTTGCTTGATCGCTTCATCTTACCTGGGAATAATACGCGCCAAAACCACCGTCCCTTTGTTTGTGATTGCTGTATTCTCCCTCCGTTTGCCTGCAGCTGAAGTAAATGAAGGAACCAAAATCCGCGCGCTTTCCTCGCTGGGTCACCAGTAATACGCATGCGCGAGTTCAAACACCAACGTACGGACGGCCACAGCGTTAAGTCGTTCATTCATTAGGAGGCCCCGCCCCCTAACGATCGCCGGGAGGATCCGCCCAGCCTCGCCCCGCCCAATCACTAACGGACGCTGGGAGGATCCGCCCAGCTTCGCCCCGCCCAATCACTAACAGTCGCAGGGAGGATCCGCCCAGCCTCGCCTCGCCCAATCACTAACAGTCGCAGGGAGGATCCGCCCAGCCTCGCTCCGCCCAATCACTAACGGACGCTGGGAGGATCCGCCTAGCCTCGCCCCGCCCAATCACTAATGGTCGCCGGAAGGCGGAGAATCGTCTCGAACCTTTCAATCACTGGGAAGCTTTACCCGAACATTGACCGGGAGACCGTTAACCCGTTTCGAACGGTCACCGGGTAGTCGATCTATAGGTTGATTTGATGTATCATTGTCACTTGTGCTCAGCTACAGTGAGAAGTTTTGTTTTGAGTACAGCGCAGGTAGGTCATACCATACAAAAGTTAGGGTGATACAACAGAGCAAAGACTATTACTACTGCAGGGAAGGTGCACAATGAGCATTACATTTAAAATTTCAGAAGTTTAATAACAGTGGGGATGAAGCTTTTCTTGAATCTGTTGGGACGTGTGTTTAAACTTTTGTATCTTCTGCCCATAGAAGCGTTCAGACACACCTGCGCACACACACACCATGGGTGCTGGGGAAAAAAATAAGCACTACTGCAGTTAGGCAGTAGTGTGGGTGTTAAATAAAAAAAAAAGCAAAAAAAAAAAAAAAGAAAAAAAAAGAAAAAAAAAAAAATAAATCCCCCCCGGTCTCTCTGGGGAAGAGGCACTGGCCCTTGGAGGGGAGGGACTCTCCTGCAGCGGAAAAAAAAAAAAAAAAAAAAAAAAAAAAAAAATATAAATCCCCCCCGGTCTCTCTGGGGAAGAGGCACCAGCCCTTGGAGGGGAGGGACTTTCCAGCAGCGCTACACCTCTCCGGGGGACGAACCAACGGTGCCCCTCGACAAAGAAAAAAGAAAAAAAAAAAAAAATAGAAGCGTTCAGAAAAAATTATAAACCAGGGTGCGAGGGATCTTTGCTTATGTTAGCTGCCTTCCTGAAGCAGCAAGAAGTATAAATGGAATCAATGGATGGAAGGTTGGCACGTGGGATGGACTGGGTTGTCTTCTTGTGGTCCTTGGCAGCACATTTGCTGTACCAAGTCATGGTGCATCCAATAGATATCTTTCCATGGTGCAGCTATAAATCTTGGTAAGAGTTCATGGACATACCAAATTTTCTTAGCCTCTTGAGGAGGTACTGAATTGAATTTATTGTCAAGTGTACTGAGGCACAGTGAAAAGCTTTGTCTTGTGAGCAATACAGGCAGATCACATAGTTAAATAGCATAGATAAGTAAATAATAGGTAATCAGTGGCAAAAGCACAAGTTCAGGTGAATGTTAAGCGTTTGAGAGTCAATTCAGTATTCTAACAACAGTAGGGTAGAAACACTTTCAAAACCAGCTGGTGCGTGTGTTCAGGCTTCTGTATCTTCTCCCCGATGGTAGAGGTTGTAGAAAAACATTGCCAGGGTGGAATGGATCTTTGAGAATGCTGGCGGCCTTTACTTGACAGCAGGCCTGGTAGATGGAGGTTGGCCTTTGTGATGGTCCGGGCCGAGTTCACCACTCTCTGTAACTGTCTCCGATCTTGAATGGTACAGTTGCCATACCAGGTCGTGATACATCCAGACAAAATGCTCTCACTGGCACACCTATAAAAGTTGTCAAGGGTATTCGCTGTCATGCCAAATTTCCTCAGCTGCCTGAGGAAGAAGAGATGTTGTTGGGCCTTTGTAGTCAGTGCATCCACATGAAGAGTCCAAGAAAGCTTGTTATGGATGACCACTCCCAAGAACTTGACACTCTCCACTCGTTCCACCTCTGTGGTGTTAATGTGTAGGGGGCATGAGTAACATCCTGCCGTAAGTCAATAATGAGTTCCTTGGTTTTGCTGGCATTGAGAGCTAGGTTGTTCTCAAAGTGCCATTTTTCCAGGTCTTCCAGCTCCCGTCAGTAAACTGTTTTGTCGCCATCTGAGATTCGACCGACTATGGTGGTGTCATCAGCAAACCTATAAATGGCATTAATCTGGTATTTGGTGACGCAGTTATGGGTATACAGTGAGTACAGTAGGGTGCTGAGTATGCACCCCTGGGGAGCTTCAGTGCTAAGTGTTGATGAGGATGAACTATTGTCCCCAATCTAGAAGTGTTGTTGTGCCAAATGTTGCAGGAAGTGGTGATAAAAGAATGGCCCAACAGCATCAAAGACCACAATACAGTGTCATAGAGATGTATACCGTGAAACAGACCCTTTGGTCTAACTTGTCCATGCCAGCCAGATTTCCGAACCTCATCTAGTCTAGTTTGCCAGCACTTGGCTCATATTCCTCTAAGTCCTTCCTATTCGTATACCAATCCAGATGCCTTTTAAATATTGTAATTGTACCAGCCTCCACCGCTTCTCCGGCAGCTGATTCTATAACTTTGTGTGAAAAGGTTGCCCCTGAGGTCCCTTTTAAATTATTCTCCCCCTCACCTGAACCCTATTTGCTCTCTAGTTCTGGGCTTACCTACCCTAGGGAAAAGATCTTGTCTATTTGCCCTATCTATGCCCTTCATGATATTATAAAACCCTACAGGTAACCCCGCTTTTCAAAAGTTCAGTTTACGCCACTTCATTTTTATGAAAGACCTACATTTGTACCTACTTTTGCTAACCGACAGAAATCCAAAGAGGATTTTTGCTTTTACGAGAAAAGGCAAAAAGCTAAAGTAATGTTTAGCGTTTTTTTGCTTACTACTATTCTAAGGGGCAACTTTTTCACATAGAGGGTGATACGTGTATGGAATGAGTTGCCAGAGGATGTGGTGGAGGCTGATACAATTGCAACATTTAAGAGGCATTTGGATGGGTATATGAATAGGAAGGGTTTAGAGGGATATGGGCCAGGTGCTGGCAGGTGGGACTAGATTGGGTTGGGATATCTGATCAGCATGGACAGGTTGGACCGAAGGGTCTGTTTCCATGCTGTACATCTCTATGACTCTAAGCCTTAATACAAGCAGCGCATGCCTTGAGCAGCGAGAGTGGCATGGCCAAGTTCCTTCCCAGAGAACTATAGTCAGCATCTCAGCATCAAGCCACCATTGGGAGAAAGTGAGGACTGCAGATGCTGGAGACCAGAGTTGAAAAGTGTGTTGCTGGAAAAACACAGCAGACCAGGCAGCATCCAAAGGGCAGTAGAATCGACGTTTCGGGCATAAGCCCTTCTTCAGGATTCCTGAGAAAGGGCTCATGCCTGAAAACATAGATTCTCCTGCTCCTTGGATGCTGCCTGACCTGCTGCGCTTTTCCAGCAACACATTTTCAGCTCTGATCTCCAGCATCTGCAGTCCTCACTTTCTCCACTTTTTCAAATCAAGCCAGCATTGCTTTGAACTGTGTCGGTGAGCATCTGTGCTTGTAACTCAATTTATTTTGTGCATCTGTTAGCAAGATGTGTCATTTCTAATTTATATTTTCCCTGTGGTGGGGGAGTCCAGGACTAGAGGGCATAGGTTTAGGGTGAGAGGGGAAAGATATAAAAGAGACCTAAGGGGCAATGTTTTCACAGAGGGTGGTACGTGTATGGAGTAAGCTGCCAGAGGCAGTGGTGGAGGCTGGTACAATTGCAACATTTAAGAGGCATTTGGATGGGTATATGAATAGGAAGGGTTTGGAGGGATATGGGCCGGGTGCTGGCAGGTGGGACTAGATTGGGTTGGGATATCTGGTTGGCATGGATAGGTTGGACCAAAGGGTCTGTTTCCATGCTGTACATCCCTATGACTCTATATAGGCTGTTTTTTTTTTTATCATATCATTCCTGCTTTTACTATATGTTGGTGTTATTTTAGGTCTTATGTGTTATTTGATATGATTTGGTAGGTTTTTATTGGATCTCAAAAGTTTTTCCCATATACATTATTGGTTATTTATTCTTCACTTATGCCATTTTGGCTTACAAAAGGTTCCATAGGAATACTCTACTTTCAGAGAGCGGGAGAAACCTTCGGTCACCCCTTAGCTGCTGTTGCTCCAGGTAAAACAGTACCAGCCCATTCAGCTTCTCCCTGTAACTCAGACCCTCCAACCCTGACAACATCCTTGTAAATCTTTTCTGAACCCTTTCAAGTTTCACAACAACGTTCCAATAGGAAGGAGACCAGGCCTGCACACAATGTTCCAAAAATGGCCTAACCAATGTTCTGTACAGCAGCAACATGACCTCCCAACTCATGTACTCAATACTCTGACCGATGAAAGTATACCAAATGCCTTCTTCACTATCCTATCTATCTGTGACTCCATTTTCAAGGAACTATGAACCTGCACTCCAAGGTCTCTTTGTTCAACAACAATCTCTAGGACCTTACCATTAAGTGTATAAATCCTGCTAAGATTTGCTTTCCCAAAATGCAGCACCTCACATTTATCTAAATTAAACTACATCTGCCCCTTCTCAACCCACTGGCCCATCTGATCAAGATCCTGTTGTAATCTGAGGTAACCCTCTTCACTGTCCACTACACCTCCAAGTTTGGTGTCATCTGCAAACTTACTAACTATACCTCCTATGTTCACATCAAAATCATTTATATACATGATGAAAATCAATGGACCCAGCAGTGATCCTTGTGGAAACCAATGGTCACAGGCCTCCACTCTGAAAGGCAACCCTCCACCACCACCCTCTGTCTTCTACCTTTGAGCCAGTTATGTATACAAATGGCTAGTTCTCCTTGTATTCCATCTGATCTAACCTTGCCAACCAGTCTCCCATGGAGAACCTTGTTGAATGCCTTACTGAAGTCCATATAGATCACATCTATCACTCTGCCCTCATCAATCCTCTTTGTTACTTCTTCAAAAAACTCAATCAAGTTAGTGAGACATGATTTCCTTTGCACAAAGTCATGTTGACTATCCATAATTAGTCCTTGGCTAACCAAATATATGTAAATCTGTGCCTTATGATTCCTTCCAACAACTTGCCCACCTTCAAATACAAACTAGAGAGCTGCTGATAACAAATGACATCCCAAACAGTCCATGGATGAAGCTGGAAGTATGTGTCTTTACGCTTGCAGAAGCTAATTATCTTGTTGCAGTATATCACAAATCAAATAATTTGTTGTCACGTGTATTTAATATAAAATACAGAGAAAAGTTTATATTGTCTCCATGAACCAATGCCATTTTCATTAACTTAAAATAAAACATAAAGAAAGATAACTTAGAGTCCAACTTTTCCTTCTCCACCATTACAGCCCCACTCTGGGCTTCACTAGTCCATGCCATGCTGCTGCCAAAGTCTCACTCCAGGCTTAACAGGCCAGCTGACTCTGTAGCCATGTTGCCTCTGGAGATGCCGCCACTCTGGACCCCATCAAAGCCGCCTTCCTACCGAAGTGCTATCTTTGGAAAGGAAAAAAAAACTGAGAAAAGAAGAAGAGGGAAGAAAGAAAAAAGCCGACGAAAAAGAGAAGCCCAGGCACTGGATGCTACCTACACAGTCACCATCTTGAGCAGATGGGATAACTATATTCTTTTAAAAATATTTTTATTTAACCTATTTTTCGAATCAGGTAGGAGACAGTGAGGTCTGCAGATGCTGGAGATCAGAGTTGAGAGTGTGTTGCTAGAAAAGTAAAGCAGGTCAGGCAGCATCCGAGGAGCAGGAAAATTGATGAAGGGCTTTTGTTCAAACGTCCTATTTTTCAAATCAACCTGTTCAGGGGTATTATTACACATCTCTGAAGCAATTGAACCCGGGCCTCCTGGTCCAGAGGTTGGGGCACTACCACAGCTGGGTATTGGACCAGCTGACTTCAATGACTATTGCTGAGTATGATCGAAAATGTCTAATTCATTTCTAATTGTAATTCTAATAAAAGGCAAATGTCTACAACCACATTTTAGCTGTTACTGTGTTCCAGATATTGTCATAAATGATAATGGCCATCAGTTCATCAGTGAACATTTCAGTCGCTTCACAAATGATTGGGAAATTCAACAAACACATCATCTCCCCAATCAAATGGTACAACTGAGGTCACAGGGAAGAGCACAAGAGAAATCGTAAAGAAATTGAACAAATCCTGTGCACATGTATTCAAGAGAAGTACTTGAGTGGGGAAACGCACTGACTGATGGCAAAGAAAATAGTCCTATACAAAAGCTAACATCACACTGCACCAATGCTCCCCTTCCTACTTGCAAAAAAACTTCCACAGCCAAAAGTAGTGACAAAATGACAAATTGAGTGACAAAATCAAGATGAAATAGCAGAAAACTAGATTTCATTTTGACAAGATATTAAATCAATGCCAGAGTTGAGCACTGGAAAGCCAGTCAGGATACAAACATTCAATGCTTTCAACAAAGCCAGCTCACGTGGCAACTTGGGATCTGCATAAAGCAGTCATTGCTTCAAGCTTACATGGTACAAGTGAATGACCACATATGCCCACGCAACTAATCTGTTCCTCACCTGCAGGTGGTGATGATGAAGAAGTAAACATACCACCTTCATACTCCATACATCAATCATCGAATCTTGAGGTCCACAGCAGCCCTACAACAAAGGATGACATGGTAACAATAAATGACATGATCAACACTCCTTGGTGAACTGTACCACCAAATGAACGGCTAATACCTTCAATGCATACACAAAATCTAAGGACTGTGTATGCAATGCATATGCAGAGACTGATGGGAATAACAAATTGTTTATGCATCTAAACAGTCATATGTGTATTTGGTAACTTGGGAAACTCAAAATATATATGATAATAAATTTTATTTTTGGCATTGTTTTGTATAAGAAAGGGATATTTGGATTGAAATGAAATAGTGTACAAATGGCCACATCAATTTACTGTAGTCCTGTGACTCCAAACATGTGGCAGATACCTTAATTTCAATAAAGACATCCGTTGTGACAACAAAGCAACTGGTATGGATCGAGATTGATGCCAACTGCATGGGTTGCAATCTTTATTCAGACTGGGGCCTGTCTCCCCCTCCTATCTAGGATGAGTGTCATAATGCTGTGCATTCGTCCTGATTTGGGCAGAGAAGCCTGGAACACTTGAGCAGGATTAGGCCACTTAGCCTTTCAAGCCTGCTCCGCTATTTAATATGATCATGCCCCTCATCCAAATCATTACCCTGTTCCTATTTTTTTCCCCAGGCCTTTGATCCCTTTAGCCATAAGAACTATATATAACTCCTTAAAAACATGCAATGTTTTAGTCTCAAACACTTTGAGAAAGAATTTCACAGAGAATTCAACTAGCTCACCACTCTCTGAGTGAAGAAATCTCTACTCATCTCAGTCCTAAATGATCTGTCCCATAATCTTAAATAGTGATCCCTGGTTCTGAACTCAGGTCATCGGAAACATTCTTCCTGCCTTTACCCTATCCTGTTAGAATTTTATATGTTTCTGAGATATTCCCCCCCATTTCTTCGAACATCCAGCAAATGTAGCCTTAACTAATCCACTCTCTCTTCATATGTCAGTCTTGTAATCCTAGGAATCAGTCAGATAAACATTCACTGCATTCCTTCATAACCAGAACATCCATCCTTCGTTTTTTCTTAATCTACTCATGGGATGTGGGCATCGCTGGTTGGACAGCATTTATTGTCCATCCCTGGTTGCCATTGAGAGGGTGCTGATGTGCTAACTTTGTGAAGCCTTTCAGTCCGCATGCTGTAGGCTGACCCACAATGCTCTTAGGGACGGAATTTCAGGATTTGGACTCATGACAGTGAGGGAATAGTGATATATTTCCAGGTCAGGATGGTGAGTGGCTTTGAGGTATTCCCATGTAATGCTTTCCTTGTCTTTCTAGATGAAAATGGTCATTGACTTAGAAAGTGCTACCTAAAGATCTGCAGTACATCTTGTAGACAGTGTACGTTGCTGCTACTGAGCATTGGTGATGGAGGGAGTGGATACTTGTGGATGTAGTGCCAATCAACAGGCTGCTTTGTCTCGGATGTGTCTATGCACTAATTTTATCTGTTCACCTTTTATGTGGGATCTTATTTAAAGGCTTCTGCCAAGACTAAGTGAACCACAGTCATTGGCTCCCCTTATTCAACTGTACTAATTGCATCTTGAAAAATTCCACTAGATCTTTCTAACATGATTTTCCTTTCATAAGGGGGCCCTCATTGAGACCCTGGTCAAGAAAGAAAAGGGACATAAGACATGTATAGGTCCAAAAACTTCGAACCCAAGCGAATTCCAAGAGGGTTATGGGGGTGCCAAGTACACTTAAGAGAGAAATCAAGAGGGCTAAGAAGGGACAAGAGATGGTTTCAACATATAAGACAAAGGAGAATACTAAGAGAATTTACAAATACGTGAAGGGCAAAAGAGTAACTAGGGAAAGAATAGAGCACAAAGATCAACAAGGTCCGGAGCCTCAAGAGACAGATGGGATCTTATATGAATATTTCTCATCAGTATTTTAACTTGAGAATGTAACTTTAAAAAAGTTCTGCAATTTACATATGTAAGAACTGAAACCAACACGTTTATTCCAAAAGATGAGAGACTTAACTAACAATCCAGGTCTTTTTCAATATATAATTTCAGTTACATCACACTGTAAACGTTTGCTATAAATTTGGTGTCTTACAGTCTTATTCTCCACAAGCACCTGATGAAGGAGCAGTGCTCTGAAAGCTAGTGATTCCAAATAAACCAGTTGGACGATAACCTTGTGTGTGATTTTTAACTTTGTACACCCCAGCCCAACACTGGCACCTCCAAGTTAAATTACAAAGGGATCTTTGGGCCAGTAGGGCTGAGGAGTGGCAGATGGAGTTTAATTTGGATAATTGGAAGGTATTGCATTTTAGTGAAATGAACAAGATCAGGACTTATATGGTTGATGGTAGGACAGTGGGTAGTGTTGTCAAACAGAAAGACCTAGGAGTAAGGGACATATTTCTTTGAAAGTTGTGTCACAGGTAGGATGGTCCAGAAGGTGTTTGGTGGGCTTGTCTTCATTGCTCAGACCATTGAGTATAGGAGTTGGGACATCATGTTGAGGTTTTACAGAATGGTGATGAGGCCGCTTTTGGAATACTGTGTACAGGTCTGGCTGCCCTACTATGAGAAGGATATTATTAAATTGGAGAGGGTTCAGAAAAGATTTATCGATATGCTGCCAGGACTGGAGGGTTTGAGTTATAAGGAGAGGCTGGATAAGCTGGGACATTTTTTAATGGAATATAAGATTTATGGACTAGGCCAGACCCCCTCAAAACATTTCAAGAAAGTGGCCCAGACGCTAACTTTGTTAGTTGTCTTAAGCAGGTGTAACACAGATATTCCAAAAGTGATGCAGCTGGTCTACCCACTAAGTTTTAAATAAAACAATTTATTTACAAGATAACTGAATGAAACAAAAGAGAACAGAATACAGAATAACTCACCCTTTCCAAACAGACTATACCAACTTAATGATGCTGTTCCGATACTTGCAACAATCCCCATAAACATCCCTTGATACAAAAGGTAAAATCAAACACATGGTTTTCCAGGAGAGAAGTCAGAGAGAGAGAGAGAGGAAGATCTGCCTGGACCTGCTTCCTTGTGTCCAGCAGCTTTTACAACTGCCTGACTGCTTTCAGTGAATAGCCAGACTGTCAAGAACCAAATCAAACCAGAGTAATGATTTGGAGATGCCGGTGTTGGACTGGGGTGTACAAAATTAAAAATCACACACAACCAGGTTATAGTCCAACAGGTTTAATTGGAAGCACACTAGCTTTCAGAATGCCGCTCCTTCAATTCATCAACCACCTGATGAAGGAGCGGCGCTCCGAAAGCTAGTGTGCTTCCAATTAAACTTATTGGACTATAACCTGGTGTTGTATGATTTTTAACTTTGTAAACCAGAGTAAAGCTGAGCTGGGGGAATTGGCCATTCCCCTTTCATTGTTTCAGTGTTTCTTAAACTTAAAAGCCTTTTGCCTGAGGCAGGATCTGTTAGCTATAATCAAATTGACACTGAAACCCTACAACCCCAAACTTTTGGGAACCTGTGCTTTTATGACCTCCTGAAAAAAAAACCGAGGACAACATAACCTTGTAAAAAGGAGTGGCATCATCACAAGAAGGTTGTGTTTATAAGGGTTTATAGATTTATAAAATCATGAGGTGCATAGATAAGGTGAATAGCAAAAGGTCTTCCCCTAGGGTGGGGCAGTTCAAAACTAGGGGCTATATTTTTTAAGAGGAGAAAGACTTAAAAGGGACCTGATGGGCAACCTTATCACACAGAGGGTGGCTTGTATGTGAAATGAACTTCCAGAGGAAGATGTATATGCAAGTACAGTTACAACATTTAAAAGACATTTGGATGATGAGCCAAATACAGCCAAGCATATTTGGGAAACCTGGTCGGCATGGACCAGTTGGACCAAAAGGTCAATTTCTGTGTTGCCTGTGATTGTAAATCCACAATTACTTTGTCAGAACTGTCACTGTTTTCCAAGTGTTCTGCTATTAAATCTTTAGCTATCTGGTGAAGGAGCAGTGCTCCAAAAGCCAGTACTTCCAAATAAACCTATTGGACTATAATCTGGTGTTCTGTGATGTTTAACTTTGTCCACCCCAGTCCAATACCTGCACCTCCTCATCATTAAATCTTTAGTATTGGATTCCAGCATTTTCCTTGCTTCTGAACCAAAGAAAAAGTAAATAATAGTGTTACAGCATTACAGCCAACTTAAAATGTACTGGAATATTGTGTAATTCTGCCTCTGTGTGGTTGCAGTTTATAATTAAATAAGCATTTTCCGGGAACGCATCATTGTGAAAGTAAAACAATAATCGTAATTGAAAGCAATTAAAAACAAATCTCCCTTTAATAACGTTATAATAATGAATAATAATATTACTTAGACATTTTCCATAAATACTTGAATTTATTTTCCAATAGGGATTCTAAATTCAGTTTCATTATTTTTGGTAAACAAAATTAGCCGTGTTTGAGAAAACACCCGCTTCGTTGGTTGGCTGAAGCATTTAAACCACTCCCCAATATATAAAATAGGACTGCCAATTCAAGTTCTGGATAGTTTGGACAAGATATGGCGAACAAAGGTGGTGGATTTGCTATCTTAGTTACGGGTTTTTCACATATTACAAAAACAGGCATTAAAACAAAATTAGTTGCCTACTTTCAGAGCAAGAAAAAATCAGGTGGTGGAGAATGTGATGTTGAGATTTTTGAAAACGGGAATGCTGTCGTGACTTTCCAGAAAAGAGATGGTACGTTTTATTTTGCATTCTATTACTTGAGTTGTGGAAGTCAGGAGCAATTTGTGGGAAACATGTTTAATTGAAAATATCTGTTGTGATTAAAAATTTGCGAGCGATTGCTCATGAAGAGATCACGAAATTGAAAGTGAAAACTAACTGAAACCTGAAGTGGGTCAATTTATCAGCCAGCGATACTTACAGTTTCGAAAGAAAAAATAATTCACATACTAAGTTTTTTTTTAGAATCACAGAATCGCTGAACCGATTGCTTCTGAATCATAAACTTAGCGAAAATATTTCTTCCTTTATATTCGCTCGTGGGATTGACTTGGCTAGGTAAAACGAGGACTGCAGATGCTGGAAACCCGAGTCTGGTTTAGAGTGGTGCTAGGAAAGCACAGCAGGGCAGGCAGCATCGGAGGAGCAGGAAAATCGATGTTTCGGGCAAACGCCCATCATCAGGAATACAGGCAGGGAGCCTCCGGGGTGGATAGATAAATGAGAGATGGTGGGGGTGGAGAGAAAGAGCATAGAGTACAATAGGTGAATGGGGCTGGAGGTGATAGGTCAGAGAGGAGGGCAGGGGAAGGTAGCAAAGAGTACAATGGGTGAATGGAGGTGGGGTTGAAGGTGATAGGTCAGAGAGGAGGGTGGACTGAATAGGTGGAAAGGAAGATAGGCAGGTAGGACAGGTCATGGGGACGATGCTGAGCTGAAAGGTTGGAACTGGGGTAAGGTGGGGGGAGGGGAAATGAGGAAACTGGTGAAGTCCACATTGAAGTTGAAGTGTTCCGAGGCAGAAGATGAGGCGTTTTTCCTCCAGGCATTGGATGGTGAGGGAGCGGCGGTGGAGGAGGCCCAGGACCTGTATGACCTCGACAGAGTGGGAGGGGGATTTGAAATTTTGGGCCACAGGGCGGTGGGATTGATTGGTGCGGATGTCCCAGAGATGTTCCCTAAAACGCTCTGCGAGGAGGTGTCCAGTCTCCCCAATGTAGAGGAGCCCACATCGGGAGCAACGTATACAATAAATGATATTGGTGGATATGCAGGTAAAACTTTGATGGATGTGGAAGGTTCCTTTGGGGCCTTGGATGGAGGTGAGGGAGGAGGTGTGGGTGCAGGTTTTGCAATTCCTGCGGTGGCAGGGGAAGGTGCCAGGAAGGGAGGGTGGGTTGTTGGGGGGTGTGGACCTGACCAGGTAGTCATGGAGGGAACGGTCTTTGCGGAAAGGGGTGGGGAGAGAAGTATATCTCTGGTGGTGGGGTCCGTCTGGAGGTGGCAGAAATGTTGTTGGATGATGTGGTTTATGCGAAGGTTGGTAGGGTGGAAGGTGAGCACCAAGGGGGTTCTGACCTTGTTATGGTTGGAGGGGTGGGGTTTGAGGGCGGAGGTGCGGGATGTGGACGAGATGCGTTGGAGGGCATCTTTAACCATGTGGGAAGGGAAATTGCGATTGCGATCTCTAAAGAAAGAGGCCATCTGGTGTGTTCTGTGTTGGAACTGGTCCTCCTGGGAGTAGATACGGCGGAGATGGAGGAAGTGGGAATACGGGATGGCATTTTTGCAGGAGGTAGGGTAGGAAGAGGTGTAATCCAGGTAGCTGTGGGAGTCGGTGGGTTTATAAAAAATGTCAATGTCAAGTCGGTCGTCATTAATGGAGATGGGGAAGTCCAGGAATGGGAGGTAAATGTCAGAGATGGTCCAGGTGGACTCTCCACCCCCACCCCCTCTCATTTATCTCTCCACCCTAAAGGCTTCCTGTCTCTATTCCTGATGAAGGGCATTTGCCCGAAACGTCAATTTTCCTGCTCCTTGAATGCTACCTGACCTACTGTGCTTTTCCAGCACCACTCTAATCCAGGATTGACTTGGCTGGTCAGCGTTTATTGCCTGTCCCTAGTTTCCCTTGAGAAGGTAGTGGTCAGCTGCCTTCTTGAACTGCTGCAGCTCATGTGCAGGAGGTACTGCCACAATGTCCATTGGGAGTTGCTGAATGTGTACCCAGTGACCCTGAAAGAACGGTGATATATTTCAAATTCAGGATGGTGAGTGGCTTGGAGGCAAACTTGCAGCTGTTCCAATGCATTTGCTGCCCTTACATTCTAGATGAAAGTGGTCTTGGGTTTAGAAGATGCTGCCTAAGGATCTTTAGTGAATTTCTGCAGTGCATTTTGTAGATAGTATGCACTACTATTATTTGCTATTAATTATGGTGAGTGCAGATGCTTGTGGATGTAGTGTCAGTTAAGTGAGTTGCTTTGTCCTGAATGGACGTTCCTGATGAAGGGCTTCTGCCCGAAATTCCTGCTCGTCGGATGCTGCCTGACTTGCAGTGCTTTTCCAGCACCTGCTTATCTTGTCCTGAATGGTGTCAGGTTTCTCCAGTGTTATTGGAGCTGCTCCCATCTATCACCCTCCTGACTTGTGCCTTGTAGGTAGTGGACAGGCTTTGGGGAGTCAGGAAGTGAGTTTACTCACTGCAGTATTCTTAGCCTCTGACCTGCTCTTGTAGCCACTGTGTTTCTGGTGAGTGCAGTTAAGTCTTTCATCAGGAATGAACCAAAACGTCGATTCTCCTGCTCTTTGGATGCTATGTGACATGCTGTACTTTTCCAGCACTACCCTCTCTAATGTTCTTAAAAGACCATAACATTGGTGCAGAAATTAGGCCATTCAGCCCATCGAGTCTGCTCTGCCATTCAAACGCCATTCAAACATGGCTGAAAGGTTTCTCAACCTCATTCTCCTGCTTTCTCCCTGTAACCATGATCCCCTCGATACTCAAGAACCTCTCTATCTCAGTCGTAAACATACTCAATGCCTGGCACCCTCAGCCTTCTGTGGCAATGAATTCCATACATTCACCACTCTCTGGCTGAAGAAGTTTCTCCTTATCTCTGTTGTAAAAGGTCTTCTCTTTACTCTCAAACTGTGCCCTCAGGTCCTAGTCTCTTCGACCAATGGAAGCATGTTTCCAAAATTTACTCTGTCCAGGCCACTCGGTAATCTGTACCTTTCAATTAGATCCCCCCTCATCCTTCTAAAGTCTATCGAGTATAGACCCAGAGTCCTCAAACGTTCCTTGTATGTTAAGCTTTTCAATCCTGGGATCATGCTTGTGAACCTCCTCTGAACATGTTCCAAGGCCGGTACATCCTTCCTGAGATAAGGGGCCCAAAACTGTGCATTATACTCCAAATGTGGTCTGACCAGAGCCTTATAGAGCCTCAGAACTACATCCCTGCTTTAATATTCAAGTCCTCTCAAAATAAATGTCATCATTGCATTTGCCTTCCTAACTATTGACTCAACCTGCAAGTTTACCTTGAGAGAATCCTGGACTGGAATTCCCCAGTCTCTTTGCACTTCAGACTTCTGAATTTTCTCCCCAGTTAGAAAATAAAACCAGCCAAAGGAAAGCATTGAATTATTGCAATTTCAGAAATAATGTCACCAATGCAATAAAGGACAAATTTAAACCACTAAAATTGGGTGGATTTGATTCAGTTGGTGTGCTAAAATTGTGAAACCCACCCATTTCTATTTCTAAGATAAGTTGAATGGGCAATCCATCCATCCAGAGGAGGTACATTTCTTGTAAATATTACAATCAACTAGCAAGCCTCAAAATGAACCATTGTTTGAAATTTAACTTGGACTGGCTGGATTTTTATTCATTTACTGGATGTGGGGGCTTCACTGGCTAGGCCAACATTTACTGTTCAGTGGGAAGCTAAGAGTCAACCACATTACTGTTGGTCTGCAGTGGCACATCCAGACCAGGTAAGGATGACATTTTCCTTCCCAAAAAAAATTAGGGAATCAGATGGGGTTTTCCACTGACAATCAATATAGCAATCATTAGACTGTTAATGCCAGAATTTTATTGAATTTGGATTCAAACCTGGCTCCCCCAGAATAGTACATAAATGTCTCGATTAATAATAATGATAAATACCATTATGCCATTGATTCCCATTCCCCAGGACTAAAGCATTAGTTAAAGAAGCCAAGGAATGCAGTATCCAAGAGCCCAGTAAATGTATGTCCTCTTGTTTCCACACTGATGCTGAGGCTTAACTGTCCAACAGCCAATCTCACAATCTGGCTGGCTGCAGATTGGAAAGAAAGGCACAATGTCAGGTCCCGACATTAAATTTGGCATAACCGACTACAGAGCAACTCTCATTTTACCTTCCCCTCCCCTTTTCCAGTCTCTGATGTCATACTGGAAAAAAAATGCCGAGGGAATTCACTATGCTTGAATATCTTCCATCTTGCTGAACAACATAATGTCTTAGCAGAGGCCTCATTTTAAAAACAAGATTATAGTTTCAGTTTCACTTCCCTGAATTTTAATCTAGTTATAATAAACCAGTCAGCTATGAGTGAAACCTGACTTGATAAACAGTTTTTTTATTTTATGCAGTTTGGTTACAATGGTGGCAAGTCACTGAACATATGCACACAAGGCTGTCAATGTAATTTTAACAAAAGCGTTTAAGTTTATAATACATTTTTTAAAAAGTTTGAGAAGATCTTAGTATAATCAGCATTCATCGCCTCAAAATTCCTTTTTGGTGGCTTCACTGTCGGGCATTCTCTACCTCACGAACCCTGGAGCTGTGAATTGAGCTAAAATGGACTTTCTCTTTAGATATATAATTTGTTACCAAAATAGCACTAGGGAATGGTGACTTAAAGACTTTTCACTTTTTTTTGTAAAAATCTACAAGTGACAATAAATTACAATTCTATTCTCTTGTAAAAAGAAAGGTTCACTCCTTTTTTCCAGTGAAGAATGAAGTCACTAGCAGGAATGTTCTATGGAATAATGGACAGGGTAGGAAAAGATATAATAAGTGTTGATGAAGGAACGGCAATAATCATGTGATTTTATTCCATGTATATACTGGTAACTTCAGATTACGAATGGTAGCCTCATTAAGGAGTTCACAGAATGATTCAAGGTAGTTTCTTAAAGCAGTGCTTTGTGTAAATAAACAGGTTGTGTGAGGTTTGGTGTTCTGTAATGTGATAGGATTAATTAATGGCCTCAAAATAAAGAAAATCATACGCAGCAGTGACCATAATGTGATTCAATTTGAAATGGAGAACAGTAGTTCCAAGATCAGTATTTTAAGCTTAAATAAGGGCAATTAATTGGGCATTAAAGCTAAGCTAGCTGAAGTGAACTAGCATACGAGACTAGTGGATAAATTGACAGAGCTCAGTGGCAGACATTTAAGAGCTATTTCAGAAGACTCAGAATAAATGTTTTTCTAATATAAAGAAAGATTCCAAGGAGAGGATTAATGTTCCCTCGAAAGTCAGTTGGAGTACTCTGCACATTGATCTGTGTGCCAACTCATTGACTTTCACATGCAGAAGTCGCTGTCTTGCAAGGACCTTTATAATCATGCAGCAGTTAAAAAATAGAAGGACGACTGGGGAGGATGAACCACCTGTAATTTTCAAAAGAAATTAAGGAAAGCATTAAGGAAAGGTCAAATGATTGGTATATAATTTAAACAACAGCAGAGAATGCCTAAACGGACCATCAGAAAACAGAGTATGAGAAGAATTACCCAGAACTGTAAAGTAGGTACTTAAAAATGAAAAGTGTGAATGAAGTGAATTTGGTTTTCTAAGAGAGTGAGAGTGGGCAGTTAATTGTAAGTATTAAAGAAACAGTAGACATAGGTGAATTGAACATTATTTTGCTTCTGTCCACATTGTAGAGGATGCAAAATCTTCTAGTATTAGTTGTTAATCTGGAGATGGGGAGGAATAGAAGAACTAAATGAAATTGCAGTCATATGGGAAGTGATATCAAGCAAACTGGATGGGCTAATAAGTCCTGTTGGAATTCATCCTTGGGTTTAAACATGGTGGCTTATAAGTTAGAAGATGGGTTGAAGTTAATTTTCCAAAATTCGATGGACAGTGGAAGTATTCCATCAATCTGGAAGGTGACACATGTAACTCCTATATTCAAGAGGGATGGAAGCAGAAAATGAGAAATTAAATGCCAGTAGATTGATATCTAATGTGTGGAAATTGTTAGAGTCACTCATCGAGAAATTACAGCTGAATATTTAGAAAAACTCAAGGTAATCAAGAAGAGATAACATGGTTTTGCAAATGACACAAAGGCAGGCAGTGAAAGTATTTTGTGAAGGAATCTGCAGATGGATATAAGTAGACCGAGTGGGCAAATATCTGGCAGATGGCGTATAAAATACATTCATTGTAACTGGAAGAATTTTAAAAAGCAGGCATAACTTAAATGGGGAATGGCTGCAGAAATCTGAGGTGCAGAGATATCTAGGTGTTTTAGTATGAGTCACTAAAAGTAAATGTAGGTACAGCAAGTAATTAAGAAAGCTAAGAGAATGCTATCCTTTATTACAAGAGGATCACATCTTGAATACAAGTGCAGTTTTGATCTTTGTTTTTAAGGAAAGATGCAAATGTGTTCTAAGTTGTTTAGAGGAGCTATGCTGGATAGATACCTGAAATTGTGTTGTTGGATGTCTTATGAGAGTTTGGACATTGTTTCCACTGAATTTTATAAGACAGAGGGATAACTTGATTGAAGTACAAAACATTCTGAATGGTTTTGACAAGATGGGCACAAAAAATATATTCCTCTTGTCGGTACATCCAGAATTAGGGGGCACTATTTGAAAATTAGGGCTTCCCCTTTTAGAACAGATGAGGAAAAAATGTTTCAGAATTTTGTGCAGCATTGGAACACTGCCTCACAGGATGGTGGAGATTAGGTTATTGCATTTTTTTAACGCAGAGGTAGATTTTTGTTAGGTAAAGGAATCGAAAGTTATCATGCAAAAAATGAATGTGGAATTGAAAATACCAAACAAATCAACGTGATTTTTTCTGAATGTCAGAGTGGGGCTTGAGGGGTTGAATGGCCTCTTCAGACCTAATATCTCTGTATCTCTTACCTTCCTGAACTAGACCCCATCCTGGTCTGTGTCTTTCACCCTCCCCACAACCCTGAGCATTGCTCTTCCCTACCTCCATGACACGTAGACACAAACCCCCCCTCCCCGCCCCATTTCTTTAGGCTCCTGGATCTGAGCTTCTCTTCCACTTAGCTTTGTTTTTGAATTTGCACTTTACATCTGCCCTCCATCTGGTCAACACGTTGGTCAGTGCAGGTAGTTCTGAGACTTTAGCTGGTTCCAGCATTTGCCATTAGATGGAGCATTGATACTATAACCAACAGTAGTAGTAGTGCTACAGTAGCATTAGCAGTCAACAAAGTTCCAGAATACTATCGGGCTGCTCTCTCATCAGAGAGAGATGTATGATGGTGAATTTAACCCGAGGGTCATCACTCCTCAGGAGAGGAGTAAGGTCAAAGGCAGGAATTTCATAGCTGACCGCAGCAGGTGTGCAAATTAAATCTGTGCTGTTGGCATCACGCTGCATTGCAAACCAGCTATCCAGCCAACTGATTATCTCAATATAGCCAGTGTTCTATGTGATAGTAGTAATTTGTTTTTGCAGTATTGAATTGTACAGTATTTTGTTTCAAATAGGATAGACACTTATTGCTATGTGTACTTTTACATTAAAAATATAGTGATAAGTTTTATAAGTCACCCCACTACAGGTGCCTACATCATGATAGAAGTCATGCGTAATTTTTAAAAACGTAAAATTAACACCAAGTTAATTACAATTCAGTTATTGGCATCTGGGCTTGGGAAAGGCTGATTAAGAAGACTCAGCCAGGATAAGACCCCCATGCCAAGCTACTGGGATACAGACATGGAAGCCTCCGCTGAAGGAGTCTGCCATGCTGCCACTCTATTACAAACCTGCCTGGCGGGCCACTGGAATACCTGGACATTGAAGACAATAAAGACCTCCATACCAGAATGAGACCTCTATGCTGGGATATGACCACCGTGTCAGACTGAGACTGCCTTTAGCCACCCGAACCTGGACCCTCCGCTTAGCTTGTGAGTCCAGGCTGGGGGAGTCAGCTTATCCTTCACTTGGTAGGAGACCCTAGATTGGGGTGGAGCCTTGTCCAGCTCATCCTGGTATTGCTGCCATAGCTGCTGGAGGCTTTCTCCTTCACCTCCACTCTCCAGGCCTAAAAGAAAAGTGTGAATGTAGTAGGTAGTTGTAATGGGTGACTTTAACTTTCCCAATATTGATTGGAACCTCCTTCGAGCAGATGGTTTGGAAGGAGCTGTTTTTGTAAGGTGTGTTCAGGAGGGTTTCCTAACTCAGTACGTTGACAGACCGACGAGGAGAGAGGCCATTTTGGATTTGGTGCACGGCAATGAGCCGGGGCAGGTGTCAGATCTTGCGGTGGGAGAGTTTTTTGGGGATAGTGACCACAACTGCCTCACATTCTACATAGCTATGGAGAAGGAGAGAAAGAGGCACAATGGGAGGATATTTAATTGAGGAAAAGGAAACTATGATACTATCAGATGTGCGTTGGGAAGCATGGACTGGGAGCAATTGTTCCATGGAAAGGGCACTATAAACATGTGGAAACTGTTTAAGGAACAGTTGTTGCTAGTGATGCACAAATGTATCAAAGGGGTAAGATAAAGGAACCTTGGATGACGAGAGCAGAGGAGCTTCTCGTCAAAAGAAAGAAGGCAGCTTACGTAAGGTGGAGGAAGCAAGGGTCTTGCTCAGCTCTAGAGAATTACAGGCAGGCGAGGAAGGAGTTCAAAAATGGTCTGAGGAGAGTCAGGAGGGTGCACGAAAAAGGCTTTGCAGGAAGGATTAGGGAGAATCCAAAGGCATTTTACACGTATGTGAGGAATAAGAAAATGATCAAAGAGAGGATAGGGACGATCAGGGATAGCAGAGAGAACTTGTGTATAGAGTCTGAGGAGCTAGGGGAAGCCCTAAATGAGTTTTTTCCTTCTGTGTTTACTAAAGAAAAGGACCTTATAGTGGATGAGGAGCAGGTAAGCATGCTGGAACAGATAGAGATTGAGGAAGCTGATGTGTTGAAAATTTTGACAAACATTAAGATTGACAAGTCGCCAGGGCCCGACCAGATTTGTCCTCGGCTGCTTTGGGAAGCGAGAAATGTGATTGCGTCGCCGCTTGCGAAGATCTTTGCATCCTCGCCTTCCACCGGATTCGGACCGGAGGACTGGAGGGAGGCAAATGTAATTCCTCTCTTCAAGAAAGGAAATAGGGAAATCCCCGGCAATTACAGACCAGTCAGTCTCACATCTGTCGTCTGCAAGGTGTTAGAAAAGATTCTGAGGGATAGGATTTATGACCATCTGGAAGATGGCTTGATTAAAGGCAGTCAGCACGGCTTTGCGAGGGGCGGGTCATGCCTCACAAATCTTATTGAGTTCTTTGAGGATGTGACTAGACAATTTGATGAGGGTCGAGCGGTGGATATTGTGTATATGGACTTCAGTAAGGCATTTGATAAGGTTCCCCATGGTAGGCTCATTCAGAAGGTCAGAAGGAATGGGATACAGGGAAATTTAGCTGTCTGGATACAGAATTGGCTGGTCGACAGAAGACAGCGAGTGGTAGTGGAAGAAAATATTCTGCCTGGAAGTCAGTGGTGAGTGGTGTTCCACAGGGCTCTGTTCTTGGGCCTCTACACTTTGTAATTTTTATTAATGACTTGGATGAGGCGATTGAAGGATGGGTTAGCAAGTTTGCAGACGACACAAAGATTGGAGGTGTCATTGACAGTATAGAGGGCTGTTGTAGGCTGCAGCGTGACGTTGACAGGATGCAGAGATGGGCTGAGAGGTGGCAGATGGCGTTCAACCTGGATAAAAGCGAGGTGATGCATTTTGGAAGGTCGAACTTGAAAGTTGAGTACAGGATTAAGGATAGGATTCTTGGCAGTGTGGATGAACAGCAGGATCTTGGTGTGCAGGTACATAGATCCCTTAAAATGGCCACCCAAGTGGACAGGGCTGTTAAGAAAACATATGGTGTTTTGGCTTTTATTAACAGGGGGATTGAGTTTAAGAGCCATGAGATCTTGTTGCAGCTCTATAAAACTTTGGTTAGACTGCACTTGGAATATTGCGTCCAGTTCTGGTTGCCCTATTATAGGAAAGATGTAGATGCTTTGGAGAGGGTTCAGAGGAGGTTTACCAGGATGCTGCCTGGACTGGAGGGCTTATCTTACGAAGAGAGATTGACTGAGCTCGGACTTTTTTCATTGGAAAAAAGAAGAGAGGGGACCTAATTGAGATATACAAGATAATGAGAGGCATAGATAGAGTTGATAGCCAGAAACTTTTTCCCAGGGCAGAAATTATTAACACGATAAGTCATAGTTTTAAACTGTTTGGCGGAAAGTATAGAGGGGATGTCAGAGGCGGGTTCTTTATGCAGAGAGTTGTGAGAGCATGGAATGCGTTGCCAGCAGCAGTTGTGGAAGTGAGGTCATTGGGGATATTTAAGAGACTGCTGGACATGCATATGGTCACAGAAATTTGAGAGTTCGTACATTAGGTTTACCTCACATGAGGATCAATGGTCGGCACAACATCGTGGGCTGAAGGGCCTGTTCTATGCTGTACTGTTCTATGTTCTATGTTCTAAAATGAAGAAAGAGAAAACAAAAAGAGCAAAAATGAAAAGAGAGAAAGCAGAGAGTGGATGAATAGAGTCATAGAGATGCACAGTACAGAGACAGACCCTTCGATCCAACTCGTCCATGCAGACCAATATCCTATCCCAATCTAGTCCCATTGCCAGCAGGTGGCCCATATCTCTCCTAAACCCTTCCTATTCGTATTCCCATTCAGATTCCTTTTAAATGCTGCAATTGTACAAGCCTCCACCACTTTCTCGGACAGATCATTCCATACACACACCACCCTCTGCGTGAATAAGTTGCCCCTTAGGTCCCTTTTTTATATTTTTCCCCTCTCACCCTGAACTTATGCCCTCTAGTTCTGGACTCCCCACCCCAGGGAAAAGACCTTGTCAGTTTATCCTATCCATGTTCTTCATGATTTTATAAACCTCTATGAGGTCACCCCTCAGCCTCCAACGCTGCAGGGAAAACAGCCCCAGCCTATTCAGCCTGCCCCAGTAGCTCAGATCCTCCAACCCTGGCAACATCCTTGTAAATCTTTTCCAAATCCTTTCAAGTTTCACAACATCTTTCCAATAAGGGTCTGAGCTCCCAGCTCAGACCCTTACTCCGCTGCCAACTTGAAGCATACTGTTTCTTTTATATTTAGTAACACACTTTATTTGGCAAATTATGTCAACAATGCAAGATACAGTACTTGATATTTTACATTCCTTTACCTGGGTAAGAAATGTCCAAAGGAACCAGCCCTGACTTAAACACGATTTTCCTCAAAACTTAAAACCACAGCAATTGAAGTTATAATTTTCAGGAACACAACAATTTATGTCAGGAGTTATTGTATACTGTACATAGAAAAGTTTTGGTTAACCGCATAGTTCATATATAAAGTTCTATTGACCTAAATATGTACAAATATATTGGGCATGTTTTAACATCTCAGTGAGCATCTTATACTAAGCAGTGGGACTTGAACTTGACCTTCCAACCCAGATATAAAGACATTACCATTGCACGACAAATTATCATCTGAATGGATAATTTCTAGTCAATTTGTTTAGAGATGTTGTTATGTCCCTTTAGAGCAGGTGGAACTTGAACTCCTGCCTCTTAGTCAAGAGGTAGGGAATTCACTTCACCACAAGAACCTCTTCTCTCCATCTCTAGATACTTAACTTTAAATGATACTATGAACAATCAACCTGAACTTTTCATGGTTTTTCCTTCTCATGTTGCTGTACCTGCTGAGCATTTCCAGCTTTTCTGGGTTTACTTCAGATTTGTAATATTTATAATATTTTGCTCTTATTTCAAAAATGCTTGAAATCTGTTTTAATTTCCTTTATAGTTTATTCTGCTGTTTGTAAATATGCAATTTTTGATTGACAATTTTAGCACAGAAATCTGTCTTGGAAAGGACACATGCCATTACATTTGATGGACAAAACATTCAACTCTCAGTAACTCAGTACAGCGGTGAGTTGAAGAATTCTCAACAAGATGACCATGAAGTTTGCTCTCCAGTAAGTATAAACTCTGAAAGGCTGAGTGGCATGTTTGTATATCCTTGCAAGAGATAGTTATAAGACACTTAATGGTTATTTAATTGCTGGATTTCAAATGTTTGGCATTCTGTGAGATTTTAGTCATGGATTTTAAGGTAAAGTACAAAATTCTTGACAAAGTTCTGAAGAAGTCATACTGGACTTGAAATATTAACTCTTTTTCTCTCTCCACTATTGCTACCAGACCTGCTGAGTTTCTCCAGCATTTTCTATTTTTTTAATGAAATTCTGACATTCAGTTTGTTTAATTCAGTACAAGGAAACAACTAGGTTCCACATCTAAATTAAATATTCTAATGTTACATGTTTAAGATTATATAGGATCAGTTGTCCACAAGAGTTAGAGATTTTCTGCTGCCCTGATCATATTTTAAAGTAAAATATCAAAAATCCCAAGAATTACTATAATGTATCACTATGCTAATGTTTGGTATCACTAGAAAACTAATAGAAAACATTAATTGTGTCAGTTACTGTAAAATATGTCCTCCTGCACTAGCATAGATTCAGTTCAAGATGTTGGATTTTTCCTTGGGTTACCAGCTTAATTTAATTAATTATTTTAATTCATTCATGGAATGTGAGTAATGCTGGCTAGGCCAGCATTTAATGTCCTCAAGAAGGTGATAGTGAGTGACCTTCATGAACTGCTGCAGTCCAGTTGGTGTAGGTAGATCTACAAAGTTGTGAGGGAAGGACTGCCAGGATTTTGAGGCAGTGACAATGACTCAATAGCAATAGATTTTCAAGTCTGGATGGTGAGTAGCATGAAATAGAACTTCCAGGTGGTGGTGTTCCCATGTATCTGCTTCCCTTGGCATACTAGCTGGTAAGTGTTTGAATTTGGAAGGTGCTGTTCAGTTGTTTGCAATTTTTTAATTGTTACTAAAAGAACTTGGGTGGTTTATTTCTATATAGGCTGTGTCTAGCTCAGATATATAATTGAAAATATTATCCCTCTTTTTAAATTGAAACATTGTTGTGACAGGTGGTGTAGTAGAACAAAGAAAAAGAATTAGATCATCACTCCTATCTCTGTCACAACTCTAGCGTCATTGTTGGAATCACATCTTCATGGGAATTCATGGCCAGTAATATATTTAGAACATACTATAATTGGCCCTAGCCAATTGAATGTACTATGGGCCCTAACATCTATTAGATTTTTCTAATGACTGTGTTTTTAATTGCAGGTGAAAAACAATTCTCCCTGTGCACCTGAAGGTAAGACAGACCATTCATCAGTGTTCACCCCGTCAACTACCGCATTAAAGATTTTGAAAATTAAAGAAGCAGAAGATCATTTAATTTTTTGTACCATTTTTGTACCTGCATAATAAATAATAATGAATGTGGGGGTTGGTGAGCTCAGATGTCTGGTTTGCAATACAAGGTGATACCAACAGTGAGGGTTCAATTCCCACATTGGCTGAGCTTACCATGCAGGACCCTCTTTCTCAACCTTTTCCCTTGCTCGAGGTGTAGTTACCCTCTGGTTAAACCATCACCAGTAATATCTTTCTGTAATGAGAGAGCAGCCCAGGGTCTAGTAGGCACTTCACCTTTAAATAATAATTGGTCAGTAGGGAGTTTAAAGGTGGCAAGTTTCTTGAGTTATGATAGCTGCAAATATCACTGGAACGCATCTTGCAGCCAGGAGTATCAGGAAGTCATTAAGAGATTCAATCTCATAAATGTTCTGTAGTTATTTTATGGATGGAAATAAATTTAGGAGACATTTAATATCCAGTCTATGTAATATTCTTTTATTTTTGGCAGGTATTTGATAAGGTTATAGTTCATGAGCACCTAAAGAGAAAACGATTCTCGAAACAAATGGAGAAATAGCAAAAGAAAACATGAAGAATAGGTGGCAATAGGGGTAAGAAGGGAAGCAATTGGAAGGAGAGAAAGAGAAATCAAGAAGAATGGTAGAGGACAGGAAAGGATGGATGGCAATTGTGAAGAGGGAAGGAGTGAATTCACGTCCTTTTTTATACGCATGTACTTTTTTGGTGGTGGTCTCCAATGGTCTGTTGAGGACCATTTGTCAACTTGAATACAAGATCACTTTCTCCTCAGAGCAGCCAGCCCAGTACTATCCTCATTGAGGCAGGCTAAATTTGTGAAGGAAGTTTCAAACAAACATAAAGTCTCTTATCTACAAGTACAAAGACCTACCCTTTTAGCCACAAACTCCGAATAGTTATTTTAGTGTAATCACTAACATAGTGCAGTGAATGCTTTGGTGTCTGTTTTATTACTGTAAAAGGAAATGATGCCAGACAATTCCTGGTATGAAAAGAGTGGAAGATGTAAAGTTAATGTCCCCTTCAGCATCATCTTGAAGACCCAGATACCTACAACTATGATCTTCTTTCTTACCTGAATTTTTACACAAGGTTAAAAATTGCTGTCGGTGCACTTGATCTATACAGCTAACTTGGGGCAGCAAAATTCCATGATCCTAATTCCTCACAGACTACATACCAGGAGTGTACGTTTGGAATACCTTGCCCTCAAAGTTTTGTTTTAACTGTTGCTATTTTCTTTTCAATCCAGTAACAGCTCCACCCAGAATTGCACAGAATGAAAGTATTGAACAAAATACTCTTAATGACTCACCTCGAATTTGTATTAAATTGAAAACTGAGCAATTTGATCATGATCACTTCAGTCTTTTTATTGAATGCTGCAGCGGCACCAACTCTTTCCAAGTTTTACACACCAATGAAACTTCAGTTTATATTGTGGAGTTTATGCATGACATAGGTAAGATTTAAGTCAATAATCAACTATTGTCTTTGTAATTATGTATTGAAAATATTATCTTGAGTCATGTCATTAAAATGTTTTGTGACTAAAGGAAGTGTTGGGCAGAGAGACCCATGGAATTAGGGGAATGTTCTCCAAATCAAACAGTCGGTGCTCTTTAAAAATAAATTTTAAAGGTCATTTAAAAGTAAAGATTATTACTGAGTAAGAATCTTGGAAGCAGAAAATGGAGGGAGCAGCTTTCAGCCAAAGCAATTGGAGGAAGAGATGGATAATTGGTGAGTATTATTGGATGGAGAGATGAAACAATATAGAGGGGAAAAAAATCAAAGTGGCCGGAACTTTATTGAGATGGGTTATCTGTACTGACAGCTCTGAAAGCAAGAGACAGCTTAGTGTGACAGCAGGGCCCTGTATCATAATCACTTAGGCTGCCAGCCCTTTTAAGGATGGTTGCCTACTACCAAGAACTACTGGCACCTTCAAAGCCTTTTGTAGCCCCACTGTGAGCAGTTGCCAGTGCAAGACCAGCATCCTGAGGAAGAGTGCACCACAGCTCCACATCTGGAAGTGCAACTTGAGTCTGGACTCACCTGGATTGATTGCAGGCCTGTGAGAGTTGTTGAGGAGGATAGTAGTTGGTGCTATTGCCACAGGGTATTTGTCCAAACAAGGGGTCCCCCCTCCTCTTCAACCCCAGCCCACCTCCCAGAATTTGTTGGTTTGCCAGCAACTATTCTTGTCATTTTACTGCTCTACCCACCTCCCTACCCATTCCTAAGGCACCAGGCAAAATCCAACCCAGCATGTTAGCCATCAACGGCCTGGCACTACTTTATGTACAAGAAGCTATGGCAGGATCCCAAGGCAGCTATTTGGATAATAATACCTATAGTAGTAGAGGAAGGGACAGAGTATACAAATAGAAAAATAAAATAGTAAATAGAGTCAAGGTAAATGGTAAACAGGCCAAACTAATGGCTCTTTTCTTCAATGCATGTACTCTTCAGAACAAAATGGATGAATTAACCACAGAAATATGGTTTAATAGGCATGATCTTACAGCCATTACAGAGGTAGAATATCTTGGGTATCAAGGCTGGGAACTAAATATTCAGGAGCATGTGGCATTTCAAAAGGCAGGCAGGAAGGAATGGGGGTAGTATTGTTGTTGCAGAATGGCATATGCACAATAGCAAGATCGATCTTGAATTGGAAGATATAGAATTCTTATGGGTGGAGGTAACAAATAAAAATGGACAGAAGATACTGTTAGGAGTAGTCCATGGGCCTCCCAACCGTGATGCTGCAATGGACAGAGAATAAATCAGGGTGCGTAACAAAGGCAGAAATGGGTAACTTTAATCTTCATGTTGTCAGATTGGCAGGCAAAGCCATGAGGAAGAATTTATAGAGTTTATTTGGGACAGTTTCCTGGAACAATTTGTCATGGATCCAACCAGGGATCTGGTGATATGTAATGAGGCAAGTTCAATTAAGATGTTAGATTAAAATATCTTCTCAGAAACTGTGACCATAAGATGGTATAATTTAGCATTCAGTTTAAGAGGGAGGAACATGGGTTGGAAACAACTGTGCTAAGCTTAAATAAGTATAATTGCAAAGGAATGAGAGCAGAGGTGGCTGGAGTGGACTGGGAATGGGGTTTGCTGCAAATGTGGCTGAGGAACAGCAGATGTTTAAGAATGTAGTTCATTGCTTATAGCAAAAACGTATTTCAGTCAGGAGGAGGATGAGCCAACCATGGTTAACCATGGAAATTGATGATGAAACAGTGTGGCAAAGATTGGTGGCAAGCCAGGCCATTTGGAAATTTAAAATTACTTTTTGAGTCGAAAATTATAAGTAATATCAAGATGGATGGCAAGAGCTTCTTTCAATACTTACAAAAGAAGAGAGAAGCCAAAAGGAACAGAGGCCTCTTTAGAGAATGAAGATGGGGAAATAATAATTGAAATTAGGAAATGGTACAGGAATTGAATAAATACTTTGCTTAGCCTTCACATTAGAAGACACTAACAGCATTACAAAATTGGTAAATATTCAAGGGTCAAGAGGCGGAGAAGAAGTACGTCAATTAACATGAGAAAAAAAGGTGCTCGGAAAGATTTTTGTGTTGCATAGTTTTACCAGACCATAGTGACTGATGGTGATTTAACCTGAGGGTCACCATGTCTCAGGCAAGGGAAGAGATTAGATTACCTGCAGTGTGGAAACAGGCCCTTCGGTCCAACAAGTCCACACCGACCCTCCAAATAGTAACCCACTCAGACTCATTTCCCTATTTACACCTGACTAATGCACCTAACCCTCTGGGCAATTTAACATGGCCAATTTACCTGATCTGCACATTTTTTGGATTGTGAGAGGAAACTCATACAGACACAGGGAGAATGTGTAACCTCCACACAGACCGTCACCTGAAGCTGGAATTGAACCCGGGTCACGGGTGCTGTGAGGCAGCAGTGCTAACTACTGAGCCACCATGCTGCCCCAGATTGAGAAGGAGAGTCCTTCATGGTTACCTCAAACCAGTGTTGGGAATTGAACCGACACTGTTGGCATCACATTGCTCTGCAAACCAATAATGTAGTCAACTGAGCTAAACTAATCCCCAGGAAAGATAATAGGGCTAAAGACCAATAAATCTCTTGGTCCTGTTAGGATGCATCCTTTTGAGATTAAAGGAAGTAGCTACAACGATGTTGGTTGCACTGGTAGTAATCTTCCAAGAAAGTTTAGATTCTGGAAAGCCCCAGAGGATTGGAAAACACTGCTAATGTAACCCATTTATTTATTTAAAAAGTGACAGAGGCAAAAATTGGGCAACTATAGGCCAGTTAGCTGTCTGTTAATGGGAAAATATTAGTCTATTATACAATCAACATTGTATAATGAGGAAAGGCTGAGAGACTTGGGTCTGTTCCCAATAGGACCATGGTGTTGGAGATGGCATTTTAGCATGGATAGAGGGTTGGCTAATTAATAGAAAACAGAATTGTGAGAAGATGGGCATTTTCAGGATATCAACCTGTCAGTAGATATCAGTGCTGGGGCCACAATAATTAAATTATACTTTCATGACTTGGATAAAGGAAGTGAATGTACAATAACCAAGTTTACAGATGATACAATAATGTATGAGACTGCAAGTGGTGTGGATGACAAGAGATTGCAGAGTGGTATAGACACATTAAGTACTTTGGAAAAAATTGAAAGATGGAATATAGAACAATACCGTGCAGAACAGGCCCTTCGGCCCTCAAAATTGCACCTACCTTGTGAACTATTCTAAGCTCTACCCCCTACACTATCACATCATCATCCATGTGCTCATCCAAAGATTGTTTAAATCTCCCTAATGTGGCTGAGTTAACTACATTGGCAGGTAGGGCATTTCACCCCCTTACCACTCTCTGAGTAAAGAATCTATCTTAAATCTATCACCGGTTAGTTTGTAGTTATGCCCCCTCGTACAAGCTGACATCATCATCCTAGGAAAAAGGCTTTCTCTACCCTATCTAATCGTCTGATCGTCTGGTATAACTCTATCAAATCCCCTGTTGGCCTTCTTCTTTCCAGTGAGAACAAACCCGTGTCTCTCAGCCTTTCCTCATAAGAGCTTCCCTCCAGACCAGGCAACATCTCCTCTGCACCAATGCTTTCACATCTTTCCCGAAATATGGCAAACAGAACTGTACACAATATTCCAAGTGCGGCTGCTCTAGCGTTTTGTATAGTTGCAGCATGACATCGTGGCTCTGGAACTAATCCCTGTACCAATGAAACCGAACACACCGTATGTCTTCTTAACAGATGTGGGGAATTCTCAGGTAATGTAGCATGGAAGGAAGAATAGAGCTGAGTGTTATTTAAATGGAGAAAGTTGCAGAAAACTACAGAACAGAGGGGTTTGGGAGTCCTCGGACATGAATCACAACAGCTCGCATCCAAGTTCAACAGGTAATAGGGAAGGCAAATGGAATGCTGGCTTTTATTTCAAAGGGAATGGAATATGAAAGTAGGGAGATTTTGCTAAAACTATGCAAAACACTAGTTAGATCACAGCTGGAATACAGTGAGTATGTTTGGGCACCAGAGAGGTTTCATTATGCTGATACCAGGGGCAGTTTTATGAGGAGAGGTTGAATAGGTTGGGCCTGTGCTCATTGGAATTAAGAAGAATGAGACCTTACTGAAACATACAAGATTCTTTGGGAAATTGTCAGGATAGGTTAGGTTGTAGAAGGTTGTTTCCCCTTGTGGGAGGGTTAAGACCAGAGGTCATAATCTCAGATAAGGGGTTACATATTTAAGACAGAGGGTAGTGAAGCTGTGAAATTGTTGACTGCAGAGGGCTATTGTGTTGTGGCTGAGATAGACACCTAATTTAATCAGCAAGGGAATCCAGGATTATGGGGAAAATGCAGAAGGGTATAGTTGAGGATAATCAGATCAGCTGTGATCTCATTGAGTGGTGTGGCAAACTCAATGGCCTGGTTCTGCTCCTATGTCTTATAGTCTTTGAAGAAGGCTTGCCCTGATCGGGGCTCCAAGGTATCCATTCCCGGAGGCCAAAAGTGCATTATGTCTTTTGGGAGTGGCAGCCACACAAAATGTGACACATGCAGTACTTGAAAACAAGTGTGTGAGAGAGAAGGGATAGATGAAGAAATTTGATGGAATTGATAATAATATCATGGTTAAATTAGAGAGAACATCCCTGAAAGTACTCCTTGCAACTTGTTACACTTTTATAATTTTCTTCCCTGCAGTATACATGGACAAGGTGAAATACAATGAAGCATCACAATGGTAGATTTGACATGCTCCCTCTGGGTGTGTTTTTTGGTATGGGAGCACGTAAAATGGGTCGGGTTGCTAATCCATGACCACCCTATCCACCCTGAATTCTCGCCCCACAATGCAGAATCAGCAGAATGTGCACCAGTAAACAATTAGGGGCAAATTGAGTCCTAAAGAGCTCAATGACCTTAATATTATCCCACTTATTCCATAAAACAATTGGTGTGGGCGGGTTCAATGGGCAATCCATTTTAGTTTATATTTAGAGCTAGCTTTAACAGTTTGTTCCTGCAGGAAGGAAAGTGGGGATACTATCCTCTTTGGAGGATAGTAGTATCAGGTTACCCATTGCAGAGAGTGTAACCATTCTCCTTCAACTATCTGCCTGCACTTCGAGCAGCTCCCATTAGGTTTTGGTGCTCGTGGGACTATTGGATTGGCCTCCAGCTCCAAAGGATGGAACTTCCTCACCAATAAGGGGAAGAGGTATGATTCTGCAGCAGTTCAGCCGACCTGCAGCACCTAATGGATGGGTGGGCAATTGTCTTGTCCTTTAGCTCATCAAATGCTTTCCTTCTGCAATGGGAGCAGAAACACCCTCCCTGTAATTTTCTGCTTGTAGTTATAACTTTCAGCGGACATCACATTGGACAATCAATTAACACATGTAGCATTGCATATTTGTTTTGGTGAACGTAGAAGATATAAAAGTGGATTTCATATTTAAAATTGCTTGCTGAATATCTGTCAGTTGAAGAAAAATATGCAAGTCATATCATCTCTACTTTAAACCCAAGAACCTTTTATTTAAAGGTTACTAAAGACAACACACTGTCTTCATTTAGAGTCACACAGCACAGAAACAGGCCCTTTGGCCCAACTTGTCCATAATGACCAGGTCTCCTAAACTGAACTAGTTTCATTTTTCTGCATTTGGCCCATATCCCTCTAAATCTTTCCTATCTGTGTCACCAGTCCAAATGCCTTTTAAATGTTGTAGTTGTACCCACCTCTACTACTTTCTCATCAGCTCGTTCCATACATGCATCACACTCTTGAGTGAAAAAGTTGCTCCTCAGGTCCTTTTTAAATCTTTCCGTTCTCATCTTAAACCCATGCTGTCTAATTTTGGCCTCCCATAACCTGGAGAAAAAAATACTTGGCTATTCTCCTTATCTACGTCCCTCATGATTTTATAAACTCCTCAGCCTCCAATGCTCCAGGGAAAAAAGTTCCAGCCTTTCCTTATAACTCAAACCTTCCGGTCTTGGTGACGTCCTTGTAAATCTTGTTACACCCTTTCCAGTTTAATTCCATTCTTTCTATTGCAGGGTGACCAGAATTGTATGCATTGCTCCAAATGTGGCCTTATCGATGTCTTACACAGTTGTAACATGACATCTCAACTCCTGTAATCAGTGATGTGACCAATGAAGGCAAGCATGTCATATGCCTTGTTCACTGCCCTCTCTACCTATAATGCCGCTCTCAAGGAACTATGTACCTTCACCCCTAAGTCCCTCTTTTAACAATTCTCCCCATGGCCTTTATAATTAACACCAAACTCTGCCCTGGTTTGTATTATCAAAGTGCAGCACCTTGGCCTTATCTGAATTAAACTCAATCTATCATTCCTCAGCTCAGTGACACAGTTGATTTGTTAAGATCCAGTTCATAAACAGTGGACTTTTTCTCAGATTCCCCTTTCGATTGATCTCCTCTCACCTTCTTAGCCTTCAATACATGCTTTTTAAAATTAATTCATGAGACTTGGGTGTTGTTGGCTGGGACTAAATTTATTGCCCATCCCTAATTGCTCAGAGGGCAGTTAAGAGTCAACCACATTGCTGTGGTTCTGGAATTACACATAGGCCAGACCAAGCAAGGATGGCAATTTCCCTCCCTGAAGGACATTAGTGAAAGAGGTGGGTTTTTCTGACAATCAAGAGTAGTTTCATAGTCATCATTAGATACTTATTCCAGAAATATATCCAGATATTATTGAACTAATTTGTGTCAATGTTATTGTTTTACATCCATTATTTTTAGAACACTTTATCACAGCAAAGAATTTTCCTGGATTTGCAATTATGTGATTGATCAAAATTAGTTTGTTATTTAATATCACACATGAAAAACAAACCAATGTTAATAACAAATTTTAAATGATTTTTATCGACAAATTTCTCTTTTATTGCACCTAGATTTGAACAAAGCTCTTCATACTTTGAACAACAAAACATTTTGTGGCCTGCAACTGGTTGCTAAGCATTTGCCAAGAACACAAAGTCTCCATGTTACTCAGTTGCCTGAGTTGATAAGAGAGGATTTTCTTGCTTTGTATTTTGAACGCTTTGTAAAACATGATGGATATGTGGAGCTTCAAATGGATGAATCTACACAGTCTGCAATAATAATTTTTCCAAATCCAGAAGGTAAGCATTCTCAGTGTATTAAAATATAGATGAGTTAGACCCGGAAACAGGGGATACAATCCTGAAAAGTGTTAATGACAATAAAGTAGTATATTTAGCACACAGTAAGGGGGCCTGTAAAAATGTCAAGAAGGCATTGAGACAGGTTAATACAATGAGTAGACAAGTGCCAAATGCAATTCAATGTGGATACATGTGAAGTAGTATTTTTTGCATTCATGGGATGTAGGTATACATGGCAAACACACCATGTATTTCAAGCAAGCGGCCATGTCTCAGTCTAAGGGGAACAGTTCTCAGTCAAGTCAAAGAAGACATTCATCAGTTATGGGGATCCAGCACAATACGTCAAGAGTAGCCTCCAACATCAGTGCAGGAACGTGGACACAGTCAGTTGACCATTTAGAATGGTCAGGGTCAATGCTCAATGTGTACAATTGGATGTCCACTAAGGATAAGAAGCTAAACCTGAGATTCAGCATCTGAAGGGCAGCCTCTGTTTCTTACATCATGATGCTTATTGCAAATATGGAATGGAACTGAAAATGGCTGCCACCACACCTCAATGGGCGTGGTAAATATTTTCTTTGAGGGAGGGGGTTCATTTGAGCAGTGTGAGGTTCTTCTAAGGGGAACAGCATTGCTCAGATACCCAAACAATGTACTGAAAGACACCTGCGAACTCTGCACTCTGTATGTGATCCTTGGTTGTTAACCTACTGTGTGAGCTATAAATCTTGACCCCAAGCACCATTGACCACATCATGCAGCATCGGGAATCAACTCCATTAGTGGTTGTGATGCATAAGGAATGAACTGTGTCCTGGAAAAGAGTTATGTTTGTTGCTAAACTTGTAATTGCCCTCCAAGTACTCAGAATGCACATGTGCTCGTTTGTATAGTCCTCAAGATTGCTGGGATTCTGAACCTTCAATCTTGTAGCTCCTGCCAGATAGACATTTACTGACATGTGAATATACATTTAAAAGTTTGAGGAAGTATATATAATCGGGTGCACTTGGGCTATTTATATGCCATAAGAAGGTTGTCATCTACATACCCTTTATCTACATACCGTGCAGTCTGCAGCTATGGTGAAGGGAGCTTACCAGATAGTGAAATCCTTTAGCCTCGGAGTTTTGGTCAGGTGATTTCAGGGGCATGTGTGGCTAGGGGGATCAGGCATGCTGAGTGTGATTTGCTCAGAGCAGGTGCACCCTGTTTGGCTTGAACTCTTACACAGTAAAAGGGTGGAGATGGAAGATTTGGACACATCTGGATATGGGTGAGTGGAGAGGTCTGGAAGGCCTGTACGTGGTCCTACCTCTGGTTGGGTGCTTACTTGCACAGCCCTGTCTCAGTGTGAGGAACAGATGTCTGGATGAGGTCAAGGTCCATCATCACCTTGTTGCCTTGCCGTTGTTGCTGAGCGCGAGTTGTTAGATTGATGGAATACAAATCCATGCATAAATTCAGCAGACATTGTGGTGGTCCTGACTCTCCATGCCAACCTATCTGTGGAGGTAGCTAGACACCTCCATGCCAAAAACGTCATTTCGTGGAGTCCTGCAATTTTGTTTCAGATTCCCCTGTGCCTCTGACAAAATTGCCTACTGCTTCTGTGTCTGATTAGGCATTTGAATGAAATTCTGAATTGTCAACATGTGAGGATCTCTCCTGTCTGAAGCAGCGCAGGAGCCTGGTCTCAGCCATCATCTGAGAGCCAGTAATCAGGGGTGTTTCTTCCTTGGTCAGTTGTGGAGATGTGGCAGTGATATGTTCACCAACGTATGCTCCCAACTTTAATCAAGTAAAAATACCCAAGCATTCGGTATTTGCTGAGACTAGACAGATGCCATTGGTACATAAAGGAGATGAAAGAGAGAATGTGTTGCGAACAAAGAGTAGAAAATTGAGCATGTTAAGAGTACCACTCCCCACCTCTTCCTCCACTACATTGATGACTGCATCGGCGCCACCTCGTGCTCCCGCGAGGAGGATGAGCAATTCATCAACTTCACCAACACATTCCATCCCGACCTGAAATTCACCTGGACCATCTCTGACACCTCCCTCCCCTTCCTGGACCTCTCCATCTCCATTAGTGATGACTGACTTGACACTGACATTTTTTACAAACCCACCAACTCTCACAGCTACCTGGATTACACCTCTTCCCACCCTACCTCCTGCAAAAATGCAATCCTTTATTCCCAATTCCTCCACCTCCGCTGTATCTACTCCCAGGAGGACCAGTTCCACCACAGAACACACCAGATGGCCTCCTCCTTTAGAGACCGCAATTTCCCTCCCCACGTGGTTAAAGATGCCCTCCAACGCATCTCGTCCACATCCCGCACCTCCGCCCTCAAACCCCACCCCTCCAACCGTAACAAGGACAGAATTCCCCCGGTGCTCACCTTCCATCCTACCAACCTTTGCATAAACCGCATCATCCAATAACATTTCCGCCATCTCCAAACGGACCCCACCACCAGAGATTTATTTCCCTCCCCACCCCTTTCCACTTTCCACAAAGACCGTTCCCTCCGTGACCACCTGGTCAGGTCCACGCTCCCCAACAACCCACCCTCCCGTCCTGGCACCTTCCCCTGCCACAGCAGGAATTGCAAAACCTGCACTCACACCTCCTTCCTCACCTCCATCCAAGGCCCTAAAGGAGCCTTCCACATCCCTCAAAGTTTTATCTGCACATCTATCAATGTCATTTATTGTATCCATTGCTCCCAATGCAGCCTCCTCTACATTGGGGAGACTGGACGCCTCCTAGCAGAGCACGTTAGGGAACATCTCCGGGACACCCGCACCAATCAACCACGCCGCCCTGTGGCCCAACATTTCAACTCTCCCTCCCACTCTGCTGAGGACGTGCAGGTCTTGGGGCTCCTCCACCGCCACTCCCTTACCACTTGACACCTGGAGGAAGAACACCTTGTCTTTCGCCTCAGAACACTTCAACCCAAGGACATCAATGTGGACTTCACCAGTTTCCTCATTTCCCCTCCCCCCACCATACCCCAGTTCCAACCTTCCAGCTCAGCACAGTCCCCATGACCTGTCCTACCTACCTATCTTCCTTTCCACCTATCCATTCCACCCTCCTCTCTGACCTATCACCTCCCACCCCCATTCACCTATTGTACTCCATGCTACTTTCTCCCCACCCCACCCCCTCTCATTTATATCTCCACGCTGCAGGCTCCATGCCTCTATTCCTAATGAAGGGCTTTTGCCGGAAACGTCAATTTTCCTGCTCCGGATGCTGCCTGACCTGCTGTGCTTTTCCAGCACCACTCGAATCCAGACTCGTGTTTCCAGCATCTGCAGTCCTTGTTTTTACCATGTTAAGAGTACGTTGTCAGTGGTAGTAAAACAGCAATGCACCTTGCTTGGTTTCTGGACAGTGATACTTTAATGTCACAATATGAATGGTTGCGATCCTCACAATCCACAACCAGGATCCTCTCCTTGTCAGAGTTGAGGAGATGAATGTCGAGCATCCCACTATCCTTTTTGGTTCACTCAATCCTACAATGAAATGAGACAAATGGAAAGATTGAGTGAGTTTAAAATGGCTAGCATAGCTGTTAGTGCTGATGTACACGGGGGCAAAGGTGATGAAGTGTTCCGAATGAGTGAATAGATGACACTAGTCACATAGGGTAAATAGTTTTGGGGGTTCAGTGGGTGAGGACAAGTATGGGAAGATGTTCAGATCAGTAGACCATGAGCCTTGTTTTGTGCAGTAACAGGGTCAGAGTGAGTGTAAGGTAGCAGATTGGTGAATGGTAACCTAGCAGAGCAGAGATGTTGGCCAGGGAACAAGGTGGCATGTTGAAATGACAGGCAACTGGAAGCTCAGTTTATTTTTTAATGGACAGAAAATAAGTGTTCTGTGGAGCAGTCACCCAGTGTATGCTTTATTTTCTCAATACGGAGGAGGCCACATTGTGAGCGACGAAAGTAGTAGACTAGATTGTTTGTTTGAAATGCAAGGGATGGGGGTGATTACTGGGAGTGAAGGATGAGTGGACCAGGGTGCCCTGGAGGAATCGGTCCTTGCTGAAGGTAGGCAAGGAAGAGGAATAGGTGTCTGGGGGTGGCATCTCACTGGAGATGACAGAAACGGCAGCTAATGATCCTCTGGATGTGGATACTGGTGGGATAGTAGGTGAAGACAAGGTGAACCCTATGGCTATTGTGGGAGGAAAGAGAGGAGGTGAGGGCTTGAGTATGAGATGGATCGGACCCAGCTGAGGGCCCTGTCAACTATGGTGTTGGGGAAATCCTCCGGTAAGGAAGAAGGTGGACAGGTTTCATCAGAACAGAAGCAGCAGAAATGGAGGAAATAGGAGGGTGGAATGGAGTCTTTACAGGAAGAAGGATGTGAGGATGTATGGTCAAGATAGCTATGGAAGTCAATTGGTTTGTAGTGGATATTGGTAGCCAGCCTATCCCCAGAAATAGAAACCGATGTTGAGGAAGGGATCAGAGGAGTCAGAGATGGACCAGGTGAAGGTAAGAGTGGGCTGGAAATTGGAGATAAAATTGATAAACTTTCCAATTCCAGACAAGAGAGGGAAGCAGCACTGATGTCATCAGTATACGAGAGAAAGTTGTGGGTGGGGGCTGAAGATGAACTGGAACAAAGAATGTTCAGTATGCCCCACAAACAGATGGGCATAGCTTGGGCCCATGTGGGTACCATGGTTACCCTATGACCTGAAAGAAGTGAGAGGAGTTAAAAGAGAAACTGTTCAGAATGAGGATAAGCTTGGCCAGGCAAAGAAGGTGGTGATGGATGGGAACAGTTCAGGCATTTCTTCCAGGAAAAAGCAGAGTCTTGAGATGGAGGATAGACATGTAAAAGGATTGAATGTCCATGGTAAAGAGGAGTTGGCTGGAGCCCACAAACTGACATAAAGCATCAGAGGAGTCGTGGATTGTGTGGAAAGGGATGGGACAAGGGGAGAAAAAAATCGAGTTGAAGTAGGAAGAGATTAATTCAGAGAGAAACAGTGGGTCATACTCAGCCAGTCCGGTTTGTGGATTTTGGAAAGGAGGTAGAAGCAAGCTGTGTGGGATTGGGAGTCTGAGCTTGGAGGCAGTGTAGGGGGAGATCACCAGATGAAATGAAGTTAGTGGCCTTTATGGTCTGGAATGCATCGTCTAAGAATGTGGAGGCAGTTTCAATGGAAGCATTCAAAAGGTAATTAGATTGCTATCTGAAAAGAAGAATTCACAGGGTTACAGGATGAAGCTGGGAAAATGGCACTGAGTGAGTTGCTTACTCGGAGTACTGATGCAGACTGAATGACCTTCTGCACAGTAACGGTTCTGTAATTCCGCATGGCTCTCATTGGCTCTGCAGCTGACAGGCACAACCCTTGTTGGCACAGCAAGACTGAGACAATGAAAACATCTTTCTTCCAGGGACTGGTTGAGGTAATGGACATGGTTTTAACAGAAAGGTTTCTTAAAAATTGTGCAGAAGGAAGGTGTAAGGCTGTTGAATAAAGTTTACATCTTTGCATTAATTTTGGATTTAACTTGTGATAAAATGGAACCAAACAGTCTCCTGTACATGGTTAGAACTGTCAGCTTATTAATTTACTAATTCTGTTCATTAAGTTCACTAATTCTGGATGCAATTTTTTAAAATTCAGTGATTGAAGATATTCTATCAAAAACACATACCATAAGAGGCCATACTTTAAAATTGCATCGCTATTATAAAAGTGAGAATCTAACAGAATTTACAACTGAACAAGAAAGAGAAGACTCTAACCCATCAAATAAGGATAAAGAAGATTTGGACTCACTGACCCAGAAGAATGAAGATGATGAAACTAAACTTGCAAGCATTTTTGAAACAGAGGAATGTCAGTTTAAAAATAAGTATCATGTATTGATTTTGAAGAACCAGCATCTAGATAAAGAATTTCCTCATGTTCAGTTGCATTTTGATACATCACAAAATGTAGTGAAAATTACAGGGATGGAAAATGAAATTTTAAAAGTTCAACTAAAACTATTGAACAAAGAAAACCAAATAACCAGCAAGATCATCCCTTTGTCAAGACATTTAAGAGTATTTTTGACACAATTAAATGCTAATGGTTTCCTTACACAAATGTTTTTGGATTCAGGAATTAACGCAGCATATTCATTTGATGACGCTGAAGATAAATGCATTTTGTATGCAGCATCAGAAGCAGGCCTACAAAAAGCTGACCAAATGCTTGAGATGACTTTTGTAGAACTGACAGTACCAATCCCAGAAAACTTTGACATGGACATTGCAAATAATTTCAAATTTTTCATAGAGAAAGCCACGGCATCTGTGAAAAGAGAACATTTGGAATTTAAAAATATCAAAGAAAACTACTTACTGCAGCACCATATGGAATCAAAGACTAGTTCAGACCAGTCCCCTTGTGTCACCCTTGTTGGATACAGGGCTATTGCTGAAGAAATAAAAGTACATTTTAAAAAGTATATGAATGAGAACTGCATGAAGGATTGTTTTATTGAAGTATCATCACTGGGTGTATTTAAGTATATCCAGAGGTTTGTGAAGTTTTCAGAAATATTACCAGGTATAAACATAGATTATGTGAACAATGAACAATTACTGGGACTACAGATCAGAGTGAATGTAAAAAATGCAACACAAACAGAAGCTTTAATAATGGATGTGTTGAAACAAGTTAAATCGACAAAAAAGCAGCTGGACAAACCTGGTGCTGTTCAGTTTTTTTCCAAAAACAAGGATTTTCTGAAGAAACTAGAGAATCCTTACCAATGCATAATCTTTATGGAAAATCAAGAAGGGCAACAAACAAATTCTGATATCAAAAAACTGGAAACTATAACAACAGTCATGTTTCTGAACAAGTTTCAGATATCAGTCATTAAGCATGATTTAGCAATTCACGAGGTAGATGTAATTTTACTCTGGACAAATGAGATGCTAGATTTTTCCACTGGATTGTCAAAAGCATTACTGGAGGCTGGCGGTCCTGAATTTCAAGATCAAGTTGATAGACTGAGAAATAAACTACATGCCATGAAAGATGGTGCTGTGATTACAACTGGCTCTGGAAAATTACAATGCAGTATCGTCCTCCATGCCAAGTGGACAAAATTTGTTAGCTTAGGGGCACAAGAAGAAACAGCTTTTAAGAAGACCATTTTGTCAGCTCTGTGTCAGGCAAATGATCAACTTCATACATCAATTGCAATTTCAGTGCTGAGCTCAGGAGAGTCTCCATTCCTATGGATTACCGTAAAAGCCATCAAAGAATATTGTGAGAAATTTAAAAAAGCTGATGCACAGTTGACTGATATCAGGCTTGTGAGTACAGATGATGCTTCTATTAAATCAATGAAGAAAATTGTTAAGGAGGTAATAGATCCTGAATCTAAACATTCAAAGATGCCAGCTGTGATGAAGTTGGCCTTCAAACGGGACAAGAAAAGCTCATCTGCCAGTGCAGGCCTAGAACTCCAGGAAGAAACCATCAAAATGCATCCCATATCTAAAATGAAGCCTGATACGACCATACCTGAAACACAGCCAGCCAAATCAGATGACACATTTGTAACAGTTGAAGGATTAGAGGTGGTTCTGATAACTGGAAACATTGGAGAACAAAAGGTAAAGTAAACCGTGGTTAAACATGTGGCGCTGGATAAACACAGCTGGTCAGGCAGCCTCTGAGAAGCAGAAGAGTCAAACATTCGACCATAAGCTCATCATCAGGAATGGGAGGGGGACAACAGGGCTGAGAGATAAATGGGAGGGGAGTGGGTCTGGGGCGAAGGTAGCTAGGAATGCAGTAGTGACCAACTGAATGCTAAAGGAGAGAATTTGGGCATGTTACATGGCCTACCTTATCCCAAACTTCCCTAACCTCCTCCCACTTGCATTACTAAGACCCTCCTGACTTCTTTTTCCCTGTGATCTACCTATTTGCTGATGAATGATCTTAGAGCAACTTGTGGCATCCACCCATGTGATCTTGCCCTGCTACACTAACAGTTGCCAATTACTACCAATTTCAAGCTAACTGGGTGGCCTGCAGATGAATCTGTTAAGGATCAGTCTAAACTCCAAATCAGGTCAGCAAGTCTGTTTTGCTCTCATCTTGCCTATGACAGGTGAATGATAATGAGCAGTAAGATTGTATATTCTAATGAGGTTAACTCAGTGGAATTAAGTCCACGGAGAGTAGGGCGAACATTCTTTGGTCACTTGGGTCCCCTTAATTCTGTTAGATGAGAATTACGCATTTTGAATTTGAATTGTGACTAATCTCCAATTGTGCATTTAATAATCTTGAAGGAATTTTATTGTTCTGCATTCATCAACCATTAATTACTGCAAATCTTAATTTTCACTTTGGAGTATAATGTGTATTAGTGCAATCCAATCAATCTCACTGGCATGCAATTGTATATATTTTCAAATAACTTTGAAATAGTATAGCCGACCTCTCCATTAAACATTAAAATACAATTACATTTCTGTTTAAATATCTTCTTCAGTGTGATGTCATTGTGAACACAGTGTCTGATACTATGGATCTTTCACAAGGACCTGTATCAAAAGCAATTCTAAAACAGGCTGGACCTCAATTGCAAATAAACACAAACAACGCCAAAGGCTCAACAACATTTCAAGCTGGAGATGTTTTACCTGTCAGTACCATGAATTGTGGGTTGCATTGCCAAGAAGTATACAACATAATTTGTTGTCAGTGGAGTGCAGATAAAGCTTTTGAAGCTGAAGAAGTAAGTTTACATATTGGAATTATGTTTTCTAACAGCAGTTTCTTCATTGTTTTGATTTATGAAAGTTTTATTTCTAAATAAAACTAACAAAAAGCTGACTGTTGACTGATTTCTCTATTCAAATCCTTCGTTTTCCTCAATGTTTATGTTTATGTCAGCCTCCTTAAATTTGTTTCTTATATTCAATTAATTTCATCTTTCTGTGGTGGCCTATACCAAACCTGTGGCCAGTTCTTGACAATCAGGAGTCAAGCCATTCAGAACTTGGGAAAGGAGCAGTCTTCAGAAGGGAGGCTGAAGGCTCCTTAAAGGGAATAGGGTGAGTAACTCCACTCTTCCCAAAGAGTGCTGGAAAAAGATACTTGATAGCTTGTGGACCTAGGAAACTTGCATAGGACCTATAAGATTTAAGTTGCCCTGGGGAAGCCTGATTTAAGTACGTTGATGAAGTGCACCACCTCTTTACTGTAGGACACTGGGATGACACGAATCACATTGGATGATATAAAATCAATGCAACATTCTCCAACTCTTTTGCAGTCCACCAGCCATGGAATGGATCAGGATACTATACTGCAAAAGGAAGGAAAATTGGAGTAGAATTTAATTCTTTCCCAGGGAGCAGGCTGGGAATTGCAGGGAGTCATTTAATCAGCCTGAAGGCACACAGTAAAGTACCTGTCAACTTCCTGACTCTTTCGCTTAATTAGCTCTGAGCAGCAAGTGTGCTAAGTTAGTCTTCCTGCCCCTTGGGCAAATTAGGCCCTAAAGCTGGTAATTTTGTATGCCCTGACAATTTGTTTGCAGGTTCTTGGTGGGACTTCTTGTTCAGACATCATGTGAAGTACCCCCAAGCCTTACTGCATCCTTTGCCTCAAAACCATCTTCCACACCCAACATCACACTCTCTCTTGACTTGCCTGACTAGTCTTCGTGAGGCTGTCCCATTTACCTCTCCACTGAAGTAGCCTGCAGTACTACTCCTCATCTCAGACATAAGAGGAGGTGACAGCCTCATGGTATTATCGTTAGACTAATCCAGAGACCCAATAATGTTCTGGGGACCTGAGTTCAAATCCTGCCATGGCAGCTATTAGAATTTGAATTGAATAGAATTTTGAAATTAAGAGTCAAATGATGACCATTGTCAATTGGTGGGAAGAAAATCCATCTGGTTTACAAGTGTCCTTCAGGGAAGGAAACTGCCATCCTTACCTGGTCTGGTCTACACTTGACTCCAGACCCACAGCAATGTGGTTGACTCTTAACTATCCTTTTGGGCATTAAGCTGTGGGTAATAAATGCCATCAATATCTACATGCCATGATTGAATTTCAAAAAAGACCTTCTACATTTGGCTGTCAGTGCAAGACAGCAGAATCTTCCCCTCAAAAGGTACAATGTCCCCAACAATAGGCAGAATTCAATATCAGAAATTGCCATGGCGGCATTGTCACCAGCTCTCCAGGTAGTGGAAAGGCCCACTGACATAGCCATGAAATTCATCCCTTGGTGTCACTAGGGATTGCCAATACTGTCAACGAGAAAAGGTTTTCAACTCCTGGAAGTTTTTCATGACCATTCATTGACCATGACCAAATTGAAGCTTTCAGAATCATAATCTTGGCTTTGAGAGAGTGGATGGCCATAAAAATTTAATGTGAAAAATGGTTGAGAACAAAATAAACTGCAACGCTATTGTGAAATGTAAGAAAGAGTACAAAGTAACTAGGTTTAAAGAGTAATATCATATTGATCTTATGTGACCTAAGACATTCTGAAAGGCTGTAGTAAATTTGAAACAAATTATGTAATCTAAAGAAATCCCATTTTTATCATCAGCTGCTTCGGTCAATCATCCAAAAATGCCTTAAGAATGCACATGAAAGTCATTACAAATCAATGAGTTTTCCTGCCATTGGGACTGGAAATTTGAAGTTTCCAAAGAATACCGTAGCAGAAATGTTTTTTGAGGAGATAAAGAAATTCAGTGTGGAAAATCCTACATCCACACTTAAAAGAGTGAAGTTGATCATATACGAAAAGGACCTGGATCTGTACTCGGTATGTATACCTTTCACATAATTTCTATCAAGCTGAGCATCAGCAAACCAGTACTTTTGGATTTAAAATAAAGATTTAAAAAGGTACTAATACTGTGTTGCCTTTCAGGGTTGCAGCACTTAGAAAGTCACTCTGGGATCTCTGGGCCTCTTGTTCGGTTCTACACTCGGCAGCCATGCTGGTGTTATGCCATGTGTAATCTTTTCTCTCGGTGTTGCAATTTAAAAACATGCCCCAAAAAAATTTTTCTCATGTTTACATTTTTCTGATTTCAACCTACACAAAAATCTGTGCCATATCTTAAACAATAACCTTGCAAAGCAAACTAAATATTTGCAGAACAATTAATAATGTTCTTTGAAAAGACCTATTTAATTTAAAGGAACAGGAGGCAGCACAGCTCATTTGTTAGCACTGCTGCCTCACAGGACCAGGGACCCAGGTTTGATTCAAACCTCAGGCGACTGACTGTGTGGAATTTCCGTATTCTCCCCGTGGGTTTCCTCCCACTGTCCAAAGATGTGCAGGCTCCATGGACTGGTCATACTAAACTGCATTTGGTGTCCAATGACGTGCAGGCTAGGTGGATTAGCCATGGGAAATACAGGGGTATGAAGTAGGACTGGGTGAGATGCTCTTTAGAGGGTCATTGTGGACTTGATGGGCCAAATGGCCTGGTTCCACACTGTCAGGCTTCTATGATTTGTCTTGTCACTTGGAAGTAAATCAAATATTTCACTTCATTAAAAATAGTAATGACATATATATATGCAATTTAAGAAAATAATCTCAATAATAAAATTAGAAAGTCAAATATTGATTAAAATTCTTAAATATTTTGTGTATCAAATAATAATAGTTTTAAATATTTAGACAAGAAACAAACAACATGTTCGATTTTGCAGATATTTGAAGACGCACTGATGATAGCAGAAGGACTTCCACTCAATGAGCTCTTATTCTATAAAGAGCTTAGAAAAGCTCAAAAAGTGCCTGATTCACCACCAGCAAACATGACAAGTAATTATAACTATTATCTTACCTTTTCACGTTTGTTTTTAAAGTGCCTGACATTTCTTGTGCCTCTGATAGTAAATTAATATTTTTATACTGAAGTCAAAATAATTGAGTTTAAAAGAATTGAATTTAATCAGGTAGAGATTCAAATTTTTCTTCCCAAAATAGAAATAAAGAAGAGAATCATAAAGATCATGTATCTTATCAGCTCTTTAAAAGTACTGGCCAGTTATTCTCACCTATTGTTATTAAGCTTAATTAGCTACTAACTATAATCTATATCTCGAAAAATAATATCTCTGTAGAGAAGAAAATGGAAGCTAGAAAATTCAGAGAATAAATACTGATACCTTGAAAAGTGTTCATATTACAATGGAGGAGGTGCTAGATGTCTTAATCGCATAAAGGTGGATAAATTCCCAAAACCTGATAAGGTATGTCCCAGAACTTTGTGGGACACTAAGAAAGTGATTGCTGAGCCCCTTGCTGAGATATTTGTATCATTGATAGCTATGGGTGAGGTGCCAGAAGACTGAGGGTTGGCTAATGTGCCATTATTGAAGAAAAATGGTAAGGAAAAGCCAGGGAACTATAGACTGGTGAGTCTAACATTGATGGTGGGCAAATGCATGGGTTTCCTCCGGGTACTCCGGTTTCCTCGCACAGTCCAAAGATGTGCAGTCTAGATGAATTGGCCATGTCAAATTGCCCATAGTGTTAACTGCATTAGTCAGAGGGAAATGGGTCTGGGTGGGTTACTCTTCAGAGGGTCGGTGTGGACTTGTTGGGCCGAAGGGCCTGTTTCTACACTGTTGGGAATCTAAAAAAAAATTTTTGGAGGGGATTCTGAGAGACAGAATTTACATGTATTTGGAAAGGCAAGAACTGATTAGGGATAGTCAATATGGCTTGGTGTGTGGAAAATTGTGTCTCATTAACTTGATTGAGCGTTTTGAAGAGGTGACAAAGATGATGGAAGGCAGAGTGGTTGAGGTTGCCTCTGCGCAATCCTCTGCTTCTGACCCACAGATCACAATCAATGAAGATAGGTAACTGCACTTCCTCCATGATAACCTCAACACTAGAGCCCCCAAGGATGCATCCACACCCCTCAACTCTATTTCCTGCAACCCCACGACTGTTGCCAAATTCCAAATGAGCACCATCTACAAGTTCGCTGATGATACCACCATATTTGGACGGATACCTAATAAGCACAAGGCAAAATACAGAAGGAAATTGAATTGAATTAATTGTTATGTGTACACAGTAAGAAGCTTAGTCTTGCATGCAGTACAGGCAGATCACATAGTTAAGTAGCTTGGATAAGTAAATAATAGGTAAACAGCGGCAAAAGCAAAAACACAGGTTCAGGCAAATGTTAAGAGTTTGAGTCCATTCAGTATTCCAACAACAGTAGAGTAGAAACTGTTTTGAAACCAGCTGGTGCATGTGTTCAGGCTTATGTACCTTCTCCCCGATGGTAGAGGTTGTAGAAAAACATTGCCAGGATGCGATGGATCTTTGAGAATGCTGGCGGCCTTTCCTTGAAGCAGGCCTGGTAGATGGATTCTTTAAATGGAGGTTGACCTTTGTGATTGTCCGGGCCGAGTTCACCACTCTCTGTAACTATCTCCAATCTTGAATGGTACAGTTGCCATACCAGGTACTGATACATCCAGACAGACTGCTCTCACTGGCACACCTATAAAGTTGTCAAGGGTATTCACCATCATGCCAAATTTCCTCAGCTGCCTGAGGAAGAAGAGATGTTATTGGGCCTTTGTAACTAGTGCATCCACATGAAGAGTCCAAAGGAAGCTTGTTGTGGATGACCACGCCCAGGAGCTTGACAATCTCCACTCATTTCACCTCTGTGCTGTTAATGTGTGTGTGTGTGTGTTTGCCGGGGGGGGGGGGGGGAGATGATGAGTATCATCCCACCGAAAGTCAATAATGAGCTCAGTAATAGAGGGATTGGTGTTGTGGTGCAATGAGAACAACTTTTCTCTCACATCAGCAAACTAAAGAATTCAACATTGACTTCAAAAAGAAAGGAGAACATCCTCCTGATAGAGTTGAATAGCCAAGGTCTGTTCCACAGGTCTGGGGAGTCCCAAACCAGGGCATAGGTTTAAGGTGAGAGGAGAAAGATTTGAAAGGGACCTAAGGGGCAACATTTTCATGCAGAGGAAAGTGCATAGATGCACTTTTCATGCATCTATGGAATAAATGTCCAGAGAAAGTGGTCCAGGATGGCACAACTATAGCATTTTAAAAGGCATTGGATGGGTACATGAATTGGAAGGGTTTAGAGGGATATGAGCCAATACTAGCAAATCAGATGAGATTAATATAGGATATCTAATAGGCATGAATGAGTTAGACTGAAGGGTCTGAGTCCATGCTGTACAACTCTAATATATACCCTATGTATGACTCCATCTATAGAAATCCAGTGCAATTTTAACTCAACACTAATGTGAGCACTCCAAAGTCTTTATAGAAAAGGAAACAAATTGCCTGATGTTTTGTAGGAAGTTGCTACCTTGTTGCCTTCCTGATTGCTTGCTGCATCAAGATGTTAGTTTTGACTTCCCAATCACTCCCCATTAAAGATATAATTCTTTTTGTTTTTTCTAGCAAAATGGGTAAGTTCCAAACTCATGTTCTCGTCCATTTCCTTATCCTAACTAAACCCCCTTAAAGCCTCTTTGCATGCTAAACAAAAGTCACATTCCCACCTAGTTTTCTTAGAAATTTTACATTTGGTACCCACATCTAAATCATTGATGTAGATTGTGAAAAGCTGGCATCGAAGTACATATCCTTCAGGCATTAGTCAGAGCCTCCAAATGTATGACCCATTTATTCCTATTCTGTTTACTGTTCATTAAACAATTCTCAATCTATGCCAATATATTATTCCGAATTTCAAATGCTGTTTTTTTGCTTACTAAACTCATGTATGGAAACTTGTAGAAAGTCTTCTGAAAATCAAAATATACGACTGGTTCCCTCCTCTATTTTCTTCGTTACATCTCCAAAGAACTCTATAACAGGTTTGAAATAGCTGATTGCTTTTTCATATATCAATGTTAGCTTTTCCAAGTCCTACCACTATTTCCTAAGTAACCAGTTAACATATCCTTTATGATAGATTCAAGTATCTTTTCAACTACTGAAGGCAGGCTACAGATCTATAGATCATTTTTCCAAGTCTCCTTCCTTTCTTAAATAGTGGGGTAACATTTGTTACAGTTTAATCTGATGAAACCATTCCACACTCTTGAATTTTGAAAGCTGATGATCAATGCATTTACTACCTGTACAGCCACCTCTTTCAATCGTTAAATCCAAGGATTTATCAACTTTCAGTCCCATTAATTTCTTCAGTACAATACTTTCTTTCAAATCCTCATTCTCACTTATGTCTTGGTCCTCTGTTGTTCATTGTTCTTGATTCTAATACGGACATGAAGGCTCTTGAAAAAATGCTAAAAAGATTCATGAGACTGATACCAATATATACACATACACATCAGACAAAATTGAACTTTGTTCTCTAGAAAAGACTAGGTGATCTCAAGGGACCAAGATTATGAAAGGATTTGATAAGGTAGACATAGAACAGGCGTTTCTACATGTGGGGAAGACCCGCACTAGGGGCTATAATATAAAATGGTCAGTCATTAATAAATCCAAAAAAAATTCAGGAGAAATGTCCCTACAGTGCGTTGATAAAGTGTAAAATTTACCACCACAGGGTGTAGGTGAGTATAAATGCATTGAACAGAAAACGGACAAACACTTCAGTTATAAAAGAATCGAAGAAGATATTGATGGAATTAGATGAAGGATGATGGATGGTTGCGTGTATCGAGCAGGAACCCTGGCAGGGGACTTTTGAACAAAATGGCAATTTTCTGTGCTACAAATAATTAGAGGGCAGAGATTTTGCAGACCTTTTTAAAAGTTGCAGGTGGGACCTATTTTGAACTCCCACCCCTAGCCTTGTGCTCCCAATTTTCAATGGCATGCAAGAAGGATCGAGGCAGCAGACACTGCATTCCTGACTAGCTCCATTGTGGGGATATGTATCATCAACCTCCTGCAATATTCATGGAGATGGGTGAATTTGTCAAGAACTTATGGTTCATAGCCCTCAGAGGAGTTGTGAAACATAATCTGGATGTGATAACCTTTTGAAAGAATTTTATAAGTTCCTATCCGCATGACCCTTCTTACCTTCCATTGAAATTCAAGCTATTCTCCTTCCCACTCTCTCCCAATGATCCCTAAGCCTTATTTGCATACTTGGCCAAGAGTCTAGATTTCCATTACTTTTGAAATGGGTGCTTAGAGAAGAAAACATTGCTTGATTGACAGCCCCAAATTTGCTTCTTAGATCTATTTATTTTTGACCCAGTGTGTACTCACACAAAATAGAAAGGTCTTAAGATTTTCCTGTTTCTGTTCTTGATACATTGAAATATAGAAACATTGAAAGGAGGGTTAGAAGTAGACCATTCAGCCTGAATGATTCCACCATTCATGTGATCATGGCTGTTTATCTAACTCAGTACCCTGTTCCTGCTTTCTCTCCACATCTTTTGATCCTTTCAGCCTTAAGAATTATATATAACTCCTTGGAAAAAAGGCTTCTGGAATTTTTGATTGATAATTTTATAGGGCAATGATTTTAAAGAAAGTTCTGAATGTGTTTCTTAAGCCAAGTGCATATTGTTTATTGGGTGAATGGACATGATAGTAGTATGAAGCAGCATGAAGGGTAAGAAGCATCATTGTGGAATAGTAAGGAGCATGGTTTGGCATAGAGGTAGGAAGAGCTATTGGGTGTGGGTGGGGGAACATGATTTGGACAAGATATGGCATAAGGTGTGTGTAGGAATTAATGGGATGTGAGGGACAAAGGCTGGAAAATGAGTAAGATAAAGTTCAAGGTGAGCCTCTCCACAGCTGTCGCCAATGTGGCAGCTGGTTATAGGCTGGTTAGCTTAACTTCTGTAATGGGGAAAATGTTTGAATATAACATCAAGGAAGAAGTAGCAAGACACCTAGATAGAAATTGGGCACTGGGTAGACACAGCATAGGTTCATGAAGGGCAGGTCATGTTTAACTAATTTACTGAAATTTAATGAAGACATTACAAGCACTGTGGACAGTGGGGACCCAGTAGATGTGTATTTAGATTTCCAAAAGGCATTCGATAAGGTGCCGCACAAAAGGCTGCTGTATAAGATAAAGGTGCACAACATTACAGGCAATGTACTAGCATGGATAGAGGATTAGTTAACTAACAGGAAGTAAAGAATGGGGATAAATGAGTGCTTTTCACATTGCCAATCAGTGACTAGTAGTGTTGGGATGGCAATTGTTTACAATTTACGTAGATGATTTGGAGTTGGGGACCATGTGTAGTCTGTCAAAGTTTGTGGATGATACTAAGATGAGTGGTAGAGCAAAATGTGCGGAGGACTTTGAAAGTTTGCAGAGGGATATAGACAGTTTAAGTGAGTGTGCAGAGGTCTGGCAGATGGAATACAATGTTAATAAATGTGAAGTCATCCATTTTGGTAGGAATAGCAATAAAAGAGACTATTATTTGGTAAAAAAATTGCAACGTGGGACCTGGGTGTCCTTGTCCATGAATCACAGAAGGTCGGTTTACAGGTACAACAGGTAATTAAGAAGGCAAATGGAATTTTGTCTTTCATTTGTAGAGGGATTGAGTTTAAAAGCAGGGAGGTTATGTTACAGGTGTATAGGGTGCTGGTGAGGCCACACCTCGAGTACTGTATGCAGTTTTGGTCCCTTACTTGCACTGGAAGGATGTGGAGGAGATTCACTGAGTTGATTCCAGACTTGAGAGGGTTGGCTTATGAGGAAAGACTGAGTAGACTGGGATTATATTCATTGGAATTTAGAAGAATGAGGTAGGATCTTGTAGAAATATATAAAATATGAAGGGAATAGATAAGATAGAAGCAGAGAGGATGTTTCCACTGGCGGGTGAAACGAGAGCCAGGAGGGCATAGCCTCAAAATTAGGCGGACCAGATTTAGGATGAATTGAGGAGGAACTTCTAACCCAAAGGGTTGTGAATTTGTGGAGTTCCCTGCCTAGTGAAGTAGTTGAGGCTTCCTCATTAAATTTTTTTAAAGCAAAGATAGTTTTTCGAACTGTAAAGGAATTAAGGGTTATGGTGAGAAGGTGGGTAAGTGGAGCTGAGTCCACAAAAAGATCAGCCATGACCTTATTGAATGGCAGAGTGGACTCAAAGGGCCTACTCCTGCTCCTGGTTCTTACATTCTTGAATCCTCCAGCCCTCTGACCCCAAGAACAAAATCTCCTCCTTTGAATTACCTCTTCCACAAGACTATCAGGAGCAATGGTCATAAAATTGGTGGAATGTCAAATACTGCTTTGCAAGATCCGTTGGGAAGGACTTCCCTTCAGTGGCCTTTCTTGGTTCCCATCAGCGATTGTATCTTAGACATATGGGAGCATGACTGTACTAATAAGAATGATTTTTTGACTCAAGCATTGATTTCTTGATGTCAAGGTGCAACCAAACATTCTGCTTTCTAAGTTCAATGTCCAGAAATGAGGGAGAAAATTGGAAGTTTTTTTCTGGTACTGATACTACCATATCTATAGCCAAGACCATTTGTAGTGTTGACTAATACAAAAGTAGTATTCTGTGGATGTTGGGGACCTGAAATTAAGACAGTAGATGCATGAAATCGCAGATCTTTCCTTGTGTTTCTTTACCCTCATGTCTACCTAAAATTTAATATAGCTGTAATGTTTTCAGTTCCGATGAAGGTACATTGACCTTAGACCTGATATCGCTCTCTGCATATGCCATCTGATCTGCTGACTGCTTTCAGCATTTTCTATTTTTAATGCAATGTTATTCACTGTGACTGTCAGTTTTGCATTGACAGTAATGCTACAGATATGGCTCATATTTTTTGCTGCAGAGCAATACAGGGATTGTAAGCAGCATTTACACTGGACAGTAGTTCCGTGTTACAATCATGTACAAGCTATGCCATGGTCTGTCTTCAAAGTGTTAGTGATTTGAAGTAGTTTGAGGAGTTTTCTTGTTCACAACAATGCTCTATTGAAAGGAATTTACATATCTTTCTCTTGAAAACCTAATCCAAATGTCTCTGTAAGATAGTAACATCCTAAATTTATTTTGGTAATAGAATCCATGTTAAAAATATGGTTTCACTAATTGTTATGAAGCCAAAAGCATTATGTTCACTTTATAAAATAGTGTTTTCTGAATATTGAATTAAACTTAAAGTGCAGGCCTGACTGTCTGAATGAAAACGCTGGGAGATGGGCCATTTCAAAATGTAACTATTGGCCGTTAAATGGATATCTGAGTTTTGGTTACTTGTTTGACAACAATTCAAATTTAACCTATTAGTTTAAATTATGCCCAGGATACTAAAACCCAATCGAGTTTGAATTAATTGTTTTGACAGCATTGGATAAATGACAGGGAATGATGTTGTGAGGTATAAAAAATGCAAGCATTTAGAGCAATTGCCACCAATCAGCTGAGCAACTGCTGTGGAGCCAGAGAGCTAACTGCCCATTGATAAACTTGTTCTCAAAGAAGTTAGAAAGCACTCTTTATCAAATGTTTTCCTGTAAAGCATAGTCACAGTAAAAAAAAAAAAGAAGACAACCCAGGGAGATCAGCGGATGGAAGATTGAAGACAGCAGAAAAGACAGACTGTGTGGAGTTGAGAGTAAATTAATGTAATGTTTAGTAAGTGTGTTATTAGAACAGCATGTTCATAGGATTGTGTGCAGTGAGGGGAAAGTGTGCTCAGCTTGTTAATATCTGGATTAGTGGTGCTGGAAGAGCACAGCAATTCAGGCAGCATCCGAGGACAGGCAAAATCGACGTTTCGGGCAAAAGCCCTTCATCAGGAATAAAGGCAGAGAACCTGAAGCATGGAGAGATAAGCTAGAGGAGGGTGGGGGTGGGGAGAGAGTAGCATAGAGTACAATAGGTCAGTGGGGAAGGAGATGAAGGTGATAGGTCAGGGAAGAGAGGGTGGAGTGGATAGGTGGAAAAGGAGCTGGGCAGGTCGGATAAGTCCGGACAAGTCGAGTTGCTGGAGGTTAGAAACTAGGATGAGGTGGGGGAAGGGGAAATGAGGAAACTGTTGAAATCCACATTGATGCCCTGGGGTTGAAGTGTTCCGAGGCGGAAGATGAGGCGTTCTTCCTCCAGGCGTCTGGTGGTGAGGGAGCGGCGGTGGAGGAGGCACAGCACCTCCATATCCTCGGCAGAGTGGGAGGGGGAGTTGAAATGTTGAGCCACTGGGCGACTTGGTTGATTGATGCGGGTGTCTCTGAGATGTTCCCTAAAGCGCTCTGCTAGGAGGCGCCCAGTCTCCCCAATGTAGAGGAGACCGCATCGGGAGCAACGGATACAATAGATGATATTAGTGGATGTGCAGGTAAAACTTTGATGGATGTGGAAGGCTCCTTTAGGAGGTGAGGGAGGAGGTGTGCGCACAGGTTTTACAGTTCCTGCGGTGGCAGGGGAAAGTGCCAGGATGGGAGGGTGGGTCGTAGGGGGGCGTGGACCTGACCAGGTAGTCACGGAGGGAACAGTCTTTGTGGAAGGCGGAGAGGGGTGGGGAGGGAAATATATCCCTGGTGGTGGGGTCTGTTTGGAGGTGGCGGAAATGTCGGCGGATGATTTGGTTTATGCGAAGGTTGGTAGGGTGGAAGGTGAGCACCAGGGGCGTTCTGTCCTTGTTGCGGTTGGAGGGGTTGGGTCTGAGGGCGGAGGTGCGGGATGTGGATGAGATGCGTTGGAGGGCAGCTTTAACCACGTGGGAAGGGAAATTGCGGTCTCTAAAGAAGGAGGCCATCTGGTGTGTTCTATGGTGGAACCGCTCCTCCTGGGAGCAGATACGGCGGAGGCGGAGGAATTGGGAATACGGGATGGCATTTTTGCAAGAGGTCGGGTGGGAAGAGGTGTAATCCAGATAGCTGTGGGAGTCGGTGGGTTTGTAGAAAATGTCAGTGTCAAGTCGGTCGTCACTGATGGAGATGGAGAGGTCCAGGAAGGGGAGGGAGGTGTCAGAGATGGTCCAGGTAAATTTAAGGTCAGGGTGGAATGTGTTGGTGAAGTTGATGAATTGCTCAACCTCCTCGCGGGAGCACGAGGTGGCGCCAATGCAGTCATCAATGTAGCGGAGGAAGAGGTGGGGAGTGGTGCCGGTGTAATTACGGAAGATCAACTGCTCTACGTAGCCAACAAAGAGACAGGCATAGCTGGGGCCCATACGTGTGCCCATGGCTACCCCTTTGGTCTGGAGGAAGTGGGAGGATTACCTCAGCTTGTTAATAGTTTTGTTGAGAGTTCTGTTCGGAAAATAAGTTGTTGTTTTTCTTTTAAATACTGGAAATTAGGAGTTTTCTTTCACTCCCTCACGCTTTTAACAGATGGCAAGATGAGCTATTCTGGGTGTTTGGTTTTAATTTAGAGAAGTTCAGCTTCCGCATTGTAACAGAATTCTTTATGAATCTTCAAAGTTACCTTCTCAATTTGTTTTTATGAGCAATGTAATTGATTATTAATCAGAAATATATTTGAAGATTCTTTTTTTATTCCTTCTATTGAGTATTTCATAAACAAATGTTAATCTAATGTGGGAGTTAATGAAATATTAATTGCCTCGATTTGATCACTGAAAAACTAAATATCATTTGATATTTCATGAATATAATAATTTTTTTTTTAGATTAGATTAGATTACTTACAGTGTGGAAACAGGCCCTTCGGCCCAACAAGTCCACACCGCCCCGCCGAAGCGCAACCCACCCATACCCTACATTTACCCCTTACCTAACACTACGGGCAATTTAGCATGGCCAATTCACCTGACCTGCACATCTTTGGACTGTGGGAGGAAACCGGAGCACCCGGAGGAAACCCACGCGCAGACACGGGGAGAACGTGCAAACTCCACACAGTCAGTCGCCTGAGGCGGGAATTGAACCCAGGTCTCTGGCGCTGTGAGGCAGCAGTGCTAACCACTGTGCCACCGTGCCGCCCATTTATTCATGCATTTCTGTAATATTGCTTATATTTTCAATGCAGGCATTTAATACAGAAATAAAACTGATGTGTTCAGTTTCTGATGACATTGATTGTTTTCACTTCTAACTTATTTAGGAGAGGTTGAAACTGTAAGCTCTCTTTTATTGATGAATATTGGGAAAATTACCTTTGAACTGCGCTGTGATGGCATTTCAAAAAATGGAAACGTTCTAGTGGTGGATTATGGTGGTAAGATTAAACTCATTTTAAATAATTATTTATCTTCCAAAACTTCGATGTAACAGAAATTAATAGTTATATTTCCCTTTTTTAACAGAGAAGAAAACAGATTTTGACACAATAGCGAGAGGACGTGTATATTACATTAAACCAAGGGGACAAGCAGACTTTACAAAGAATTTGTTAAAAGCCTTGCAGATGTGTGGTAACCATCAGTATGATTTCTTATATATCCCTATACCGAAACAACAGGGTTCAGGTAATTTGTTGTCGTTAACTGTTCCATGTGCAATACCAATGATTAAATTGTAAACCATTGGCAGTTTATCTCCAAAATGAGACATGATCATTTAATGCACAAACTTAATCTCAATTAGGACTATGTATTGTAATATCTCAATTAAATTTATCGAATCAAGTTGGAAAAGGTTGCTACCACAACAAATTCTCAGAGTACATTAGGGATAGTTTCCTAAAGCAATATGTCATGCAGCCAACCAGGGAACAGGCTGTCTCATGTCTGGTAATGGGTAATGAGGCAGGTTTAATAAATGACATCAGAGTAAGAGATCCCTTAAAAGGTTTTGATCATAATATGATAGAATTTAATATTCTGTGTGGCAGTGAGAACCTTGAGTCAGAAGCAACTGTATTTAACCTAAATAAAGGGAATTATAATGAAATGAAGATAGGGTTAGCTAAAGTGGTTTGAGTGGATAAGTTAGCAGGAGAGATGGTAAACAAGTGGCAGGCACTTAAGGAGGTAATTCATGACTCTCTGCAAAACTATATCCTGCAAGGAGGAAACATTCTCAGAACCAGTTACAAGATGTCCGACGAGACTTGGGTGTTCAGGAGCATAAATCTTTAAAATGTCACAAACAGGTGCAGAAAATAATCATGAAACATAATGGGTTGCTAGTCTTTATATCTACTGGACTGGAGTATAAGTTTGCAGAAGTTGTGCTGCAGTCTGGTTATACCTCCACGATTGTGATCAGACCTGGGCACCACATCTTAGCAAGGATATATTGGCCTTGGAGGGATACAATGTAGGTTTGCAAGAGTGATACCTGGACTTCCGGGGTTAAGGAAAGATTATGCAAAGTAGGCTTGTTTTTCTCGAATTTAAAAGGTAAAGGGGAGATCTTCAAAATGTTAACAGGAAAAGACAATGTAGATTAAGTATTTCCACTGTTTGAGCATTCTAGACCTAGGGTAATAGTCTGAGAATTTGGGCCAGACCATTCAAGAGAGAGGTTTGGAAATACTTCTACACACCAAGAGTGGTAGATGTTTGGAACTGTCTTCTGCAAAGGCCCATATTTGGAGTTGGCCACAGATGAGCAACGATATCATTGAATGGTAAAACAGCCTCAGGGGCTGAATGGACTACTCCTGTTCTTATGTTCCTACTGTTTACAGAGAGATATTAATAGGTTAGGTAAGTGGACAAAAGATGGCAAGTGCAGTATAATGTGAAGTTGATCATTTCAGAAAAGAGAACAAGAAATCAGTATACAGTAAAACCTCGATTATCTGAACATCAATTATCTGAATTTTGGATTTTCCAAACAAAATCTCAAGTAAAAATCCCATACAAACAGCATTAGGCAACTCAGCATTGAATTATCAGTTACATGGCATTATGGCGTGCATTGCCAGATAACCGAGGCACGTTCGGATAACCAGCACTCATAAATTACCGCTTGTTTAAGATCAGATCAGTTATCTGAACAATCAGTTGTCAAAACAAAATATTCCCAGCCCATTTCATTCAGATAATTGAGGTTGTACTATATTACTTAAATGGAGAAAAACTGCAGAAAGCTGCAGCACCATGGGACATGTGCATGAAACACAAACTTAGCAAGCTCACAGGTGCAGCAGGTTGTCAGGAAGGCTAATTGAATGTTACCGTTATTTCAAGGAGTTTGATGTTTAAGAACAGGAAAGTCTTAGTGCAACTATACAAGGTGCTGATGAGACAATATCTGGAGTACTGTGAGCAGTTTTGGTTCCTTTTATTTAAGGAAAGTTATCAGTTCAGTGGAAGCAGTTCGGAGAAAATTCACTAGGATGATCCTTGGTATGGATGGATTGTCTTACGAGCAAAGATTAAATAGGTTCGTCTCTGCTTATTGAAGTTTAGAAGAATGAGAGGTGATCTCACTGAGGCATTTGTGATTCTTAAGAGGCTTGACAGGATAAATGCTGAAAGCAACTGAGGAAAGCTGCTGCAAGCAAATCAACAGTAGCAGAAATGTGAGTGAGTATGGGGAGGCAGGGACAGGGCAGTTACAGTATGATTGAATGGTGGAGCAGACTCCACGGGCTGAATGGCCTAATTCTGTTCCAAATGCTATGGTCCTAACTCCAGTTGAACAGAGATCACTGAGGGCGGCACGGTGGCACAGTGGTTAGCACTGCTGCCTCACAGCGCCAGAGACCCGGGTTCAATTCCCGCCTCAGGCGACTGACTGTGTGGAGTTTGCACGTTCTCCCCGTGTCTGCGTGGGTTTCCTCCGGGTGCTCCGGTTTCCTCCCACATCACAAAGATGTGCAGGGTCAGGTGAATTGGCCATACTAAATTGCCCGTAGTGTCAGGTAAGGGGTAAATGTAGGGGTATGGGTGGGTTTCGCTTCGGCGGGTCGGTGTGGACTTGTTGGGCCGAAGGGCCTGTTTCTACACTGTAATCTAATCTAATCTACTTCCTTCACTGCCAGACATTACCCCAGATGGCTGAGACCACACTACATGTGTAGTAACCTCAGACTAGGCAGACCGAGCGTGTGTCACAGCCTCTTCTGGTACTTCTGTGGGAAGAGGACATCTCTCCTCTGCACCACCCTCCATGTCCCTTTCTGCAAAGTGATGCACCAAATTCCCCTTAATTGTCATGTTATTCAGGACAGATCTGGACCAAAGCACTTGTGCTTTTAAAAGCTGAGCCACCGCCAGGGATCCACAATGGCAAGTAGTGCTATCTACCATGAGTAGGAGAATTGAGCTAGTGTCATTTTAAAAACAGTCTCATAGTAGTGGAGTACTTAGTTATTGAGGTGAGTTTGGGACATTAATATTAGAAAACCCACTAGGCCTTGTGGAGAGAAACCCTCCATGAAATGTGATGAAAATCATACAACCAAAATATCATAAAATTGAACTCAATAGATTGAAAGCAAATCTTATTTGTGTAAAAGCAGAATACTGTGAATGCAGGAATCTGAAATAAAAACAAAGTGTTGGAGAAGCTCAGTTTAACTGGCCACATCAGGAATGAGAGAAACAGTCGACCTTTCAGGTCATAAATAAGTGTTCTGAACTGTTTCAAACACATTTGACTCAAACTCTGTTTCTCTCTCTGAAGATAATTGCTGAGTATTTCCAGCACTTTCTATTTTTTGCATTTGATAAAGTTGTATGCGCCTAAAGTAAAGATTTTGACAAAATTTGAGACCGTTGGAATGAAAGATGCAGTATTGTCCTGAAAATGAAATTGACTAAGGCATAGAGCGTAGGGAGTAGCAGTTAGTGAGTGTTTTCAGACTGGAGGAAAGTGCATTTTTGTTCAACAGTGGTCAAAATTGGAATCTCTTTATGTATTGACATGCCTGATCATGACTTTGATTTACAGGGCAGAATTTCCAAGTTTGTAGATGTAACAAAACTTGTGAATGCATGAAAAGTGAGGAGGTTGATAACAGGTGTGAAGAGAACATAAGTGAAATGGAAAGATGTGTGATAGAAGAAATTTAATGAGGAATGGGGATAGAAACTAATTAATTCAATTTCAAAGGGAATTCAGAAACAAAGCTAGAGACTTATGAGTTTGCAAGTCTTTGAAGCTGAAAAAATTGATTTGAAAAAATGGATTTGGGATAAAGATGTAAGGTATGAAAACATTTCTAAGACATTATTTATGCCTCTTCTGAAACATTGTGCCCATTTCTGGGCATTATAATTCAGGAAGAATGACAGGGTTATAAAGAGGATACAGTGGAGATTTACTGGAATGGAACTTGGCATGAAAGACTTAATTACTTGAAGAAATCAAATAAACTGGGATTATTTACTTTTGAGCAGAGATGTTCCAAGAAGATTTGTTAATATTGTTCAAAATCATGAGAATGATTTTGTTCATTTCTTCCCTCTCATTGGAATCTATGCTCCCCAATATTTTTTGTCTTCCTTTGTGATGACAAAACCAAAGTATGTATTTAGTTGATCTGTCACCTCTTTGTTTCCTATTATAACTTGTTCTATTTCTGATTGTAAGGGACCTACATCTGCTTTCACTAATCTTTCCTCTTCACATATAGAAAGAAGCAGTATACAAATAGTTTGTACATTCCCCACAAGCTTAATTTTATACTTTACATTCCTTTTCTTAATCAATCCCTGTGACCTTTTGCTGACTTCCAAACTTCTCCCAATCTTTAAGTCCACTGCTTTTTTTGTGTATATCCCTTCCTTGAATCTAATTCTATTCCTAATTTCTTTTGTTACCGACAGTAGCCACCTTTTCCATTTTACTTTTACACTGTAGAGGGGCTGCTCTCTGACTAGAGAGAAGTGACTAGTGGTGATTTAACCTGAGGGCCACCAGACCTCAGGTGAGGGAAGAGGTCAAGAAGGGGAGTCCTTCACGGTAACTTCAAACCAATGAAGGGAATGGAGCCCACGCTGTTGGCACCACACTGCCCTGTAAACCAACAATCCAGCCAACTGAGCTAAACCAGAATGAACAATTATTGCAGTTCATCCATACATTCTTTAAATGCTTACTATTGCCTATCCACTGTCACCGTTTTAAGTAACATTTCCCTTCTATGTTGTGTTAGTAGCAGTCAATTTTTATTTGATTTAAAAAAAATAATAACTTAGTGGTCTATAGCTTTTGCCATGGTAATCCCAAGTGTCCACTCAGTCTTCACAACAAAGTTACTTTAAAGTCTTTTATCTCTTGTAGAGAATTCTGGTACAGAATTTAATAATTTTGGTTTTAATTATTTGGAGATTTCTCAACAGGAAGCCCATCTAGAGATATAAGGGGATTTGCAGCAAGCGTTATAGATTCCATTTATCAGTATGGAGATACACCACAAGCAACGCCAATACATGTGATAGTGAATGATTCCTCATCTGATCATGCCCGAGTATTCCAGGAAGTGTTATCAAAACATCAAGCGGGAAAAAGTGGAATTTTTAACACAGTGACAAGTATGCTGTTTCAAAAATGGTATAAGTATTGTAATGTGTAGCCAATGGGGATAATTGCCTTTTCTGCAGAATCATTTTTGATTCTCTGCAATAAATTTCCTAAGATAAATAAATCTCAGTATTGTGTATCTATATTTGAGCATAATTATACTGTCTTTGAGCCCAGGTGCAGTACATCAACTGCTGCTCTCTTTTAAGGAAACATCATGAAAATGAAGAACCAACTTCAGGCACATTATACACGTTATTGAAAGCTGGCTAATGTTATATATGTTCCTGAAGATTGAAGTCCAAATTGCCTGAATCTTCCAATCATGGCTTTCATTATGAATGTCATAACTTAGAACTTCAATCTTGAATGGAAGGGTGGGAAGTGAATATATGCTCTGCAACCTGCCACCACCAACAACTCTAAACTTTATTAAGCACTTGATTGTTAATATCCTACAAAGTGAGTTGAAATGCAGCTTACAAGTGGGAGGCTCATCATCACTGGCTCATCAGGAAAAAAGGGTCATAAAGTGAGGTCTTGCTAATACCAACCATAAGACAAGTATAAAGTTCTCGTTACTTTAAAAATTGTAATCAAATTTGTTTATCTTATTCTAATGATTATTATTTGTTTTTAACCTTTTTTGTTTCAGAGTATTTTGGGGGTTGGCTGACTGGGAATCAGACTGAAGATGCTAGAGATATACAAGAGCACTCAGTGCAGCCAGTAAAGTTTCAGATTTACTCCATGAAGGAAGAAAATATTGAAGAAGCATGGGCTGATATTCAAAAACTAGCAACTAGAGAACACATGGAGAAAATAATACCTGTGGAAATATCTTTTGAGATGTTTACTCAAGAAGATTATGATGAAATAGAAGAGTGTTGCTCCAAAATGCATGTAGCTTACCAGTTAGATAGAGCTGGTCGAAGCATCTTTTTATCTGGATGTATAACCGATATTTGTTCTGTTCAAGATGTCATTTTTAAAGTGTGCCACAACATAGCAAAAAGAGAAGTAACATTGCAAGAAGAACTGTTTATTATGGATAAGGTGTGCTGGAAATTCTGGTTGGATGATCATTGGGAAACCTTCAATCCAACTGTGAATGCTTGCCTTGAAAAGGCTTACAATGAGAAAGAAAATGAAGTACAAGTAAAAATAGGAGGAGGCGATTTTTGTGTGATTGACTTTCAAAAATGGACATTAACTGACTCTAATGCAACTTCATATTCCATTGATCGTAGATGTTCTGGAGGTAGGTAAACACAATTTAATGGTGAAATTGTTAATCAAAAATCTCAAAGGAGCAGTGGGATAACTTACATATTTACATTTTAAGATGTTCATTGAACCTCAGAACTTCAATTTTTGTTTCATGAAACTGAAATAATCCAATTTATATGTAATGTATGAATTTAAAAGAAATTTGTTTTGAAATTTCTTAAATTTTTAAGTATAAATATAGGAATGCAAGAAGAGAGGGGAAAATGTACTTACATTGTACTGTAAACTTGGTATAAAAGGAGGTAGAGAAACTCAGTGGGTCTGACAGCATCTGTGGAAAGAGAAACAGTTATGTTTTGAATCCAACATGACTGTTCCTTGGATCAGTTCTGAAGAACAGTCAAATCAGATTCAAAATGTGACCTGTTTCTCTCTCCAAAGATGTTACCAGAGCTGCTGAGCTTCTGCAGCACTTTGTTTTTATTAATGAGATTTTTTAAACTTGTTCTTATCAGTCGATTTGTAGCAGATGCATCTGTTCATGACAGTATCAGTGGGAGTGCAAAAGTCCTCATGGAGGTATCCTGCCTTCACTTTTTTTTTTAAGAATCCCTACAGTGTGGAAACAGGCCCTTCGGCCCAACAAGTCCACACCAACTCTCCAAAGCGTAACCCACCCAGACCTGTACCCCTACCCTATTGTCCCATATTTACCCCTGACTAGTGTACTTAACCTACACACCCCTGAACACTATGTGCAAGTTAGCATGGCCAATTCATCTAACTTGCACATCTTTGGATTATGGGAAGAAACCGGAGCACCCAGAGGAAAGGCACACAGACACAGGCAGAGTGTGTAAACTCCACTCAGACAATCCACCCGAGGTTGGAATCGAACCCAGGTCCCTGGTACTGAGTGGTAGCAGTGCTAACCACTGAACTACCATGCCACCCCTAAAGAGTCTTTCAGTATTGATTAAGATGAGGAATATAAAGTACAAAACTAAGCTTGTAGAGAATGTACAAAACCCTCCATTGTATCATGTGGTATGACCATCATGCTGAAAGGGATAGATTTCAAACAGATCTATCAGCTCTAAAGAATAGCATCCATTAGGCTCTGTGGGCCATAATCTGCAATGGAATTCTATGAAACCATAATCTATAATCCCATTGCCAGTTTTATGCCTCACTCTACCATTTTCACCAAGCCAGGTGATCAACCCTGCAGGAAGATATGCTAGGAGCAGAACCAAGCACATCTACAAATGAGATGTCAACTTAATTACAGCACAGCACTACTTTTGCGTTCAGTAGCAAGTAATAGGCAAGATCCTAGCAAATTCACAACCAGCAGTTCAGATCAAAGCTCTAGCACACCCAATCATAAATGGGGGTGAACAATTAAACATCTCATTGGAGGAGGAAGTTCACAAAGATGCCCGTCATGAACGATGGGGAATTCCAGCATATCAGTGTAAAACACAATGATGAAACATCTGCAAGGATCTTCATCAAGAAGTGCTGAGTGCACAATCCTCCTGAGGTTCTCAGAATTATGGATGCCAGCCTTCAGCCAGTCTGACTAACTCCATATGATCACAAGAAATGGCTGAAGGAACTGGATACTGCAGTACTTTAAACAACATTCTGGCAGTAGTATTGAAGGCTTCTACTCCAGAAAAGCCACATGCCTGTCGAACGGTTTGAATACAGTTACAACATTGGTATCTACCCAACAACATGGGGAGTTACATATTAAATCCTATCCACTCAAATAAATTGAGGAAATTATGTTTGTATTCCCCAGAGTTTCAAAGAATGGTAGGTAATCTCACTGAATTCTTGCAGGACATGACAGGGTGGATATAGATAGGATGTTTCCCCTAGCTGGTGACTGTAGAATTAGGGGACATAATCTTAGGATACGACTCAGGCGGTCTAATACTGATGTGGGGAGAAATTTCTTCACCCAGAGTAACTCTAGACATTAAAGGTCTCTAGGCATTGAGCAGCTAATCTGCTATGATCTAGAATAGTAAGGCAACTTCAATGGTTGGAATGGCTGACATTTGCCCTCTGCTTCTAAGCCTAACCAAGCCACCTATGGCCACATCAGTCTGCCCACAGTCATCACTAATGATGGAAGGTGTTGTCGACAGTGCTATCAAGTGGCACTTCATTCAACAATAATGGGCTCATTGATGCTCAGTTTCAATTCCAAATCTCATTGTACCCATTAATCCAAACATGATCTTGAAGGGATATGAGAGTGACTTACCTGGTATCAAGATCTCTAAGAAAACTGGAGTCAGTGGAGATTGGGGGAAAATTCTCTGCTGGTTGGAGTCATTGCTTAGGTGAAAGGAAGACTATGGTGATTGTTGGAGGTCATTCATCTCAGTGCTAGGACATCACTGTAAGAGTTCCTTACGGTAGTGTTCTAGGCCAAATCCAGTGATGTGATATGAGCAGCATTCATAAGTGTGCAATATTCTGACTCCTTAGGTGCTGAAGATATAGAACATAGAACATAGAACATAGAACAATACAGCGCAGTACAGGCCCTTTGGCCCTCGATGTTGCGCCGATCCAAGCCCACCTAACCTACACTAGCCCACTATCCTCCATATGCCTATCCAATGCCCGCTTAAATGCCCATAAAGAGGGAGAGTCCACCACTGCTACTGGCAGGACATTCCATGAACTCACGACTCGCTGAGTAAAGAACCAACCCCAAACATCTGTCCTATACCTACCACCCCTTAATTTAAAGCTTTGCCCCCTCGTAATAGTTGACCCCATACCTGACTCCATATAGAATCCCTAAAATGTGGAAGCAGGCCATTTGGCCCATCGAGTCCACACCGACACTCCAAAGAGTATCCCATCCTATCCCTGTATCCCTGCACAACCCTGGACATTATGGGCAATTTAGCCTGGCCAATCCACCTAACCTGCACATCTTTGGACTATGGGAGGAAACAGGTAGTACCTAGAGAAATCCCATGCAAACATGAGAGTGTGTAAACTGCTGACAGGCAATTTGAAGCTGGAATCGAACCTGTTTTCCTAGTGTTGTGAGGCAGCAGTGCTAATCACTGAGTCACCGTGTAGCCCAACATTAAGACTTTGGCTAACAATAGCAGATAACAAGGATGGTGATGTCCTGGTGGTGTTATCACTGGACTGTGAACCCAGTGACCCAGATAATATTCTGGGGACCATCATGGCAGATGGTGGAATTTGAATTCAATGAAAATATCTGGAATTAGGAGTTTAATGATGACCATGAATCCATTGTTGATTGTTGGAAAAACCCATCTGGTTCACTAATATCCTTTAGAGAAGGAAACTGCCATCTTTACTGGGTCTGGCCTACATGTGACTATACCCACAGTAATGTGGTTGACTTTTAACAGCCCTCTAGGTAATAAATGTCTAGCCAGTGACACTCTCATCCCATGAATGAATAAAGGAAACAACACTCACACTGCATAAATGTCAGGCAATGACCATGTCCAACAAAAGAAAATCTAATAGGGTAGCATGGTAGCTCAGTGGTTAGCACTGCTACCTCACAATGTCAGGGACCTAGGTTCGATTCCAGCCTCAGGCGACTGTATGAAGTTTGCACAACCTCCCTGTGTCTGTGGTGCTCCGGTTTCCTCCCATAATCCAAAGATGTGCAGGTTAGATGAACTAGCCATGCCAAATTGCCTATAGTGTACAGGAATGTGTAGGTTAGGTGCATTTGTCAGGGGTAAATATAGGGAAATGGGTCTGAGTGGCCTCCACTTCAGAGGGTCGGTGTGGAACTATTGGGCCAAAGGTCCTGTTTCCACACTGTAGGGATTCTATTCTTTAACCATTGCCTCTTGATATACAATGGTATTACTATCACTGAATCTCCGAGGAGAAAGTGAGGTCTGCAGATGCTGGAGATCAAAGTTGAAACTTTATTGCTGGAACAGCACAGCAGGTCAGGCAGCATCCAGGGAACAGGAGATTCGACGTTTCGGGCACAGGCCCTTCTTCAGGAATGAGCAGAGAGTGTTCAGCAGGAGAAGATAAAAGGTAGGGAGGAGGGACTTGGAGGAGGGGCGTTGGAAATGTGATAGGTGGAAAGAGGTCAAGGTGAGGGTGATAGGTCGGAGTAGGATGGAGGCGGAGAGGTCAAGAAGAAGACTGCAGGTCAGGAAGGCGGTGCCGGGCTGGAGGGATTCGGCTGAGACAAGGTGGGGGGAGGGGGGATGAAGAAACTGGTGAAGTCCAAGTTCATCCCCTGTGGTTGGAGGGTTCCCAGTCGGAAGATAAGACGCTCCTCCTCCGACCGTCGCGTTGTTGTAGTTTGGCGGTGGATGAGTCCAATGACCTGCATATCCTCGGTGGAGTGGGAGGGGGAGTTGAAATGCTGTGCTACAGGGTGGTTGGGTTGGTTCGTCCGGGTGGCCCAGAGGTGCTCTCTGAATCGCTCCGCAAGTAGGCGGCCTGTCTCCCCAATATAGAGGAGGCCACACCGGCTGCAGCGGATGCAGTAGATGATGTGGGTGGAGGTGCAGGTGAATCTGTGGCGGATATGGAAGTTTCCTTTGGGGCCTTGGAGAGAAGTGAGGGGGGAGGTGTGGGCGCAAGTGTTGCACCTCCTGCGGTTGCAAGGGAAGGTGCCGGGAGTGGAGGTTGGGTCGGTGGGGGGTGTGGATCTGACAAGGGAGTCGCGGAGGGAGTGGTCTCTACGGAAAGCTGATAGGGGAGGGGAGGGAAATATATCCTTGGTGCTGGGGTCTGTTTGGAGGTGGCGGAAGTGACGGCGGATGATGCGCTGTACATGGAGATTGGTGGGGTGGTAGGTGAGGACCAGTGGGGTTCTGTCCTGGTGGCGGTTGGAGGGGCGGGGCTCAAGGGCGGAGGAGCGGGAAGTGGAGGAGATGCGGTGGAGGGCACCGTCGACCACGTCGGGGGGGAAATTGCGGTCCTTGAAGAAGGAGGCCATCTGTGTTGTACGTATTTTGAACTGGTCCTCCTGGGAGCAGATGCGGCGGAGACGAAGGAATTGGGAGAATGGGATGGCGTTTTTACAGGGGGCAGGATGGGAGGAGATGTAGTCCAGGTAGCTGTGGGAGTCGGTTGGTTTGTAGTAGATGTCTGTGTTGATTCGGTCGCCTGAGATAGAAACAGAAAGGTCTAGGAAGGGGAGGGAGGAGTCCGAGACTGTCCAGGTGAATTTGAGGTCGGGGTGGAAGGTGTTAGTGTAGTGGTTGAACTGTTCAACCTCCTCGTGGGAGCACGAGGTAGCGCCGATACAGTCATCAATGTAGCGAAGGAAAAGATGGGGGGTGGGGCCAGTGTAGTTGCGGAAGATGGATTGTTCTACATACCCTACGAAGAGGCAGGCATAGCTGGGGCCCATGCGGGTGCCCATGGCTACTCCTTTTGTTGTTCTACCTCCTGCCCAAAATCCACAAACCTGACTGCCCCGGACGACCCATCGTCTCAGCCTGCTCCTGCCCAACCGAACTCATCTCGGCATACCTCGACACGGTCCTGTCCCCATTAGTCCAAGAACTCCCCACCTACGTTCGTGACACCACCCACGCCCTCCACCTACTCCAGGATTTCCGCTTCCCCGGTCCCCAACGCCTCATCTTCACCATGGACATCCAGTCCCTGTACACCTCCATCCCCCATCACGAAGGACTCAAAGCCCTCCGCTTCTTCCTTTCCCGCCGTACCACCCAGTACCCTTCCACCGACACCCTCCTTTGACTGACCGAACTGGTCCTCACCCTGAACAACTTTTCTTTCCAATCCTCCCACTTTCTCCAAACAAAAGGAGTAGCCATGGGCACCCGCATGGGCCCCAGCTATGCCTGCCTCTTCGTAGGGTATGTGGAACAATCCATCTTCCGCAACTACACTGGCCCCACCCCCCATCTTTTCCTTCGCTACATTGATGACTGTATCGGCGCTACCTCGTGCTCCCACGAGGAGGTTGAACAGTTCATCCACTACACTAACACCTTCCATCCCGACCTCAAATTCACCTGGACAGTCTCGGACTCCTCCCTCCCCTTCCTAGACCTTTCTGTTTCTATCTCAGGCGACCGAATCAACACGGACATCTACTACAAACCAACCGATTCCCACAGCTACCTGGACTACACCTCCTCCCATCCTGCCCCCTGTAAAAACGCCATCCCATTCTCCCAATTCCTTCGTCTCCGCCGCATCTGCTCCCAGGAGGACCAGTTCAAAATACGTACAACACAGATGGCCTCCTTCTTCAAGGACCGCAATTTCCCCCCCGACGTGGTCGACGGTGCCCTCCACCGCATCTCCTCCACTTCCCGCTCCTCCGCCCTTGAGCCCCGCCCCTCCAACCGCCACCAGGACAGAACCCCACTGGTCCTCACCTACCACCCCACCAATCTCCATGTACAGCGCATCATCCGCCGTCACTTCCGCCACCTCCAAACAGACCCCAGCACCAAGGATATATTTCCCTCCCCTCCCCTATCAGCTTTCCGTAGAGACCACTCCCTCTGCGACTCCCTTGTCAGATCCACACCCCCCACCGACCCAACCTCCACTCCCGGCACCTTCCCTTGCAACTGCAGGAGGTGCAACACTTGCGCCCACACCTCCCCCCTCACTTCTCTCCAAGGCCCCAAAGGAAACTTCCATATCCGCCACAGATTCACCTGCACCTCCACCCACATCATCTACTGCATCCGCTGCAGCCGGTGTGGCCTCCTCTATATTGGGGAGACAGGCCGCCTACTTGCGGAGCGATTCAGAGAGCACCTCTGGGCCACCCGGACGAACCAACCCAACCACCCTGTAGCACAGCATTTCAACTCCCCCTCCCACTCCACCGAGGATATGCAGGTCATTGGACTCATCCACCGCCAAACTACAACAACGCGACGGTCGGAGGAGGAGCGTCTTATCTTCCGACTGGGAACCCTCCAACCACAGGGGATGAACTTGGACTTCACCAGTTTCTTCATCCCCCCTCCCCCCACCTTGTCTCAGCCGAATCCCTCCAGCCCGGCACCGCCTTCCTGACCTGCAGTCTTCTTCTTGACCTCTCCGCCTCCATCCTACTCCGACCTATCACCCTCACCTTGACCTCTTTCCACCTATCACATTTCCAACGCCCCTCCTCCAAGTCCCTCCTCCCTACCTTTTATCTTCTCCTGCTGAACACTCTCTGCTCATTCCTGAAGAAGGGCCTGTGCCCGAAACGTCGAATCTCCTGTTCCCTGGATGCTGCCTGACCTGCTGTGCTGTTCCAGCAATAAAGTTTCAACTATCACTGAATCTCCCATTATCAACATCCTTTGGCTTTCAATTGATCAGAAATTGAACTGGATCAGCCATATAAGTGTGCTCCCTTTACCACTGACCGACAGTAGCAGAAGTATGTACCATCCTCATCTCTGGGACCATTGTTGATTGTTGGAAATTCTGCACTCTTTCTAATGCCTTCACATCTTTCTTAAAATGTAATGCCCATAACGGGGGACAGTCTCCAGTTGAGACTGAAACAGTATTTTATGTGGGTTTAACATAACTTCCTTGCTTTTGCACTTTGTGTCCCTATCGATTAAAGCCCCAGGTATTGTATTCTTTATTAACTGCTCTCTCAACCAGTGCTGCCACTTTCAATACTTTACGCACAAACCCATCCAGGTCCCTCTGCTCCTGTATTCATTTGAAATATTACCCTTTATGTTACATTATCTCTTTACAGTCTTCCTATCAAAATAAATGCCACAATATGTCATTTGCCACTTGTCTGCTCATACCTCCAATCTTTCTGGGGTTTGTTTAAGTTTTACACTATGGTTCACAATACTTCAAGGTTTTGTGTCATCATCAAAAAGGTGCCCTATACTGCAAGATTTGGGTCTCATTCTTTTATATGTACCCATAAAGAACTGAGGCCTCAACATCAATTCCTGGGGAACTTGCCTTCAAGTTCAAAAAACAACCACTAAACTGTTCTTCTGTTTCCAGTCATGCAGTTAATCTTGCATTTTGTCCCTTTCACTCCATGAATTTTAACTTGGGTCACAGGTCTGTGTGGCTGTTTCACATATTCCTTTGGAAGTCTATATTTCCAAATCAACAAGGTGAGTTGCTTGGAGGGGAATTTACAGGTGATGGAGTTACCATTGGCGTTACTGTCCTTGTACTTCTAGATAGAAATAGTTATGTTTTGGAAGGTGATATCTAAGGATCTTTGGTGAATCTCGTAGATGGTATACACTGCTGCTACTGAACATTGGTGGTGGAGGGAGTGGATGCTTGTGCGAGTAGTGCCAGTCAAATAGGCTGCTTTGTCCTGCATGATGCAAAGCTTCTTGACTGTTGCTTGAGCTGTACTCAGCCAGGCACGTGGCGAATGTTCTATCACATTTCTGACTTGTGCCTTGTAGATGGTAGACAGGCTTTGGGGAATCGGGAGGTGAGTTACTCACTGCAATATTCCTAACCTCTGGCCTGCTCTTGTAGACACTGTGAGTTTATGTGGCAAATTCGGTTGAGTTTATGGTCAATGGATGTTGACAGTGGGGGATTTAGTGATGGTAACACCATTGAATGTCAAGGGGCAAATGTTAAATTGTCTCTTACTGGCGATGATCATTGTCTGGAATTTGTGTGGTGTGAATGTTACTTGCCATTTGTCAATCCAAGCCTGGATATTGACCCGATCTTGTTAGAACATAGAACAGTACAACACAGTACAGGGCTTTTGGACCTTGATGATGTGCTGACCTTTTATTCTAAGATCAAACTAACCTACAAATCCTTCATTTTGCTATCATCCATGTGCCTAATGTATCTGATTCTACCACCACCGCTGGCAGTGCATTCCACGCACCCACCACTCTCTGTGTAAAGAACCTGCCTCTGACATCTCCCCTAAAATTTTCTCCAATCACCTTAAACTTATGCCCCCTTGTGATTGCCGTTTCCTCCCTGGGAAAAAGTTTCTGGCTATCCACTATATCTATGCCTCTCACCATCTTGTACACCTCTAACAAGTCACCTCTCATCAGTGAAAAAAATCCTAGCTCCCTCAACCTTCCTTCATAAGACATGCCCTCCAATCCAGGCAGCATCCTGGTAAATCTCCTCTGCATCCTCTCTAAAGCTTCTACTTGAACATGGACTGCTTCAGATTCTTATTCTTATTTTGGATTTGTCTTTGTCCTTTCCATTGCTAAATAAAACTTTATGATACAATGGTCACTGTGCCCGAAATATTCTTCAATTTGCACTTGATCCACAATATTTGCTTCATTCCCAAGAATTAAGGTGAATAATGTCTCCTTTCCCATTGGACTGGAAACATCCTGCTGTCCAACATGCTGCTGAACATATTTGGCAAGGAGTTCTTGTCCCTCTCTGCAATATATGTTAACACCTCAGTTTATATTTAATGTCCCACATCATGAATACTCCATAATTCTTGCACTTTTCTTTGTAAATTTATTCCTCTACATTTATACCAAAGCAATACAGTAGTTCCCCCGGCACCAGTGGGACATATGTTCCAGGACCTACTGCGGAAGCCTGAAACCACATATAGGAGCAAACCCATTCATTTCAGTGGGAAAACATACCTTCCCAGCAGCCTTCTGATCCCTGGTTCCAGAACATTCCCGTTTATATGTTCCAGCTGCAGGAAACCACGGGTAAGTGAAACTGCAGAAGACGATTCCACGGATACAGTGTCACCCTATAGTAACTAACTGGTTGACTTGAAAGATGTTGAATTGACAGGTTTAATCTTAATCAAGCTACCTCCTTAATTTGTCTCTCTTTTTTTTATTATGCTTAAGATAAGCATCTGCTCAAATAGAATACTTCTACCAAATTTTACTTTCATTTTTCAGATGAACTTCCAGACACCTGGGAGATCAGAGGAAATGATAGCACATCCTTTGAAGTACCTGTGAAACCGGATTCCTCAGAATACCAGGAAATAGCTCGTGACTTTCAGGACTCTTTGGGGGACATAGCATCTAGCCAAACATTTAAAATTGATGCAGTAAGCATTGATATTCATTTCCAAATAAAGTGTTAGCAGAAATTATAACAGTTACAAAATATTTAACTTAGCCTTGAAATGGCCAGGTATGGCTGGGTGAATCAACTATCCTCTTCTAACCTCCTCAATGAGCTGCAGTTTTTAAATTCTTATTAGCGTGCAATTAAAACGCAAGACCAGCCACAATCAAGGAGCCAATTATCGAGTTTTATTAAGTAAAGGTAGAAATAAAATTATTAACCTATTTATCCTGAGAAAAATTATAAAAATGATGTCAGATACTTGCAAACACACACAAATAACTTTTGGAAAGAGGAGATTGTATAGTACAGCAGGGAAAGATAATATGCAGCTTATAACTTCATAAATCATTGGGGTGTTAAGAGTGTAGATACTTTCTAATCAACCTGTTCAGAGAGCAGGTTGGACTTGAATCTCCTGTCCCAGAGGTATGAACGCTGCCACTTTGCTACAAGAACCAACTAGAGATTATAATTGTTTAATTGATTATTGATTCATGACTACTCAGTGGTTGGAAAATTTAGAGAATCCTTGAGTACATGGCAAATTGTTTTATCATTGGCGTTGGCCCTCAAGACGATGAAAAGGAAACACCGAGAGAGTTGTCAATTCCTATTGGTTACCAATCCATTTTCATTCTGTATGCAGCGACTGTAATAAGATTCATTTGGTTATTCCTCTATTTGGTTCCATAATCTTTTGATGGCAAATAGTTCCAAGCGACCTTTTTGAGTCCAATATATGCAATTTGCTATGCAAGACAAAAGGCAGGTTTCCTGATGCTAGACTCAGGTGAAAGGTTTAAAAATCTTCAGATAAAACGGTAATTTCAGTTCATATTATCTTGCTTACTTTGTATTGATTTCCAAAACTTGCCTCAGCCTGTGGTCAGATGATTGCCACTGACATTTTGGGTCCATGTTTCCTTCTTTTTAAGACCATTTTAATATATGAAGGTATGATATGTTTAAATCAGATTATCAAAGTTATGACAACCTGTCTAAGCTAACTTTCACAATTGGTTTCAGTATCCATTGACTTGGGAGAGTGAAAATTGGTAAGACTTCTTGATTTCTACTGGAAGATGCAAAATATTTAATAATTACTGTGTATCCGAAAAATATGTAAGAACATAGGTCATATAGCCTAACCCTGCTCTACAACTTAATAAGATTAGGGCTGATCATGCTGTGAAGTGAACGCCTCTTTCCTAAGTACGCACTCACGAACACTCAACTCTCCCTCCACCACAAGCCCCAGATATCCTTGTTTATCAAAAATCTATCAAATTAAGCCTTGAACTGAGTGACCTAGTTTCCATTGGTTTCTGTGAAAGAGAATTTCACAGATAACTCCAAATGTGAGGTGAAATTGACTGTCCTTAACATCAAGAAGCTCTGGAAAAACTGGAATCACAGACAAAACTCTCCACTGGTTGGAATCATACCGAGCATAAAGGAAGATGGTTGTGGTTGGTTAAGTTCCAGGATGTCTCTGCAGGAGTTCCTCAAGGCAGTGTCCCAAGCCCAACCATCTTCAGCCGAGCGGCATCATCAATAACCATGCAAGGTCAGAAGTGGGGATGTTGATTCATGATTACACAATGATCAGCACCATTCATAACTTCTCAGATACTGAAGCAGTCTCTGACCTTTTGCAGCAAGAACGACACAACATCCAGGCTTCGGCTAAGTAGCTAGTAATAATCGTGACACAGAAAAGCCTGGCAATGACCAACTGCATTAATATAATCTGATTATCTGCCCTTGACAGTCACTCATATTACCATAAAGAATCATTCACTGTCAACATCCAAAGATTTATTAATAACCTAAAATTAATTGTATAGCTACACAGGCTTGAATTTTACCAGCAATCAGCCAAGTGTCAATTTAGTGGGTATCATGGAGGATTTCTCTCCAAAAGCTGGTGGGTTTTATCACTTGATCTTCCCAAATTTGCCTCATAACAATACGCCATGCATCTACAGTGCTTCACTCATATTGCTGCATGTGTCACAGATGGAATTACTTACCATTTCTGAGACCTCCTGAAATCAAAATTCTCAGATTCTCTAATGGCATTGTGGGCATCTACTGCAGCAGTTCAAGATGGCAGCTCACCACCACCTTCTCGAGCAGTTGGGGCATGCGATAAGTATTGGACCAGCCAGCAATGCCCACATCTCATCACCCTCTATTTCTCCTCACCTCTGTCATAAGAGGAAGAACTCTTATTTTAAATCTGAGCCCTTGTCTCCCCTATAAAAAGAAGTATCTTTCCAGGGTCCATCCTAACCAGTCCCGACTGCACACTGAATAACTCGCCAATACTTTGTGTGCAGTTATGTTAACCACTGTCAGGGAAATAGGTGTGAATGCTTTGAGCAAATCCATGTTCACCATTCCAGAGTTGGTGACTAAATAATGCAATCACTTCAGTGTCTAGTTCTTTAGATAACTAGCACTTAAGCCAAACTGTCCATATTCAGATTTATTGACTGTTTGCTCGTGGTCAAATTATTTCTGTGTTACTGACCGAGATCCTAATATAATCAATATGTTTGACTGACTGTAGATCACAAGGATCCAGAATCTGTCTCTCTGGCGACTATACATTGCAAAAAGAAATGAAATGAACAGACTACGGCCTCATCAGCAGAATGAAAACATTTTGTACCATGGAACTTACTCAACCGTATGTTCTAAGATCAATGCAGATGGTTTCAACAGGAGCTACTGTGGCTTAAATGGTAGGTTTATTGTACATAAATGATTAGAGATTTTTGTTCTAGAAATATGAAAATAGCACGCCCTCTAGCAGGTGAGACTCTGCCAGGAGCACAGAAGTAGAATATTTAGCACGTATACTTGCTGCGGAGATAAAAGAGAGACAGTGTTGTCAAAGCTTTTCATCTTGCATTCAGCAGGACCAATCAAGTAGTCCCAATTTAAAACTGTGATGAGAATTTATATTCTAGGAGGAAAGATTGTTGTTGTTTGATAATTTAGGTCAAATTGACCAAGACATTACCATGGCAATTAAGGGTTCTGCAAACTCCCAGATGATTTAGAAAAAAGTGCAAGCCTTGAATATATTCTTTTTCTTTGCAGAGAATAGGTCCCCACAAATGAAGCATGTCATTTCTAGCAAGCAAAAATGAACTCAGCCAACTATCTTACCATTTTTTTTAGATTAGTTTCCGTACAATATGGAAACAGGCCTTTCGGCCCAACAAGTCCACAATGACCCTCCAAAGAGGTTGTTATAATAATTTTTAGCACCCAGGACTGTGTTGAGTTTTGCAACCGGGGGCCGATTGCAGAATGGAGGGTTTTAGACTCCTGGATCACAAGTACCATTTTGAGGAAGGTGAGACCTGAACGAGAATGGGATTGACTTCTTGCAGGAGGGTTTGCTAGTTCTGCTGGGAAGAATATAAACTAGTTCAGCAGAGGTAAAGGTCAGTGTATTAGTTGAATAGAAGCACTGCATAACTTTGAAAAGGAACCAAGGCAGATAGAGTTCAGCTAGGTGTTATCAGGGAATAAGGTCAGACTGGAAGCCCTTTAATATCAGAGGTATTAGAGGCAAGATTCAGGAGCTAAGGGCATGGATTTGCACGTGGAATTGCAATTTTGTTGCCATTACAGAGTCATGGTTGATGGACGGGCAGGATTGGCAACTCAACATTCTGGGGTATTGGGTCTTTAGGCAGGACTGGGGAGAGTGCTAAAGTGGAGGTGGTGATGCATTATTACTTAGGCAGTCAGTCGCTGTAGTAAGGAGGGATGATATTTTATAAGGATCTTCAAATAAGGTTTTGTGGGTAGAACTTAGAAATAAAAAGAGTATTATACAGTCAGCAAATAATTGAGAAGCAGATATGTCATCATTTCATTAAGATCTTTAAAGATATTAGGGTAATTATATTAGGGGATTTCAACTACCCCAATAGATAATCATAGTAGATACGGTTTAGAGGGGGGCAGATTACTTGAAATGTTTACAGAAGAGTTATGTGGAAGGTCCCACCAGGGATGGTGTAGTGCTGGACCTAATTCTGGGGAGCAAAGCCGGACAGGTGTTCGGGATGAGTGGGAGAGCATTTTAGTGAATGCAACCACAGCACGATATGTTTTAAGATTATTATAGAAAAGATTGTCTGCAAAAAGGGTTTTGAATTGGACGAAGGCAAATTTTATTGATATAAGTCAGGATCTGGCCTAAATAGACTAGGAATAGCTACTTGAGAATACATTTATATTAGAGTCAAAAGGTGTGGAACTGGAAAAACACAGCAGGTCAGGCAGCATCCAAGGGGTAGGAGATTGATGTTTCGGGCATAAGCCCTTCACCAGCTCATGAGATCTGGGATAACTTGGCAAGACAACCACAATTGGCTTATTGATAAGAGTTAGAGAGTAGTGGTAGAAGGCTGTTGTTGTGACTGGAGCCTTTTATGCACAGGAATAGGTGCTGGGTGATACTCATAAACAATGTAGATGAATGGGAAGGGAGATGATGAGAAAATTTGCAGATGACACAAAGGTTGGCTTGGTGGTTGATAGTCAGGAAGAAGGTGTTAGTTAACAGGAGAATATAAATGGATTGATTAGGATTAGAATTCCTACAGTGTGGAATCAGGCCCTTCGGCCCAATAAGTCCACACTGACCCTCCAGAGAGCAACCCACCCAGACCCCTAACCAATATTTACCCTTAATAACCTACACTATGGGTAGTTTAGCATGGCAAATTCACCTAACCTATACATCTTTGGACTGTGGGAGGAAACCAGAGCAGCCAGAGGAAACCCACACAGATATGGGGAGAATGTATAAACTCCACACAGACAGTCACCTGAGGCTGGAATCGAACCCAGGTCCCTGGCACTATGAGGCAGCAGTGCTAACCACTGAGCCACTGTGCCACCCAAGTACATGGCGAATCAACAGTATATGGAATTTAATCCTGATAAATATGAGGTGATGTACATTGGAAGAAGGAACCTGGACAAGGGTGTACTCAATAAATGCTAAGGCACTGGGAACCTAAGAGCAATGGAGGCATCTTGGGATCTTGTCCACAGATCTTTGAAGATGACAGCACAGGTTAATATGCTAGTCAAGAAGGCATACAGGAGGAATGCATTTGTCAGTTGAGGCATAGATTGCAAGAGTAGGGAGTTTGTGTTGGAGCTATACAAAACTTTGTTTAGGCCACAACTGGACTTCTGCATCGAGTTCTATTCACCACACTGTAGGATAGATGGTTGCACACTGGAGGAGATGTTAAAAAGATGGAACATTTCAGCTGTGAAAAAAAGCTGGATAAATTGGAGTTTTTAATCTTGGAGCAGAGGTTATGCAGGGACCTGATAGAGGTGTATAAGATTATGAGGGGAATGGACAGGGTGAATAGAAAGTATCTGCGCCCTTTAGTTTAAGGGTCAGTAACAAAGCAGCATAATCTTAAAATGAAAGGCAGGAGATTTTGAGGGGATTTGAGGGGAAAGCCTTTTCACCCACAGGATGGTGTTCTAGAATGCATTGTCCTTGGGAGGTAGTTGAGGCAGGACACTTCACAACCTTTAAGAAACATTTAGATGAGCCTGAAATATAATAAGATTCAAGACTATGGGCCAAATGTGGGAAAGTGGAACAGGTGTTGCTGGTATATTTTTGATGGTATGGATGGGCCAAAGAGCCCCTTCCATACTGTATGATTCTGTGAATACCAGCTAGCTGGAGCTGGATTCAGGACTGGCTGCAGTCCCCCAGCAGTGGCCACCTCCTGAGAGGAATGTTGGAATCAGCCAGCTCTGGGAAGGAGGATTTACTTTGCAAATGGAAGCAGATAAGCCAGCCAAATGAAGGCAAACACATTCCTGACTTTAGAAAAGAGTGTGGTAGGAGATGACAGCATAATGCTAATCTAAGAAAATGCAACATTTTAACATTCTCCCTTTTCAAATAGCATGTCAGCCTCTACAGATGTAGGCCCTGCTTCGGTAATAATCTTCCCCAGTTACCTCTGAAACAGGTTGTTTATTATGGAATGGGAGTTCATTTTATAAAAGTATGTTTGATCATGTTATCTTGCACTCAATAAGCTTTGAATATTAGGTTTGACAATATAAAAGTAAAACCACTTTTGCAATGTCACTAGCTCTGTTACACAGAGCAAGAATATATGTGTCAAATAGGACATCTTAGTAGCATCAGTATATTTTAATATGCCTTTATGCTGCAGGTTTCATGTTGGTTCAAAGCAAACCAACTATTCTAAATTCACTGTGAAGTTCTATAATGGCTCCCTCTCAACTCTGTTCTCCTCTGGTGTTAGGCTGGGCTGATTCAGCCTGCATTTACAGTACTGGTTACAGTACATTTACAGGTGCTGCATTAGTATGAACCAACATCCATAATACAAATGCAAATCATAGGGTCTGTTTCTATGCTGAACAACTCTTTGGTCCAACTCACCCATCCCAACTGGTTATCATCGATTGAGGTAGTCCCATTTACCAGTATTTGGTCATAGAGTCATAGATATGTACAGTATGGAAACAGACATTTCAGTCCATCATGTCCATGCCGACCAGATATCCCAACCCAATCTAGTCACATTTACCAGCACTTGGCCCATATCCCTCTAAACCCTTCTGATTTATATACCCATCCAGATGTCTTTTAAATGCTGTAATTGTACCAGCCTCCACCACTTCCTCTGGCAGCTCATTCCATACCACTCATCACCCTCTTGGCTCTTGGGTCCCTTTTATATCTTTCTCCTCTCACCCTAAACCTATGCCCTCTAGTTTTAGACTCTCCCACCCAGGGAAAAGACCTTGTCTATTTATCCCTATCCATGCCCATCATGATTTTATAAATCTCTATAAGGTCATCCCTCAGCCTCCGACACTCCAGGGAAAACAGTCCCAGCCTATTCAACAGTCCCTACAGCTCAAACACTCCAACCCTGGCAATATCCTTGTAAATCTTTTCTGAACCCTTTCAAGTTTCACAACATCCTTCCGATAAGAAGACGACCAGAATTGCACGCAATATTCCAAAAATGGCCTAACCAATGTCCTGTACAGTTGCAACTTTGTCTCCCAACTCCTCAATCTTGTCTACCTACTCAATGTTCTGACCAGTGAGGGAAAGCATACCAAACACCTCCTTCACTATCCTATCTATGGCAATTTGACTTTCAAGGAGCTATGAACCTGTACTCCAAGGTCTCTGTTCAGCAGCACTCCCCAGGAACTTACCATTTAGCGTATAAGTCCTGCTGAGATTTGCTTTTCCGCATTTATCTAAATTAAACTCCATCTATCACTCCTCAGTCCATTGGCCTATCTGATCAAGATCCCATTGTACTCTGTGGTAACCTTCTTCACTATCCACTACACCTCCAATTCTGGTGTCATCTGCAAACTTACTAACTATACTTCCTATGTTCACATCCAGATCATTTATATAAATGACAAAAAGCAGTGGACCCAGCACCAATCTTTGTGGCTCACCACTCGTCACAGGCCTCCACTCTTAAAAGCAACTGATATCCCTCTAAAGCTTTTCTATTCATGTACCATCCCATTGCCTTTTAAATATTGTAACTGTACCTGTCTCCACCACCTCCTCTGGCAGTTTGTTCCATACATGCACCATCCTCTGGGTGAAAACTTTGCCCCTGAGGTCCCTTTTCAATCTTAACCCTCTCTCAAATTAAACTATGCCCTATAGTTTTGAGCTCCCCCTATCCTGGAAGAAAACCTTGGCTAGTCACCCTATCCATGCCCCTCATGAAGTTATAAAACTCTACAAAGTCACCTCTCAGCCTCTGACTTCAGTCAACAAAGCCTCAGCCTCCCTATAGCTCAAACCATCCAATTCTGGCAATAATCTTGTAAATATTTTCTTCATCCTTACAAGTTTAACCACATCCTTCCTATAGCTGAGAGACCAGGATTGAAAATATTATTCTAAAAATGGCCTCACCAATATCATCTATCACTGCAATATGACATCCCAACTCCTATATCTGTGCACTGACCAATGAAGACAAGTGTACCAAGTGTCTTCTTTACCATCCTGTCTACCTGTGAATCCACTGAACTCTGCACCTGCACTCCAAAGTCTCTTTGTTCAGCAACACTCCCGAAGGTCATACCATTAATTGCATAAGTCCTATCCTGGTTTGCTTTACCAAAATGTAACAACTCACATTTATCTAAATTAAACTCCCATCTTTGGAAAGTTAAATTCCCTGACCATTACAACTCTGTTAATCTTACAGCTGAGATCTCCATACATATTTGCTTCTCAATTTCCCACTATCTATTGGGAGGCCTTTAGTTTAATCCCATCAAAGTGATCATCCCTTTCTTATGTCTCAGTTCCACCCATCTAACTTCACTGGATGTTCTTCCAGGACTATTCTCTCCAATTACAACTGTCTGCAAACCCCGCCTTCTCATCTTTCTATCCTCTCTTACAGCATCCATTAGCCAGAACATTAAGCTGCCCCTCTCTGAGCCACATTTCTTTAATAGCTACAATATCTCTGTCAATGTTCCTAACCATCCCTAAGTTCATCTGCATTACCTGCCAGGTCTCTTGCAATGAAATAAATGTGTTAAGTGTAAATTTAACAATATCTTGGCTATTCATAATAAAGTAATAGAGATCTACACACAGGAAAAAGGTCCATTACATCTGGACCAGGCAAAAACTTTCACCTAACTATTCCAGCACTTGACTATAGCCTGTGTGCCATGTTTGTGCAATTACTCAATTAAAGACTGTTGTTGGAGTTTCTGCCTCTACCATCCTTACAAACAGTGAGTTCCAGATTCCAACCACCTTCCGGGTGAAAAAGCCTTTCCTTAAATGTTCTCTAAACTTTCTGCCCCTCCCTATATCCCTCAATTTAATAGATCTCAACCATGTTGCTTCTTAATCTCCTGTGGACAGATTGCAGTTATTTTCCTTAGAGCAAACTTTTTATAACAAACTTTTCAGCCCAGGCAACATCCTGGTAAATCTCCTCCACACCCTTTCCAGTGCAAACATACCCCTCCATAATGTGGATTCAAAAACAGCAACAATACTCTAGCTATGCCCTAACCAATGCTTTATACAGTCCACTATAATGTCCTGCTCTCAACTAATAAAGGTAAGTATACCATATACCTTCTTAAACACTTTATCCATCAGTCCTGGCTAGGGACCAGTGTACAAGTACATGCATAGCAAAGGTCTCTCGATATGATCCTGCCTGATTCTCAGGCTTCTGCTTATCATCATATATTCCCTTCACTGGTCTTTCCTGCCCGATTTAAATCCCATTGGACATTGATCAGCCCATTTATATCCTCTTGTATTTGAAGACTATGCCTCTCGCTATTGACCAGTCCACTAGAATTTTGTGTCATCTGAAAACTCATCAGTCTACACCTCTGTGTAAACCACAAACAGGAAGCTCCCAACACTAACTCCTGTGGGATCACTGGACAAACTTCCAAATAGAAAATCAGCTCTCAGCTATCACCCTGCCACCAATGTGGATTCAGTCTGCCATATTTCCTTGGATCCCACTAGGCTTTTCTATTTAAAATCTATTTCTGCAGTATGGGGAGTGTTTTCTTCATTTGATAAATGGAGAAAACCATTCAATAATTGACCTAAATTGAGTATTTGGTGGAAAATCCCTGGAAAATATAATGTGCAATTCAAAATGGTTTATATGTTGAATAATTGAATAACAAAAAAGTATTATAAATGCATTAGCATATTTCAGATAGAGGTCATTATGTAACTAACATGTTGTAATGTCACAACTAATATCTGGCAAATTTTTGTAGCTGTTTTTTATGGAGAAGGGACATATTTTGCTCAACATGCAAGATATTCTGCACACGACACATATTCAAAACCTGATGCAACAGGAAGCAAATTGATATACAGAGCAAGAGTTTTAACTGGAGATTATTGCAAAGGAAAAAAAGACATGAAGGAACCCCCACTCAAAGATCCACAAGGAAACAGCAGAGAGCGTTACAACAGCGTAACAGATAAAATGGAATCTCCTGAGGTTTTTGTGGTATTTCAAGATAATCAAGCATATCCAGAATACCTTATTACCTTTCATAATTAAACAGAATTCCTAATAGTGAGCAGAAACTGAAGTAATGTAGGTCACCTACTGATAGGCGCTGCAGTTTGCAATTATTGTGCTATTAAAACTTTTAAAGAACATGGATAACATTTATTCCTAACTTAAAGAATGCATTTTCTCGAAACAGGATTAGAAAAATCTCAAGCCTAACTTTGCATTTATTGGAATTTCAATACAGTTTGCTGCTTTGCTATCTGCATTGTGCAGTGACTGGTCAGATTGCTTGAATAATTAATTGAGGCTCATTATTTGATTATTATTTTGGAGATGAAATGCTAGTCTTTAAGCCAAACAATGCTTGTAGTGTGCTTGCTAAGGATCAGGATGTCTCAACATTGAAGATTTTTGATGTGATTAAATCATTTGATCTTTCAGTTCAACAGAGAAAAAAATTACAAAATTAACACCAATATATTGGTGAGTGAGTAAACAGCTGATTTGTCTTCATCTCAAATCAATTCATCTTCACTGCCAAAAAATACACAGAAGTTCTGGTCTTTCAAATCACTTAAGTTCAAAGCAATTAGTTACAGACAAAAATTGCTGAAGTTATTTTCTATTTGAAGCCTGACCAACTCTCTCAAAGTCCAAGCTATTCTTTAATTTCAGCATTCATTATTAGTTTAAGTGCAGATGACAGTAGGTTTCTTCAGGGAATTATCAATAGTTACACATCAAACTAATTTGCTCCAGGAACTTTGGTGAGAAGATATTCTAACTTCTGGGAGCTTGTGAATCTGATTGATGAGCTGCAAAAGGCATAAATCTATTACAGAACTGAGAGAAACAAGCCTTTTCTGTGATATGGTTAGTGGCCTTAAGTGCCATACCACCAGTGAGGTAAATGGAATAAAAGGCATAAAAGACTTGTCATTTAAAGCACTTGTGTGTAAACTGATTTTCCTGCTTTTAGAATGGTGATCTGTTCTGTGCCTGAACATTTGATACAAGTTTGTGTCAGTTATCAAGCGCTGGAAACTCAGCTATATTTCCTCACAGCACAAAATAACAGCAATCTACTTCCACGGACAGAACAATTTAGACAGGTCTAAATATAGAGAAGCTGCAGAGCTGGGCAGAAAGGTGGCAAATGGAATTCAATGTAGCTAAGTGTGAGGTGATTCACTTTGGGAAGAATAACAAAAAGATGGGGTACTGGGCTAATGGTCGGATACTTGGTAGTGTGGATGAGCAGAGGGATCTTGGTGTCCATGTACACAGATCTCTGAAAGTTGCCACCCAGGTAAATAGTGCGGTGAGGAAGGCATATGGCGTACTGGCTTTTATTGGTAGAGGAATTGAGTTCCGGAGTCCTGAGGTCATGATGCAGTTGTATAAGACTCTGGTGCGGCCGCATCTGGAATATTGTGTGCAGTTTTGGTCGCCATACTATAGGAAGGATGTGGAGGCACTGGAACGGGTGCAGAGGAGGTTTACCAGGATGTTGCCTGGTATGGAAGGAAGATCGTATGAGGAAAGACTGAGACACTTGGGGCTGTTATCATTAGAGAAAAGAAGGTTTAGGGGTGACTTGATTGAGGTGTACAAGATGATTAGGGGGTTAGATAGGGTTGACAGTGTGAACCTTTTCCCGCGTATGGAGTCGGGTATTACAAGGGGGCATAGCTTTAAATTAAGGGGGGGTAGATATAGGACTGAAGTTAGGGGTAGGTTCTTCACTCAGCGAGTTGTAAGTTCATGGAATGCCCTGCCAGTAGCAGTGGTGGACTCTCCCTCTTTATGGGCATTTAAGCGGGCATTGGATAGGTATATGGAGGATAGTGGGTTAGTATAGGTTAGGTGGGCTTGGATCGGCGCAACATCGAGGGCCAAAGGGCCTGTACTGCGCTGTATTGTTCTATGTTCTATGTTCTATGTCTCATGCCCACGTCTTCTCAAATTAACAGCAGCTCCCTATCACCAGCAAATGATAAAACAGTTCCCAGCTGTAGCCATTAAAGTTACGTAATCATTGTTCTTAACTATTGCTGCATGTCAAAATGCACATAGTAAAACTTGTTAAAAAAAAGATATTTTATTGATTTCTATTATCAATGCTACTTACATATCAAGGGCTCTGGAATATCTAAAGTTGCATATAATAAAGTTTTACAAAAGTACATTTACAGCATAAAAATTTCAAAACAAATCTTTCAATTAGCTGTGTAAGTATAACTAAGAAAATTTTAAAATCTCCTTTGAGTTCCCTACAAGGATACTCAATGTGCATAATCTAATGCAATCATTAGATTTGCCCAGATTCCACTGCGTATGACATAATGTATTTAATGGGAGAGGAAATACTTGCATCTCCATTCATTTGCTTTTCAAAGATAACATCAAGGAAGAGTTTTTTCTAGTTACTATCAACAATCTGGGAGTTTCCATTGATCAAAAATTAATTGGACTTATCATCTAAGTAGTGTGGTTATAAGAGTGGGCCCAGAAGCTCAGAATGCTGTTGTGAATAACTTACCTCCTGATTCCCCAGAGACACAAATTAGAGTGCGATGGAAAACTTCCCACTTGCTTAGACCAGCATAGTTCCAACATTACTCAAGAAGCTTCACAACATTCTAGGACAAAGCAGCGGGCTCAATTGCCACCTCATGCTAAATATTCACTCCCTTCACTGATGCATATTAGAAGTAGTGCATACCATCTACAAGATGCTCTGCAAAAAATTACCAAGGCTACTTATACAGCACATTCTAAACTCACAGTCATGATCACCGAGAAGGATAAGGGCAGCAGATGCAGGAGATGATGTTCCCTCAATGTTGCTGAACCAAAAGCCTTCAGTGCCCTCCCTAAAGGCATTGTGGGTCTACCTACACTTAATAGACTGCAGTACTTCATGAAAGAAACTCATCATTACTTTCTCAAGGAAAATTTGGGATGGGCAATAATTACTGGCCCAGTCAGTGAAGACCAGAATCCATAAATAAAGAAAACAGCAATAGATAGTGATATTATATAGGGAAAGGCTGACCAGATTGCAGACACACAGTAACAAGACTATTTCCCTCTCCAACTGCACCATTTTGTCAAAGCTGAAAATAATAAGATTTCCTAATAATTGGACAATGGAAACAGCCAGTAACTGCAAGTCACCAGTTTGCATTGATGGTTACAGAATTTTAACGAACCCTGAGCATTCTCACTTAATTTTCTCTTTTGTACATCTATTTGATTTCAGTAAATATGAAGGTGTCTGAGCAATCTTGTTCATTTTAGTTGCTTATTATAATCATGCCTGTAATGCTTCTTTTTAACTTCATTTGTAATAAACTATAATTCAATATTATAAATGAGTCAGCTTGAAATTTCTGTGCTTGTATTAAGTAGTCATTACTTCATGTGCCTCTTGCTTCTCAAATGAAATAAACTTTGTCATATTTGGTTTCTAGTTCAAGTCTTATCTATGCACATGTAATATGGCACTATCCCAGTGTTTTGCTGTAATGGTGTGTCTTTCAGCATGTCCTGTTAGACTTTCCCTTGTCTTCTGTACCTTTCACTACATATACCTGCAAGTGTGAGCTGACAGGAGCACTGAGAAGTTGAGCGAGTACATGGGACCATGATAAACAAGATCAATAATCTTGTTTGGAGAAGGAAGTCAGATGTACAGCACAAAGAAAAGGCCCTTTGTTTTTACTGGTGCAGACTCGATGGGCCAATCATCTAACTATTTTAATCCCATTTCCCATCATTTTGTGTAGTCTTATATGCCCTGATATTGTGAGTACATATGTAAATACTTCCAAAGTGTTATGAACATTTCTGCCTCTACCACTTGCAGGCAGAGAATTCCATAAATCCACCATCCTCTGGATGAAAATGTTTTTCCTCCTATCTCTTCTAAACCTTCTGCCCCTCACCTCTAAATCTATGCCTCTTGATCTCTGATTTCTCCATGGGTTGGGGGGGGGGGGGGTTCTTGTCTTCCCTATCTATGCCCCTCACAATTTTATACATGTCCTCTCTCAATCTCTTCTGCTCAAAGGAAAACAACACCTCATTTTCCACTTGGGGACCTTTCAGCCCTCTGGCCTCAACACAAATTTCAATAAGGCAAAAGTGAGGACTGCAGATTCTGGAAACCAGAGTTTAGATTAGAGTGGTGCTGGAAAAGCACAACAGGTCAGGCAGCATCCGAGGAGCAGATAAATCGACATTTCAGGCAAAAGTCCTTCATCAGGGCTGCCAGACCTCAGAGTCATAGTGATGTACAGCACGGAAATAGACCCTTCGGTTCAACTTCTCCATGCCGACCAGATATCCCAACCCAATCTAGTCCCACTTACCAGCATCAAGACCAATCCTTCCAAACCCCTCTTATTCATACACCCATCCAGATGCCTTTTAAATGTTGCAATCATACTCGCCTCCACCACTTCCTCTGTTAGTTTATTCAATACATGTACACCATCTGCATGAAAGAGTTGCCCCTTAGGTCTCTTTTATATCTTTCCCCTCTAAATCTAAACCTATGCCTTCTAGTTCTGGACTCCCCAACCTCAGGGAAAAAGACTTTGTCTTTTTATCCTATCCATGCCCCTCATGATTTTGTAAGCCTCTATTAGGTCACCACTCAGCCTTTGACACTCCAGGGAAAACAGCCCTAGCCTATTCAACCTCTCCCTATAGCTCAAAGCCTCCAACCCTGGCAACATCCTTGTAAATCGGAACTGACAGCCAGACTACTGCGACCCCTAGGACTCATAACAGCACACAAACCAACAGCCACGCTCAGACAACAACTCACCAGAACGAAGGACCCGATACCCAACATGAGCAAGACGAATGTAGTGTACAAAATACCATGCATGGACTGCACTAAACACTATATAGGACAAACAGGAAGACAGCTAACAATCCGCATACATGAACATCAACTGGCCACGAAACGACACGACCAGCTATCCTTAGTAGCACCACACACAGACAACAAGCAACATGAATTCGACTGGGACAACACTACTATCATAGGGCAAGCCAGACAGAAAACAGCCAGGGAATTCCTAGAGGCATGGCATTCATCCACAAACTCCATCAACAAACACATCGACCTGGACCCAATATACCAACCACTACAGCTGAAACTGACAACCGGAAGCGGCAGGGACAGACCACTATAAACACCGGAGGAAACATCAAAGAAGCACTTCGCAGGAGGCTCCCAAGCACTGATGATGTCGCCTAGCCAGGGGACGAAACGTTTGCAACAAAAACTTCCAGCTCAGCGAACAGAACCACAGCATCCTTGTAAATCTTTTCTGAATCCTTTCAAGTTTTACAACATCTTTCTGATAGGAAGACTAGAACTGCACACAATATCCCAACAGTGGCCTAACCAATGTCCTGGACAGCTGCAACATGACCTCCCAACTCCTGTACTCAACACTCTAACCAATAAAGGAAAGCATACCAAACGCCTTCCTCACTATCCTATCTACCTGCGACTCCACTTTCAAAGAGCTATGAACTGCACTCCAAGGTCTCTTTGTTCAGCAACACTCCCTAGGACCTTACCATTAGGTGGATAAGTACTACTAAGATTTGCTTTCCCAAAATGCACCACCTCACATTTGTCTAAATTTAACTCATCTTACACTTCTCAGCCCATTGGCCCATCTGATCAAGATCCTGTTGTAATCTGAGGTAACTTCCTTTGCTGCCCACTACACCTCCAATTTTGGTGTCATCAGCAAACTTACTAACTGTACCTCTTATGCTCGCATCCAAATTATTTATATAAATGATGAAAAATAGTGGACCCAGCACTGATCCTTGTGGCACTCCACTGGTCACAGGCCTCCAGTTTGAAAAACAACCCTCCACCACCATCCTCTGTCTTCTACCTTTGAGCCATTTCTGTATCCAAATGGCGAGTTTTCCCTGTATTCCACAAGACCTAACCTTGCTAACCAGTCTCCCTTTGGGAACCTTGTCGAATGCCTTACTGAAAACCATATAGATCATGTCCACCGTTCTGCCCTCATCAATCCTCTTTGTTACTACTTCAAAAACTCAATCAAGTTTGTGAGACATGCACAAGGCCATGTTGACTATCAGTCCTTGCCCTTCCAAATATATGTTCATCCTGTCTCTCAGGAATCCCTTCAACAACTTGCCCACCACAAACGTCAGGCTCACTGGTCTATAATTCCCTGGCTTGTCCTTACCACCTTTCTCCAACCTCCAGTCTTCCAGCACCTCACCTATAACTATCGATGATACAAATATCTCATTAAGAGGCCCAGCAATCACTTCCCAAGCTTCCCACAGAGTTCTCGGGTACACCTGATCAGGTCCTGGGGATTTATCCACCTTTATGTGTTTCAAGACATCCAGCACTTCCTCCTCTGTAATATGGACATTTTTCAAGATGTCATCATCTATTTCCCTACATTCTGTATCTTCCATGTCCTTTTCCACAGTAAATACTGATCGAAAATACTCATTTAATATCTCCCCCATCTCCTGCAGCTTCACACACAGGCCGCCCTGCTGATCTTTGAGGGGGCCCTATTCTCTCCCTAGTTACCCTTTTGTCCTTAATGTATTTGTAAAAACCCTTTGGATCCTCCTTAATTCTATTTGCCAAAGCTATCTCATGTCCCCTTTTTGCCCTCCTGATTTCTCTCTTAAGTATACTCCTAATGCCTATATATTCTAAGGATTCCCTCAATCTATCCTGTCTATACCAGACATATGCTTCCTTCTTTTTAACCAAACTGTCAATTTCTCTAGTCATCAGTATTCCCTATACCTACCATCCTTTCCTTTCACCCTAACAGGAATATTCGGTCTCTGGACTCTCATTATTTCAGTTCTGAAGGCTTCCCATTTTCCAGCTGTCCCTTTACCTGTGAATATCTGCACCCAATCAGCTTTTGAAAGTTCTTGCCTAATACCTTCAAATAATACCTAATATTTCTCCAATTTAGAACTTCAACTTTTAGATCTGGTCTATCCTTTTCCATCACTATTTTAAAACTAATAGAATTATGGTCGCTGGCCCCAAAGTGCTCCCCCACTGACACGTCACTCACCTGCCCTGCCTTACTTCCCAAGAGTAGGTCAAGTTTTGCACCTTCTCTAGTAGGTACATCCACATACTGAATCAAAAAAATTTCTTGTACACACTTAACATTATGGCAGCTCCAGTCTATGTTTGGAAAATTAAAATTCCCTACCATAACCAGCTGAACTCTTCCAGCAATTTCTGTTTTTGTTTCTGAGTTACAGCATCCACAGTTCTTTCAGTTTTTATCCAGTCTGTCGAATCTCTCTTAGGGATAATATTTCTTCACATTTGAAAAAAAAAATCAAAGTTTTGGCAAGAGGTAGCATGGTTGTGTGTCGGGAAGGTCATGTCTCACAAACCTGAAATGAGATTTTAAGGAAGTGTCAAAAATGATTGATGAGGAGAGGGTGGTAGATGTCTATGTGGACTTTAGCAAGGCCTTTGACAAGGATCCCCCATGGCAGGCTAATACGAAAGGTAAAGTCATAGGGGATCTGCAGTGAACTGGTAAGATGGATACAGGACTGGCTTGGTCACAGAAAACAGAATTGTGGTGGGGGGTTTTTCTGACCGTAGATCTGTGACCAATGATTTGGTGGGAGCCCTGTTGTTTGTTTTATATAATTTAGAGGAAAATGCAAGTGGCCTGATTAATAATCTTGCAGATGCCACAAAGATTGGGGGGCTGTAGATAGTGAAGAGGATTGTCAAGGGATGTAGCAGGATACATATAGGCTGGAGACTTGGGCAGAGAAATGGGAGATGGAGTAAATCTGGACAAATGTGAGGTAATGCATTTTGGAAAATCTAATGCAGGAGAGAAATGTACAGTAAATAGCATAACCCTTATAGCATCAACACACAGAGGGATCTAGGCACATTAGTCCACAGCTCTCAGAAAGTGGAAACAAATGTGGAGAAGGTGATTAAGGTGGTGTATGGCGTTCTTTCCTTCATCGGTCAGGGCACAGAGTGTAAAAATTGTCAAGTCATGTTGCAGCTGTATAGGATTTTAATTGGGCCACATTTGGAAAATCATGCATAGTCCTGGTCACTGCACCACCAGAAGGATGTGGAGGATTTGCATAGGTTACAGAAACTGTTTACCAGGATGTTGCCTTGTTTGGAGATTATAAGAGGACAAATTGGACAAACTTGGGTTTGTTTTCACTTGAATGTTGAAGAATAAGGGGGTGCCCGGATTGAAGCGTACAAAATTATGACAATATGGGTGGCATCTTTTTCCTTGGGTAGGAATGTCAATTACTAGGGGACATAGGTATAAAGTAAAAGAGGGTGAGTTTAAAGGAGATGTGAGAGGCAAGATTTTTAACCAGAGAGTGGTAAGTGACTGGAAGGTGCTGCCAGATGTGGTGGTGGAGGCAGATACATAGAACATAGAGCAATACAGCACAGAACAGACCCTTCAGCCCACGATGTGTGGACCTGACCAAGTAGTCATGGAGGGAACAGTCTTTGCGGAAAGTAGAAAAGAATTGGGAATACGGGATGGCATTTTTGCAGGAGATAGGATAGGAAGAGGTGTAATCCAAGTAGCTGTGGGAGTCGGTGGGTTAAGTCGATCGTCACTCATGGAGATGGAGGAGTCAACTATTAAAAATATGTTTGCAATTCCTTTCCTCAAAACAATGGTCTTTTATCCTGTGGTTGTTTATGTAATGAAAATAACTGAAATTACAACAATAGTTATCTGAAGTACTTGGTGGAATATGAGACAAAGAAATTGCCATACAAGACTTTATGTTTACAACCAATATTTTTATTTCAACTGTTCTTTTTAATTGCAAAAGAATAAAGCAAATCCATTTCTTAATAGTTTTAATTACTATACATATACAGTTGACAAAACAATTAAATTACAGAATGCTGGAATTGCCAGTCAACAAAAATTGAAAATATTTATAGTGAAGACAACATTCAAAAAAATGATAAAATGAACTGCGGCTTTTTAAGCTCCCTTGCTGTTAATTATTCGCCTCTGAATTTCCCATTCATCAGCATTCGTAAAATGTTTTACAAGATACAATCATAAGCAAGTCAATGAACAGATAGCAGAAAATCAGTTCATTGTGTACCCCAAGTCAACAGATCTTTCTTATTTGATGGTGAAATTTCTGAACTTTTCTATTTGCGATGCTTCTAAATAACACTAAAGAGAGCACATTGGGGATGAATAATTATATAAAAAAACTGACAGTATCATTTGGATAGAATAAAGAGGCCTTCATTCTGATGAACATGTAAGAAAAAAAACTTTATTCTACAGTGTTGACAATTCTGCAAAGTAAATATCATAAATATAGCTGCTAAAAAAAAACCCAAAAATCTGAGAAGTATAATGATCTTCAAACAAGAAAATTGTTTTTATAACATCTTCATACATATATATTTAAGGCACAATAAGGACTGCACAGAGCAGACAATGGTAGCTTGAAGCAATAGACTTGACTGATTCAGCTGCATTATTCTATCTTGAGAACCAAATACTCGGATATTACAGAATTAACACCAGTCACAGAGTGCGCTTCGTGCAATTGTAAGTAATCTTTAATATTATTTTGTATTCAATGGGACAGAGTGATCTGTGAACAAAGATTACTGCACATGTAAATTCCATTTTGTTGATGCTTATGATTTTCTTGTTAGTTTCTGAATAAGAATCCTCATACATTCCAATTGAAATGCTAGGACGCTTATAGAATGATTAGTCATCAGTGCCTGAGCAACCATTTTTAAAATATAATTCTATTTTGTTGACATTATGAAGTAGTCAACTCTTGATTGCAATTTTTAAAATCAGATAATCTAAATGCATGGAAATATCATTAAAACTTGTCTGCAGAAATAATTCTTTATTTCTTAATAAAGGGAAAAGTTCTGCATGTAGTTGTAAATGAACACTGTACCAAGAAAAATGAAACAAATGTGAATTACATCTCTTAAGGTACAAGCAACTGACCTTCTGGTTTTCTATCAATGACCTAGATTTTGTCAATATAACTCAATACTTGTAACATTTAATACCACTTTTGCCCTGGAACATTACTTATGCAATAATCATCTAGATACCACAAGATCAAACTAACTGTTCTGTTTGAGTGAAGAACGTGTTAGCTGGAATATAAAATGGCACTGCAGCATTTATAACATGATTAACGTTCTGATTAAGTGAAACAAAATGGTAAGTGAATTCAATCATTTTTGATGATTTGATGTGTATTGTCTCACGATTAGTAGGTCAGTATACTTTTCAGAGACACTGTACCTCAGAATCCCAGCATTGACATACTAACTGTGAGACACAGCACAATAAAATCTGAAAATATTTTGCTTCTGTAACTCAAACCTACGATATCTCATCTAAAATCAAACAATAGCTTACTTAATAACAGGTTTTTAAACTTTTTACTTCAACCCAACCTTTGATTCAAGAGAGTTGAACTAAACTTTCATACACTGATAGAAGATGTCAATACATCTGAAATACTACAAAGTATTAACATCTTTAATACATTTTTATATACAATGAAATCTTAAACCAGAGCAATGCTGTAGAAGAACATATGTGTAGTAGTAATAGAACATAAGAACATCCAACAGTAGGCCTGTCAAAATACAATTTAGATTCTCCTCCGTGATTTCCAACACAATGAGATTCTGATGGGGAAGATAAACAAAGCACGCAATCCCCACATCTCCCATTAATTCAAAGAAGAATAGGTTTAGAAGAGATCTAGAATCAGTGAAGTAGCTTGTCCTGTCAGTCATTAAGTGCTGAGTGAAGACATTGGGAATTCCCCAGGGAAAGGCAAAAATGCAAAGACAGAAGCCTGTGAGTAATACAGGGATGAAGAACTTATGGCGCTTAAATCTACAAAACAAAATTTAAAACTCAAAACTAAAATAAATAGTTACTATTAAATCCCCATAGTTATTACTCGAGACTCACAATTGTGAAGTGCAGTTTCTGCCTCTGTAGCTTGCAGCTCTTCACAATTGCTCTGGTAAATACACAATGTGACATGTGAATTGAATGACAACTCAATAAAGCCAATATATTTTGCATCATAGCACATGCTTCTTATGAAGAACTATACACTGCGCGGCTACTGTAAAAAGCATCAGGCAACTGCTCAGTGAGACATGCAAAGTTTGTTACTTCAATAAATGGAACATTCTCCCTTCAGTATCCTTCACAAATATCTGAGAACACATAGTAATATAATAATTACACTTGCTGTATTTACATGTTATACATTGCAAACCTACAGAAAGCAAGGCTAAAGTAATTCTGAATCCACTTTCTGCTTCACACCATATATTACAGTCTTGTACAGTAAAGAGATTTTCTTTCGAAAAACGGTAGTCAGTACATACACCACAGTTTATCCACTTTACAGCCATGGGTGACGTGTCAGTAATTGTTTTGATCAAAACAGAATTTTAAAAATTACTTGATGAATAAAAGTATTTAAAAAAAAATGCACAAGCAGTGCAAAACTCAGTAAACTATATACTGAGAGGGTGACATCATCTGTAAAACTTGGTGCATCCAGTGGCACATGTGCAAAGCTTTAGGTGTGATGCTGGTGCTCCTGGGAAACATATGTATTAAAAAAACTGCTAAAAGCTTGGGTGGCCAAAGGTAACAACACTGCGTTAGTGCATTTTCTAGGCCTGAGGTTGGTGCCTGGTCCCATCTTCTGTTAAATCATACCTGGAAGGTGAATATAGATAAAATTACATGCATTGCAAAAGCTATATCTGATTGAGTTAGAAGACAAAAGTTCTCAAATACTATTTTCTTCACCCTTCACAATATCACAAAAATTGAAAAGAAATGCTGATCTTTGTTTGGTTTGCTGAGACCAATCTGAGAAATTGAGAATAGTGACAGGAGACTTACTGGAATTGACAACAGGAGCTCTGTATCTGCATGAAGCTAGACAGTGTCCCACAGCCTGACAGGCAAACTTAGTGTCGTCTTTAATAAAATGTCAGGAGATATAATGGCACATGAGGCCATTTGGTACATGAAGTCCATCACTGTTCTCTGTCAAGCACTAAACTCTGCCCCAGCCCTTTTGAAATCATTGATCATCTCCGGTTCCATTTACCTTCAGAGGCAGCAGGTTCTGGGTAAATACCATTTGCAGCAAAAGGTTTTCCTTACATCCTTTGTATTTCTTGCCCAACTCCTTAAATCCATGTGTCCTTGTCCTTCTATCATCAGGTAATGGGAACAACTGTCAAAATCTTGTCCACATTTATCAGATTTCCAGGCAACCCCACCTCTGCTCAAGGGCTGCCCCAGCTTTACAAACCCAACCTTGGAGATAAAGTCCTTCTTCCTTGGAAGGATTCTGCTGCATTGTAGCACTCTCCTAAAGACATTCTTCCTAAAGTGAGATGATCAGAACTGTAGACAATACTTTGGTTGTGATTTAATTCAAGCTTTATCATTTGCAGCACAAACTTCCTGCTTTTTAAATCAGTATCCCCATTTATGAAACACAAGAGACCATGTTCTGCTATATTTCACAGTTAAGCACATGCATGCCTAGTCCCTGTATCCTACAAAAACACTTTAGAACTGCTAAAATAATTTCACTATTAATTTTCATTAGCAACTTGTCTATTTCATTAACCTATCTGATATTGCAGGCATATGACACCATTCTCACCGTGTGTCATACCGCTCAGTTTGGTATCATCAATCAATTGTGAATTTCAATCAATTTAAATATCCAAGATCCAAGATGGAGCAACACCAACAGCATAGGTCTAACTTCCATTCTGGTGGAGGGAGAGCAGGCACTGTCATCATGCCTTGATTAGGACATTCACACCTCTGCTTCCATCTCACCTGAATAAATCTGCTAGCAAAACCCTCACCTGTTGTTTTATAAAATAGTGAGGGGCATACATATAGTGAATAAGGAGGGTCTTTTCCCTAGGGTGGGGAGTTCAAAACTAGGGGCATATTTTTAAGGATGACAGGAGAAAGATTTGAAAAGGACATGAGGCTTAAATTTTTTACACAGAGATTGGTTCACGTGTGGAATGAATTATAAGACCATAAGACCATAAGACATAGGAGTGGAAGTAAGGCCATTCGGCCCATCAAGTCCACTCCGCCATTCAATCATGGCTGATGCGCATTTCAGCTCCACTTACCAGCGTTCTCCCCGTAGCCCTTAATTCCTCGAGACAACAAGAATCTATCAATCTCGGCCTTGAAGACATTTAGCGTCCCGGCTTCCACTGCACTCCGTGGCAATGAATTCCACAGGCCCACCACTCTCTGGCTGAAGAAATGCCTCCGCATTTCTGTTCTGAAATGACCCCCTCTAATTCTAAGGCTGTGTCCACGGGTCCTAGTCTCCTCGTTTAACTGAAACAATTTCCTAGCATCCACCTTTTCCAAGCCATGTATTATTTTGTACGTCTCTATTAAGTCTCCCCTTAATCTTCTAAACTCCAACGAATACAATCCCAGTATCCTCAGCCGTTCCTCATATGTTAGACCTGTCATTCCAGGGATCATCCGTGTGAATCTCCGCTGGACACGTTCCAGTGCCAGTATGTCCTTCCTGAGGTGTGGGGACCAAAACTGGACACAGTACTCCAAATGGGGCCTAACCAGAGCTTTATAAAGTCTTAGTAGTACATCTCTGCTTTTGAAAGAGAGAAAGTAGTGGATAGAGGTACAGTTACAATGTTTAAAAGACATTTTGATAAGAACATGAATAAAAAAGGTTTGAGGGATATGGGCCAAATGCAGGCATGTGGGACTAGTTTAGTTTGGGAACATGGTCAGTGTGGAACTGGTTGAACCGAAGGGTCTGTTTCCATGCTGTATGGCTCTACAGCTCTATGACCTACTCCATTCATGTTCGAATACAGGTACACCACTTGCAGATCTCTTATTCCCTTTCAATCATCCAAAATGTTATCGTGTTTCCTAGATTGCCAAGTCCTTCACTTCAATTGACTCCCATACCCAAATAGCTTTGCATATTTAAAATTCCTGTCTTTATGCTTAAATTCCTTTCCTCATATTCCAAACACCCTCGAACACTTCAATACCTGCCCTCAAATCCACAGACCCACTGCCTCCAATATCTTGCACTCCTTCTCCCATTCCCTATGTTTCAGTTCACCATTGGTGAACATAGCTTCATCCACAGGTCTCGTGATATGCAATTCTCTCCATCACCCCACTTTGCCTCCTTCGTGCTGTAAAACCATACTCTAACCAAATGTTTGGTCATCTTGCCTAATATCTCCAATTCTATCTCAGAATCCACTTTCCTGCCTGTCTCCAAATTGCCTTGATGATATTCAATATAAATGAGAGAATTGGTCAGAAGCCAAAATATTTGCTGCAGCCAGAAGTATGCAGCATTTCCAACCCAGGTTTATTCTTCAGCTTTTAGTCAACATTTTGGTACTTACCACTGCGTAGAGCCTTTAATTACCTCTTCTGTCATTTCCATTAGGAGCTATAACAAAAGAAATTATACATATAGAGCGGTATAAAACATGACAATTAAAAAAAATAGGAGCAGGAATAAGCAAACAATCATAGCTGATCTCATCCCAGCCTCAACACCTGACCACTATTTATAACCTTTCAACACACTGCTAATCAAAAATCGGAATCTCCTCCCCAAATTTACTCAGTGCAATTTACAGTACAGATATGAACTGTTATACCAACTTTCTTATTCAATTGTTGACTGATACACTGTATCAATCACTGTATATTTTGAGATTCTCCCTTTCATCTTAAAGATATATAATTAAAGAGTGAAAAACATGCTATATCAGGCATAATTTTAAAAATTAAATGTTCCGACAAAAGCGCATGCCAATTATTGGGTTTAGCACGATCTGAAGCCAGACTGCCCATTTATGTAATAATCTGGTTAGATTCCGTAACTTCCTTGTGTAAATAAGGAAAAGTTGAAATCCTAGAGAATAAAGCCGCAAGATTCCAGCTTTGAAGAAAACAAAAAAACCTTTACTGTATAAGGTTAGAAAATAATAATTATAATTTCTACTCTAATGTCCAGAATTAACAGGAGGTAAATATGGGTAACAAATCATGCGGTGTTCAAACAGGTAGCCCTGCACATCAAAAGTCATATCTTTCACAAGAGATTCTATTTCTTCACTTGCGATGGTCTACCCAGGAAACTCCCTCATTCGGTTATGGACTGTCTGAATGATTGCTGTTCTCCTGGTGGTTCAATCCCTTTCCCAAAACTCCACTAGTGTCTAATTACTGGTACTAGTTCAGCTTATAATCAAATAATTTGTAGAACTACTGTTTTTGGCTTTCTCTCAGCTGCCAGACCCAGCACTCTGAGCTGAGCTAACTGACTTCTAAGACTGTATCCTTCTGTTTTGGTCATGTTATAGCCCAGCATCTAAACGCAGGCACGATGCCAGCTCCAGAGCCATGCTGCGGCCAATAACTGCTCACCTCCTAGCTACTTAAGCCCTAGCTCCTCAGTAGAACCGTAAAGCTCATAGACCATTTTGTCCTAACTGTAGTTAACAGTAGAACTTCAGCAAAATGTAATCACTTTTCCTTTCTCTATCACTGACAAATTCACTGCTATTTACTGACTGCTGAACTGATCAGAATGACCTCTTAAAATACTCTGAGTTCCCCCAGTTCCTCAGCAAAATCGAAGTTAGCATCTATTGGAACATTCTGTAGTTATGTTACTAATTCCACAGGCTGATGAAGTACACAGCAGAAATGGATATAAAAAGTTGATTTCATCACGAGTTTGACAGCTCAAGGGCTTTGTTTCACACTCCTTCCACTTTTGTCGTAATTTTTCAATGTGTTGGCTACATTACTGGCCATAAATTATGTATTATATTTGACTTGTCACAGCAACTACATATACATGCCATTTAAACTGGTTCTTCAACTAAATCTCAGCCTACAAATTCTAATGTAGTGTCAGGATACAATCCGATTTGTCACTGTTCATTTGTTAGCTGCAGTGAATGTCTTCACATGGAGAATACCCTACACTGTGTTCTGTGGCATTGTCACCATGATAAATAGGACGGACTGAGAACAAATCAAGCAAATCAAGAACCAAGCACACGTTAGGCACTGTGGGCCCTTAGCAGCAGTGGAGCTGTATGCAGACAACCTCAAGGCCTGGCATACTCCCCACTCCACAATACCATCAAGACTGGTTCAATGGAGAGTGCAGGATCACTTCAGAAGAATGTGTTTGAAGAGTGATTGGACTCAAAACGTTACCTCTGTTTCTCCCTCCACAGATGGGCTGTCAGACCTGAGTTTTTCCAGTATTTTCTGTTTTATTCCCTACTTTAATTGCTCCACCATTGCTGGTTGAGCTGTCAGCTACCCAAGTGTTAAATTCAAGAATCCCTCCTCTAAATTTCGACCTTGTTCTTTTAACAAGACACCAATCAAACTGTACATTTTTGATCAGGGTTGTGGTCATTTTCCCTAATATTTCCCCATGTGGCTCAGTTTCACATTGTATTTGACATTATGCATGTTTGGTGTCTTGGAATGGTTAACTACTACATAAATACAGAGAATGATGAACAGAAGAATTTTATCCGAAGCAAGAGAAATGCAAATGTGATACATGCCTTTCCCAAAAGCCCTTTGTCCCTGGATAAAAAGCCACCACTGTTCTTTACAGCTACATCCAGAGTCCTTTTCTGTACCTCTGCTTGCGATACAATGAACTCAAATCTATGGAAAAAACAAAAAAAAATTAGGCAGCTATGCTTCCATGAAATTGGTTTTTGCAAAACATGCACATCCATATCGACTGGAGGCCACTGATCGGTCATGTGGAGCTCTCGCTAAACAGCGGATCGACTATGACATAGATACCACACTCTTTAGAGTTACTATTTCATTCTATCACATGTGATCAGTAGAAAGAGAGACTGTAATCTTAATAGACAGAAATAGTGAATAAAATATGCTGTATTAATACACACTCCACTTTTATACCATAATCTCAATCCATGAATGAATAAATATTGAGCATCTGATGCTCTCAGCTGCTTCCTTGTAAATATGCAAAAACTTTGGTTTGCGGGGGATAGTCTAGTTTTTCAAAGGGCTGGCTTGGGACCTGGTGAGAGCTGGATGCGAAAACTGCAGGAGCGGTCATCTCAGGATCTCCAGGGCAGTTTGAAAATTTTTAAAAAGTGTTTGAAGCAGAAAGAAAATGGATATTTAGCTCTTCAGAAATTGTTTGGTACAAGGATAATTAAAGTTTATCTGTCTTTACTTTTTTCACCGGTTTCTTCCTACTTACGCTGGTGCAAGTGGTGGACTTTCATTTCTCCTTATTAGCCCCTTTTGGCCTTATCGATGCTGCCGGCTCTTTGAGGAACTATCTGCCTCCCTGCTGAGGCAGCACCAGGCTTACCCAACACAGCTGCCTCTGTCATTGCTGCTCACACTAGACAGACAATTCTCACTTCCTGGAGATGCTTGGCACCTCTAACTGGGTGCTGAGGTTGTCTCCTGATTAATTAGGGCACAAACATTCAAAACCAGGGTTGCAAAAGTGAAATTGAGGTGTGCCACTTAGATCTGGCCACCCTCCTGTCTGAAAGTAGGATTTGAGAGTAGAGGAATTCATTCTACTGCATTTTTATCCTCAAGGCTTTGACTTATCCTTTGGTACAGAACTCAGGTGCCTGCAACCCTTTAGCACCTCACCTTTAACAACTGCAAATCCAGTGGAAGAGCCATCATCACTCAATTTGATCTTGTTCTCACTCATCCAACATTCATGTTACTGCAATAATCCAGCAAGTACCACTAAACTGAAGAACTAGTGGGAATAACGGTCAATATTTTTCTTCCCTGTATTCTCAGCGTAGGCTAATTAAAGCCACTATAAGATTAACTAGCTCTATTGTTAGAATAGATATCCCTCATGATTTTAAAAACCTCTATAAGGTCACCCTTCAGCCTCTGACCAGGGAAAACAGCCCCAGCCTATTCAACCTCTCCCTATAGTACAAACCCTCCAACCCTGGCTGAACCCTTTCAAGTTTCACAACATCCTTCTGAAGTGGGAGATGGCATGGGGCAGGGTGACACTAGGCACACTGACACATAAGATGGCCACTGAGCCATATGTTGGCCACTTGACACAAGATGGCCACCGGACCACAATATGGAGAGAGACAGCACAGTAAACACAGATACTGCCTGGGGCCACCAGAATGCCAACACAATGCACTCACAACCTAGCTAATTAGTTTAAGGCGGGTGGGGGAGAGAATACACATGAGTAGCATACACTGCCCGAAGTGTATGGGTCCAACCAACACCTTTGATAAAAATGCTAACCGTTTGACACGGATTTAATACAAAGTGCTAATAGTCAGGGCTGTAATAATTGTCCTTCTCAGGAAGAGTGATTAGTGCCCATTACTACAGCAACAGACTTCCGCGCAGACATTGAAACTGACAATGTCGACACTGAAACTGCCAAAGACCATGTGGAAATTAACAAAGGCTGCTCTGGAACTGATAATGACTTCATCGAAATTATGACCTGCAATGTTTACAACAAACAATGCTACAGAGACAATAACCTCATCACTGACCTATTATATCGCAAAACTTAGGAAAGTATCTTGACATGTGGTCAGGGCTGAGAGAATAATTGCAGCTGGCCACTGTGCTGTTGGTGTCTTTCTCTCCCTGGAGCTCCAGTATTTCCTTGTGCAATAAACTCTGTCATTGAACCCCGACTCTGACTCAGAGGCTGGTGATTTTCCCCACAACACCTCCATTAGGAAGGAGACCAGAATTGCATGCTATATTCCAAAAGTGGCCTAAACAAAGTCTGATCTCCCAACTCCTGTACTCAATACTCTGGCCAATAAAGGAAAGCATACCAAACACCTTCTTCACTATCATATTCACCTGCGACTCCACTTTCAAGGAGATATTAACTTGCACTCCAAGGTCTCTTTGTTCAGCAACACTCCCTAGGACATTACTATTCAGTGTGCAAGTCCTGCCCTAATTTGCCTTTCCAAAATGTAGCACCTCGCATTTACTTAAATTAAACTCCATCTGCCACTTTTCAGCCCATTGGGCCCACCTGATCAAGGACCCGTTATAATGTGAGGTAACCTTCTTCACTGTCCATTACACCTCCAATTTTGGTGTCATCTGCAAACTTACTAACTATACCTCTTATCCTCATATAGTCTAACTCTCTATAGTCTCCCTTCAGAATCTAATCCTTTTCCCTTCCTATGTCATTGGTTCCAAAGTAGACAATGACCTCTTGCTGGCCCCTCTCCCCCTTTGAGAACATTCTGGACCCTCTCTGAGACATCCTTGATCCTGGCAGCAGGGAGGCAACACACCATTCTGATTTTTTTGCTGCTGGCCACAGAAAAGTCTTTCTGTGCCTCAGACTAGAGAGTCTTCTAAGACAATCGATCTATTGGAACCCGACGTACCCCTCGTTACATTAGAGCCAGTCTCAATACCAGAAACTTGGCTGTTCGTGCTACATTCTCCTGAGAACCCATCACCTCCTACATTTTCCGAAACAGCATACTAAGGGGCGGCACGGTGGCACAGTGGTTAGCACTGCTGCTTCACAGTGCCAGAGACCCAGGTTCAATTCCCGCCTCAGTCTCTGTGGAGTTTGCACATTCTCCCAGTGTCTATGTGGATTTCCTTCAGGTACTCTGTTTTCCTCCCACAGTCCAAAAGTGAGCAGGTTAGGTGAAGTGGCCATGCTAAATTGCCCGTAGTGTTAGGTGAAGGGGTAAATGTAGGGAAATGGATCTGGGTGGGTTGCTTTTCGGAGGGCTGGTGTGGACTTGTTAGGCCAAAGGGCCTGTTTCCACACTGTAAGTAATCTAATCTTGTTTGAAATGCGGATAGCCACAGAAGACTCCTGCACTACCTACCTATCTCTCTTACCTTTCCTGGAGTTAACGCATCTATGTGACTGTATCTGCGACCTTTTTACCTTCATACAACTGCCTTCCACCACACCCCCTTGCTCTTGTAAATTCCTCAGTGCCTCCAACTGTCATTCCAACCGATCCATTTGATCGGATAGGATTCGCAACCTCTGGTGCACTTAAACAAAATTGTAAGACCTGCAGATGCAGAAGGTCTGGAATACAGGCAAGTACTGGAAAAACTCAGCATCTGGTGACAGAAACAGAGTTAGGGCCTGAGCTAGTGCTACATTCTTTGAGTCCAAAATGACTCAATTTTGGAACCTGTCGTTAAAATGGGAATGTATTCAGTCAGGCCGAGGAGGACGGCAATGTATAGAACTGTTCAGGCCTCCTTTCAAGGAAGAAGCAGTGAGCCCTCAGACAGTCCTGTTGGTAGATGGATGTATGCATAGAGGAATTGCACATCTATGATGAAGATACAGCTGCTGGTATCAGGAGGATGGAATTGGTCAAAGTCAGAACAAACTGGTAGTTCCAAAGTTATGTTGGACCAGACTCTGCAAATACTGCAAGATCTGCTGAGCTTCAAAAGCACTTTGTTATTATTTCATGAGATGCACTTATAAATAGTAAGAATTTATCAGATTTATATAACAAAGCTAAACTTCTAAGGAAATAAAAACACTTCCGTGAAATATCCATCCGTACTGCACAAGTGACAATGATCGAGGCAAATGCTTACACCATACTACTCAGCAAATACTCTAATTTGAGAATTGACAGGCTGGGAGTAGGCCTAAAATATGAAATGCTTGATGTTGGGCAAGAATATAAAATTATCATCCTTGCTTTCCAATTGGTCCATGGCCTCATCCCTACACTGTTAATGTCTTCCAGCCCCATAGTCCTTCGAGATTTTTGCACTCCTCCCAATTCTCACCTCTTGTGCACCCCAATTTTAATTGCTCCACCGTATCTTCAATTGTTTCGGCCCTAAATCTGAAACTGGTGTTGGAGGTTGAGACAGCTCATAATATCTGCTTTGTTGCATCTTGCATTTCATTATATACATGTTACAAAGAAGCTCTGCAGACATTCCCAAAACTGCCATCTACAACAGTGCATATAAATGGACCTTCAAAAGGAGAATCTGTGAATATATTTTTGTCAACTTATTCATTCACGCCTTGGTGGAACATGAACCAAAACCAGTGGCAGAGGCAGGGACATCATCACTGTTAATACAAGACGCCTTTCTAGAAGAACATGTTTGGAATCTCACAAAGACAATGGATTTCTACAGGAAGTAACATTCCAAAACTACCAGATATAACCAGCTACTACATTGGTATGTTTCATTACTTTCTAGCAAGTATAATAAATGTTGTAACTGTTATAGTAATAATTTCATTACAAATAGTGAATCTTCAGTTTGATTGATTAATAATTTAAACAGGAATATTTTAAAATAAATGCAAATACTCCTCTACTCACGTTTCATCATAGACTGGATTTAACTGTCTCTTCAGCACAGATGTTTTTCTCCTTCCCGATCTTCTTTTATCAGGCAATAAATACAATCGAACATATGGATCGGAGCCATCTTCAGAAAAAGCTATTAAATTACTGCAGAAGAAAAATTAATGTAAGACATAGTCAATTCAAACTTTGGGTACAAGCACTCAGCAATTTAGAAAGATAGCAATAACAACCACGATCTTCACAATCTGTGAAGACATACAATCTTCTGTTGCTTGGAGTGAGAAGTGATACAAACACAGGGTTCATTATTACCCACAAACTATACAAACCTGCAGATTATCAAGATTGCTCCTTCAGTCAATACATGCCCAGCTTTACCATCCACACAACCTTTGCCAATCAAATATTCCAACCATTTTTTTCCTGAACACCATAAAAGATTGGGTTAGCCAACTCCTTCAGCTTGGTCTATTAAGAATCACATCAAGAATCAGCTGCTTTGTTGACCTCATCTCAGTGAGCAACTACCATAAATCTGACTCAAGAACGTGAAGAATTATTATTCTAACTTCATGTACCAAATTAGAGAAGTCGTTTTCGGAATACTTCCTAGCTATTGTATTTCCTCCTTCACATTACAAACCTTATTCATATTTGTGCAGTCATACCAATTCATTAGACTGTTGCATTACCTACCGGCAAGCATGTACAATGACAATAAGTTTGTTTCTTTGGGAACTGTGTCGAAGAGTTAGCTGAATCTGACCCAATGGTGACTGACCAAGAGTTGTCCCACTGCAACACACAAAAAGTACAAAGATTTACTAATGAGACCAATTCTCATGCAATACTGATGAATCACACCAAATTTAACCCATGCAAAATAAGTGATCAAATCGCAATAGACTGCAGAGCATTCTACATATTTTAAACTAAACAGCTTAATTTTCCAAAAACAAAACCCTTAAACTTCATGAGGGCTTTTGTTTTTTTAAAAAATCTGTTTTTGTCAAATCAAATGTGTTGAATGGAGTAGGTGGCACCCTTTTCTCTGTTCCAAAGTTACGCAAAAGAAAACAGCTCTCTCCCACTGCCAAGGCTGTTTCTTCATAAAGGTACAGTTGCAAGAGTTATGTTCCTAGTTAATGCCCGCTATTGCTGAAGTGGTAGACAAGTGGAGAAGTGGAAAGAGAAAATTCCAGAGTTTAGAGCCTGGACAATTGAAGACACATGGAGTAATTAAAATTGGGAATGCACTAGAGTCCAGAATTAGAAAGACTACAGATCTGTCAAAAGGACTTTGGGACTAGAGGACATAAAGGGGCAAGACTATGGAGGGATTGGAAAATGAGGGTGATAATTTTATATTCAGGACTTGGCTTGACCAGGAACCAACATAGGTCAGTGAGTACAAGGAAGACAGCAACATGAGACTTGTTATGAGTTAAGAGACAGACAGCAAAGTTTTGGTACCAAATTTACAGAGGGTAGAAGGAGGAAGACCAGCCAGGTGGGCCTGACAACTAAAGGTAATATGAATAACTTTCAGCAGCAGATGAGACAGAATGAAAAGTAAATTTTTGTCTTGTTCAAAGAGAGAAGTAAAGAAAACTTCTGTGTAAGACAAAATATTTTTCAGCAAAAAAAAAATCAAATGATTTTACATTCCCATTCCTTAAGATCAGTTTTAAGTTATGAAACAACTCCTCCCGGCCAACCAGTGTAAAAGGCAGTGGGACTGTACTTTTGGAGTTGACGCAGTCTCTGGTGTAACTCCTGCGTGGCAAAGGGTAAAGATACATCAGAGGCAATACTTGGAGTTGGTTCTTTAGCAGAAAGATGAGATGGAGAGCCTGTTTGGCTGGAGCTAGCATTAGCTGACGCAGTTTGTTGAAGATTGGCAGGCCTCTGTGGGCTGAGGGAAGCAGTGCTGTAGTTCTCCAGCCTGTCCATCTTCTCAGGCTTTTTGATGCTGTCAACAGCAGGAGCAGTGGGGGAGGGCTTGCTTGACTCTGAGGGCGGGACCAGTGGCACTTTGGATGCTGGCTTCCGGTTATCTTTGCTATGTGATGGTTGCTTCTTTAACTGAGCTGATGAACCATTTGGAGTCTTGTCTCGTTTTTCAAGACCAAGGATCTGTAAAGAGGAGAAAGAGAGTGAAAATAACTCCAAGCTTTATGAAGTAACACAAGAATATGGTGCTGAAATGTAAAGATAGAAAATGATTTTTTTTAAGTTAGTGGCAGATGAAGAAAGCCGAAGTCCATTTTAATTAATATTTAGTCCTATTTAACACACGTTAGACCTCTACGATCCTGCATAAAGGATTGCAGACAAACAAGAGATACCAATCTTCATTTTCCTCTTTGAGTATTCTCAAGGAAAGCAAGTGACCATTTTAAACTTTGGTTGTTTTGTTTTCGTCATAATAATATTTTTAAAGGAAATGTTGGGTAGTCTTTAACAGGAGACTGGGTTTCCCGTTACCCCTTACCTATTGCATTAATTGGTTGAAAAGGAGCTCTATACCCCTTAGGTAGGCAGAGGTCTGGCCTCAGAGACCTGCCAGTCAAACTGACAGCAATATTCACTGTAGGTACTAGAAGTGGTGTCCACAACCTTGGAATATTGCGTGCAGTTCTGGTTTCCTTCCTATCAGAAGGATGTTGTGAAACTTGAAAGGGTTCAGAAAAGATTTACAAGGATGTTGCCAGGTTTGGAGGATTTGAGCTATAGGGAGAGGCTGAACAGGCTGGGGCTGTTTTCCCTGGAGCGTCTGACCTTATAGAGGTTGACACAATTATGATGGGCGTGGTTAGGGTATATAGACAAAGTCTTTTCCCTGGGGTTGGGAAATCCAGAACAGGTTTAGGGTGAGAGGGGAAAAGATATAAAAGAGACCTAAGGGGCAACATTTTCACACAGAGGGTGGTACGGGAATGGAATGAGCTGCCAGAGGAAGTGGTGGAGGCTGGTACAATTCCAACATTTAAGAGGCATTTGGATGGGTATATGAATAGGAAGGGTTTGGAGGAATACGGGCCAGGTGCTGGCAGGTGGGACTAGATTGGGTTGGGATATCTGGTGGGCATGGACAGGCTGGACCGAAGGGTCTGTTTCCATGCTATACATCTCTATGACTCTAAGAAAGTGAGACCTAGGAGAGACTTGAGCAGATAGAACAGGAGCCTTAACAGGGAGGTCAGTGTTTAGATGGAGAGGAATTTGTTAAGTGCGTACAAGACAATTTTCTGATTCAGTGTGTGGATAAACCCGCTACATCAGATTACAACAGGAACTTGACCAGATGGGCCAATGGGCTGAGAAGTGGTAGATGGAGTTTAACTCATATAAATGCGAGGTGCTGCATTTTGGGAAAGCAAATCTTAGCAGGGCTTATACACTTTATGGTAAGGTCCTAGGGAGTGTTGCTGAACAAAGAGACCTTGGAGTGCAGGTTCATAGCTCCTTAAAAGTGGAGTTGCAGGTAGATAAGAATAGTGAAGGTAGCGTTTGGTATTCTTTCTTTTATTGGTCAGAGTATGGAGTACAGAAGTTGGGAGGTCATGTTGTGGCTTTACAGGACATTTGTTAGGCCACTGTTGGAATATTGCGTGCAGTTCTGGTCTCCTTCCTATTGGAAAGATGCTGTGAAACTTGAAAGGGTTCAGAAAAGATTTACAAGGATGTTGCCAGGGTTGGAGGATTTGAACTACAGGGAGAGGCTGAACAGGCTGGGGCTGTTTTCCCTGGAACGTTGGTGGCTGAGGGGTTCACCTTTTAGAGGTTTACAAAATTTTGAGGCGCATGGACAGGGTAAATAGACAAAGTCTTTCCCTGGGGTCGGGGAGTCCAGAACTAGAAGTTTAGAGTGAGAGGGGAAAGATATAAAAGAGGCCTACGGGGCAACTTTTTCACAGAGGATGGTACAGGTATGGAAAGAGCTGCCTGAGGAAGTGGTGGAGGCTGATACAATTGCAACATTTAAGAGGCATTTGGATGGGTATATGAATAGGAAGGGTTTGGAGGGATATGGGCCAGGTGCTGGCAGGTGAGACTAGATTGGGTTGGGATATCTGGTGGGCATGGACAGGCTGGACCGAAGGGTCTGTTTTCATGCTGTACATCTCTATGACTCTAAGAAAGTGAGACCTAGGAGAGACTTGAGCAGCTAGAACTGGAGCCTTAACAGGGAGGTCAGTAGAGAAGGAAAACATTCCAGCAGGGAGGTGGGAAGGGAGAACACGATTTAGGAAAACGGCCTTTGAGAAAGGCTGTCAGGGCTCCTATTTTCACAGCTAGCTGTTATGGTCATTGGTGTAATACCCAACAGAAACAGTAGTGTTAAGTTTTGACTGCAAAGTGAGATTTGTTAAAACTCCTTAAAAGATGTCAATATATGGCTGTCGAGTTGTTTATGCTACTTGTACTTAGAAAGAAACATATCTAGGCCACATCTTTCAAGGGTGGATACTTGTTAAAGTTAACAATTTTAGATACAAACAGCCAGCTGTAACACTGTAATAAAGACAAAAATTATAGACAGGGTTCTGAAGAAGGGTTATTAGGCTTGAAACATTAGCTTTATTTTGTCTCCACAGATGCTGCGAGACCTGCTGGGTTTCTCCAACAATTTCGATTTTTGTGTTTCAACTGAAACTCCATGTTGGAATAAAGGTCATACAAATTGTGATCTGCTGTGGAGTTCATGGATTGAAATAGCTTGAAATGGCTTGAAATGATGGAAACGAGGAGACATTTCTTCAGCCAGAGAGTGGTGGGACTGTGGAATTCACTGCCTTGGAGCGCAGTGAAGGCTGGGATGTTAAATGTCTTCAAGACAGAGATTGATACATTCTTAATCTCGCAAAGAATTAAGGGACATGGGGAGAGGGTGGGTAAGTGGCGTTGAAGTGCCCCATCAGCCATGACTGAATGGTGGAGTGGACTCGATGGGCCGAATGGCCTTACTTCCACTCCTATTTCTTATGGTCTTATGATTTTAACAGAAGGGAAGGATTCTTAGACATAATTTGTTTGGAAAAGAAGACAGAAGATTGCCCATGGCGGACTGAACATAGCAAAAGACAAGCAAGTGGGGACTGATGAGTCAGTGTTCCAGAGTGCAAGGACCACATAATGATGCCTTTGTGAAATATTACAACTTTGTACTTATTGCATCTAACTTAATAAATTCTGGAACGTTTAAGCCAATGTACTCATACCTACTTTGATCAGTAGATAATACGAACTGAGTCCAAAATTGATTTAAAGTTTAATGTTGAATATAAAACACAAACATCCACACTTATAAAGCAGCCATTTTCCTTTTCTCACCAGAGGCCTGAACAGGGTGGCCTGTCAGTTACCTCCAATCATGACCTTCTCTGACCAGCCTCAAAATTGTGTCAGTAATTGGCCACTTAAGGGCATCAAATAGGGTGAGAATAACATCCACTGTAAAACCAAGAGCAGGGTAGGAGCTGACAGCAGGAAGGCCACTCAAGCAATTTAACACTCCCCCTGCAACCATGCCAGTGGGGACTATTAAATATGTTAATCTGAGATTGTCTGAGAATTAAGGCAGTGGATCTTCATACTTTCTCCCACAAACAGCAGAGGACACTGGATCAGCTGTTAAATATGAGATCGATAAATTTTTGTTAAGCATAAGTGTGAAGGCTTTGAACCAAAGGCATGTTTAGATGGAGTTAAACCACATGATCTTGTCAATGGTGGAACATTCTCAAGGGACTGAATAGTCTACTCCTAGCCCTATACTCCTAATTCTTGCTGATTTATGCAGTACTTCATTCCAGTACTTGTCATCAACTGGGGGGAAAACAAAAGCCTGACAAGAAAATTTAGATGTAAACTGCCTTAAAAATCCACTATTTGCCACCAAGTAGTATATGTTAATTATTGAGTCATAGTCATACAGCATGGGAACAGAATCTGGGGTCAACTCGATTGTTTGCAGTTATATGTTTAATTTGAACTGCGGTTTCATTGTTAGATCTTTAGCTTTGAACAAATGTTTAAGAGGCAGGTTAAATGGCAAGAAACCAGAGATGGATCTCGCTAGACGAGAGGAAGCAAACATTTTTTTTATTCATTTATAGGATGTAGTGTTGCTGGCTGGCCACCATTTATTGCCTGTCCCTAGTCAGTCAATGTCCAAAGCACCAAGCAAACAGAAAATCAAAGAAATAAAACTATACCATGGTTACATTTTTGAGATTAGCTTTAGTATTGCTATTAACACAAAGTTAACTTTTCTTGAGAACATTCCAAAGGAGATAAATTGCAACAAGTATAACTGCTTGACTGCAACACCTTACACAAGCTCCTACAAACACAAAAGTCTACATGCATGGATACTACCATTCAAATAGATAAAACACGCAGAAGCTGAAGTTCACATTCTTGGAGTAACAATAGCCTGTATCGCTCATTTCATTTGATTTATCATCTAGCTGAAGAATAATTTTAGCCCAGCCAAAAATAATGGAGATAAAGCAAATGGGACATGACACAGATATTAATGTATGGATAGAAATTGTGCTTTCCCAAAACTTGAGTGTTACTAGCACACATGCAGTGACAGCTTTCCTACATTTAACACAGTGCACACATTTTTAAATGGTATTTATGGAATTCTGAGATTCCCTGAAGTTGCACTTCAGCAACAGCTGATTATTTCACTCCCACCTCCTGGCTGCACTGCAGAACCACCTCCTCAAAGTAATATGGACTATGACCTACTATGGCAGAAATGTTTTTCATGGATGACAACATACATTACTTACTTTAAAAATCACATTCAGACCTTTCACAAAGATCAAAAATGAACTATTATCAAGTTGCAATCTGAAGATTAGATTTTAGATCGAATGGTGACACTGATGCATCCATTTTGTTTTCCTCAAGTGTAAGGCAAGTCAACATCCCTACTTGGGACATAATTTGGGTAAATGAGTCACCTTAGTCACCCACAATCTATACCTTATAGGGCCTTTTATTAAGTTAAAATCAGTAGCGAAAACTGGAGGATTCAACTGAATATTTGATATTTTATTACCGTGTACTGGACAAGAAGACAATATTCCTAATAACTAAAGCTATTAGCTCATGATTTGATCTTCCTGCAGTCCAGCAAGTAGGTATAAGGAGAAGAGACTTCAAAATCAACAGACTGGCTGAAAATCAGAAGGAAGGGCGGACATCAAAATATTTCAGCATTGCCAAATTAACTCGTTTGTTCAAGGAATCAACACAAGCAGGGATCTTCTTATGTCAGCCAAGTTTTGTAGTTAAATAACAGAAACATGCCTGTTCCAGGTAAGCAATTTCATTTTAGTTGGCACTGACCACTATTTTTAAATACTATCCTAAATTGGAGAAAATGGCAGGTGGCTTTTTTTTCAAGAGACACAAAGACATTGTTCACACATACTCGAAGCATGATCTTCATCTTGAGAGTGCTGCTAGGACCTGAATTGTTTAACTGGAATCGTTGGTCCATTGTTAGGTCTTCAGCCTCCAGCAATTTTTTAAGAGGTAGGTTAAATGAACCTAGCGAGCACTGGTGATGGTCATCCTTAGCCTGGAGAAAACAAACAACACAATAGTGAATTTTCAAAGCATCAACCAGCAGACCATTTAATAGAAAGGACAAAACTATACCATGATTTTTATTGGAGGCTGGAGGCCAACACCGCAAATGAATCCCACCAGAATCCCACACTACCAGAGTGGTTGTTGCCTCTCAAAAATTCAGAGAGACCCCTGGAGAGATGGTGAGACTGGGATCAGCTTCTTGGTGCTGAGTTCCACAGTCAGGGCTTGCATGTCGTGCCCCCTGCATAGCAAGATCCTGCCCACCAGAGGCTGAATACCAGCGTGAGGCCCTCAAGTTGGCATTAATTGCCCACTTAAGGGAGAACTGTCCACGAGCCTTCCTGTCTTGATCAGGAAAACCTGGTGCAAGCTTAATCCCACATCGTCTTGCTTAATCATCCCACCAATGAATTCACCTCCAGGAAGAAGGTGGGTATCATTAAAGTCTCTCCTGCAAAACAATTTCGAGTCTTCTTTCAGGGACAGTGTACTGATATCTCCAAATACTAGCCAGAATTATCAAATATCATTTGTCAAAGTAGTAGTCATTCATTTGGGTATAAAAGTTTCTTATTCTGATGCTTCGCATTAAAACAAACCCCATTTCCCATGCTTTAATTTGTTTACAAGTCAGCTCATTGTCTTTGATCATATATATTAGTATTAACGCATCCAATTCAAAATTCTGATTTAAATTATCTCATGAATTTGATTCAAACAGCAACTTGATGTTTGATAAAATCATATTAGTTTTTCTACGTTTCAACTTGAATGAGTAAGCTACATAAATCTAGAAAGTTGCGCCTTTGGTTTCTGCTGCAAACTTCAACCGAAGTGCTCAATGAATTGGTCCCAATAACTGACTAGCATAAAAGGTAATACAATACAATAAAGCCTTTTAAACACCTTACCTCAATATCCAGGTCCACAGTCAATGGATTATGAATACGGAAAATAAACGATTCTTCCCAGACAGGCTCAGTGGTCCGATATCGGATCTGCGCAAGGTGACAGCCAAGAAAATGTGATAAACAAGCCAGCATTCTACTGATGGAAAACAATTTTTTTAATAGTCTGCTATTAAAAACAATGTGAACCAATTCTATAAAACAAAACTGGGCATAGGTCACCTTAAAACAGCAACAAATTATAGGATGCTGTTATCAATGAACTCAGACCTTTTATAAAAATAAGGATTAAGATTTAGTTAGAGCATGTCTTTTTTTGAGGTATTCATGACTTTATGTTATATAGAAGTGAACATAATCTGTTTGTGTCTTGTGTGATGATACTGTGTTCTGTCCTTTTTCTCTTGCAGAGGGGTGTTGTCACAGTGGTGGCAAATATCTTCTTCAAACAGGCAGCGGGAGAGAGCGAGAGAGAGAGAGCGCGCGCGCGAGAGAGAGAGAGCGAGAGCGAGAGCGAAAGAGAGAGCCTGCGCGGGGGAGAGAGAGAGCGCGCGAGAGAGAGAGAGAGAGCGAGAGCGAGAGAGCGAGAGAGCGAGCGAGAGAGCGAGAGAGAGAGAGAGAGCGCGCGCGCTCTCTCTCTCTCCCCCGCGCGCGCGCTCTCGCTCTCTCCCCCGCGCGCGCGCTCTCGCTCTCTCCCCCTCGCCCGCTCTCGCTCTCTCCCCCTCTCCCCCGCGCGCGCGCTCTCGCTCTCTCCCCCTCTCCCCCGCGCCCGCGCTCTCTCCCCCGCGCGCGCGCTCTCGCTCTCTCCCCCGCGCGCGCGCTCTCGCTCTCTCCCCCGCGCCCGCTCTCGCTCTCTCCCCCGCGCCCGCTCTCGCTCTCTCCCCCGCGCGCGCGCTCTCTCTCTCCCCCGCGCGAGCGCTCTCTCTCTCCCCCGCGCGCGCGCTCTCTCTCTCTCCCCCGCGCGCGCGCTCTCTCTCTCTCTCTCCCCCGCGCGCGCGCTCTCTCTCTCTCTCCCCCGCGCGCGCGCTCTCTCTCTCTCTCCCCCGCGCGCGCGCTCTCTCTCTCTCCCCCCCGCGCGCGCGCTCTCTCTCTCTCTCCCCCGCGCGCGCTCTCTCTCTCTCCCCCGCGCGTGCGCTCTCTCTCTCTCCCCCGCGCGCCCGCTCTCGCTCTCTCCCCCGCGCCCGCTCTCGCTCTCTCCCCCGCGCCCGCTCTCGCTCTCTCCCCCGCGCCCGCTCTCGCTCTCTCCCCCGCGCCCGCTCTCGCTCTCTCCCCCGCGCCCGCTCTCGCTCTCTCCCCCGCGCGCGCTCTCGCTCTCTCCCCCGCGCGCGCTCTCTCTCTCTCCCGCGCGCGCGCGCTCTCTCTCTCTCCCCCGCGCGCGCTCTCTCTCTCTCTCTCTCTCCCCCGCGCGCGCGCTCTCTCTCTCCCCCGCGCGCGCTCTCGCTCTCTCCCCCGCGCGCGCTCTCTCTCTCCCCCGCGCGCGCGCTCTCTCTCTCCCGCGCGCGCGCGCTCTCTCTCTCCCCCGCGCGCGCTCTCTCTCTCTCTCTCTCTCTCCTCCCCCGCGCGCGCGCTCTCTCTCTCCCCCGCGCGCGCTCTCTCTCTCGCCCGCGCCCGCTCTCTCTCTCTCCCCCGCGCGCGCGCTCTCTCTCTCCTCCCCCGCGCCCGCTCTCGCTCTCTCCCCCGCGCCCGCTCTCGCTCTCTCCCCCGCGCCCGCTCTCAGCTCTCTCCCCCGCGCGCGCGCGCTCTCTCTCTCGCTCTCTCCCCCGCGCGCGCGCGCTCTCTCTCTCTCTCTCTCCCCCGCGCGCGCGCGCTCTCTCTCTCTCTCTCCCCCGCGCGCGCTCTCTCTCTCTCCCCCGCGCGCGCTCTCCTCTCTCCCGCCCGCGCGCGCTCTCTCTCTCTCCCCCGCGCGCGCTCTCTCTTCTCTCTCTCTCCCCCGCGCGCGCGCTCTCTCTCTCTCCCCCGCGCGCGCTCTCTCTCTCTCCCCCCGCGCGCGCTCTCTCTCTCTCCCCCGCGCGCGCTCTCTCTCTCTCCCCGCGCGCGCGCTCTCTCTCTCCCCCCGCGCGCGCTCTCTCTCTCCCGCGCGCGCTCTCTCTCTCTCCCCCGCGCGCGCTCTCTCTCTCCCCCGCGCGCGCTCTCTCTCTCTCCCCCGCGCGCGCTCTCTCTCTCCCCCGCGCGCGCGCTCTCTCTCTCCCCCGCGCCCGCTCTCTCTCTCTCTCCCCCGCGCCCTCTCTCTCTCCCCCGCGCCCGCTCTCTCTCTCTCCCCCGCGCGCGCTCTCTCTGTCCCCGCGCGCGCTCTCTCTCGTCCCCCGCGCGCGCGCTCTCTCTCTCCCCCGCGCTCTCTCTCTCCCCTCCCCCGCGCGCGCTCTCTCTCTCCCCCGCGCGCGCTCTCTCTCTCTCCCCGCGGGCGCGCTCTCTCTCTCTCTCCCCCGCTCTCTCTCTCTCCCCGCGCGCGCTCTCTCTCTCTCCCCAGCGCGCGCGCTCTCTCTCTCGCCGCTCTCTCTCCCCCGCGCGCGCGCTCTCTCTCTCTCCCCCGCGCGCTCGCTCCTCGCTCTCTCTCCCCCGGCGCGCTCTCTCCCCGCGCGCGCGCTCTCTCTCTCCCCCGCGCGCGCTCTCTCTTCTCCGGTCTCTCTCTCCCCCGCGCGCGCTCTCTCTCTCTCCCTCTCCCCCGCGCGCGCTCTCTCTCTCTCCCTCTCCCCCGCGCGCGCTCTCTCTCTCCCTCTCCCCCGCGCGCGCTCTCTCTCTCTCCCTCTCCCCCGCGCGCGCTCTCTCTCTCTCCCCCGCACGCGCTCTCTCTCTCCCCCGCACGCGCTCTCTCTCTCTCCCCCGCGCGCGCTCTCTCTCTCTCTCTCCCCCGCGCGCGCGCTCTCTCTCTCTCTCCCCCCGCGCGCGCGCTCTCTCTCTCTCCCCCGCGC